>NC_090440.1:758492239-759157239 GCF_031143425.1 Pleurodeles waltl | reverse complement strand
CTCTCACTTTATCTCTCTCAATTTATCTTTTTCAATCTCTTTCACCCACTCACCTACTCACTCAGACTCTTATGCACCCACTCACAATCATGCACCCTCTCACAGACCCACTCAGACCCTCGTGCACCCACTCGCAGCACCACTCAGACCCTCACACGCCCACTCAGAGACCCACACAGCAACTGACACACCCACTAAGACACTGATGCACCCACTCTCACACCCATTCTAACCCTCAGATACACCCTCCCACATCTATTCTCACACCCAGAGAGGCAGGCTACAGGCCAACACCCTCCGCACGCAGTCTAAGGGGCATGTGCACCGTGGGGTTGGGGGGCTGGAGGGGTTGGCTGCAGGGTTTGGTCTAGCTCAGGTAAATAAAGCTGAAAGAGGTGGTGACAGAATTTTACAACTGCGACAATTGGAAAGCAAATATATTATCCAGCTTCGAACAAAGATACCTCACAGGTTGAATATGAATGAAGAACTTTCTGTTTATTTATAATAGACAATACAGTAGAGGTTGAAGAGTGGATGATCAGTGGTTGGTGTCATAAAGATCATATTATTGCCAACAGCACGACATTAACATAACTAATATCACTATAGATATTAACAATCATTTCATATATTTGTGTTGCATTATTAACTGTTGATTAAGTGAAATCACATATGAAGAGGAACGATTTGAAAATGTGATTTTTTTACATAGATAAGAATGGTTAAAATGTTATAAGGCACTTAGCCGAGACTATAACGGTATTTCACTGAGAGTATAAATAGGTAAATTTAGTGAGGATGAAACAAATTCAAACGTTATTTGGCACTTAGCCACAGTTTTTTATTTATAGATTTATACTTAATATTTCCTTTTCTTTCTAAAAATAGACCTGAGTGTTTGAAGAACCCCCTTCTGTTTAGTGAGGCCAAGTGCAACTAATTATTTAGCATTGAAAATGTTTAGATATAATGTCGCAGCGAATACGGAACTGACCACTGCGGCTGATGCTTTAAGTTATAGTTCTGAGTGTACCATCTAAAATACAACCATGACATGCTTTTCTTTTAGAATACAATTGATATGCATGTTATTATGTTGTTTTTTCACTAACTACGATATCCAGAATACCTCATTGTGGGCAGGGCGGATTATCTATATTTAAAGGCAAAAGTAGAAGGACTCACTGACCGTGAGCAAGACTCATATGGAGCTGAATGTGTTGGTAGTTGCTGAAGCTTTGGAATAAAGATTATATTTTGGGAGCCTTCTGGAGTGCGATGAATCTTCTTGGACACATATGTATATATATATATATATATATATATATATATATATATATATATATATATCTATATATATAAATATATATATAGATATATATATCTCTCTCTCTCTCTCTCTCTATATATATATATATATAGATAGATATATATACTGCAACATTTGCAATAAAATTTTGATGAGAAAACTGTGCATGGTGTGGGCACAAGTTATAGTTACTTTAGGACGCGAGTTATAGTTACTTGAGTTAACAATAACTATAACTGCTGAATTTCTATGGTTTTTGTGTGAGGGGCCCAAAACACATTTTCCCTATGCATTTTCCCATAGGGATTTTAAACACAGCTACAACCCGAACCTCTGGATGCAATCACACCAATTTTGGCAGAAAGCTAGCTCTTGGTCCAGAAAGTGTGCTTTTTGTGATTTGGTATGAATCCGTTCAGTAGTTTTAGAGTTATTAAAGGAAAAACAATTATAGATAGCTAGGGAGCCAACTGTCCTGTGCTGATATCTGATTGGCGGCCAAAACTTCAACAAGGAAGTATTGGCAGCCATATTGGGACTCGGCTTCAGTCCCCGCCGTGCACAACTTTAAATAGCAGCTCCTTGCTTGTAGGAGGGGAAAGAGATGAAAACTCCACTTTCAGCAAGTGGAAGCTGTTGGACAGATCCTGCTTGCTGAAATCTGAATTATGTTTGTTTTTGCTTAGTGGGAGCTGTCATCTGTCACCAAGCAAAAGCAAACAGCTACCTCCTGAGGGTTGGCACCTCAGGAGGTAGCAGGAGCCATCCCTGGAGGGTGGCAGTCCCCAAGACTATGCATGGCTGCACGAGGCGGGCCCACATGGCCCCTCTCCTTCCTTTCAAATTGGCCCCCTGGGAGGTGGTGGTCCCCGGGGGTCAGCAATAGACCCCTTTCTGTAAATGTATTTGCAGCTCCGGTGAGGTGGCAGTTCCCAGGACCAGTGGGTATCCCCAGGACCCCACTTTTAAATTGATATGTTGCCCTGGGGACGGGGTGGTCCCCAGGGAGTGAGGGGGCCCACAGAGCCCCCTGCATACTATTATGTTTTCATTGCCCCGGGAAGTGGCGGTCCCTGAGGTGCAGGGGTGCCTGCACGGCACGTCCCACATTTTTTATTTATAGACCTGGAGAGGTGGCAGTCCCTGGGGCGTGGGAGCCCATGATGGACCTCTCACGTTGTTGTTTGATTGCCCCCAGGAGGTGTTAGTCCCCAGAGCCTGGGAGGACCCAGGCGGCACCCCTGCATATTTTTATATCGTAGCCCCAGGGAGGTGGTGGTCTTTGGGGCTGCTAAAGGCCAATAGGAGGGGAGTCCTGTGTGCCCCACTCTTTGTATGAGCCCACAATGTTCCCGCTACCTGGCCCATACAGGGCCTATATAATGAGTAACGTGGAACTATAACTGTTGAATTTCAATGCAAGTAAATTCAGAGCCTAACTCTAACATCCCTGTAACCTTTGTATTTTAAGTGAATTTCTATGGCTTTCAATTTTATTTCTTAACTACAATGTCCCTGTAACCTTTGTTTTTTCAGGGAATTTCTATGTTTTTTTTAAGGTAAAGTAATTTTAATTACTTTATGTTAATCTAACCTGCGGCCAGGCCCTGTGGCCAACCCCCTATAATCACTCAAACCCATCCACCTGCATGGTGTGGCTTGGCTGCAGGGACTATTCTGCAACCAGGCCTTGCTGCCAAACACCCTATCACCACCCAACCCCACGCCACCATGGCTTTGGGCCGTGCACTGGGGGGGTAGCCAAAGTGCCTGCCCTATGGCCAGGCCCTGTGTGCACAGCCCTATTTAAGCTCCAAACCCTGCGCCTTGCACGGCTAAAGGGGGTTGGAACTTAAAGCAGGCAACAATAAATATATATATTTAGGGTGACAGCATGGGCCCCTCTCGGCCCCGGGGACCACCATCTCCCCAGGGCTACATAATAAAAAAAACTTAGGGGGACACACAGACCACCTCCAGTTCCAAGGACCATCACCTTCCAGGGACAACAGTAAAAATGCATGAGGGGACACAGTTCCCCCCACCCTGAGCCCCAGGGACCATCCCCTTCCCAGGATTTCATAATAAAAATGTTAGGGAGAGCCTCCTACAGAACCCCTCCCCTTGTTCCAGGGATCACCGACTCCCCAGGACAAAATGTAAAAAATATATGGGGGTGCCCAAGGCCCTGGAGACCACCACCTCCCCAGGACTGCTTTAAAAAATATTTAGAATGAGGGCCATAAAGACTCCCCTGAGACCCAGGGACCACCACCTTGCCAGGGCCAAATACTTTTTTCAAATGGGAGTGGGGCATCCCTGCATATTTTTTTATCATAACCCTGGGGAGGTGGTGGTCCCCTGAGCTACTAAAAGTCAATAGGAATGGGGCCCAGTGCACCCCACTCCTTACATGAGCATGCAATGCCCCTGGGACCTGGCCCACTTGGGAGCCAAAGTATTGAGTAAGTCGAGGGAATGCATTTGTCATGGAGAAATCTGCAGATCAAGCTGCAGATTTTACTGTGATTTAAAAAGAAAAATGTTTCTTAGCCCTTGTGGGATCCCTGGGGGACCCATGGAGCAAGGCTAGCAGCTCAGGGTATCCCTATCCTGGCCCCTTTTTCTTTTTTTAATGTTTTTTTGTGGGACTCATCTGAAGCCGAGTCCCATAATGGCTGCCAATGCTTCCTGGTTGAAGTGTTGGCAGTCAATCATATATCAGCATGGGGACAGTTTGATCCGCGGAAGATCTGCGTCCCTCGACA
Source organism: Pleurodeles waltl (assembly GCF_031143425.1). Classification (NCBI taxonomy): domain Eukaryota; kingdom Metazoa; phylum Chordata; class Amphibia; order Caudata; family Salamandridae; genus Pleurodeles; species Pleurodeles waltl. Next base: position 759,153,159 of record NC_090440.1, on the reverse strand, counting down.
TCTGAAGAAATTTACACCAACCCAGAAAAAGCACACTCTGTACACCAGGATCTAGCTTTCTGCCAAATTGATGCAATTCCATTTAGCGGTTTGGGCTGTAGGCATGTCTAAAGATCCTATGGGAAAATGAAGCAGGGGCCCAATTTTTGTCAGCCTCCGTACGACTGATCACCCCAAAACTTGCAACACAGCAGCTGAACTGACTGTCGTATTAGTTTTGAAAATTTGTGAACATGCGTCAAACAGCGCTAACGCTATTGGCAGAACAAAAAAAATATTTCCCTATGGAAATTAGGTCCTAACTATAACTATCTACTAGCGACTGTCAGCAGGTAATAACTTCCAGATGAAAGCAGATTTTCCTTTATTTCTTAAATAAAACAAGATATTCCAAGTACAAGTTTCTTCATCTATGGCACAACCGTAGTTCAAGTTATAATGTAACAGGTATCGGTCACAGTCAAGTAAAATCCAAATATTAGACTCCAATTCCCAATTATCGTAAGCTAAATTGAAATCAAATAACATAATTCCATCCTATCACTATGAAAATAATTGTTAAATAGATGTTCACGTAAGGAAGCATATACATAATTGTATTCACGACCCCAGCAACATATGTAATATGTAACAGTAGCTTACCTTCCAACATTTATATGATCAGATATTTAGAAATTCATGCTTGTGAACATGTTATAATAAAACATGTAATCAATAAAATTTTGAAATAATGACTGATTGATAGCTCTCAATGTTTTTATCTGCATACATTTTCACCACATCTTCAATCAATCTGTATTTGTAGAGCGCAGCTCTATCACCCCTAAGGGTATCTGGGCGCTGAGGGTGCCATGTCTCTGTCGAAAAACAAGGTCTTCTTTCTGAAGTTCGCAGGGGAGAGGGTTGTTTTTGGAATACATATATATAGAGTTCATCTTGGATTACATATAATTCTAGTGGCAGCTCGTGACTTGTAGTTTAATTAATATTTTAGAAAATAAGATCATGTGGCCCTCTATTTGGACTTAACTTTTTCTTAGCCTGGAGTGTTTTCTTAAAGTTCAGATACTGTCACTAATACACAATACCTGTAAAACATTTAATTTAATTTTATGGGTTTCTTATTGCAAGATGGACTTAAAAGGTACCATCTTATCATTTACACAAGACGTTGGAAGTAAGACCAGTTCAGTCGAGAAGAGTGACAGGAACACACAAACAAACAGCCCAGAAACTCACTTCAAACAATAATTTCTGCTGAAACTGGATGCAGTTGAACAAATATGTAATCAAATCCTTGTTATCAACACCTAAATTCATCATCAGTATAAGGACATGGACCTTATTACATCCATCGGCCTTCTAAAATCAAAAGAGCTAGAGGGTCCTGAAAAGGTACGTTGCACACTTAAAAAGACAATCAATTGACTCACCCAATGTAGTGATTAATATGTAGGAATCAGAAGGAAGAATAATTCATGCATCCCCCATGATATCGGTATCTAGGAAGATAAATACCTAGAGAACCTACGCACATGATATTCAACTCTTCTAAAGAATTAAATATATAGAAATGTTCTAATCTTAACTTCTATAAATCAGTGTATTAGTTCATACCCTCCTGGGAACACTTTGCAAGCCCATGATGTAACTATGATGGATACACAAGACCCAGCATCACTGCAGTTCTATATACACTTTCAAAAAAGCCCACCATACCTCAGACTACCTAGGAAGTGCAAATGACTAGCTTATGGGGTATCATTCTGACAAAATTTCAAGAGATGAAGAAATCCATTAATATATAAAAAAAGAAGAAAAAAACAGTTGGCAAAGTATAAAAGGGATGGGCATTATACTAGTCTCTTTATCAGCAATCAATAAAATTGGATGATGTGAGAAAATATATAAGAAAATGCTCACTGAAATTCAAGCAGCCATATTAAAGCTACCAAAGAATACAGAGTAAAAAATCCCATCACATAGATACACCTTTGAGTCTGTAATCACACCAATTAACTACCACAAATAGATTCTAGGCCACCGAGGGAAAAGGGGGACTTAAAAAGCATAGTTCATATTACCATCCATCATGATCTGCAATACACTAAAATCTAACAAACATGCTAAAAGTGGATTTAAAAACAGCTATTAATTGCACATCAGTTTCTGATGGAGTTAGGACTCCTCAATGGTTCAATATATCTAACCAAAGAGTCAACAGTGCCCATACCTTAGTTCCCCTAGCCCTTGCTCCTTTACCCTTAAGTTGATACAGAGTATTTGCAGAATGATACATAAAAAGGTCAGGAGAACCAATGGTGATAAAAATGGGGCTCCATGGCTACAAAGATTGGATACAGTTTAACCTTATCAATTTATACTATATTGAGTATCCTCTGCCATTAAAATTAATCGCGCTGTTATAAAAATATGTGTTCAAATTAATGCTCTACATTTTTATAACTTTAGGCCAAAATGTAGATTACTTCGTGCAAGTGGAGAACATTTCAGCATCATTAATTCCACATCAAGGACACCTAGAATGAAATATTCTGGCCCACCTAAATAGCTTCATAGTGTTCAATCCAAAAAGGGAGCACCCTGTCTTACATTTCAGCTTGAATTGCCCCAAAGCATCATGATAAATGCAGTCATTAGAATGAATTTGAATAATATTTCAAAAAGTCTTTCACCATAAATGGAGCAGCAAGTGCTGTAACGTTGTAGAAAGTTTTTCACCATAAGTTGGTGCGGCGAATACCGTATCTCCGGACACGTGTTTCTGGCTTTCGGCCGTCGTCAGCGGAGAGCAAAGTGTGGCAGACGGGGTTGCTTGAAATGCCGCCTAAACGTATTCTCAGGTTTTTGTACCACTCAGTAGACGTACAGGTGCTTCACCAGAGCTCGTCAGCTCAAAGGCTCACGGGAGCCGTTAAATACACAATCCAAAAAGGGAGCACCCTGTCTTACATTTCAGCTTGAATTGCCCCAAAGCATCATGATAAATGCAGTCATTAGAATGAATTTGAATAATATTTCAAAAAGTCTTTCACCATAAATGGGTGCAGCAAGTGCTGTAACGTTGTAGAAAGTTTTTCACCATAAGTTGGTGCGGCGAATACCGTATCTCCGGACACGTGTTTCTGGCTTTCGGCCGTCGTCAGCGGAGAGCAAAGTGTGGCAGACGGGGTTGCTTGAAATGCCGCCTAAACGTATTCTCAGGTTTTTGTACCACTCAGTAGACGTACAGGTGCTTCACCAGAGCTCGTCAGCTCAAAGGCTCACTTTTATTACTTTTTCAACACAAAACAAAGTGACTGCATTTACCATGATGCATTGGGGCTAACTTTTTGCTGGAGTGTGAGGCAGTGTGCTCCCTTTTTTCTTTTTGTCCAATGACTGCTCCCTTGAGCTAACGAGCTGACGAGCTCTGGTGAGGCACCTGTGCGCCAGTGAGTGGTACATAAACCTGAGAAGACTTTTGGCGGCATTTCAAGCAACCCCACAGACTTTGGCTGCTCTCTGCTGATGACGGGCTAAACCTAGAAACACGTGTCCAGAGATACACAGCACTTGCTGCACCTACTTAGGTGAAAGACTTTTGATTACTTTTTCAACACAAAACAAAGTGACTGCATTTACCATGATGCATTGGGGCTAACTTTTTGCTGGAGTGTGAGGCAGTGTGCTCCCTTTTCTCTTTTTGTCCAATGACTGCTCCCTTGAGCTAACGAGCTGACGAGCTCTGGTGAGGCACCTGTGCGCCAGTGAGTGGTACATAAACCTGAGAAGACTTTTGGCGGCATTTCAAGCAACCCCACAGACTTTGGCTGCTCTCTGCTGATGACGGGCTAAACCTAGAAACACGTGTCCAGAGATACACAGCACTTGCTGCACCTACTTAGGTGAAAGACTTTTGATTACTTTTTCAACACAAAACAAAGTGACTGCATTTACCATGATGCATTGGGGCTAACTTTTTGCTGGAGTGTGAGGCAGTGTGCTCCCTTTTTTCTTTTTGTCCAATGACTGCTCCCTTGAGCTAACGAGCTGACGAGCTCTGGTGAGGCACCTGTGCGCCAGTGAGTGGTACATAAACCTGAGAAGACTTTTGGCGGCATTTCAAGCAACCCCACAGACTTTGGCTGCTCTCTGCTGATGACGGGCTAAACCTAGAAACACGTGTCCAGAGATACACAGCACTTGCTGCACCTACTTAGGTGAAAGACTTTTGATTACTTTTTCAACACAAAACAAAGTGACTGCATTTACCATGATGCATTGGGGCTAACTTTTTGCTGGAGTGTGAGGCAGTGTGCTCCCTTTTTTCTTTTTGTCCAATGACTGCTCCCTTGAGCTAACGAGCTGACGAGCTCTGGTGAGGCACCTGTGCGCCAGTGAGTGGTACATAAACCTGAGAAGACTTTTGGCGGCATTTCAAGCAACCCCACAGACTTTGGCTGCTCTCTGCTGATGACGGGCTAAACCTAGAAACACGTGTCCAGAGATACACAGCACTTGCTGCACCTACTTAGGTGAAAGACTTTTGATTACTTTTTCAACACAAAACAAAGTGACTGCATTTACCATGATGCATTGGGGCTAACTTTTTGCTGGAGTGTGAGGCAGTGTGCTCCCTTTTCTCTTTTTGTCCAATGACTGCTCCCTTGAGCTAACGAGCTGACGAGCTCTGGTGAGGCACCTGTGCGCCAGTGAGTGGTACATAAACCTGAGAAGACTTTTGGCGGCATTTCAAGCAACCCCACAGACTTTGGCTGCTCTCTGCTGATGACGGGCTAAACCTAGAAACACGTGTCCAGAGATACACAGCACTTGCTGCACCTACTTAGGTGAAAGACTTTTGATTACTTTTTCAACACAAAACAAAGTGACTGCATTTACCATGATGCATTGGGGCTAACTTTTTGCTGGAGTGTGAGGCAGTGTGCTCCCTTTTTTCTTTTTGTCCAATGACTGCTCCCTTGAGCTAACGAGCTGACGAGCTCTGGTGAGGCACCTGTGCGCCAGTGAGTGGTACATAAACCTGAGAAGACTTTTGGCGGCATTTCAAGCAACCCCACAGACTTTGGCTGCTCTCTGCTGATGACGGGCTAAACCTAGAAACACGTGTCCAGAGATACACAGCACTTGCTGCACCTACTTAGGTGAAAGACTTTTGATTACTTTTTCAACACAAAACAAAGTGACTGCATTTACCATGATGCATTGGGGCTAACTTTTTGCTGGAGTGTGAGGCAGTGTGCTCCCTTTTTTCTTTTTGTCCAATGACTGCTCCCTTGAGCTAACGAGCTGACGAGCTCTGGTGAGGCATCTGTGCGCCAGTGAGTGGTACATAAACCTGAGAAGACTTTTGGCGGCATTTCAAGCAACCCCACAGACTTTGGCTGCTCTCTGCTGATGACGGGCTAAACCTAGAAACACGTGTCCAGAGATACACAGCACTTGCTGCACCTACTTAGGTGAAAGACTTTTGATTACTTTTTCAACACAAAACAAAGTGACTGCATTTACCATGATGCATTGGGGCTAACTTTTTGCTGGAGTGTGAGGCAGTGTGCTCCCTTTTTTCTTTTTGTCCAATGACTGCTCCCTTGAGCTAACGAGCTGACGAGCTCTGGTGAGGCACCTGTGCGCCAGTGAGTGGTACATAAACCTGAGAAGACTTTTGGCGGCATTTCAAGCAACCCCACAGACTTTGGCTGCTCTCTGCTGATGACGGGCTAAACCTAGAAACACGTGTCCAGAGATACACAGCACTTGCTGCACCTACTTAGGTGAAAGACTTTTGATTACTTTTTCAACACAAAACAAAGTGACTGCATTTACCATGATGCATTGGGGCTAACTTTTTGCTGGAGTGTGAGGCAGTGTGCTCCCTTTTTTCTTTTTGTCCAATGACTGCTCCCTTGAGCTAACGAGCTGACGAGCTCTGGTGAGGCACCTGTGCGCCAGTGAGTGGTACATAAACCTGAGAAGACTTTTGGCGGCATTTCAAGCAACCCCACAGACTTTGGCTGCTCTCTGCTGATGACGGGCTAAACCTAGAAACACGTGTCCAGAGATACACAGCACTTGCTGCACCTACTTAGGTGAAAGACTTTTGATTACTTTTTCAACACAAAACAAAGTGACTGCATTTACCATGATGCATTGGGGCTAACTTTTTGCTGGAGTGTGAGGCAGTGTGCTCCCTTTTTTCTTTTTGTCCAGCTTCATAGTGTTGACTGTTGAATCTCGCAGGCAACAGGCGCTTCCAGCCTAAATCCAGAGACAAATGGAACAAGATGTTTACTAGGATTAGGATCCAATCTATTGGCCCTTTTCTACAAATGGAGAGTTATATCATCAGTATCAAGATCTAACAATGAACTATAGAGTGTTCTGATTCTAGAACCCTTGAGGACAGTCAGAGGCTGAACAATTGAAAACTGCACCAATGACAATTTGCTTTCTCAAGACTGAAAAAAACCCTGATTTGTAGTTATTTTACAATAGCTTTGATTGGGCAGACCTATTTCAACTGCAGGTCGGAGAAGGAACACAACTGGCTAGAGAAAAAAAAAATCCAATTTTATAGATACCTACTTGCTCTCAAACCTCACAGAATTTATAATGAAAAACAGCTAGAAAAAGTGGAAAAAGCCAAAGCGGGGTACAATAGTTGTATCTTGTTATATGCAGTTTAATCCTCGGTCTGGACCATGTTTTACAAGCAGCCTTAATCATCTTAAATCTGACTTTTTAAAAACATGTTCTAGCGCCTTTGACCATGGCCAATTCACACATAGCTGGAAACCTTTCTAAGCCACCTGCATTACCTTACTCATCACATATGACAAAATCCATATGTTGTAACAGTGCTGCATAATAATAATATGTGAAATTTGCCACCTCTTTCCAGTGACAGCACTAGATATTTCAAGGCTCTTCTTAAACCTGTATAGTCCCATACAAAGTTATTGGAGATAGTGTCCAGCTTCTTGAACCATGCCCATCCTATCTTGAAAGGGATTGCCACAAATAAATATAAAGCATTTGGTAGGAACAACATTTTAATTACAATACACCACACAAAAATTGTTAGATAGAAATTGTGTATCAGCTTAAGATCTTTCTTAATTTTAGTCAACAAAGGAGATTTAATGAAACTACATTACCCATCATGGCCATAATGTTGACCTGAAGGTAAGTAGTGACATCTGTCTTTCAATATTCCTGTCAGCAAACATCATTATTGCATATAATATAGGTCTTACCTCCATTCAAGTGATAATCTGAGACCTTACTATAACTGACAGCTGCCATCCTTACTTCATGGATGTCTTGTTCAAGGTTGGTAGTGACTACAGCAATATCATCAGCACATGCCAGTGTCTTAGTTAAAAGTTGTTGACCTCCAGTGGACAGATCACCATATTGTTCCCTAAGTTTTGCAAAAAGGGATCAATATATCATGCAAACAAAAGAGGAGAACATGGACATCCCATCCTTGAACTTCTGGGTGACCATTCTCATCAGTCGGTGTTTAACTGTAGGATTCCTATATATCATCTGTATGGAGATCTTAAAGCTAGACACAAACCCCAATCTATCTAAGACCTCCCAAAGGTACACCCACATGAGCCAACTGAATCCATTTTCCACATCGAGCAGGATCATTGCCAAAGGAGTGTTCCTTGCCTCAGCTATATCAAATAACGTGATGCCCACCTTATATGGTCCAAAGTGCTCCGACCTGGAAACAACCCATGCTGCCACAGGGAAACTAGTTTGACAATCACCCTGCTCAAGTCCCCATGATTAATTAGCGAGATTGGTCTATAAGAGTCTGGGTTTAGAGGAGGTTTCTTTTTTTTCAAAAAGACTGCAGTGTTGGTAGTTGCCAAAGGGATGAGTCTTGATTGGTCTTCTGAGAAAGTTGCGACAATATCACCTGAAAGGACAGAGAAAAAGATATTATACAAGTCTAAGGGAATCCAATAAATCCCAACTGCCTTCCCATGTGCCACATGGCCTAACACCTCAGGGTAAGAAGACAATTGAGCATTGCTTGTTCATCCTTATTTACGGTTACATACCTCCTCAGTTTTTTATAATGTTTAATCATGATTTATAGACTGGGCTTGGTCTTCCTTGTACAGAGCCTGATAAAACACCTCAAGGGCTTTATTTATAGAGTCTGGGGAGTTTACCATCTGCCCATCCCTGTCCTGAATTTAATTTATAGTATTCTGATCCTCTCCGCAATTGTCCAGGGATGGTGTGGCCTCACTGATGAAAAAAAACAGCTCTCACATACCAATGGGTTATGATCGGAGAAGATTCTAGGGTATTTCTCAATCTGTGCATTTCTCAAGAGGCTTGACAAAACCTCAAAATAATCTAAATGCACATACTTCCTCTTGGGGGAAAAGAGGAAAAAGGAAAACCAGGATCCGGGCTGTTCAAACTTGTCCGAGCATCTATACGACCATGCAAATCCATAAGGTGATGTATTGTCCTACAAAGTTTAGGCTTACGTACAGCATTATATCTGTTTTGATGTCTGCACCGTATCTATGTGACAATTTAGATACACACAGACAATAATTGTTGTTGGCCTGGAGACCATCTACCTCCAGTAACTTTATGACATCCACTTTGTCAATATTAGACCCATATATAGAACAGATAGTGAATCTGAATCCTGATATCTGGCACTCTTCCATTGCCCATCTTCCACATTTATCTGAAGCACTCTGGTCAATAACACATGAATTCCCATTGGTTAAAATAGCCACTCCTCTAACAGTAGTCCTCTTTGTAATACCGGTCAGTAAGCAATAACTTAAGTCTCTAAAAGATATTTCTTAGCAACTGGAATTTGAGCTTCCTGACTGCAGAAGACAACAGCCTCAAGTGTTCTCAGCCCTTCATGCACCATAGCCTGCTTAGATCTGTCATTCAAACCCCCCACAATTAACTGACCCTAAACAAAGCATATGCAGGTTTTATGCTAGAAAAGAAAACAAACATCAAAAAAATGCCCAAAAGTCATGATTTAGTCTGAACCCCCCAATGGGGTGAACCTCACCAGTAGCAATGATGAACAGAGCTTTCCTTAAATTATTATACGCGCTCACTGAACCACTGGAATATCTTTCCTCCACATTTTTCAATCCCCCCTTTTCAAACCTTTTCCACTCAACCATCCACACCCTTCCAATCTCCCACTCCCAGCTCCACTCAACCCCTCCCCCACATGAAGAAGCAGACCAACCAAAGGCGGTCTGTTTGATGAGGCATTTGTCCTCCTCTCCATGGGTGAGGTCAGTGACTGCACTGCTGACAGGCAAGAGTAGGCAACTCATATCATAAACAGACAATAAACACCATTCTCCCAACATTGCTACCAGTTGAGGTATCAGTGTAAACTGCCCAAATATTCTTTTTCCTTCATATCAGAATGGAAGGTGCAAGCCTTATCTTTGAAGATCATCCTAACTTACTTACGCATTCTACCCCTCCTGGGGTGTAAGTCATCAACTGGGACTCTCCAGCCACTGCTGTCCTGGGCTTTTCTTTCAATCTTACTCCAGGTGTAATCCTTCTCCTTGCAGTCAGCTCTGAGGCCTCAGCTCCACGTGTTTCTTGGCCTTCTTTTATTGTGATGGTCTTGCTCAAAAATATGTTAATCAGTTTTGTTGCTTCCAGGCCTCTTTGGCTTTCACCACAATGCATCTTTACTTCCCATGAAGGAGATTCCTTTCTCTCCAAGGCTGGGATGGCTTTTGGTTGACTTTTTAGTAGCTATGATTTTTTACATGGTGTGGTAGTTAGTCTCACACATTACCCTTCTCCTTTTACAGCTGGACTTGGGACTGGTAATGGTAGAGCTAAGATTATCTTAAACTGCACCATATTGAGCAAGAAGGCTTGAACCTCCTTGTCCTGAGAAGGTTTTAACATCTGGCGCAACCTTCATCGTCTCTCAACTGTTGGGTTTCATGAAACCAGAATGACCATCTACACTCCATTTTGCATCAGGGCACACTTTTCAAATACTATATGCCTAAGGAGGCAATTGCAAAAAAAGAAAGTAATTCTTCTGGGTTTAGCACTAGCAAAAGCATCTCCCTGGGTGATTGATTCAACATAAGTAGAAACATATGTGCATGTTGAATCTCATGCTCCCATTTCTTTTACCTCTTGGAAGGTGGTTTGAAACAGATTAGTAACAAAGCCTCTTGAGTCATAACTCTGCATGCCTTCCTTAATCCCCATAAACCTTAAATTATTCTGTCTTTAGTGGTTTTCAAAATCCTCCAGCTCCATTGTGCAACCACAAGTTAGTCATCATCAGCCATAGTCTGTAGAAATGTTTCCACTGTCGCAGAACAGCTTTTAGAAATGTTCCAGATTGTCCTCTACAGTTTTTATGTGGCTGCCTGAGCCATCTGTTATCAGCCTGGGTCTCTTCTCAATGTGCTATATAGCCCAGATTGTCTCTTGTGTGTGTGTGTGTGGGTGGGGGGGGTAAGGGGGGGGGGTCCCACTGCCCTATAGATCGCTGAACAGGTGGATACCATGCCATAGGACCAGAAGTACTCATAAGCATATGGCTGGCAGCTGGAGACTCTCACTAAGTCATTCCCCGCCTCAATTAATCAAGATATCCTTAGTGAACGTCTCTGCACAGGGAGAAACGTATTTCCATCTTCATATTCCTGACTCAGTGGCTGAATCGTTAAGATCTGTTACAGGACTCCTGGGCATAAGAATAATCAGGTGACACATCTTATAATGAGAAAAATTGCTTCTCCATCTCTGTGCCAGACAATGCCTTAACTATGGCCTGACTTTCTTTACCATTGGCTTTGACCTTAGTCTTGCTGTTCACCTTTTGCATAATCACTGCCTTAGATCCCACTCTTCCCAGGCTCCTATTTGGGCTATCTTTCGAAACCCCTTTCAGCATGATCTCGGGGCAGGGTGCATGACGTGCATAATATCTTAGTTCAGAAATGGGTTGAGCTATGTCATCAGCAGATAAGAAATTGCCCCCCCCATCCTCTCCAGGAACTTCAGCCCTGCCTCTCCCACCAGAAGAATGCCTGCCAATCCTATCATCTATAATAGGTTTATCAGTCACTGCCATGGAGGCCTGTTCTGCTATTTCAGTCATGAAAACATTGCAGCCATCCTCTCTCTCCAATAGCACAACATTTGCATTTAAATTTGAGTTGCCCCTCTGAACTACACTGTCACACTCACTAACCTGAGGTCCAGCTGTGAGGAAGGAGTGAGTTAGAGGGGTTTCCCTTACGTGTGGCAGAAGGGGCAATTTAAAAATGCTCCCAACAGTTGGATCCCATTAACCTGGGGCTGCTACTGAACCTTGAAATCCCTGGAGGGTAAAAGTCTGAGCGACCTGGGTGATGGACTAAAGAGTCTAAGTAGGTAGAGGCTGCCCTTCAATTCAGAGAGGTCTGGAGCCATGGGTGCCTTCTGTGATTTAGCCAACAGAAAGGTAATGGTAAGCCTAGGTGGGGCAGAGTCTGGGACAGTCCCTTTAAAAGATCAGGAGCTCACAGCCAAACACAGACAGATTTGAGCCAGCTCTGCCACCTTGTCGACCCAGCCCCAGCAGGCTATTGCGGTTTACTACAGCTATACCTAGGGCTGTAGTAGCTCCTTGGATCTTTTAACTCTTTGTCATCCTTGGTGCCACACCACTTTGAGGTCATGCTCGCCATAACAAGTAGAGTGCACTGAAGAGGCATACCTTTTTGGCCACCCCAGGCCTAGGGGGCGGCTATCTCTGCCCGCCCCCCTACATTTTTTATACTTATTTGCAGGACAGGGATCTGAGTCCTTGAGTCCTAAAATGACTACTATTGCATCTTTGTAGATGTGGTGGTAGCCAATCTGATCTTATGTGCTGTGATATATACATAAAGTTTGGAGCTCAATTTCTCAAAACTACTGAATGGATTTATACCAAATTATGAAACCCTTTCTGGACCAAGTTCTTGTTTTCTCCCAAATTTGGTGTAATTCTGGTCAGCCGTTTTGGCTGTAGCTGTGTCTAATTTTACTATGAAAAATTGCATGGGGAAAATGTATTTTGGACATCTTATTTCTCAGCCCACACTTGATAGCTCACTCAGAATCTTTAAAGTAAGGAGTTGAGGAGGATGAACTTTTGTTTTGGAACGCTTTATGAAAATTAGTCAAATGGTGCTAATGTTATAAGCAAAACAAAATGTGTTTATTATGGAAATGTGGTCCTATAAATAACTACCCAGTGGCAACTACACACTCTCTCACACACAAACGCACTCTTTGGGAGGTTCATCTTTCATACAGATACATTCTTGATGGCCAGCATCTTTAAGAGAGTGTCCCTTCCTGTAAATTCGGTACAAAATTTGGGATTCAACTTTGCCTGCAACCTTGATTGCTGAATTTAGATTGCAAAATTATCTTCATCTTGTTTTCTACATCTCAGATGACTAAGAAAATTAATTCAATATTGACCAATGTTTTACAGTGATTCACACAATCATAGCATCCCATCTCGATTTCTGTAGAGTATACGCTTCAGAAACTCCAGTTGATACGGTATTCTGTCAGAGTTCTGTCAAACCATTCACGATGAGCCTCAGTTTCCCGCTAACAAATGAGTCACAAATTGTGAGTCTCAAAACTCACAGTCGTACATCTGGCCCTATATCAATTATGGCCGCAGTGCGAGAGCAAATCAGATCTGATGACCGGGCATCATTTTAGTCTTTTGTATTGCCGGAGACAGGGAATGTACATACATAGGGGGTGATTCTGACCCCGGCGGTCCTTGACCGCCGGGGCCAGGGTCGGCGGGAGCAGCGCCAACAGGCTGGCGGTGTCCCGCAGGGCATTCTGACCGCGGCGGTTTGGCCGCGGTCAGATGCGGAAAACCGGCGGTCTCCCGCCAGTTTTCCGCTGCCCTGGGAATCCCCCATGGCGGCGCAGCTTGCTGCGCCGCCATGGGGGATTCTCACAGCCCATACCGCCATCCTGTTCCTGGCGGTTCTCCCGCCAGGAACAGGATGGCGGTATGGGTTGTCGTGGGGCCCCCGTAAGAGGGCCCCACTTTGTATTTCAGTGTCTGCATTGCAGACACTGAAATACGCGACGGGTGCAACTGCACCCGTCGCACCTTCCCACTCCGCCGGCTCAGTTCTGAGCCGGCGTGCTCGTGGGAAGGGTTTTTGCACTGGGCTGGCGGGCGGCCTTTTGGCGGTCGCCCGCCAGCCCAGTGCAAAAGCCAAAATACCCTCAGCGGTCTTGTGACCGCGGAGCGGTATTTTGGAGGGGGGAAGTCTGGCGGGCGGCCTCCGCCGCCCGCCAGACTTAGAATGACCCCCATAGTGTCAAATGTTCAAAGCATTTTTCTAGTCGCAAACGGGCGGATTCACAAAATGTACAAAGCCCAACTTGCGAATCAGTAATTTGTTATGAATCGCAATTTGGGTTTTGTGATTCGGTATTAGGGGCGTTTTCAGGGTGTCCCTTCAGGGCATCCTGTTTTCAGGGTGTCCCTTCCTAAAACCAAATCTGAATGGTAAGTATGATTGGTTTGTGACTGTGAATGCAGTTGCAAAACAATCACAGTTAACACCAAATTCAAATTGGTGCTAACCCAAAGGCTCGTAAATTGACCTACCTCATTATTATTCATTAGGTAGGTCGCAATTTGCTACCCATTGTAAATGGCTACAATCACAGAGATGGTGGCCTGCTGGGATCAGCAGACCGCCAAGTCTGTGATTGCTTTTAAATAAAGCATTTTTTTCTTTTCAAATGCAGCCCGAACAGGCTGCGTTTAAAAAAGAAAAATGTAAAGGTTTCTTTTCATTTATTAAGCGTAGGCAGTGGTCCGTGGGACCATTGCCTGCTCTTAAAAAATGTTTTTACATGCATTCACACTACCCGTTTGCAAATGGGTATACACCTACTTGAAGTAGGTGGTGAAATGTGAATGTTTTGCAACCGTATTTCGGTCACAAAACATCCATACATACCTCTCTGATTCGGTATTAGGAAGGGACGCCCTTGACACAGCCCTTCCTAATACCCAATCGGTATGTAGTCGCAGTTCCAATTTAGAATTCTGTAAGTTACTGAATCGCAAATTGGGATTCATACATACCAAAATGCATTTTTGCGATTGCAAACAGTCCGCGATCGCAAAAATGCATGATACATCTGGCCCTTAGTGATCAAACAATCAGCTAATAGCTAAACTCTGAAACAATTGATAAGCATGACACTAAAGAAGATTTTTCACTTAAAAAAAAAAAAACAGATTTGCTCTTCCTGAACTTTTTTAGTAGGAGCCTGTCATCCTTGCTTGTAATCGACCTCTCTCTGTCAAGCACCAGAAGACAAAATGGAACTGTCAAGTACAAAAACGTGGAATATGTAAAGCCAGAGAAGGCATCAATGAAAACACATGGTAAAGTCACCGAGTAAAAAAGGAAATCATGTGCTGTCATGTGCAATGGAAGACCCATTTCCTGCAGGGGGGTCTACCAGGAGGTGTTCCCTACTTTTCACTTACTCTAGCACTTCCAGAATTAAATAATAGTTTATTGTTAATCAGCCAATGGAGGGCAGGCAAAATAGAGGAGGGAGACTTTTCTGGAAACTTGTGTTATTATTATCTAAAACCACATCAGAGTACATTATAGACGTGTTAAGGGCATGTTCTGGTTCAATGTCGTTGTTTTACCAGTGTGAGGAGAAGTTGTCTGTGTTAAGAGCCACTCCATATTTGAGTGTGACGTTTCTGCAGAAAAAAGTGCATGCCATCACATGAAACGTAGAATCACCAGAGTGTTTGCTCTTGCACACATTCAATTATAGTTAGGCTGGCTTCAGCCTCCATTAAAATTATGATTGACCTTCACATTTCTGCAGTCAATGCATTTCAATTATGGAACCTGAGATTCAATGGAAAGCCTACTTGAATTAATAAAGAAAATGAGTAGTCTGGGAATGTATTACTAATGGAAACTTGGTTTCTGGGTGAAGGGGGGCTAGATCAAGTCTTTGTATGACTCCAGGGATCCTGAGCATAAAGGTACATTGAAAGATGGGATGATGCAAATATCAATGAACATCTTACTATTTGGGAGACTTGAAAATCACACACACTGCTCAATTCTAAAATGAAAGCCAATCAGCACTCTGCCTTAACTTTTGAGAGTGAAAATGTTGAAGCTTCAAAGAACTTATTAGAGTACAAATTGATGAGTTCCCTGAGAATCTGTTCTTTAAAAAGCTAATAATGGCAGGCAATGGCAAAGGAACATTGGCCTTTTAAAGGAACTGCATATTTATTTATAAAGCAAACATCGTGTCAGGATCTCACTAAAGATGTCCCCTCTTTTCCACAGCCATTAAATTGTAATAATATCTCAAAACTCCATATGTCCAGTGGAGGACCTTGGCATGACACAGCGAGATTAAGGAACAAAGAGCCAGATATATCGTTTGGCAGATTTATTACTCCATCACAAATGTGTTGGGTATTCTGTCTGCCTTATTACAAGTGTATTTTAACCTATAGCACTTGTAATACAGAGGATGGAATATCTGCCATGTTAGTGTCAGAACAACTTGTGCTTAGTTTGTAAAAAAACAAGTAAGTGCCAGAGTCCTTCTAAGGAGGCCACTACAGCCTGGACCACCCTTTGCCCCTGGCAGCTACTAACCCTTGCCATACTACAAGTGTGACTACACAGACTATTTTAGGCCACTCAAAGCTATATGACGAGTGTCATTTTTACTATATATTGAATTATTAAACACTGTGGTTGTACTCATTTCACTTTTCGACAGACTGTGCCACCTTGTGGGGGACTGATATTAGTGCCAGTGTCGACGGACAACCACGGGCTCAAACTAAGCACTGGGTGTCACCCATCGCCAAACTAAAAATCAAGCCCAAATTGGTACAGGAAGTGGTGCGTCCCAACCCAGAAGACTGACAGTTGCACATACCAATAGCCAAAGCAATAACAATAAAAGACAGTTTAAAAGGTCATGGAATGTCCTGGTATTTACACAACAATGTAGCCGTTCAGACCTCGTCCACTGCCACTAACAAAGCAATCATTTGAGAGAGTGAATTCCATGAGAAAAGGTTGTGCTTAAAGGGTGGCCGGTAAGCAATGATGAAATATCAGGGACGGCATCTAATTGCTTATTGGCCCAATGCCAACAGAGAGCATACTTTGCTACGTCATCCGGCCTGCTAACATGGTCAATTTTAAACACTAGCGGGCAACAGAAAGAAATGAATTTCGATGGGAAAAAATAAATATTGAATTTAGAAGCTTCGGATCTACACCACCCAGACCGTGTCCATGTACTGCATTCATATTCAAATCTTACTTGTACATTGCCTTTCCGACTACAGCATTTGAATAAGCAAAATATTAAAATACCACATCACATAAAACCCACAACACTGATATTCTATTGTATTACTGGAAATAGATACCGAAGATTTATATCGAAATGACTAGACTATAAGCCAATTCTAGTGGAAGTGACATACAAATCTGTTATTGTACCTAACCTGCAAAAGAATCATGCTGTCTCTCTATGCATGTTGTCTTTTGACAACAAATTGATTCACAGTAATTTATCTTGTCCCTAAAAGTTCAGGCATGCATTTATTTCAAATCTCCATTTATCCGTCTGGATAACATATGCTCCATTCCTTTAAGATGAAACGAGCACTAGACGCACACAGGATGGAGAAGAGTGGTATTACAGGTGCCGAAACAATTACATCTCTTTTAAGAAGTCTCAGTGCAATGAGAGAGCAATCTTAAACAACACTGCAGCCTCAAGAGCATTCTGAAAAGATATTAATTTCCCATTTTAAAGCACCTGCACTTTCAGTCATATCACTTGGCAATCGTCAATCTTAGTACGGTGACTGTAACCCTTCCAACACCGTAGATTCTGCTTTTAATCAGCTTTCTCGCCAGTAATTTGAAAATTGTCAGTCAATGGAACTTGTTTACAGTCCTTTTTTTTAGATGCTCTAACCTGCACACACAACTGATGCGATGTAAGCAACATATATGTTACGCTCTTTTAATGACGTGTAGTGCCTGCTATCAGCACTGACTGGGTGGTCATGGATGTTTTAAAAGCAGAACATTATCCTTTGAGGGGAGGTTTTCCTTATGGCGAGTTCTTTCAGTGTTTTGGTATGTTAATCCCTTAGCTGCCCTTTTTTGGCTCTTTAGGGTAGTTCACACATTTTTTCCTAAAAAGCTATCCGCACCAAATGTGCGTCCTTTTTTTCCAACATTCTGGGGATTCTAAAGGTACCCAGGGTTTGTGGATTCCCCTGATGAGGACTGAGAAATTAGCCAAAATACAGCTAAAATGTGGGTCATTTAGGAAAAAATGGGGAAAATGTGCTGCAGAAGAAAGTATTCAGTTTTGTCCGTGCAAATGGCATCAACAAAGGGTTTGCAGTGCTAAAATCACCATCTTTCCAGCTTTCAAGAACAGGCGGACTAGAACCAGAAATCCAAATTTTCCAACACAGTTTTGGCATTATACTGGGGCATCCCTCATTTTTCCTATTATTTGTGCTTTTAACATCCTTCCACTTAGTGACAGAAATGGGTATAAAACCAATGGTGGATCCTGGAAACCTATACATTTCTGAAAAGTAGACAACATCCTAAATTCGGTAAGGGGTCATTTGAGTTGAACCCTCAAGGTTTTTCTATAGAAAGTAATAGCTAAAATAAAATAATACTGAAATTTAGTTGAAAAAAGCAGCCATTTCTGTCTACTTTTTCAGTTGTTACGTTTTCCAGCTATGGCAGATTTTCAAAAGCAATATACCATTATGTCTGCTGGACACTTCTGGTTGTGGAGATATGTAGGGCTCCTAGGTTCACGAAGAACCCAAGGTAACCAGAGCCAATAAATGAGCTGCTCCTTGCAATGGGTTTTCGTTGTGTACCGGGTATACAACAATTTATTTGGTAAAATATAAAGAGTGAAAAATAGGTATCAAGGAAACCTATACATTTTGAAAATGAGCAAAAGATATGGAGGTTACAAGCAATGGTTATTTGCATATCTCTGAATTTGAGGGCCCCATACTAGCATGTGTATTACAGGGCATTTGTCATAATGACTTCCTTCTTACACACTGTCTTACATTTGGAAGGTAAAAAATCAGAGTTTACTATTCTGTGTTCCCCCAAGTCTCCCGATAAAAATGGTACCTCACCGAGGGAAATTCAGGATGGGTTGACTTTTGGGGCTCTCACCAGGATCTGTCACCCATAATTCTTTACAAACTTCACAATCTGGCTAAAATACACTTTGTCCTCACATTTTGGTGATAGAAAGTTTTGAAATCTGTGGGTAACCATAAACTTCCCTCCGCCCAGCATTCCCCCAAGTTTCCTGATTAAAATGGTACATCACTTTTGTGGGTAGGCCTAGTGCCCCTGATAGAAAACGTCCTAAAATGCAACGTGGACACCACATTTTTACACTGAAAATTGACTCATTTTTTGCAAAGTGCCTAGCTGTGGATTTTGGGCTCTAGCTCAGACCGCACTTAGGGAAACCTAGCAAACCTGTACATTTAAAAAAAATTAAACATCTTGGGGAATATAGGATGCTGTGACTTGTGGGCCTCTCACCAGGTTCTGTCAACCAGAATCCTTTGCAAACCTCAACATTTGGCTACAAAACTTCCTCACATTTCAGTGATGTAAAGTTCTGGAATCTGAGGGGATCCACAAGCTTCCTTCTACCCAGCATTTCCCCAGCTCTCCCAATTAAATTGGTACCGCACTTGTGTTGGTAAGCCTAGAGCCCATGACATGAAATGCCCCCAAAACACAATATGGACACATCAGAGTTTCACAATGAAAATGGATGCATTTTTTGCACAGTGCCTAGTCGTGGAATTCGGGGTTGAGCTCAGCCGGCGCTTAGGGAAACCTAGCAAACCTGTACATTGTTTTAAATTAGTTCCCTAGCGGAATCCAGAATGGGATGACGTAGGGGCTCTCACCAGGTTCTGCCATCCAGAATCCTTTGCAAACCTCACAATGTGGCTAAAAACACTTATTTCATCACATTTCGGCGACTTAAAGTTCTGCAATCTTAGGGGAGCCACAAACTTCCTTCTACCTAGCTATCCCCCAAGCTTCCCAATTAAAATGGGCATTACTTGTGCGGGTAGGCCTAGTGTCCGCGACAGGAAATGCCACAAAATGCAGCATGCACACATTACATTTTCACACTGAAAACGGGCACGTTTTTTGCAAAGTACCTAGCTGTGGATTTTGGGCTCTAGCCCAGCTGGCACTTAGGGAAGCCTAGCTAACCTGAAACATTTTGAAAACTAGACACCTATGGGAATCCAGGATGGGGTGACCTCTGGGGCTCTCACCAGGTTCTCTCATCTAGAATCCTTACAAACTTCAAAATTTGTCTCACATTTCGGTGCTGCAAAGTTCTGTAATCTGCAGGGAGCCACAAACGTCCTTCCACCTAGGACTACCGCAAGTATCCTGATAAAAATGGTACCTCAGTTGTGTGGGTAGGCCTAGTGCCGGCAACAGGGAAGGGCGAAAAACGTATTGTGGCGATAATGACAACTAAGGTGAGTGTACTAATTAGTCCTGGGATCGGGAACCATTTAGTGAAACCTATCAAACATTTCTGAAATGGAGACATTAAGGGGAGTTCAGGGAGGTAACATTTGTGTGGATTCCCCAAAGTTTTTTTAACCTAGAATAACCTGCAAAGGTAAAACTTTGAATAAAAACACTATTTTTCCTTGCATTTCTGTGATATAAACTACAGTCATATACAGGGATCCACACACTTCTTACCACCCAGCATTCCCCATCTTGTCCCAGTAAAAACACTACCCCACTGTGCATGGGTCTAGTGTCTGTGAGAGGAATGCATAACACAGGAGTCAATGATAGCCCTAGCATGAGGGTTAATATTGACCCTGGGGTGATCCATTCCTGACGCAGGCACTAGGCCCAGGCATACAAGTGGGGTTGTGTTTTTATAAGGATACAGGGGGAAACTCTGGGTGGTAGGAATTTTGTGGATCCCTGCACGTTCCTGTAGTTTACGTGACAGAAATGCAAGGAAAAATAGTGTTTGTATTTAATGTTTCAACCTTGCAGGGTATTCTGGGTAATAAAACTTTGGGGAATCCACACAAGCCACACCACTGTGGACTTTGCTGGGTGTCTAGTTTTCAGAAGTGTCTGAGTTTGGTAAGTTTCCCTATATGGCTGCCGAGCCCAGGACCAAAAACACAGGTGCCCGCCTTACAAAACCAGATTATATGGTGATAGACAACTTTGATGTCTCCACAATACTTTTTGGGCCCTTCCCTGTCGTGGCCACTTGCCGACCCACACAAGTAAGACAAAGTTTTCCTTGAGAAACTTGTGGGAACTCTGGTTGGTTGGAAATATGTGGCTGCCTTCAGATTCCATGATTTTCCCTCATGGATATGCATTTTGAATGTATTTTTTAAGCAAGGTTTGTGATTTGCAGAGGATTTTGGGTGAAGAAAAACTAATGAGAGCCACGCAAATCCTGCACCCGTGGACTCCTCTGGTACTAGTATGTTAAAGTTAATCCACCACTCACACTGGTTGGTTTTAGCACTGCCAGAAATTCTGGTTTCAAAGCATAAATACTTATCAAAGTATCTGAATGTTGAAACCAAGCCTTCTGAAGGTGAGCTATAAAGCATCTTCACAGCACCAACTGCTTTATGGTCCATTCACACGCCATTCCCGCACAATACACAACACTTTCATCTAGCCAGCCAAGGGCCAAATCCAACCGATCCTTGTACTCACATCAACGTACTACCACCAGACTAGGGTCCATCATATTCCTAAGCCACAGGACGGAATAAGTTTCACTATGTTTTACAATTCAAATAACTGCCTCCTTCTTCCTGAACATTACTGAACGCATGCGTAAGGAACCTTTACTAATGGCCCCCATGACAGCCACATGAGGCTCAGGAAGACATGTCCTTCATGCGCTTTTAGCGCACTCACTGTGCTAAATGTAACTCCTTCCAGTTTGTGGATGTAAGTTGGGGATGTCCAAAGATCCCCTGTGAGGCCCATTGACTTAGCTGAGTAAATCTATCTTTGAAACTAAGGTAAACATTGTGGGGAATGTTTGTGAAGTTCCCTAAAGAGAACATCATAAACTATGAAGAAGGGTAGTGTTTGGCACACAGGGTAGTCCGTGAGAATGTAGCATATGTCCCATCCACCCTTATGTGCACTGCTGTGACTGTAATGCACTTATGACACAGCAAATTGAATATCTACTAAGTTCGGACAGAGGATGAACATGGCAAGCAGGTCAAGAGCTGACCCATACATGTCATAGTAATTCAGTGTGAGCACAGCACCAATGGGTTTGAATCCATGTGTGTAGATGATGTGTATCTTTACTATCTTTATTATCTGCCTTCTACCTATGCAATACCCCTGCAAAAGCACACATACCATAAGCTTTTCTTACCGGTTCATGTCTCTGTCCTTATCAGAATCCCGACTAATCCTGTACAATTGCCAAGAGAACCTATACTAAGGCCTTCCATCCCTAGCTACTTGAAGCTGAAGAAAACATGTCTTTCATGTGCCATCAGCATACTTACTGTGTTAAATCCAACTCCTTCCAGTTTGTGGATGCAAGTTGGAGGTGTCCGAGCATGCCTTGTGAGGCCTATTCATCGAACTGAGTGAGCACATATACTGTTAAAACTAAGGCAGACATGATGGTGAATACTACCTAAGGTTTCTAAAGTTAAAAGCCAAACAAATATCCTGTGGGACTCATTCATCAACACTTCTATTTTTGCTTTGAAAGGGAAGCTACAAATTGGGTTTGTACACTTTCAAACAAGTAGAAATGTTGGTGAATATGTCCCACAGGAGATTTGTTTGACATATTGCATTTAGTATGGCTCTTGTTGGCAATCAGGGTGGTCCTTGTGTAGCCTACATAAGTTCCCTAAGAAGCACTTAAAATTAAGTCACACCTTTAACATTGTGCCACACAGGGTACTCCATGATAATGCGCCATATGTTCTGTCCACTAGTATGAACAGTGTGAGGACTGGAATGCATATTAATCATCAAACAAAATACCTACGTTCTGACAGCAAATAAAGGTGTCAACCAGGCCATAAGGAAGTCCATGATTTCCTGAAGTAAATTAACTAAAATTCTGTGGTTGCTTGCCTAAAGACGTAGTGGCCCACGGACGTTAGGTATCCATGTACTGCCATTGTAAGGTTTACCCAACGGTGGCTCCACCTCAGTCAACTTCCCAGAACTTTGCTTTAGTATTCAACAAAGTAAGGCAAGAAGGAAAACACAGGCCTGGCTGAGATGGGCACTGGGGCCAGTAATAACAACTTTCCTGCCTCTTTTTCTGCTTTGGAACACACTTTACATCGACAACATGGTTGTTTTAAGCATGCGATCAGCTCAGAGTGTTGCTCCGGCTGCCTTGCCACATCCTCCAAAACATGTGAAGTGAAGAGTTCTGCTTTCAATCACAGACAACTGAAAGTTAAGGAAAGACATGAATCTTCTGTGGGTGTCTGATAAACACCATACGCGCTGTATGTTGCCATCTGGATCAGGTGGGTAAACAGTTTCTTGTACCAAGTGCGAGTTATATGACTCGCATTGTACAGTTGAAGAACCTGATCATTCTTGTCCACTCCGCCCATGTATTTATTGTAATCAAGTATACAGGTTGTCGAAGTAAGGCTCAGCAAGGCCTACTAGTGCAAGGGGTTCGCCCTTCTCTGCACAAAGTCCTCAGACCATATAGGAAGAAGTTGGCACAGAAACTGAAATAAAAAGACAAAGTTGATTAAACCTCAAGAGATGGTACTACAGTTCAAACAGCACCCTTCGGTAATTTTTTAAGTAGCACACCGAACTAAGAGAGCATGGTCCTTTTATACCCACGCAGGGGCTAAAAAGAAGGTGGTACAATTATAGAAGCAAGACTTATATACATATAAGGTCATATGGAAATGTACAGTCGACAGGTAGGAGGGGCTAACAGTTTTCAAGGACTAGTAGACACATTACTGTCTGTTACTAATTACTAACAGCTGCAGACCTTACTGGGCATGTGCGAAAGTGGGGGATGCTAAATATAACTTGTCACTGGACAGATTTTCAAGAGTAGTTAACAGGAAGGTAGGACAGAGCACATGGCGAGCACATGGCAGCATGTGGCAGAGAAAATGGCTGCCATGAATACAAATGGATTCTGCGAAATGTTCACAATAGTTGCTAAATACAAGATGTCTTCTGCTAATGCTTAATCTAATCGCTACTAAATTACAACAAGGTGGGCTTGTGGACTTCGCCATCTGACCCTAAACCGTGATGGGGGAACGTGCTTTCATCATGAATTGTAGGAAGCACGTACACAGGACACCTATCTGAGAAATTGACTGTTATTAGTTCATTGGAACTCAATGCAATACTCTGGGATTTCTGGAGTTTTGTGCAAACAAGCTCCTGCGGGAATCCTTTGTGGTGACAATAAACTGTACCGCAGGCCACAGTGCCAGCTTTGTAGAGGTCACTGACCAGCTGTACTCCTGTATAGAAATTGTCACATAAAGGTTATAACCTTTGTGAAGCAGTGGCTGGACAAGTTCCCATATAATCTTTCCTGTCACTCCTAGCGTGGGAAGGCAACCTAGAGGATTTAGTGTGGAGTCCTTACCTGCATACACTCTCAAGCTGTACACATAGCCAATAGAACTCTCACACAGCATGTTCAGCTTGATACTCGCAATGTGCTGCCTGAACAGCAGCCACCATTTGTACAGGAACAAGGACTCATCAAGTGCTATATTATTTCCAGGAGTATAGATCTCTAGAAACCTGGCAGTCAAATGTTCCACAACAGGCCGAATTTTGAACAACCTGTCATGGTCTGGATGGTCCCAGGGCAATGCAGCAGAATTGTATACTCAACCTGTTTTCTTACAGCCCTTGGTAGCTAATCTTCCATCTTATATGAAGGATACCAAACACATTTTTAGCCTTTTAAGTGATGTTCAGTGGGAAGCAGGCATCATGATGGTGACATGAGATGTAGTTTCACTATACAATAGAATTGGACATGAGGTTGGATTACAGGCACTACATCATACTTTAAATAAAAGATCTGCTAGTCTATGGGAACATATGGAAATGCTGTTAGATATGATCAATCTGATTTTAAATCATAATTTTTTGCGGTTTAGCAAGGAATGGCAGAGACAAAAAAGATAATTATGAGGTGGTTTGAGAGGGGTGGGACTGGGGACCAGGATCTATACAACTGCAGGCACACATTTTATACAGGGGTCGATATATTGATGATTGTTTTATGATCTGGACAGGTGCTACTGATCAGTTAACAGATTTTTGTAACTACTTGAATAATAATAATAATGCTACTGTCAGATTTACTTATCAATACAGTCAGAAGAACATCAAGTTTTTGTATGTTGAACTGTGTATCTAGGATGCTAAAATTCAAAGTAGACTTTGGCCCTCATTCCAACCCTGGCGCTCTATGACCGCCAAGGTGGAGGGCAACGGAAGCACCGCCAACAGGCTGGCGGTGCTTCCAGGGCCATTCTGACCACAGCGGTAAAGCCGCGGTCAGAAAAGGGGAACCGGCGGTTTCCCAGCGGTTTTCCCCTGGCCCAGGGAATCCTCAGCAGCGCTGCCATGGGGATTCCGACCCCCTTCCCGCCAGCCTGTTTCTGGCGGTTTACACCGCCAGAACCAGGATGGCAGGAACGGGTGTCGTGGGGCCCCTGGGGGCCCCTGCACTGCCTATGCCACTGGCTTTTTTTGTAAGACCACCAAATCCGCAGGCTCCAAAAGACCGCTGGTGCTGGTGGTCTGAAGACCGCCATATTACAATGTCATTCCGATTTCCACCAGATTTTGGGTGGAAATCTGACACCGTTGGCCTGGCCGAAGTCGTAATAGAGATTGTTTCCACCGCCGGCATCAGCCACACCAACTTGACTCTACCCACCATATTACAATCTGCACAGGGACCCATCCCCTCACGGATGGCCATCTCGCCATAGCGGGTAAGTTGATCATCCAAAAGTGAGGGTGGGGGGGTTTTGTGTGAATGTGAGTGGTGTCTGCATGTGTGTGTAAGTACTTGTATGCCATGGGGGGTGTTGTGTGTGAGTGCATGTATGTTTGTGTGAATGCAGGGGGGAATGGGTTGTATGTATGAGTGCGTATATGCGAGTCAATGTGTATGTCTGAGTGCATGCATTTTGTGTGAATGGGTGAATCTGAGTCAGTGTTTGGGTGAGAGTGCGTGGAGGTGTATGTAAGAGAATGCATGGGTGAGTAGGGGTGCGTGTATGTAGGTGTGTGGTCGTGTGGGGGGGTGTCTGGCAGCAACAGGAATGGATATTCCTGTCGCTGGGTGCATGACCACCAGCATTTTCATGCAAGTGCAACCGTCACAAATATGCTGGCGGTCAACAGAGTTGTAATACTCATGGCAGTACGGGCAGCGTTTCGGCGGATTGGCTTCGGCCAAACCGACAAAGTTGTAATATGGCGGTCTTCACCGCAGACCTGGCGGAGGACTGAATGCCACTGCCACCATGGCGGTCAGATGACTGCCAAATGCATAATGACCACCATAATGTGTAAATGATAACATACTCCATATCCAGTAGGTTATAGAGAAGGGGGTTGGATCTTAAACAGTTTTTGGTGAATTATTAATTATAGGGGTAGATATTACATTTTCTTTATTTTAAATTTGGGGCCATGATGAAATATTCAGTTATTTTATGGAGGTATGGTGGTTAAGCTAAGTTTGTACCTAGTTGGATGATATTGTCATTACATTTATGGCGTATTGTGGAGATGGGGAGGCTTTTATTGTCATGTTTGGTTTATTTAAAATGTGGGGATCCCATGAGGTAATGATTTCATTAAGAGTATTTATGCGTTTGATTTTGGAAAATACTGGCGTAAGGTGAATAAATACTACTCTTTTTTAAGAGCTGTCATCCATGATTTAAACAGGTCTTTGCTTATTTTTGCATAATGTTGTGAATTGTCTGAAATGAATTGTTTTTTTTAAGCAATTGATATTTAGATTGTACTCATTAGGGTGAGTTTGGGGTAGGTTATACAGTAAAATTATTGTCTTGACCCTCATTAGGTTTATTGGCATATTTAAGTGGGGTCGATTTGAAGTTTAGTGTTACTAGGTTAATATGGCAGCCATGCTTCATTCCAAGATATTGGTGCCTGTGTGCGTCAGTCCTATGTATATTTCTACTATTCTTATATGTGGGTCTAGTTGAAGACAGATTATTCCTTAGAACAGCATTACGGAGCGTACTCACAGCGTTTTTTTGTAGATATGAGTTTACTGGTAGGGGCACATCTTCTGGCAATATTTTGAGTTAGTTGAACATGGCAAGAGGAGTTTTTGTTTTTTTATTTGTTACAGAGCAATATTTAGTTAGTGACATTTGCTAAGCTATGATATTAGGAAATTATTTGTAGCTAGGTGATGTGCCATTGAGCTAGTGGCAATTCTTAATGAGTGGCATTAGGAAGCAATACACATAGCGTGAATATCACAGCTGTTATTGATTAATGGGTTGGCGTTTAAGGGGATACTGTTTCTTAATTTTGGTTCGCTCAGCAGCAAATATTAAGTTAATCGGAGTCACTATGCAGATATATGTTTATATTATTTAGATGAGTTATGGAAACAATTTGAAGTAGTAATCATAAGTGGATGGATTCAAAATTAGTAAGGAGCAAATCTTGCTTAATATTTGTTACACTAATAAGCAATGTTGGACATGAGTGTAGGATAATAGTGATATAATGGTTTCATTTACAGATACAGTTTCCTAATTAAATACGAAGGACTTTTTTTATTAATAAAAACTTATACGGTGGATTGTGGCAGTTATTAAATCTGGGGTAAATTTTCACATTTGTTGGTCAACCCCTGTTTATTTAAGCCGTAATTAACAAGCGTTTTAAATGTTTTACTATTTTTGGCAGTAATTATACTTAATTCAGAGATATGAGGAACCAAGGAGTGAGAGATATTCTGATCTTGTACTGTTTTGGGACTTCAAAATACACAGGTATTGCCCATTGGATATGAGGATGTTTTTTGTTTGTTTTGAAAGCACATATGATTAACGGCAAATTTTGGGTGTATAGCGGTCTCACATGTCTGTGCATGAGCGATTCTAATTACACTTGGTCTACTTTGATACTCTGATGAATTTGTTTTGATGCATGACATTTCAGGTTTACAAAGTCTGTCTTATGTAGATGTCTATGTATACATGTGTTTACTATAATGTTATTCACACTGATGACTTACTATGGATATGTAGACGTATACGCATGACAATGTACATTGCATGAACATTTTTCTACAACAAACTTTCTTATGAACCATATTTGGGTTCCATGTGCATTAGGATTGGTGACTGGGTGATACATCCCAAAAGACAAAACATGTGTTGGCTGAATTGAGTTAAAGGACTGGATTTTGAATTGGAATCTAGCTGTTACAAGATAAAGGAATTGGATATTTAACATGAAATAAACATCGTTTTACATATGAACTACATATAAAGAGAAATTAATGTTTCATATTTATGTCAGGGCGTATGCCTTGATGCAATTTTGCTGCTATTGACAGTCATTGATTGTTAATGTTTGGGGATTGTGGGTGTGTTTATCCTTAAGAGCACCACCTCACAAGAGATTTGAATCAGAATTATAATTATTGTCACTATTGATTGTGTGATTGTGAACACCAAATTCCCCCTAAAACTACCCGTTGTGTGATTTACAATGCTGCAGAGTTGTCATTGAAATGCAGCATGCGCTGCAATACCAAAAAACGGTCTCTGCTCATATATGGTGCAAAGATGGGGTTACCCAAACCCTGCTAGTTGTCTAGTAGGACTGAAAGGTGGGTGTCTGCACTATCCCCATTTTGAGCATGAGGCACAAACAAATCTTCCACTCCACCAGAAAAGTGGGACTCCACCGACATGCCCTAGAACGGGGTCCTAGAGTACCTCCATGCTCCCTCAGAAATTGTTCGGCACAAAAAGTATTTTGAAACACAATTTGCTGAAGGACGTCAACATCCAAAAGGAGGTGGACGTATCTTGTACATCTAGTGTTACAAGTAAAAGGTGGAATTTGGGACTGAACTAAATTTGGGGGCTGCCAAGAGAGCACTTTGCCTGTGCTTGCCACAGCACACACCTGCTTCCTGGGTTGGGCTAACCTGCTGTTGTCCCACTACACAGACTGTGCTTGTGAAGGTACAGCACGATTCTCCTCCTCGTCTCCCTCAGAATCACTGGAAGAGGATTTGTCAGATGGGACTCCATTGATTGAATAATCACCCCCAGATTCTGCTCCATTTTTCTCTCCCTCAGATGCTGTTTGAGTATCTGCTGTCTCAGTCTCTGATCCTGCCTCAGAGCTGTCCTCCATAACCTGAGTTAGTGCTTGATCAGCAGTCATCCAACAAGACAGCATCTCTGATTTTGGCTGAACTGTCCCTCTAAAACACTAGCCTACGTTGAAGTAGATATGGTCACAGAATTGCTGGTGGGTGTATGTGTGTGATGTGTGCAACAGTAAATGTCAGCCACCTTACCTTCACTTCTTCCCTCAATCAGCAGGTTCTCTGAAGACACTGAAAAAACAAAAAAAACATACCCTTCAACACAGCCTTTAGTGAAGCGGGACAATCATTTTTGGTGCTCCCCTCCCATGACCTCCTTCTCGGATTCCTTCACTACCACCCACCAAAAGTGCCTTTAATCTCTCCATAGGCACCCTTGCACATACATTTCATTTGTTTTAAAGGGCCCGTAACAGCTGGCTTTACTAATCCACTCAGCAATTCACATAAAATACAGATTTGTTCTTCTTTGCAGCAGGCATGTTACCCTCTGTGCAATTTTATGGCAAAACTGCAAAAAAACAAAACACTGATCTCTCCAGTAGGAACGTATTTACGAGAGTTATCCCGATTTATATATATATATATATATATATCTATATATATATATATATAGATATATATATATATATATATAGGTATATATATGTGTCTATATATATATATATATATATACACACATACATATATATGTGTATATATATTTATATATACACATTTATATGAACCTATATAGACACACATATAAATATGCATATATATACACACATTTAGAGAGCTATCTCTTTCACTTTCAGCCTCTCTCGCTCTCTCTAGCTAGATAGATAGATCACATTTTACATATAAGTGGTTTCCCTCGGGCCACAATTGGCCCCCAAGGAAACCACAGATGTATAAAAAAAACTGATCTAGTTATAGAGCGATGTAATAGAGTTTCTCTCACTATACATGCATGATTCTTTGGGGGCTAATGGTGGCACATCAGGGAAAGCAAACATCTAGGAAAAAAATTAGCCCCCACAGGGGGTCAGCCCGTATACCCGAGGGCTGACCTGACAATTTCACATAAAAAATATATATATATATATATATATCTCATTATCCCGGGGGGGGCATAATCGTGCCCACAGGAAAAGAAAACAAATATACATAAATAAATATGCCCTCAGGGTGGGAGGCTGGCCCATTATCACGTGGGCCGACCCCCCCTTGCACTCTCCATGGTGACCATTTTTAATGTATATTATTATCCCCTGGGTGGTGGGATCGCACCCACAGGGGGGTGAAAAACCAAAGATATTTTAAAACAATTTGCTCCCGGGTGAGGGGCTGGCCTGTTACCACATGGGCCGACCCCCCCTTGCCTATCCTCGGTGGCCAAGTGGGTCCTAATGGGATTCCTGTGTGCCGCGATCCATGATCAGGAATCCGTTTTTGGGAGGCATCGCTGGAAAGGGGAATCACTCCCCTTTCCAGCGATGCCTCCCACAAACATGGAGGGGCATCTAAAAACCTCCCAAAATCCCACTGGACATAGGAGCAGACCTTACCTACTTCCTCCAAGCTACTCCTGTTGTGGTTTGTGACGTCAGCGTGCCGTCACAGATGGGGGAGACATGGAAGCTCTTCTGCGTCTCCCGAGGGCATTTAAAAACAATCCTCCAGTGCCTTTCACTGGAGGATTTTTTAGAGCCCTCCCTGATGACGGCCACTGGTCGTGACCTGCATCGGGGAGGGTGTGTGTGTGATAGCCTTTGCCCATCACACACACTGAAAGGGTTAAGGATTTTTGTGTGTTTACATTTTTGTGTATCTTTAACAACGTATGGAATGTATAGTTCTTACAATTGATTGCACATGTACATGATGCTATAATACTGTTGTCTTTTAAACAAATTCTCTATGATACGAAGAAGAGAATTGTCTGAACCTTGTTAAATAGGCTTCAGTTGTACTTTGTTTTTCTACAGTATTGATACAGTACTCAGTTAGGTGTTGCAGAATTCCTCAGCCACCATTTATAGGCTTTCAGTGGTTCAAATACTCAGTTGTAATGCATGTCCCTACAGTGGTGCCCTACAGAGGCTGAATCTTTCACTCATCCTCAACAAATGTACGTGGGACCAGTAATTAATGTATTCAGTAATTATAAGCTTCCCTCTGGTGAGAACGCAGTAGGAGTGCACTTTATCCAGCACTTAGATATGTGTGGTCAAAGGCCGTTGTGCTCTGTGGTTATTAGTTACCTCATGTGACTTCTGGCCTGAATTAGGGGCACCTCCCTGCATTAGTGTCTGTCAGTATTTATTTGTTCCAGTTTCTGTGTTTGTGCCTTTGTACTGTAGTGTCTTTGTCTTCCTGTACGCTTGTCTCCATTCCCCACTTTTTCTGTCCATATCTCTCTGATCCCTAGCATGTGCCAATGTCTATGTCCATATCCCAGGATGTAAGACGTCTGCTAAACTTTGGTAGATGCCCTGAATGTCCTATTGAGACTCTATATAGGGCATATGGGATATCCATCAAATTCAAAATCTGGGCCAATGCCCCCTTTTCAATGTGTTTGTGTCCTTACGTCCCTCTCATGGGGTATAAGTCAATGTCTCCCTTCCCCTATGACTAAAAGCATGTCTTACTGTCTGAGTGTGTGTTATGTGTCAGAGCTGCCCTGCCCCATAGTCTATTAGTCCCACTATCTATGCCTCACAGTTCAAGTGTCAGAATCTCACAGTCTTTGTTCCGATCAATAGCAGTAAATCCCTCTACTATTGTCTCCCAGGTCCAGTGCCTGTGCTAGAAACTCACTGTATATATGTACTCCTCAAATTCTCTGTGTCTCAACTATCCACACACAAGAGTCTCCCTGCCAAGTGCTTTTTAATCCTACTAACATAAATCAAAACCAGGAAGCCAAAGCAGAAAGAGATTGGTGCAAAATCACTTAAGGTGCTTTTGAGTGATAAAAGTCCTCAATGTGCTCCAACTTCTGAGAAGGAAGGCCACCTTCTGCCCTTCTGAATACCAGACAAAAGTCGCAAACCATTTTGAAGATAGTCGCAAGCTAAGTACACTCTGAAGCCAAATTTGCAATCATTCTGCACATTAATCCACCCACAGCAGGGAGGATTGTGCCCCACCAATGCCAAGGGGGCAGTGACGTGATTGTGGGTCTTCATGGCTCGAATGATCCTGTATGACTGAATGCAACCCAATTGCATCTGGGCGTGTGTATTAGAGGGCCAGAGAATGGGTGACGGAGACTGGAGCAGATGGGCCTGGGTTGGACCTGAGGAGCCATGACACAGGTTGGCCAGGATGAGGAGCAGACCCTCTCCACCAAAACGTTGTCCTGAGAAGTGAAGGACAACAGCGAGATCAGTGGCTTCCCCGAGAGGGAGCTGGGATGGCTTGGACCGCTAGGCTGTATCTCCGGAAATCGACACTTCTGGGCAGATAGCTGGCCTGCAAGGAGTGCTGAGAGCTCAATGCTGTAAGTTGTGGTGCCTGACAGTACATGAGAGAAGCCAGGTGAGCGGGGCGTACAATTGAGTTTGGCTGGAGTTTATTGCCGGGGCTGGGCTCTCGATGGGCTGTGGCTCACACTGTAAATGTTAGCCCCCTACAATATCCTGGCCAGTGGGGGCTTGGGAAACTCTATATTGCACTGCGGGTAGTGGGTCTAACTGCGCAGGGGGTGCATAGTACTCCCTTTGTGTGACGCTCTTCCTAGCAATTCGATGTGGTTGCACTGCTCCCCACATTTAACAGTATTGGTCTGAGGACTGAAGAGTGCCACAGTTTAGGACTAATAGTCATGAGTTTCAGAAAGACCTATAAATTGATGCCTCACTTGGTACGGCAAGCGACAAACCAACAGTGCTGTTCCACTCATGGCCCCCTGGAGGTGCGCCAGCCCGACATGCCTGGGATGCCTGACATGGACCAGCCCTGATTCCAAACAGTGACCTGTAGGAGTTGCAGGGAGGATATTGAGGAACAATTGGAGGAATGGTGGGGGGGTGTGGTGGATGCCCCACACACCTCAGTAAAATTGACAAATATGCAGTTGTGCTCCCGTCACTTGGCAAATGAGAAAGGGCCGGATGGGCCCACAGAGAGTGACCATGAGTGGGAGGAAGCCCAGGGGTGTGAATCCTTCCTCACAGAAATAATGACAGCCATAAACTGAAACTTGATGCTGTCATAATAGAGGTCACCCTCGTGCAGACAGATATCAGAAAATGATGGAGAAAGCCATGATAACAGAAGCTAATATCACAACCTTGCAGTGGGGCACAAAGGGCCAGATGTACCAAAGGATTTTACCCATTCTGTGTCTATGGGAGAAAGCTTTCGTACATATGGCCCAAAGTCTCTTGAGGATAGGGCCCAACACCTTGAAAAAGAAAATGGACTTATGGCAGCTAAGCTGGAAGACCAGGAGGTGAAGGCCAGGCATAACAATATTTGAGTAGTGGGAGTACCGAAGAAGGTGTAAGGACCAAGTGTGGACTCTTCTTAGAGGAGCTCATAACCAAACAACTCAGACCAACAAGACTTTCCCACGTTTTCACAATTGAAAGAGCTCACACAGTGCCCGTCCCCCTGCCAAAACCGGCCGCACTTGCCCAGACGATCATTACCAAGGTGTTCAATCACAGAGAAGCTGGGATACATGGGGACATTTTGTTTGAAAACATGACAATCTGCTTCTTCACGAACTTCACGGTCCGGGCGCAACAGCAACGTTGCAGCTTTGTGGCAATTAAGAAGGCCCTCCGAGAGCAGAGGCCAAATACATGATGCTGTTCCCAGCTAAACTTCAGATCATCGCCGAAGTCAAGACATGGCACTTTGAGACACTTAGAAGGTATGTGACTGGTTGGAAGGATGACTAGTCACAAGGAAATGCAATAGGAAGTCCTTGAAGGAACACAAACATCTGGGTGTCTGCAGTTCCTTGGATGATGACCATAGTGGCCTGGTGTAACTGTATCAAGGTGGGTATTAACTCCAGTGGAGATATGTGGACTTCAATATGAAGAATATTAAAGAGTCATAGGGTCCTTGGAGAATGGGCAATGTGAACATTTTTATTTCCTGTTGTGCAACAGTGTAAAGAATTGCTGTTAGAGGGATCTAGTGATTGATGACTGGCTTTTCACAAGCATCAAGGCTACACTCTGACTATGGTTAGATGGTTCATGGGGCGACAGGCACCCCCATACTGGTTGTCTCACTTTGAGTAATGTTTAACATTGTTTTCTTTCAGCAGTGGGGCGTTACAAGCACAAATTGGTGCTAAAAGTGTGATTCAGTTAGGAGGTGCAGATAATGAATGGTGTTGCGGCTGTGGATGACACATAGGAAATACTCCGTGACAGCCACCCAGGGAAGGGAACAACTGACCCAGACCACGCTAAAGGTAATTACTCAGAATGTTAATGGTGTGGGGAGCAAAATTAGGAGAATTTTGTCCTCTTGCGAGAGACCCATCTAAAGAGCATTTCAAGGGCACCCGATAGCAAGGGCTGGATAGTATGGGATTTACCCTGACGGCAAATATGGACTTCATGACCTACTCCAGAGGGGCGGGGATATTGGTTAAAAATGTAAGGAATTGCTGTTAGAGGGATGTAGTGATTGATGATTGGCTTTTCACAAGCGTCAAGGCTACACTCTGACTATGGTTAGATGTTTCATGGGGCGACAGGCACTCCCACTCTGGTTGTCTCACTTTGAGTAATGTTTAACATTGTTTTCTTTCAGCAGTGGGGCGTTACAAGCACAAATTGGTGCTAAAAGTGTGATTCAGTTAGGAGGTGCAGATAATGGATGGTGTTACAGCTGTGGACGACACATAGGAAATACCCTGTGACAGCCACCAAGGGAAGGGAACAACTGTCCCAGACCACGCTAAAGGTAATTACCCGGAATGTTAATGGGGTGGGGAGCAAAATTAAGAGAATCTGTCCTCTTGCGAGAGACCCATCTAAACAGCCTCTAAAGGGCACCCGACATCAAGGGCTGGACAGGATGGGATTTACCCTGACGGCACATGTGGACTTCATGACCGACCCCAGAGGGGTGGGGATATTGGTTAAAAAGGCAGCTCCATTCATCCTGCAGCACACATGGCATGACCCGACTGGGAGGTTTGCCTTGAACTTGTGCTCTGTCTACATTCTGCCAAAGATGCACATGCAAATACTACCAGAACTAAGAGACACTTTAGTGAGAATGCTATCTAGACTCCTTATTTTAGTGGGGGGAGCATTAACACAGTATTGGACCCTAACACTGATAGATGAAGATGGACGGATGTAGTCGATGGAACCTCCAGTCTGCTGGCTTTTGTTGATGCCTTTGGCTTGATAGACATTTGGAGGGAACACCACCCCCTTGAGGGTCAATATTCACTTTATCAGGATACACACTCCAGTCACTCTCATTTAGATTAGCTCTTGATACAACGTATATATGCACACATGTTCACACACACCCACCTTGAGGCCATGGGTATCTCGGATCACTCCACAGTGGAGGGGATCTTTAATGGACAGACATCCATATGAGATGCAATGCCACAAATAGATCCCTGGTATTCCAAAGACAAGGCAAAACTAAGGGATGTGGAAATACACAATTTACTAGAAAATGAGGGTACTATAGACTCAGCTAATATAGTGTGGGGGGTCTTCAAGTCCATCCTGTTGGGACTTGAACTATGTTTGATCACGGGAATTAAAGAAGAGCGGTAGGTAGAATTTGAAAATCTAGAGGGTGAGATCTAGGATTTGGAACTAGCAGAGAGACTCAGACTGACCAAGAGAAGGGCTACAAATTGCGCCTTAAACAAAGTGAACTCTGAATGCTTTCAGAGGGGATGGAGAGGGCGCATACTCTGAATACCCAGTGTTGCCTGTACGAGGTAGGAAACAAGGTGGGCAGACTCCTAGGCTGGCATGGAGTAGCGAGATCAAGGCAGGAGCTGGGTACTTAACATATGTGACAGGTCAGGGAACCTGCAGGATACGGCCTCCGAAATTGCAGATACTTTTGCCTTTTACTACAAGACTCTGTATACACCTACCTCAGAGGCCACATCGGAAGACTGTATTCAGGTACGTAAAGACATTAAGGGTCAAACCATGTTGGGCGACAGGGAGGTAATGGAGAGCAATATCAAAGAGGGAGAGCTGGTGGGTGTCATAAGAGCATTACACTCTGGGAAAGCGGTGAGCCCCAATGGGCTTCCGGGTTGGGATCTATAAAGGAATGGCCACCAAGGTAGCTAAACACACGCAGACAATGTATCAAGCGGCACCAAAGGAGGGAGAGCTCCCCCTTTATCAGCGTATGGCTACTATAGTGTTGCGTCCCAAACAACACAAAACCCTGACTGAGTGCTCATCATACTGACCCATATCTCTGCTAAATGTTGAGGCCAAGGTGTTGGCCAAGGTGCTGCACAAAGTGATCACCACACTTATTCACCCAGATCAGACGGGGTTCATGATGAAATTCTCAACCATAAACCATTTAAACCAGCTTTCTGGGAACCCATGGTCTTAGGGCAATTCACGCATCCCTGTATCTTAATCTATGCAGGATTAAACAGAAAAAACAAGGGGGTGTCAGAGTGCAAAGCGAAGGGTATAAAAGAAGAATTGACAGTAAGAGGGAGCAGCCCACGAGTGCTGCATGTCTATCAAAGTTGATATATGCTCCAGGATCTGAGCCCATACCTGTGCCAATGGGGGGCAGTCCCACAGCATATGATAAAAGGTCGAATGGTGTCAACAATGGGGGCACATTGCTGTGACCCCAGGGAACATGTTTTGCAACTGATGCGGCGTAAGGTAACAATGATTTAAATAATTGAATTGGGTAAATTTCAGGTGCGCATTACGGGACACCGGTTTTACCTGTTCGAGTGCCATCTCCCACTGTTTGGGTGATAGAGCTGTCCTCAAGCATGCATCCCATTGGGGCCTGCCAAAAGACGTGATGTTTGAGTTAGTGGCTTATAGTGCCGCACACAGCATTGCGGCTGCCCTTTGTCCTAGTCCATGCACCAACATGCACTGCAACCCATAGTGTAGGGCAGGGGCCTTCTGTCCTACTTCCCATCTGTCTCTGATTGCCAGAACTAGGGCACTATAGGCCAAGAATTGAGCAGCTCCAAGACCATAAACTTCCCTCAAATCTGGGAAGGAATGAAACTCCCCGTCTGTGTATAAGTCTCATATACATGTCACTCATGCCTGCTGCTGAGGGGTCTGGTCATGTGTCTCCTGTAAATCCATGATCATGGCCACATTCCAAAGAGGTAATTGGGAGGCATATAGGGGTGTCTGGTGCTTCGGTTTGATATATCTATTCCAGCAAACTTTAGCAGTTTGTGACAATTTGTCCATCTCCTGGGCCGGGCCACTCAGCATCATCAGCCTCTCCACAGGCTCTACCTCTCCTAGCTCCTCTGCAACAAATCTACTCTCTCTCAGCCAGTCCCCTGCTAGTCAGTCTAAGGGCTATTGCAGTTAAGCCGCCTCAAAGTACAGCTCGAAATCTGGTACCCCTAGGCTCCCTTCCACTAGAGGGCATTGTAGCATCTGTATGGAGTAACCTCCTTAAGTTGACGAAAAATTTCTGTAGGGATTCACGGTATGAGTGCAAAATAATAAAGTAACCGCAGGTCTGCTAGCATTTTTTAAATGAAAGTGCATACAGAAATGTCTCGTAATGCCAAGGAGCCTGATGGGTTCCAGTATCCCAGTGTTGGTTTGGTCCGTTCTCTGCAGCGGGGAGACACAAGATTTGCTTCAATTTACCCGCAGGCCTGTCATGGCCCCAAAGCTGTCCAGGAGGACAAGGAGATCCCACAAGCTGTGCCTGTGGTCTCTCGAATATACCAGGATGTATTCCATGTATAATGATACCGTATGCAATGCGAAGCTGACAAGACCAAGTCCACTCACCTGAATTCCAGGTTCTGCGGGAGCGAAGAGAATAAAGCCCTCACCCCTAAACACTATTGTCTCATATCTGAAATGAACAGGGAAAGAGCGAATAGCCTCCGGGGTAAAGAGATACGGAATAGGGATTTGGGAAGGGAAGAGAAACAAAAAACTGGTTCACGAAGGAGTGTCAATGTTGTTCTCAGAAATTTGCCTCAGGGCTTGGTGCAAGAATTCTAAGACCAAAAACAAATCAAAAGCAAAAGAACTACAAATATGACAGAGTCTTTCAGCTAAATGCCAATGATTATTATCATTCGATTAGGCAATCACTAAGACTTTCAGCAAAATTACAATAATTATTAGTGGTTGATTGCTCAACTATTAAGCATGCTTTAGTAACTCACAACAAAATCGTTATAAAATCAGTCTTATGAATTTGTCTTTTGTTATTCGTTTTCACACAATAGACTTGCTCCAAAACAATCAGAATAAACATTTAAGTTCGCAGAGATATCGAGCGATGCTTTCAGGAGTTCACAACACTTAACTTCAATGCTGCCTTTAAAAATACTTCTCAAGCTATCTTTGGAAAATAATCTTGTATCACGGGTCTCAGCGTCGGCGAATGTCTTTCATAATGCACCAAAAGGTCACTAACCTCAAGAAGGCTGAACACAGGGAGACAAGAGGGGAATTTCTCCCAAACAGACTTCTCCTGGAATGTTTTGATCATTTGAGGAAGATGGAATACTGCTTGTAAATTTTACAGCCATTGCAAAAGTGATCTGCTCCAGACAGGGAAGCTCTGATGAAGCCTCACACTGAAAAGACGACTCCTGAAAGAATCACGGAACTCCATCTGAACCGGTGACACCTGAAAGCAAAGGAAGCCTCCAAGCCAAGCACAGGAAACACCTTGGCAGTTCTATTTATAGACTGGTGTGCTGTGATGAGTCATCAGGCACATGCTGGTGATGAGTCATCAATCATGAGGGGTGTGGATGCTGTGCTGGTGATGAGTCATCAGGCATATGCTGGTGATGAGTCCTCAAACACTTCTGATAATTCATATGAAGGAACTGTCTCCATAAACAGCTTGGCACACAGTTCACAAATGGGACAACACTTGCTTTTATCAATATAAACAAGCATGCAATATAATATTCGTTCTTCTAATGGAAGATCATTTTCCTCACAAGTTACAGGGAAGTGCTGTGCTGTAAACACATTCACATGTTTAATCTTTTTTCATACATGCTGATTTATTTTGTGATGGAGCAGCAAAAAGAGTGCCTGTGTGAGTGAGGGTCCTAACAGAGGCCCACCGCCACTCCCTAGTTAGGGCCCCTCACTCGCAAAAGCGGGTCCATAGCCAGGGTGAAGAAAACAGGTGAGAGGGAGCAACCCTGTGGGGTGCCAATGCCAATGGCAAATTGACAGGCTATTTGGCAACCCATGCATCCTCGTGCCCGCTGTACGCGCCCATGCCCATCTTCTCCAAGACCAGCAGTAAGTACGACCACCCTAGCTTTCTCAAAGTCTAAGAAGACTGGAAACAGAAGCTTCTCAGTCCCTGTAACTGCATCCATGATATGACACAGCCTGCAGGTGTTAGCTTAAGTGGCTCCCTGAGGAATAAATCTGCCCTGGTCAGGGTGTGCCAGCATCTGCAGAGTTGGTAGCAAGAGATTTGCTTGGACTTCATTAACGATTTTATAATTGTTCAACTTCGACAAAGGACAATATGTACTAAACTCCATGGGATTTCTGCCTGGCTTGTGCAGCACTACTATGAGAGCTTCAGATAACAAGCCTAGTAGTCAACCCTTTTAGTTTTGTGCTCCTTGTACATTTCTAGCAACTTGGGTGCCAGCGTGGCCCTAAAAGACTCATAATATTCTACTGGAAATCCGTTGGCATGCAGGATTTTATTGCGGGCCCTCTGACAGATCACTGTCTGTTTCTCCATGGGCTGCAAGGGCATCTCGAGTTCCTGTATCTGCAGGGGGTCTAACCAGGCAAGGGTTGCCACAGCAACATACTCCCACAGGCGGACCGAGGACGAGTCAGGCGGAGGGGAGTAGAACGTTTCATAGTATTGAGGAAAGACCTCACAGATCTCCGCCTGGGACCTTGCAATCGCTCACATATAATTTTGGATTGCCTCGATGATGTTTCTGGGAACCTCTCAGAGTGAAGCAACCATGCCAACATGTGACCTGGTTTGTCCCCATGCTGCCGCTCTAGGGACACCTTTTAATCTAGATGTTGCAGGTGGTGTGCTTCTTCTCTATGTTGACCTCTCAGGTCTCTCAAATGCACCCTCGCCTCAATTGAGGTCACCTCCTCCACCTCTGCGGTTCAGAGCTGTGCCTCCAATACCAGCGGGCTGTGAGTGAGGGAAGCTCATGCACCCCAGTAGTTTTAATGCACGCCCCCTCATGACCACTTTTATAGCGTCCTTGTTTTCCACAAAATAATGTAGCAAGTGAACCCTGAGTTTATATCTACGGTGCATCTAAAAGAACCTCAACTTGCAAGCGCCAGGTCGGGATGGGTGCCCTGTTATCTCCCTAGCACATGAACACCAGAAGGGGGCTATGGTCTGACAGTGTCCTACCTCAGTACTCCGAGTTACATACTCTGGACCACAACTCCACATTACAAAAGATGTAGTTCAGTCTGGTGTATACCTATTGGCCCGGTGCATAGTATGAGTATTCTGTGTCATCTGGGTGGCCCAACCACCAAACATCGTGGAGTTGTGGTGTTTCTGTCCAAGTTTGAAGTGCTTGGTCGCCTGTAGGCCCTGTGTCCCAGGCAGGGGGGAATCAAATTATCAAAATCAGTGTTATGCTCATAATTAAAGTCTCCCCCACCCCAGAAAGTTGGCACTTGGGGATCTCTAAATAGGGCTGGTTACAAAGATCTCAGGAGTTCTCTCTGATTTGTGCTGGGTGCATAGAAGGAGACCACCACCAGCGGACGCCCATCTAGGGCCCCCTCCAGTAATACAAAACACCCCACTGGGTCCAATGACAGTCTTCTCTGAACACATGTGACTTCCAGTGCTATCCAAATAAGGAATTCTCTTGCATAGGCAGAGTAATTGGTGCCAAACACCTGCTCACTCCAGCGCTGGTGACCTTTTCTAACTCAATGGCCGTAAGATGCATCTCCTGCAGGCAGGCAATGTGTACGTGTCTACATCTGAGGTATGCATATATTTGATGTCGGCATATAGGTGTTGCCATACCCCCTACTTTCCAAGTCAAGGCATTGTAGGTTACAGCCATATCATAATCAAATTGTCCCTCTCTTCATGTCTGACAGTATACTTATACAATAGTTGTGACCCCTTGTTCCCTGCCACCCTATCTCGTCCCAAGATCATAACAAAAACATTAACACCCACTCTCTTGGCTTGGACATCAACTTCTATTGTGCCATTAGTCCCATAACAAGTCATGCGATATTTACAGTGTAACAGTCCTGCTGAACAGTCCATGCAGAATTCAATGGAGAGTCGGGTCAAGCAATAAACAATCAAGACAAGGCCCAGTGTGGCCACCGTGAGTTCAGGCCCTTATTGTGTCACCCCCATCCCTTTCTGTGGAGCACCGCTTCACACATCATGGTCCCCTGCCATCCACAGGAATGACAGCTATCCACTTAGCAGATCCCCCGTCCCTCCAGCTATGTGCATATCAGTTCCAGTACACTTAGGGGCATATTTAAAAGAAAGTGGTGCATCAGCATTGATGTACCAGTTTTTTTTGCACCCCCCCCGAATGGCACCATGGGTGCACAGTATTCACAATACAGCGCACCATGGTGCACAATACCACAATAGCTTTGAAAACCTTTGGTGCAATTGTGGCGCTTTGCTGCACTAGAGTAAAAAATGTTGATGCTAGCCCAGCAAAGCACAGGGAGGCCCATAGGAGATTATGGGTGCATAATTTTATCGCCTGCCCTTAGCAGGCCTTAAAAAATTATGTAAAAAATGGTGCAGCAAAATCTAGTAAATTGAACTGCACCATTTTTTGGGGCCTCCCGGCGTGGGATCGACCCCTTGTATACATCATGCCTGGGGCAAGCATAATGTGGCACAAGGGTTTATAAAGTGGCACAATGCATGCGTTGGGTCATTTTGTAAATATGGAGTGGGAATATTGCTTCCTTAATGGTACATTAGCATAAAAAAGATAATGCTAGTGTGGCACAAGGAGGCGCAAGGGGCTTGTAAATATGCCTCTTAGTATACTTATGGACCTCTTTAATGCATCTCTCTGTGAGGTGAGGTCACTGAGGCAGTATATGAGTTGTCATCTGAGGGCTGGGAGCCAGGGCCTGCTGGTATCGAGTCAAGATCAGTGTCAGGCACCAGCTCTTGGAAGCTGTTGGCTCCACAAAGAGAAACCTCCTCCACCGCCTTCATCCTTTCTCCTGCAGCCTGTTTCTCAGAGGGGCGCAAGAAGGGTCTGTGTAGGCATTGGCGGAGTCTGGATCTCCAGTCTGACCATCCGCGCAGGTTGTCCCCTTCTGCCCTGACATATCCTGAACTCCTTTAGAATGCAGCCAGTCCCAGGCTTCGTCTGATGAGGTGAAACAGTAGGTTGTATCAGCCTCTCCCACCCTTACTTTTGCAGGAAAGAGCAAGGCAAATTTTAGTCCTGGTTTTGGCAGTTCAATTTTCTCCTCTCCAAACCTCGGCAGTGTAGTCTGGATATACCATGATGGTGTGGCCTCCATGCGACCAAGGGCCCTTCGTCCGAAACAGCTGCAGGAGGAGACCTTTGCCTCTATATTTGAGCAATTGTGCTTTCACCAGGCTCAGGGTGGGTCCTGGGGCCGGCGGATGCTCTGGGATATGGTGCGCCCTTTCCACTGAGAAGAACTTAGGTACCTGGCCAGTCAATAACATTTGAGTGAGCCACTCCTTCAGGAAGAGT
The DNA here is from genome assembly GCF_031143425.1 of Pleurodeles waltl. NCBI lineage: Eukaryota > Metazoa > Chordata > Amphibia > Caudata > Salamandridae > Pleurodeles > Pleurodeles waltl. Next base: position 759,110,591 of record NC_090440.1, on the reverse strand, counting down.
TCGATATTAGGGCCCTCTACCTTCTCTGGGAACCCAAAAAAGCTGATGGTATTTCATCGCGATTACCTCTCTGCATCCTCGGCTCACAGCTTGAGTTCCCAGACCTCAGCCTGCAGGGTCTTCAGTTGGTCTTGCACTGTCACCATGGTGGGACCCATCGAGGTGAGTGTTGATTCCACTACATCTACTCTTGTTGCCAGCTTGGTGTGGTCAGCAAGCAAGAGGCCTCTTTTGACCTGGATATCTAAGAGCTGGTTTCCATGGCAGCCTTGGAGTCCTGGGTGGCCTGGAGTACCTTATCGAACATGCTTGTGTGTTTCTGGAGCATAGCCTCCACCTCATGAGGGTGCCACCCATGTGTCTCACCGCTCCCAGTCCTCCAATGCATCAGCCCCTGCTGAATGCACCAACCATGGGATGTGTACATGGCCCCTGTATCTCTCTCAATCCAAATGCCTCAGAAGAGAAGATGCTCAATCACAGTGCTTGTGGCAGGTAAAATCCCCCTATGGGGACCCAAACCCCTGATGCCCCCAATGCCCCAGACAGGGTAGAAGAACTAGTTTGCACAGTTGGCCCAGCTGCCAGTCCACCTCTCTGTCACCACCTCCTGATGAGGTACAAGGGACCCTAATCTGACTAAATCTCTCAGTTCCACAGTTGTGTGCCGGCCTGCGTCGAGCCAGGAGTTGCCAGAATTGGAGTCCCCACAGAAGGGGTGAGGCGGATGCAGTCAAATGCTGCTCCTCAGTATTCTGGGTAGAAAGGTAGCTCAACCCGCATGTGTAGAAGCCCACCAAATGGAAGGCACAACACAACTCCTCCTTGCACCATATGACGTGTCAGGCTGCGCAACTTACAACAGCCATGTTTGAGTCTGCCCTCAGCCGTTCATCAGCCATCCTCCTCCCTCTATATAGTAGCAGTCAGTAGGCCGGGGGGACCAGGATCTTGCGATTGACACACCTCTCCACCTGTAAGCTGAAAGCTCAGCGGGCGGGGGGGAGTCTCCGATGCATGCTCCTGTGGGCTGCTCACTACCCTGCTTGCGGGCTGCCCAGTGCGTGTTGTTTACTGCCAGCCTCAGAGCACCGCCAGCTCTCCGGACACATGTCAGGCCTCACTTTCCTGCCTCCTCCTCCACACCACTCTTCAGGTCTCACCTCTGCTTCACTGCCCCGGTGCCAGTCTGCAGCAGTTGAAGGGAACCTTTTTAAGGGGACCGGGGGCGAGCTATGTTGTCACGGGTCAGAGGCCCTTCCGCTCGGCTCGTGCCACCAAGTTGTACCCCTAATTGGCACTCACAGTGTCCACTTAGCGCCAGTGGTCAAGGTGTGTTGGTTAATAGCTCTGCTATATGGGGGAATTCCCTGGGGTAGATTCATGCAGGATTAAAAGTGTGAGGGCTGATCCGGTACTAAGTCCCAATCAGAAGCGACTAATCACATCACCATCTTGCCCACACACCCTTGAATTGAGGTATATTACAGTACAAAAGTGGTTACAACTTCACGAGTACAACAATAATTATGCTGTGCACTGTGTGCAGACCTGTTTAAACAACACTAAAGCTGACCAAAGTAACTGTATTTGTAAATAGAAATATTGATCTGATAGAAATGAAATGAGGTGACAAAAGCCCAATATCCATCAGCATGTCAAGATCCAAATCAACCACAGAAAATAAAATACAGAACCAAAATAAGACTTCAAGTCAAATTGAACTATCCAATTAAATTTGTGAGCACCTAATCAATACCCGAACTTGTCAAAACAATCAAACTTGTCAGAAATTACTGCACTGTTTATGAAGATCAAGTTAGAATAGAATGCCACATGTAGAGGGGCTGCTCTTCTGCAATGGTAGAGGGGAGTCGTCCCCCTGCCAAACTGCCAGTAGATGAAAAATAAAACAATATTTTAATATTGTTTAATGTTTCATCTGTTGGCTCAGCCAGCATTACAGGGAGGGGCAGGGCTGAGCCAAGCGAGGGGAGAGTGCACCTAACCTGCATGTGTGTTTGGCCAGCCGTCTCATCCCGGTCAAACACACATGCGCACTTAGGTTTCTCCAGACGGCTGTGTCTGAGCGGCAGTCACTGGTTTAGCATGAAAGCAGCTGAAGATTGCTGGGGAACTTGTGCTGGTGTCCCAGTGAATGCTGGGACACCAGAAGAGAAGCGATGAGTGAGGCAGCAGGAGACAGCGGTTGGCGGTGACAAAACTGTATATATTTTATTCCCAGTCCCCGTCATTCCTCCACACCCCTCTTGACATTTGCTGTGGCTGCCGCTGCACATATATCGTGCAACCTAATAATATTCTGTAACAGTATGTCCATATCCACTCCTAATACCATCAACCAACACCTTGCACCTGAAAGACGAGGAACTTACATCAATTGCACGCAATTCTGAGTGAATAACTTTTCTGGTCATTGAGTAGACCAAAATCAACATCTCTGTAAAGATACAGAGATATATACTGAACACATGCATATACTGAGGTTACCACCATTCTTAATAATGCTCTATCAATTCAATTTAGATTGTTTACAGCAATGCTTACCGCTGGTAACAGTATGTATCACCACCGCAGTTCGTCTGTCATAAACTAGGCGTTCTACATGGGTGCCATTTTAATTCCACTTATAGGTAAAAAATAGAAGGAGGACCCCAGAACACCGACTCTCAACTCCTTGCATGCACATAGCATATTCAGTCCTAATCAGCTGTGGCTCAGTATCTGTGAACTGATCTCCCTAATACAATATTCCATGTTGTCTTCAGGCTGTCATATTTATATTTTTTCATAGGTTGTGTAAATGCCTGAAGGCATCTTAGGGCTAGCTCTAGGGCAAGTGAGTTTTTGACCCTAGATCTGGAAAAGTTGATGTTAGAGACGGCTTGGCCCGGTTGGCTAAAGCGTATGCTCAGCCAGGTGGAACGTGCCACTCCTGTCCAGGGTGGTCAAGTACTCTTGCTAGATAACCTGCGCTAACCCTTGGGTAGCTTGGCACGGAGTAGTCAGGCTTATCTCAGAGGCAATGTGTAAAGCAACCGCACAGCACGTTCCCACAACACCCCGACTGAACGACCCCCAAAAAGAAACGTCAAACGGGTTGTATGTATAGCGAAATTGCATTCAAAACACACACATGATTAATGCAGTTTGATTACAATGTGCTCTCAGCATAAATATCAATGAGCACAAAACACACCACAAAATGCAATGTAGGTTTGGGTGTAAATCTCAATGAACAGCACAACAGAATATTAGGCCCCACTGCGTTAAAGATTGATCACTGTATATACTTTAGAGGAAACCACATTCATTCTATCCCCGCAACCCCATAAGGTGGCAACCAGCAGTCAGCATTAGGCCCACCCTCACATTACCCATGATCAGTGTAACGCATTCAATCCAGGATGCCCCCTGGGGCTGACAGTAGCAGCACAATGTATATCACAGTATAGCCACACTCCCACCTAGACCCACGGCCTCAGCTGCACTAGTGAAATGTGATGTCAACCATATGAATTTCCGGGCAGAGCCTGAGTACCTCAGCACTCACTCGTTCTTGCTCAGACGCACTTTCTCACACCTACCCCCTGCCTAGGCATGGGGTCCAGTTGTCAGTTGCTTTTGCACACGCACACCTTCTTGTGCGCACTGGCTTTTGACACCTTAATGAATTGCTCTGATAACTGGCAAGTGCACGGCCAAACGTTTGCACACCTTTGAGTCTCAACCTGCCCTCCACCAGCCTTCAGTTAACCTCACCCCACCGCAACCCAGAGGTTATAATAACTTTCCCCTGGGCACCCAACCACTTACAGCTAAGTCACAACTCCTCAGGTGTTGGAGTCAAGGTGGGGGACTAGAAAGACAACAGCCAGTATACGATTAAGGAGGATACTTTCAGCTTCACAACAGGAGGTTCACTCAGAGGTCTGCAAAACACAGGGGGATGGTCAATGGGATCAACCATTAGACTCGGAGGCACCCAGCCTCGCCAGATAGTCCAGTGTCACCAAACAGTAACCAAATTCAGCACCTCTGAAATGGAGAGGTGCTTTCGGGGCTTGTAGACTCGACCCTCACTCGTCACTTTAGGCTGCACACAACAAGTTACCAAGTCAGTGTCTCTGGATTGGAGACACCCTGTCTGGTGCCCATGAACTTCCAGTGGCCCCAGAAAGGTTTGATCCCATGAAAGTACTCAGTACTATACTCCTGATGACTGGGGGTTTCCAGATGGCACCAGGTTTCTTTAATGACTACTAGCTTTGTATCCCCCTCAATAGGAGGCACTAGTTTGGTGCATGATGACTTGAACTTCATCAGACCTTCTGGTTCCACTCAGGCCTTGGTTTCTGTCCCCCTCTGGGTTGAGGTACTCTGCCCAGTACTCTATGACCTTAGCGATACTGGACTTTCTGGGTGAACACGCTAGATGCAAGTTCTGTTGTGCAATACTCGGCCATGTAAAGCACTCCTCAGGTTGTACCCACACCTCTGCAGGTTCCGACATATAAACAGGCACAGCACACAATGAGCATGCAGCTGAGGGTCACAAGAGAGAAATGCTTGCCAGTCGACCACATTGAGTATTTTACCAGATGCTGTGGTACCAGTGGCGCAACCCTGAGCAGAACTGACCCATCTCTGCTGCTGCGTGGATTGATCTACCACAAAGGACTTGCATATCCTTTGGAATCACCACTGTGTGATGCATCTTCGGCACAGGTCCTTGGTTTTTTCATTAACGGCAGCATTGATGATGATGCTGGACTCTGCATCACAGCCCCACAGCTCTTCCAGAACAGATGCACAGTCCCGAATGTGTGCTGCACCTTTGATGACGGAATTTGCATCACAAGCCTGGTCGACAGGATCCTCGATCACAACACTACAGGACCTTGAACCGCAGCCTTGCTGCATCTCAGAAACAACTGTGCAAAACATCTCCAAAATGGATCCACGCAATAATCCCCAAAACAGTATTAAAGTTGCTTTTATTCAGCCGGCCTAACTATGTTCCTGTAGCCCGCACTCACTCTATCACAGTGTGCCTGACTTTGTCTGGGTCTGGCACGACCAGACATCCACAGTTGGTACTTTAAGCCTTTTGGCGCTATTTTTATTAAAAACTTTCAAATTCAATAACCCCAGTTTTACTCATTGGAGTTTAGTCACTTCAATCCTCTTGTTTTTGTTAAATTAAGCTCTATTTTTCTAACCTGGACTGGGATCTTTTTTATGTAGTATTTTCACGGTTTCACTGTTTGAACTGTTGCACAAATAATTTCACATTGGCTCAAAGTTAAGCCTCACTGCTTTGTACCACGCTTCCAATTGGTGAGCATAGGTTAATTTGGGGTTTGCTTGTGCCTTTCCCTAAGTAGGATTGTGGTTGCTGCTTGACAAGGGCACACACCCTACTCAACCAGTAACCCAATTTCTAACACATGGATATTGGAGAAATTACTCTTACACACAGCAAGAGGTGGCAAGGACCTGCTGGATTGGTAAAGTGTTGGGTCTTGTGTTTGTAGTAAGGGAAAGGAAGTGTTGGGTTCTTTCTTAGAATGATGCAATATTAATGGTGTTGGATTGTTGGCTTGGAATGTAGGTGGGAGGATTCTGGGTGGAATGTATTTGACAGTTGGGAAGAAGCGATGGTGGCAAGAAGTTGTATGTATCGTCCTGCTTGTAGACGTGCCCTCGGCCCTCCGATGCCAATAAACCACACACATGCTGGTTACTGTACAAGGGGAAAACTGCCCTTGCGCAGCCCCTGGTTTATTATATAACATTGCTGACGCAGCCGCCCTCGTGACCCTTGAGAGCAACAAAGTAAGGGAGAGCCCGGATGGCTCTCTACATCCCTCCCATGTTTTAATAAGAAAAAAGGGAAGAGTGGGAAATAAAAAGAAAACACACAATGAAATCAACTATACCAACAAAATAAACTCGTCCATTGCAACAGTCTCTTCACATAATGGGTTCGTTCCAGCAGGGTGCCCTCCTGGTCAGGTGGTCTCTGTTCACTGTCCTTGTGCGGGGTACCCCTGTTTGAACGACAATGGTTCAACAAACAAGGTGTTTCAGCCGTCTGCTAGGTGCAGGGTTGGGTCGGAGATGATACTTCTCACTCCGACCAATCGACACCTCGTCGTTCATTTTGCCTGGCTGGTTTGCCCCCATATGAGGCAGAGCCTCTTGGATGTCGGACAGTCCATCTGCTCCACCTTCTGGTGCCACAGCACCGTCTTCTTCCTCTTCCTGCTCTTCGGTTTCTGGCACCACACCAGCTCATTTGAAATGGGACACATTTCTCGTCACTCATCGTTCACCCCGGCGGGCGGTCACCAAGGCCCCTCGGACCATGATTACCTCCCATGCCTCCAGCTCAAACGGTATCTGAAACTTTCCTCCGGAGCATCGGTTTTTCATGACCACATGATTACCCACCTGAAGATCGCAACGAGTGGTTCTCCTCCTCACGTTCGCTCTTTGATTTGTTCTCAGCCGGCGTCGTTGTGTGGCCTGTACATCCAGTTCTGGAGATTCCCAGTGGGGATCCGCCAGAATACAGTCTTGCGGGGCTGTTTTGAACATCAGTGCTGCTGGGGCACAGCCAGTTGTACTGTGAGGTGTCTGCCGATAGGCTCTGAGGAACTGGTGCAGACAGTGTTCTCCATCTTCCCTTCGCTCCACCCCAATTCTCAGCGCCCTGTTGATGGTCCTCATGAATCGTTCTACATCCCTGTTAGCCTGGGCCCAGTATGGCAATATTTTTGCGGTGACGTATGGGGATCTTATCAAGGTACGATTAATCTCTTGTTTCTGAAAAGGGGGCCCATTGTCTGTTCTGATTTCATCAGGAAGCCCAAAAACCGCGAAGGTTTTGTCAAGCACTGGTCTTATGTTTGCAAAAGAGGTGAATGCCACCAGCTCTACGACGGGAAACTTAGTGTATGAATCAATCAAGACCACTGTCAGTCTTCCCAAAGTCCTTACTCAGTTTTGACCATGATTTCCAGCTGGGCGGTTCGCTGACTATTGGACAAACAGGCGACTGCACGGAAGTGATTATACACGAGTGGCAACTCCCAACCAGAGCGCCTACCTTTGTGTCCATGCCAGGGAACCACACATTGACTCTGAGCCGTGCCTTCATCGTGTCAGCTACCTGGTGGCCCTGATGAGCGAGCTCCACCACTTGACTCCACAAACAGCGAGGCAGTACTATTCTTCTCCCTCGTAGGACAAGACCCTCACTGCCCGCTGATAGTTCGTCCCTTACCCTCCACATTCCTTGCATGGGCGCCTTTTCTTCCGGGTCAGTTGTCTTTGCCTCACCTAGGAAATGTTTCTACTGCCTCCTGCTGAGCGCTTCCTTGACTCGAATTAGAACCTAATCGGTTTTAGCCGCCTCTGCAATGCCCATCACTGTCAGAGCCACGGGGCAGGCTGATTGTACCACCATACTCACAAAGTTCTTGGTGCTCTCCTCATCCCCTTCTAGGGATTCATCGAGTGTTCTTGTGGAGGGGTGCCTGGAAAGATAATCAGCCGTGTTGTTCACGCCAGGCCTGTAGACGACTTTGAACTGGTAAGGTTGGAGCAGGACAGCCCAGCGCTCGATCCTTGGCGGAGCCAGGCACATGGTCCCTGCAAATGAGGAGACCAATGGCTTGTGATCCGTCACCACTTGGAATTCCTGTCCGTAGAGATACAGATGGAAATGCTTACACTCCCATCGGATCGCCAACGCTTTCCTTTCAATCTGGGCATAGCGGGTCTCTACAGCCGACAAGGCTCTGCTAGCATATGCCACTGGTGCCCACTCCTGATGACACTGTTCCTGCAACAGGACTGTACCCAGCCCCACCGGAATAGCATCCACCACGACCTCTATCCACTTCTGGGGGTTGAAGTACGCCATGGCCGATTTGACGAGCAGCGCCGCCTTCACTTCCTGGAATGCTTTCTCAGCAGTATTGCTCAATTCCCACCAATGATTTGCTTTGGTGAGCTGTCTGAGTGGTTCCATCATCGTGGCTAGCTGAGGTATGAATTGGCCACAATATGTAGCCATACCCAAAAAGCTTCGGACTTCAGTGACATTCTGGGGCATCGGAGCTTGTCGGATGGCGTCGGTTTTTCGCGGGTCCACTTGTAGACCTTCCTTCGAGAAAATATACCCGAAAAACTCAATGGAAGACTTGTAAAACGCACACTTTCATTTGTGCAGTGTGAGACCCGCGTCTGCGAGTCCCTGCAAAGTGGCTCTCAGGTGGTGGTGGTGCTCTTCACGTGTCTCGGAGTAAATTAGGATATCATCACTTAGGTTGATGACTCCGGACAGTCCTGACAGTGTTTCTCGGATGGCATTCTGAAACACCCCCGCTGCTGAGGACACCCCAAAGCTCAATGTTTTGTAACGCCGTAGCCCCACGTGGGTCGAGAAGGTGGTAATGTTTCTCCTGTCCGGTTCCAGCTCTAGCTGGTGGTAGCCAGAGTTTAGGTCCAACTTTGAAAACCACTGTGTGCCATTCAGATCCACTATTATATCATCCATAGTGGCCGTGATGTGGCGCTCTCTCCGGATGGCTCGATTGGGGAGATGCATGTCCACACAGAGGTGTATGGCCCCTGGCTGCTTGGGCTTAGGCGCAATCACTAACGGCGAAACCCATGGGGTGGGCCCATCAACTTTTTCAATCACCCCTTGGTCTTCCAGCAGCTGGAGTTCCCGCTCCACTGCCGGTCGTAGATGAAAGGGCACACAACGGTGTCTGAGCGCAACTGGCATTACCTCTGGGTCGATGTGCAACTTAACACGCTTGCCTCTGAGTCTCTCCAATCCTACAAAGAGCTGCGGAAACTAGCTGAGAATGGATTCAGCGTGTGATTCATACACCTGACGAGCGAAAAAGATTAGTTCCAGGTCTTCCGCTGTGTGGCATCCCAGCAGGGTGCCCGGATCTCCTTTGACCACATAGAATTTCGCACCTGTCGATAGTTGTCCATTGGTTACAGATACCTTGATTGTGCCTTGCAGAGGAAGTGGGTCACGTCCGCCGTATGTATAGATCTTGGTGTTACAAGGAGTCAGGCACAGTGTAGGGGATTGTTGCTGATACATTATATCGTTCATTACATTGACTGACGCCTCCGTGTCGATGAGCACCGTCGCAGGGGTGTCATTTATCCGTACTGTGCTCATGGGGGGTGGTTGCCTTTTATGCTGCCTCCATCCTGTGAACGAGATGACAAATATGTCTTCTTCCTCATCTTCGTCATAGATTGGCATTTTGGCGGCCATCTGTCCACGAGGTGCGTCGTCTGCTGTGCTTACAGTCTTTAGCGTGGCTTATTTTCCTTTGGAATCCCACTGTTTGCCTCTTCCCGTCCTGCACATTTTGGCAAAATGATTGTTTTTGCCGCACCTGTTACACGATTTGTCCCTTTCCTGCAATCGACCCAACGACTTGTGCTCTTAGCCACAGCTGCTACATGCCCCTTCTCCCGGTCTCGAGACGGGAGGCCGACGTGCGGCGGGTTGGCGGGGCTGACATCCACCTGTTCCTCCTTCACTGGGGACGGGCACGCCGCTGATGCTGCGGACAGGGATTACCCTCTCACTGCGGCCATTGCATCAGCACGGACAGCAGACAGTTCGTAAAAAATACATCCAGAACACCTCTCGCTTTTTTCTATCCTTCTCTAAATCAAACCCACTTCTAGGTGCTATCTTTTCCAATAGTGTCCATCTAATGTCATCCTCCCTATGGTTGAACTGTATCCAATGAGCAACTAAGGGTGCATTTTGTTTGTGGGTCCTTACAGAAGATCTGTGTTCATAATACCTCATTCTGAACTCCCTTGATGTTTCTCCCACGTAACCCATGTTAGACAGACAAAGAATCAGATATGTTACATTTTTTGATCTGCAATTGGTGATACCCTTCAAGGTAATAGACTTGTTGTTACAGGTGATTTTATTTGCAACTGTGGCCCCCTTACAGGCTACACTGTCTCCACACTTATGATTGCAAATCACTGGTTCTAGACCTGAAATAGATCTTTGTGTGAGTTCCTTATGGGTATTCATTGATGACTTGACAAAGAGTTCCCTCTAATATGCAAACAAACGCGTATAATGACCTATGTTCTGGTGTAGAGATGGTCACCAGTTTCTTGGCTTTAGATAGGTTATTGTTTACTTTTCTGTCTCAGAACGATGAAGAAGTATGCATCCAATCTCTATGTTGAAAGGAAGAAACTTCATTAGGTACGAGAGATTAGATAATTTGATTGTTTGTGTGTCTGTTTTTCACATTGGGTGCTTATTTTTATTTTTATTTTTTCTAGTGTGCTTGCACAGTTTGATATATGTTTATCATTATTTATGATTTCATGCATTTTTGTTATTTTTGGTGAGTTGTTAGGTACCCACATCAACATAAATATCTATTTGAGTATATATATTTTTGATAGATATTGAAATACGATTTAACTATCATAGTCTACAACACAGCTTATGCGCAGACGTTTATTCAATTATCAAATACATTTGTGTTATATTATTTTTTGATTTAGATGAAAGTTTCAGTATTTGGTGCTTTATTCCATATATGTTTGCCCTGAGGAAGGTGGTGTTGGTATGACAAGTTTGTAAAGAAAATTAAAATTCACCGAAACCCGTGTTGGCATTGGAAAAGACATTGGAATAGGCATTGGAAAAGGCTTTGGAATACCAAGGCTGATTAAGACTTTAGAGGACCAAGGATGATGATGGAGAGGTTCATGGATATTGATCCTTCGATTGAACATTGAATTCCTATCATTTTGAGAACTGTTAGCACTGGGATTCTGTGCTACTTTCAAGAACTCAGAGTTTCTTTTCGATTTCTATAAGAGTTTAGTTTAGGATCTGTATAAAGGATCTATTATAGACAGAGATTTCTGATTCCGTCAATACAATGTAGATATATATATCTGTCATTATATGGATTGTCAAATTGTGATAATATTTGATGTATGTGATATTTATCAAATCATTTACGTTATATGTTGAATATTTGTTAAATGTTGTATGTTAGGATTTGCTTAGAGTGTGATGTTTAATGTTTGTCTGTATCTTAGTCTGTGTATTTGTATATTTGTGTTGTGTTGTTTATGATTTTTGCATCATTTATGGTGAATAGAATTAATTTTGTTAAAAGTTATCGTAGGAGGGGAAGTTTTGTTTGTTTTGAATATAATTATTGCATTAAAGGTGGTTGTTATAGATTTTGATTGCTTTTTGTTTTTTGTATTCTATAAGGAGGGTGTTTTGCTTTTTTGAACTCACACACACACCATCCAGATGCAGATGTACCAACATCCACTGCCTCCACTGTGTCCCCCTCCTCTTCGACATCCACCTCCCTCCCAGTAGCGTCTACACTCACACCTGCATGCACTACATCCTCATCCACTACCTCCATCACCAGCACACCTATCACTACATGCCCCTCACTGGCAGTCACCACCCCCACATCCATGCACACGTCCCCTGTGTCCTCTCCCACTGTGTCTGTGCCCCCTCCTCCCAAAGTACACAAACGCCAGCACTCAGACACCCAACAGCCATCCACCTCACAACAGCATCCAGCCCATGCACCTGCACCCAAAATCAGCAGACAGACACCTCCTACAACCACTTCCTCTTCCTCCACTCTTAAACCTTCACCCTCTTCCCGCTCCAATGTCCCATAGAAGCTTTTCCTCTACACCGTTGACCTCTTCCCTACCACTTCCCCCTGTCCTTCACGTCGGGCCAGGGTGGTAAGAACCCAGGCGAGCACCTCAGCCACCCAGTCCTCGGCCTCAGTGGTGTCGACAGCTACTGCAGGTGGGAGAGGATCCCTGGCACCAGGCAGCCACACTGAAAGGGTGCCTGCACCAGGTGCTTCAAGGAAGGGCAAGGAGGCACCACCAGCTGCAACAGTAAAGGGCAAGGAGGCACCACCAGAAGCATCTAGGAAGGGCAAGGAGACACCACCATCTGTGACAGGGAAGGGCAAGGAGGTACCACCACCAGCGTCTAGGAAGGGCAAGGAGGCACCACCAGCTGCGACAGGGAACGGCAAGGAGGCACCACCAACTGCGACAGGGAAGGGCAAGGGGCCTGCCCAGGCAGGAAGGACAGGAGGGCTGGTGCTGGGACTCATTTGGAGCCCCTACCACTAACCATGGTGGTTCAACCGTCCGAGGCTGCAGGGGATGGGCTGGAGCCTCCCCCATCACTACCAGCACCGCCACCAGCACCACTGCCAGCAGGAGCAGCCCCAGTGGGCAGCCGTCCGAGGCTGCAGGGGATGGGCTGAAGCCTCCCCCCACCACTGCCAGCACTGCCACCAGCACCGCTGCCAGAAGCAGCAGCTCCAGTGGGCAGCCGTCTGAGGCTGCAGGGGATAGGTTGGAACCTCCCCCCACCACTGCCAGCACCACCACCAGCACTGCCACCAGCACCACTGCCAGCAGCAGCAGCCCCAGTGGGCAGCCGTCCGAGGCTGCAGGTGATGGGCTGGAGCCTCCCCCCACCACTGCCAGCACCGATACCTGCACCACTGCCAGCAGCAGCAGCCCCAGTGGGCAGCCATCCGAGGCTGCAGGGGATGGGCTGGAGCCTCCCCCCACCACTGCCAGCACCAACACCTGCACCGCCACTGCCACCAGTGAGCAGCCATCACCACAGGCAGACAGTGTGTAGTCCTGCCTCCATGGGCTGTTGTGCGTCCTGGCTCCTGCAAATCATGTGGGTGTGACACCCAGGTGAGAGACTGTGACCTTGCACTCCCCAAGATCTGCATCACAGGACACAATGCCCCCTCCAGAACCAGTGGAAGAAGCCATCCACTCACCCCATCCTTCCCAGGATGAAGCACACTGGGCACAATGCCCCCTCCAGAACCAGTGGAAGAAGCCATCCACTCACCCCATCCTTCCCAGGATGAAGCACACTGGGCAGAATGCCCCCTCTAGAACCAGTGGAAGTAGCCACCCCCACTTGAGAGACTGTGGCCTTGCACTCCCCAGGACCAAGCAGTGGGCAAACCACCCACTTGAGAGACTCCCCAGGACAGAGTGATGGGTATGTAGCCCCCTCCAGTAGCAGTGGTGTTGTACCATCTTCTGGCTGAGGTGCCCCCCCATTCCCCGTCCCCTTGAGGTGCCTGTGTACTATCGACCTGATGCCCCTACAGTGTTCTCATGTTGTTGCAGGAGTAAGGTGGGACCTTGGCCTATGTGTTGTGGCCCTGTGGCCCACAGACATTGAGGACTGGGCAGTGTTCCAAAATGTGTAAATATGTTTATACATTTGTATTTTGATGCACTTATTCATGGTATTTTATCGTATTACACTCAGTTTCTTCAAATCAGTTTGTCCTTGCATTATTCCTGAGGGGTGCAGGGTGAATATGTAATGTTGCTGCATCTGGCTGTGTGTATGGTGTTGGGGGTTTTGTGTGTTGCATGTGTGTGCCACTCTTTTTCCTCCCCCCCTCCCTTGTGTGCTAGCCGGCAGTACTCACCGTGGTCGTCTTCGCCGGCGTTGATGTTCATAATGCCGCAGAAGGTAGATGAGTATCGGAAATATTTGCAGCTCTGGCTCCATGGCATCATGGTTGTTCCCTGAGTCTCCACAGGTGAGTTCTTTGACTTCTGTGCAGTGCTTCCGTCAGGCTTTTGATGTCGTTGGTACTGCCCCGGACAAGGTGGCGCATAGGCCGGTCATAATACAGTGGGCGGTAAATTGTCTTCCGCCTGGCTGTTGGCGGTTACAGCCGTGATGCTTGTTGATTCTGCCTTGGTGGTCGATGTGTTAAAGTGGCTGTCTGTCTGAGCTGTTTCCGCTGTGGTCATGATTCCATTTTGGTTACCGCCAGCCTGTTGGCGGTATTACTGCTGCTTTATCACCGACTGCCAGGGTTGTAATGCGGGCCAAGGTGTCTTAAGTCTTTGTAAAACAAATGTCTCTTAAAAACAATAAAGGTCTCTTGCAAGCACAAAGTACCTGGTTTGCGTTCAAAATCTCCGCAAGGGACCGCAGAGGAGTGATGTATGGAAAACGGGGAGGTGTGCGTCGGTTTCGCCCCTTCGCACACTGACTTGCATCATTATTTTCCATGCAGGGAAACACTTTGCATCGATTTCTGGCGCGCAGACTTGGTTCCTCTTCAGGTTGTGGGTCTTCTGGCGCCCCGGGGACGGTGCGTGGAATCCTGGGCTTGCGGAGCGAAGTCACAAGTGCTGCATCGATCCAGTGGGTGTTGAGTGGAAATTTCTACTGCACTGCAGGCGCTACGTCGATTTCTCTCTAGAAGTCAGGCTGCGTCGTTCCGGGTCGGCTGTGCGTCGATCCAGTGGGCTGTGCATCGAAGTTCTAGTCCCTGTACTGGCACTGCACCAATCTTTTCGTTGCAAAGTCTGGCCGCGTTGTTCTGGTTCGGCGTGCAGTGAATTCATCACCGCGGGGCAAGCAGTGCATCGTTTTTAGCAGGCTGTGCATAACATTTTTGCCTCACAAGGAGTCCAGTTGTAGGAGTGAAGTCTTTTTGGTCCTGAGACTTCAGGGAACAGGAGGCAAGCTCCATCCAAGCCCTTGGAGAACACTTCTAAGCACGGCCAGGGAGCAGCAAGGCAGCAGGGCAACAGCAAGGCAGTAGTCCTTCTCAGAAAAGCAGTCCAGGAGAGTCCTTTGGGCAACCAGGCAGTTCCTCTTGGCAAGTCTGGTTCAGTGATTCTTCACCAGCAGGTTTCTTGTTCGGAAGTGTCTGTGAGGTAGAGTGTCTACCCCAAGAAGTGTCTAAAGTCTGTGGTGTTGGGTGCTCTGCTTATACCGATTTTGGCCTTTCAAGTAGGCTTACTTCAAAGGAAAGTCTCACTTGTTTGTGAAATCCTGCCTTGCCCAGGTAAGGCCTCAGACACACACCAGGGGGTTGGAGACTGCAGTGTGTGAAGGCAGGCACAGCCCTTTCAGGTGCAAGTGACCACTCCTCCCCTCCCTCCTAGCACAGATGTCTCATCAGAATATGCAGGCTACACCCAAGCCCCCTTTGTGTCACTGTCTGGAGAGAGGTGCAAACAGCCCAGCTGTCAAACTAATGCAGACAGGGAATCCACAAACAGGCAGAGTCACAAATATGGTTCAAGCAAGAAAATGCCCACTTTCCAAAAGTGGCATTTTAAAACACACAATCTTAAAGCATACTTTACTGAGTTCAGAGGTCCCAAACTCCATATGTCTATCTGCTCCCAAAGGGAATCTACACTTTAATCATGTTTAAAGGCAGCCCCCAGGTTAACCTATGAGAGAGGTGCCTTGCAACAGTGAAAACCGAATGTGGCAGTATTTCACTGTCAGGACATATACAACACATTAGTATATGTCCTACCTTAACCATACCCTGCACCATGCCAATGGAGCTACCTAGGATCTACCTTAGGGGAGTCTTATATGTAGGAAAAAGGAAGGGTTAGGCCTGGCAAGTGGGGACACTTGCCAAGTCAGGGTTACAGTTTAAAACTGCACACACAGACACCGCAGCAGCAGGTCTGAGACATGATTACAGGGCTACTTATGTAGGTGGCACAACCAGTGCTGCAGGCCCACCAGGAGCATTTGATTTACAGGCCCCGGGCACCTCTAGTGCACTTTACTAGGGACTTACTAGTAAATCAAATATGCAATCATGGATAAACCAATTAACAGTACAATTTACACAGAAAGCATATGCACTTTAGCCCTGGTTAGCAGTGGTAAAGTGCTCAGAGTTCAAAAGTCAACACAAACAGGTCAGGAAAAATAGGAGGAAGGAGGCAAAAAGTTTGGGGATGACCCTGCAAAAAGGGCCAGGTCCAACACAGGGTCTGAAAACTAAATGCTACCAGTGGGCCTGCAACACATATTTTGCCACCCACTAAAATAGCACATATCCCAGGCCTGCCACTGCAGCTTGAAGGCAGTGTCCCACTGCCATGTTGGCAGTGCCATGTTGGCTTGCCATTTAAACCCCCTTGACAAGCCTTAATTCCCCTTTTATTATATATGTTACCCCTAAAGTAGGCCCTAGGTAGCCCGTAGGGTAGGGTGTTGTGTAATTAAAAGGTAGGACATGTACTTTTAAGTTTTACATGTCCTAATAGTGATAAACCCCCAAATTTGTTTTTCACTACTGTGAGGCCTCTCCCCCCATAGGGTAACATTGGGGATTCCTTATTACATTTATTAAGCCTTAACTCCTAAAGGAGAGGCTGTAGATACAACATGTTTGGCACCTAGGAATGTGTAATGGTAAACTCTCCTTAATGGTAAAGTCAAATCTATCATTACAAGTTTGAAAATGCCACTTTTAGAAAGCTGGCATTTTTCTGCCCTGAGACCTCTGTGTCGGCAGCCTGCTTTAGGCCACTTGACTGGGTGTAACTGATAGTTGAGACTTTGTGAATTCACCCCATACAGTCACACAATAGTGGGATCAGCAGAACCTGAACGTCCTTTCCATTAGCAGGATGGGGCCAGTGGGCAGAGCTGAGCATAGCCCCACTTGCACCTGAACAGGCTGTGCTCTGCTGCCAGCTAGGAGCCAGGGGAGGCAAGAAACACTTGGTACTTCAAAGAACCTTTCTGAAATCGCCTCCCATCTTCTAGGAGCAAGGCACCAGGGTATAAAAATAGGGCTCTCAGACCCACTCTTCTTTTCACTACTCGACCTGTGCAAGGACTCTCAGAGGACTGCCTGCTTCTCTCACCTGCTGTGCACACTACCAGTTTGCTGCTGTACCTGGAAAGACTGCTTTGCTGCCTGGAGCCTGCCTTGAACCCTCAGAGGCCAGCCCTGCATCTTCACCTGCATCCAGGAATTCCAGAAGTGACTCCATGAGCTAGTTTGCTGGCCTCCAGTTCAGAGCCATAGGGACATAACAGGCGTGCACCATCTTGAACCCGTACCTGGACCCAGCCTGTGCAAGTCTTGTACCCCAAGAGGTCTCCATCCACTCCTAGACACTTGGTTGTGGTGGTAAAGGTGCCCAAATGGGCAATTTCTAAAACTGAGGACAACAGTTGGCCAAAAAGTGCTTTGAGAACCAGGAGGAGACTGGAACCAGCCTGCTAGCCTACACACCTGAGGTGCATCACTGGTCCGTTTGACTCTGTGGCTTCCCACTGCTACGTTCATCTCTGCAACAGCAAATTCATTTCAGCTGTACTTCGCAGAAGGGGTCTCTGGCCTTGTGCAACTGTCTTCAGCTACAGTCTGCTGCTTTGTCATGCTGGAGATTTTTTAATTCTATCTCGATGACTAAGTCCAAAGTTAAACATCTTCACTGCGGCTTCATTCCATGGCTATCCGGGGACAACGCTCCCTCTTTGGACACTCCTGCAGTCTTGCCCTGCTGAACTTCTACCTTCTCAGAGTCTTTTTCTTCAAAAATGTTCTTAGTCCGAAGGTAAGCGCTGACCGGACCCAATCCACTTTGTGTATTGGAACCACTCTTCATCATGGTTGACCTTAACTTTTGAGTTAGCCCTGGTATAGCGCAACCAGATGTCCGTGGGTGGCAATTTTTGCTTTTAAGCGCTATTTTGAACCTAAAACTTTAAAAATTCATAACTCCTGTTCTACTAATTGGAATTTGATGGTTTTGGAGTTAAATAATTTATTAACATTTTCTCAAGTGTTCTAAATTGGTTTGGAATTTTTATTATGTTGTGTTTTCACTTTATTACTGTTTGTGTATCGCATAAATCTTTACACATTGCCTCTAAGTAAAGCCTGGCTGCTCTTTGTGCCAAGCTACCCAGTGGTAAGAGTAAGTTAGTTTACTGACTTTTTGTGGTTCACCCTGCAAGGGATTGTGGCTGTTGCTTGACAAGGGCTCACAGCCCAGTCAACCAACAATCCATTTTCTCACAGTAATTGATGGTAAAATTATGAAGAGCCAAGAAATATTTCTGGACTGAGTGCTGCTGTTAACGCGTCCGTCTATGTCAATTTATACACATCAGGACTCGTTTTAGGTCGATGAATCTTTTGACCCAGTGGTAGGTCTCCATAAAACGAGATTATCAAACATCAAAATTTCCTTTTAATAATCATTAATGAAATATCGGCGCATTCATTTGCTTCTGACTCAAATAATCACACCTTAAAGAAGAGTTTGTGATTTTATTCCCTATTGATTACAATCTAATATTAAACATATTAATCTCAAAACCAAGAAACATAAAACCATAATCACAGAGTGGCAATTATA
Source organism: Pleurodeles waltl (assembly GCF_031143425.1). Lineage (NCBI taxonomy): Eukaryota > Metazoa > Chordata > Amphibia > Caudata > Salamandridae > Pleurodeles > Pleurodeles waltl. The sequence continues at coordinate 759,092,270 of NC_090440.1, read as the reverse complement.
ATAAACTTTCAAGAATGCGATAATCAGAATCATAGGATAGATATAACAGCAGAGATTATACCATAGTGCATGATAAACATCAGAATATCAGTTCAGCATAGCTTCATGTCAGTCACGTCAGTTTCGTCAGTCAATCGGATACCTTTTCTAACCTCAAATTAGCATTAGCATGTTGGGCTTCATGCGAAACAATTTAGAACATCAATTTAGAAAAACATCTAACTAAGATACTTAATTAAACATACAGCAGTTGGTACCTAGAAAGAAAAAGCATAGAGATTCTGTTAGCAATAATATTTACCCTCCTCAAGCTAAGTCAGCATACAGGATCAGTCTTCGTCTTCAGGACATTAGTTGGTTCACCGTCAATCTATCTAAAGAGAATCATGGGTCACTCTCCTCATATGGAGGACAGTGTAATAGGGCAGTCTATGGACTGTAATATTTTGTCTAAGTCTCAAATCACCAAATAGAGTGACAGAGTTTCTGGATGCAATCGATGTCATCCCTTCCTAACTGAACTTCGTCCTCCGTGTCATGAGTTTTTATCCCCTTTTCTTAACCCATTCCCCCAAAATTCTATTGGTTAATAACTACACCCCATCATTGGTAACCAATCAAATTATTCATTAAGTAATGCATTTGTCATTCTAAGATATTTTCTCATCTTCCAATTGGTCTTTATAATCAGCATTTTCGTAGGTGGTATGTCCGGGGTTACTTCACCATCTTGGCACACGTCTCGGGTCAGGAGTTCTTCTCCCCTCGTCTCATCGTCCTTGAGAGTGCCCATTACTGTTTCGAAGCACATATCTTTATACTAAAAGCTATTAGAATGCGGATGGGAAGTTTTGTTAATGTTGCTTTTCAATACAGAAGAGAACAATAGCTGGGTCATAGTTCTTTTGCGAGTCCGCATACAGGAAAAGCAGGAAAATAGATTTTAAATGAGAGTTGCACAGCTAGTTCGCGACTCATGCTAACTTAAGACACACGATTTTAATGAATGCAGTTCAACTCATAATACTACATATAACTGAAGATTATTATTTATTTTAGCATTAACGTTCATATATGAGCAAAACGTATACCTTTATTTAATATATTCTAAGAATGTTTTAGTCAAATGTAAGCATTTCACGTCTATAATATATGATATTAAAACTACGCTCTCTCAGTCCCTCCTCTGATGACGCACGTCATCACACAATTCTTCATTATCAGTTTTTCACCTTGCGCATTATGCGCATTTCAACATCTTGCCCTTTATGTGAACTTTCCCATATTTCATTGAACATTTTCTCTCTTTCACTTTCTTCATTTTGTATGGCTCTTTTTGATAAATTTCTTCTAATTTTGTCATAAATTTTACATGCTCCCCATAATCCTAGTAGACGATTAAAACAATCAAGAGGCCCATCATAATTTTTGCAAGAACACCATTCCAAATACTGGTAAACCAGTTTCCTACCCGGGCAATTCCTTTTCCAAATTTTTCCCAAACTCCAGGTTCTTTCAGTTCCTTCAAGTCTGTACTATCTCTTGTCAGGTTAGTAAGCATGTTTCTAATTTTCTTACTATTATCAGGTATGTAGGAACAACAGTGACGCTCATTAAGCATTTTGCACACACCTCCATTTTTGGCTAAAAGAATGTCTAAAGCAAGCCGATTTTGAAGAGTCATAGCTCTTTCTGCAGCAAGTTCAGTATCCATTAATAATATTGCTCCTGTAAAGTTTGTCAGCATGTCATCCACAATAGTGGACAACTTTTGAATTTTCATAGAATTTAGGATAACCCCAACTGATGGGATTATTGCTCCAAATATATCACCAATGACAGAAGCCACTGATTCTTGTTTTTGTCTTGAATGTTGTATTTCAGAAGACTTATGTATTTGTTTTAAGTCATCAATCTGGTATATTTTTGGGAAAACTATTCCCAAATAACATGTCCCATACCATCCCTTTGGGAGACGATAATATGGATTCAACCCACAGATGCAATAGATTCCAGGAATCGCTGGGTCTTGTCCATTTAACATGAAGGTCCATTTACTCTGAAACAAAAACACATGCCTGCATTCACTCGTACCCACAAACAAATTATCATTATCAGATTTCGGTCTGTATATACATAGCCTACCTACGTGTAGTGCAACTATAGCTAACTTGCCTTGTGTTTTAATAGCAGTGAAGGCGTAATCATTTGCATAGGTATGTTTTTCTAAGCCTTTTTCTAGTTTCTCCTTTAATGCTTTGCGTCTATCATCTGTGTGATCTAAAAAGCTTTTCTCTACAGGAGACAGTAAGCATGTTAAATTGTTGCGGTGTGCGTAAGCGGTTCCAAATGTTAGTGTTGGCTCAAAGAATCCTCTAACTAATTTTATGTCATGCTCTTTAGCTAGCTTATTTAGGAATTCAATTACAGGCACAAAAGAAAACACAACGTCTAGATTTGAATAAAAGTATTGTATATGTTCTTGATTATAGAATCTCGTTTGTAACAAACTACAACTAATCCCATAAGTAAGAGGGAGACTATGATAAGTGACCCCCTCCTGCACAGATGAAGGAATTTTAGTACACACATAACAATCTTTCGTATCCATAGTCTCCACGTACTCATTCAATAAGCGATAGAAGACATTAGTAGAAAGTTCCTCCTTTGTATTAGTTCCCTCATGTAGATGTTTAGTATCTTGTTCGAATTTCTCCCACAGTGATAATTTATTAGTTGTAGTGGTAGTTTCAGGTTTTGAAGTTGCATTAATAGTCTCTCTCTCTCTCCATGGCATTCCCACAATCACTCCCACAATCATTATTGCGCATACAACACTTATCATAAGTCCTAACCAACCACACACTTTACTTCTCTTGTTACTATAAGCCATGTTTGTATAGAATCAGAATAGTAGATCAACAATCAACTTAAGATGGCAAACTCTATGCGTATTTACAGCGTCTTCTTTCACTCCAGGACCCTTTTTGTCAATTCAGGTTAGCAGCTTGTCGTAATCAGGTTTTCTTGATGTCAAATCCAGATTTGATTGTCTCTTTCTGGTAGGTTTATAGAGTCTCTTTCCTTTTAATATATTTTTCCACAAAGTTTTCCTGATGTTTTCCTTCAGGTACCGTAGGATTGGCCTGGCACTTCTCGATCAAAGCAGAATGCTAAGAATTCTTGTTGCCATTCAGAGGTTGTAGCATATGCCCATTCAGGACCTGTGTACCTTCGATTTGCTATTCTCTTTCTTTTTAATCTTCGTTCACCTTGTTGTTCCCCTTCACTCAGATCATCCACCTGTGAGGTATCATTTTCTTCTATTATTGACTCGTTTGTTAATTCTCTTATTCTAAAGGGTGACCTTTCTGGCCATGTATCACCTTTGCGAGTCTTGTGTCTGTGATCTCCTTCAGGACTCTGGACAACACCCTCCTCTCGTGATATGGTGTTTTCTCTCGGCAGGCTTGGAATTCGATCAGAATAGCTTGATTCGTTCTGATCTGTGTTTGTCGCTACTCCGTCTCGCTCTTCTTCTGGTTCAATACTGTATTCAGGTTCTGAATTGTATTCGTCTGGTTCTGGGAGAACCTCTCCGTGTCTTTGTTCTCCTGTTGCCTCCACTGAGATTGGCACTCCGTCACCTCTCTCGATCTCTCTGATAGTGTGAGGGACGCGGCTGTTCTCAGCGGGCTCTTCTGTAGACTCAGATCTTTCTTGACTGATCTCTGACTCTGAGGCTTCTTCTCTTGAAGTTGCTGTACCGGAATTTTCAAGTTCCTCTTCAACAGGACACGTTACCCTTTTTGTGTGACTGGCATGTATCCAGTTGGGAACCCCGGCACATTTCACAGCAGTAGTGGTCGTCAATATCACTTGATATGGCCCTTTCCAACGCGGCTCAAGACACGATTTTCTTACGTGTTTCTTGACAACCACCCAATCTCCAGCTTGCAGAGAGTGTCCTGGTTCGCCGATTGGTGGTAACGTGTTAGCTTCTACCTGGTGAGAGAAAGAGCGTATCACGTCAGCTAAATTCTTGCAGTAATCCAACACCATATCATCTGTAATATTCACTAGTGCATTGGCAGGTACCGCTGGTAACCTCATCGCTCTACCCATGAGGATTTCATGGGGTGACAATCCTGTTTTCTTATCTGGTGTGTTTCTCATGGACATCAGTACTAGTGGTAATGCATCTGGCCACTTCATGTTCGTTGCTGCACACATTTTCGCTATTCTTGATTTTAAGGTACCATTTATCTGTTCAACTAGTCCTGATGCTTCAGGGCGATAGCTACAGTGTAACTTCTGCACGATGTTGAGTGCTGCACACAGAAGCTTGATCACCTCATTGTCGAAGTGTCTTCCCCCATCTGATTCTATAGAAACCGGGAACCCGAATCGTGGTATTAACTCCCTCAGTAATAGTTTTGCAACTGTGAGAATGTCATTTCTACGTGTAGGGTATGCCTCGATCCAATGGCTGAAAACACACACAATCACCAACATGTACTTCAATCCTCCACAAACAGGCATCTCAATGAAATCCATTTGTATTCTATTAAATGGACCTCCAGCTCTTCCAATGTGGCTCAAATTTACCACTGTTCCTTTTCCAGCATTCATCTGTTGACAGATGATGCACCTGTGACAAATGATTTCTGCAGCATGTCTGAATTTTGGATTAAACCAATCAACTTTGAAAGATCTGATCATGGCGTCTCTTCCTAAATGTGCTTGCCCATGATATAATCGGGCGAATTGTGACAGTAGACTATTAGGTAAGACTAATTTTCCATCATCTGAGATCCATATATCATCTGCTCTCTGTGTACATTGCATTCTCTGCCAGGAGCGTTTTTCTTCCTTGTTAGCACGGTTCTGTAGTGTTTTTAACTCATCTAGAGTATCAACCACTTGCAATGCTAGATTCAGAGTTGTGTCATTTTCAGGCTGAGGTAACAATTCCCATTGCTCTTTGAATGAGGTACAATTTAATGCACAAAATCTTGCTACCTGATCTGCATAATCATTTCCCATTGACACAAAGTCTTGTGATCTGGTGTGAGCACTGCATTTTACCACGGCAATTTGAAGAGGTAACTGAATCGCATGTAACAAATCTCTTATCTGTTCTCCATTTTTCACAGGTGATCCGGAAGAGGTCATGAAACCCCTTTGTGACCAGATCTGACCAAAATCATGTACAATTCCAAATCCATATCTGCTATCCGTATAAATTGTAACTTTCAAATTTACAGCAGCATGGCAGGCCTTTGTAAGAGCTATTAGTTCTGCCACTTGTGCTGAAAATACTTTTTCAAGCCAGGAGGCTTCGACTATGCCAGCCATTGTACATACTGCATAGCCAGCTCTTAATGTTCTAGTGGAATCCCTTAAACAGGACCTATCTACGAACATAATGCAATCGTTTTCTTTTAATTGGGTGTCCTGTATGTCTGGGCGAGGTTTGGTACAGAGGTCAGTTACCTCAAGACAATCATGCTCAAATTCTTCCCCTTCTTTCACTTCTGTATTTTCATTGGGAAGCAGAGTTGCCGGGTTCAGTACTGTGCATCTTTTCAATGTGACATTTGGTGACCCTAAAACAATCGTCTCATATTTGGTAAGTCGTGCATTTGTCATGTGCTGTGTTTTTGTCCTTGTCAACAGTATTTCAACAGAATGTGGAACCAAAACTGTTAGAGGATATCCCATGACTATGCCCTCACATTGGGAAAGGCTTTGACCAACTGCTGCAACTGCTCGCAAACAACCCGGTAGGGCTGCTGCGACAGGGTCCAAAGTAGCTGAAAAATATGCTACAGGGCGATTTGCATCTCCGTGGACCTGTGTTAAAACAGACAAAGAACAAGCATCACGTTCATGACAAAACAACAGAAAAGGTTTTTCATAATCGGGCATCCCTAATACTGGGGCCGTGCACATGCATTCCTTCAGCTCCACAAATGACTCAAGTTCTTCTTTTGTCAAAGTGATTGTATATGGCTCATCTTTGACATCTTTCCCTGTCAATTTTATCAAAGGCTTTGCAATGATTGAAAAATTGGGTATCCATTGGCGGCAATAACCCACCATTCCCAAAAACATCCTGACATCTCTTTTTGTTGTCGGGGGATTCATTTGTATGACAACTGTTATTCTCTCTTTTGATATTCTTCGGGATCCTTTCTCAATTAAATGTCCCAAATATTTTACTTCTTTCTGACAGTACTGCAGCTTCTTAGGTGACACCTTATGCCCGTTTCTTCCCAAATGGTTCAACAATGCAATGGTATCATATTTGCAACTGTCTCTGGTCTTGGATGCAATCAACAAGTCATCAATGTACTGCACAAGAGTTGAATTAAAAGGCAGTACAAGAGGTTCCAAATCCTTCTTTAAGATCTGATTAAAGATAGATGGAGATTCGGAAAACCCTTGAGGGATTCTGCACCAACTGTACACCTTATCTAGGAACTTAAAACTGAACAAAAATTGGCTTTCTTCATGCAGTGGTATTGAGAAAAATGCCTGTGATAGGTCTACTATGGTAAACCATTCAGCATCACAAGGAACTTGGAACATTATTACCGCTGGATTAGGAACTACAGGGCAGCATTTTATCACAATTTCATTTATTTTTCTCAAATCCTGCACAATTCGAATCTTCCCACATGGCTTTTTCAAACCCATAATAGGTGAGTTGCATGGACTGCTCAAAACTTCCTTTAGAACTCCTTGCCTGAGAAAATCTGCAATTATCTGTGTCACCTCAATGAGCACGTCTTGAGTCATGTGGTATTGTGGTACTTGTGGGAATACGGCATTTGGTTTTATCTGCACCTTGACTGGTTTAATTCCTTTAATCAATCCAACCTCCTTTCCTGTCAAATCCCACATTTTTTCTGTTACTGACCCTTGTAGGTCAGCAGGTAAGTCAATTAATGTGAACACTGGGAATAAGGTAATTAGAGGGTAATCTTCGCTCATCTCCCCTCCTCCTATAAGCTGGTCCTCTTCACCTTCGTCATCACTGTTTGTCCGAACTTCTATTCCATCGTTGGAACAGGTAATTGAACATTTAGTTTTACATAGTAAGTCCCTTCCCAGTAGGGATACTGGACTTGAGTCGCATACAACAAACCTATGCAGGCCTTGGAAATTTCCAATTTCAACCTGTACTGGATCGGTAATTGGATTGGTCAGATACTGATTAGCCACACCAACCACTCGTATGGTGCGTCCTGATAAAGGTAACCTTGGTACTTCCACACTACGGACTGTAGAGCGTGTACCTCCGGTGTCAACCAAAAAGGAAACCCTATAGCCCATTACCTTCCCTTCTACATATGGGCCTCTCTGATCTACTTCTAGTGAGGCTGCAAGCCTACACTCTTCACTGTCTGAACTGTCATCTGACCAATCGTCATTCGTCTCATTTTCACCTTGCAATGGGAACTGCTGTACGGTATTGTTTTGACTCGACACCTGACCTGTGACCTGCTGAGGAAGCATCACCTGTTGCTGACCCATCGGGGCTAGAGGTAGCTGCATTTGCTGTCTAGGTACCATAGGAATCTGCTATTGTATTGGTTGTACTGACACAGTTTGGAAACGTGGCATCTGCATTTGCTGTATGGGTTGTACCCCTGACATCTGTGCCAAATTATTTTGATAATTCTGATTTTGCTGTCTCATTCTTGGACCTCGTTGATTTTGTTGTGTCCCAACATTCATGCTCTGCTGAACTGTACCATCATGCACCATATTTGGACAATCCCGCTTCCAATGTCCCATGCCCCCGCACGCGTGACATGGTGACATCCTCTTCATTACTTGCCCATCATTTTGCATGACAACATTATTCATGTCTGAATTTCGATTCACAAAACCTCGACCTCTACCTCTCGGCTGTACCTGAAACCCTCCGTTCATTTGCGGGTGCTGATTCATAATTTGTTGAACACCATTTCCCTGAATTCCAGCCTGTGCAGCTCTTATCTGCATCACCATCACCTTTTCCTTTAGCTTTTTCTGCTTTAACTCAATTTCATCACTACAGTATTTCGCATACTGCAACACCTCGTCAATCGGTTTAGCTTGCCAACAAATTAAATGATTCTTAATCATCTGACCAACCTCTGGTCTCAGCCCTTCAACAAATCTGAACACAAGATGATTCATGTCTTTCGGCTCGATCGTTTCAGTACCACTGTAATGTTTAAATGCTTTTAACAATCTCTCATAATAAGCATGTATTGATTCCTTAACTTCTTGCGAAGTCCGGTCGATTTTCTGCCAATCGGTCACCTTCGGTGACACCTTTTGTTTCAAAAACTCAATTACTTTATGATAATATTTCATCACCTCTTCAGAAGGTGCTCCTGTCACCTTGTCCCTTGCCGGTTCCTTTGTGGGCCAATCCACCCCTCTTTTGCACTCAAGCCATAAATCTGGTGGAACAATAATCTCAAACAAAGTATTCAAGTCCTCCCAGAGACATTTTGCAAGCTTCACGAATCTATCTGTCTGCTGATACCACTCGATCGGTTTCTCTCTCAACCTCGGGTAATCATTTGTAAAGGACAAAATATCTCCCCTGGACCATGGCACATGGACTAAAACACCACCAGCTGTTTCTCTCATAGGCAAGATTTTTACTGAATCCAGATCGGGTGCTGTCGCCATTTCAATAGATCCTGGACTATCCCTCTTCCCTTTATCCTTTTTCTTTGCCCATCTGTTTTACCACTTTTCTAATGCTCCCCAGATTTGCGCACTCTGCAGCAATTCTTTCAAGTGTGTCTTCATACCTGCGGATCTCACGTGTTCGAAATCTTTTGTGTCAAAGTCTAATCTGTAACTTCGTTTCAAATGTTTCGTGTTCCCAATATCGATATTGTATCTGTCTGCCAAATTTGTTAATCTCTGGTGTATTTTTCCCACTTCTTTAGTAATCTTAGGGCACAAGTATCTCAATTCCGCCTCGGTGTAAGATTCTAACCTGTTTACCCCCATGGTTCCTTCCACCAACTCAGCAGCTTCTGCACCTAGCCGTACCAGATTCAGGTATTCATTTTGTTTTTCTTTTTCGGGATTGACTTCGGTTACCGTAGTTGCTGTAGTCTTTTGTGATGTACAGGTTTTCTCTAACCACTCATTTAACTGCTGTACTGTAAAACCCTGCAGTGAAATGTTCCCTGTATGTATCATTGGAGTGTATGAGGTATTTGTACTCATAGTTTGGGGAGTCAAAACTCCCAACCCCGCTTGTCGCATTGCCTCAAGAGGTGCCCCTATTGGACTCAGGTCCATTAAAGGTCTTGATTGCTCGAAAACATGTCCTCCCTGGGCCATTATTTGTGGAGTTCTAATAGACCCTCCTCTTATAATTTCATTGGCCACAACTCCCTGTTCACATGTCTTTGTTCTCTCTTGGGCATATAATGGTACTGGGGGACCAACAGTGATAGGTAGTGATATTGCGGCAGGGGTCTGACCTGATCCCAGGCTTCTGGGAGCTTCAACACCATAGGTCTGCTCTAATAATCCTGGTGCGGGTTCCTTTAAAGGACCCGCTACTGGGTTATACCCTGGTATCAGTTGGGGCGGTTGTGACACTAACTGTGGGGTTGACTCAATCTGAACCCATCTTGGTTTTGTATATATCGGGTCTGGCGGCACCACTAAGTTCGTAGTAGTCTCAAGCACTGGAACATCAGGATAAATTATTTTTATCTGCGGTGGAGGTTGCAACTGTTTCGGTATGTCTGGAGTAGTAGGTACACTGTCACCATTCTGTATCGAAGCTGTATCACTAGTCTGTACCGTATCAGTGACTCCCTTTTCTTGTGTCTGGTTCCCAGGATCCAAGCTAGTGCTCGGAACATTATCACTCACCGCATAAGGTGGTGGTCTGTCATGTAGTAATCTATCCATAAACTCCTCGTCCTCTGAATCGTCCTCTTCTTCCCAGGACCTTTTTTGTTCCTTAACTTTGTCTGAATCTCTGTTAGTTTTGCAAGTAGCTTTCTTTCCCTGTGTCTCTTCTCCCTGTGTTATCGCTGGAAACAGCTTTAACCCATCTACGATTCCCCGTCTCCACATCTTATTCTCGTTGTCCCATCTTGCTTCTGCATAGGATTTTTCTGCTCTTGTCAATCTCCTGTGAAACCTTTCCTGCCTGTGTTTAAGAGCCATTAAATCCAAGATCGCTAGTGCCTCATATTGGGCTGGTCTCGGGGGTGGTTTTTGTGTACTTAGCATCCACCTCAAGTTTTCTAAAACTCTTTGATTAAACGTTCCATGTTCCGGAAACGCTAGACACCCTTCTTTTTCTGTCAACTTGCGCCATTGTTTTAACCACAAACACGGTGCAACACCCTTTTCCTCCATAACAGTATAAGCTGGAGTACCTTCGGGCGGTGTAGGTTCCCCATCTGTTGCAACGATGTATACATCTCCCCTCAAAGCGCTTTTGAATGCCTTAACAAAGTTCATTTTAAATTTAAATTTAATCAGGAACGGCTTAGTTCCCAGTACACTCTTCACCTGCCCTTTGCTCACCCTATTGCCTCTCACGGACGGCAGCCAATCCGTGCGCGACCCCTCTCAACATCTGACCTATCCCAGCACGGCACCCCTGACGTCACACTCATACACACTGCAGCTGACAAAGTCTTGCGGCTTATCCACACCTCACTAACTTCTCATATCCCACACAAACTAATGCAATTTATTGCAGACACCTTAAATGACAATACAAATCTGCTGATTTACTACAGGAAGGATAACGCATTCGCTTCAGAACTTTACAGAGATTTCACTTGAAGCCTCGGCCGCTACTCTCTCCTTCTCAGATCCCACATACGCAAGCAGAATTCGACCCGCAAATCCTACTCTCGACTTGTTAATGACTCCCTCTAGTGCACTTTAGAGCTTGTCAAATCTCCATCGAAGGTTTCATACATACGTTGTGACTCAAACTTGACTTGTCAACCACACCCGATTGACCTATTAAACCACGCAGATTACAACATAAACCATATTTTCCATCCTACTCCGGAGTCTTAGACCTCAACAGGTCCGTACCTTGACCAACCACGTGGATAATTTTTTTAAACAATAAGCGCTGCATTCACGTGAAGTACGCCGACTTCCCTACTCTCATACTGTGGAGTACGCCCACTCCTGCTAAACGACACTTATCTTTGGCCTAAACACACAATCTTCACAATCTCCTGCAAGTTGCATAAGCTTTTTGAGCAAGCGCAAAACCCTAACCACACATACCATGGCGCCAAGAACATTCCCAACTCATATTAGGCAGGCTCCGAGATCCCAGGAGAGCCTATGGTATACCTAGCCACTCATCGTTTTGACAAATTTCATCATTATAAAAAACAAATTTAACCACAAAAACTCCGTCCTAGGGCCCCCAAGGGCCAAACCCGAACTCTGCTACCAAAACTGTTAACGCGTCCGTCTATGTTAATTTATACACATCAGGACTCGTTTTAGGTCGATGAATCTTTTGACCCAGTGGTAGGTCTCCGTAAGACGAGATTATCAAACATCAAAATTTCCTTTTAATAATCATTAATGAAATATCGGCGCATTCATTTGCTTCTGACTCAAATAATCACACCTTAAAGAAGAGTTTGTGATTTTATTCCCTATTGATTACAATCTAATATTAAACGTATTAATCTCAAAACCAAGAAACATAAAACCATAATCACAGAGTGGCAATTATAATAAACTTTCAAGAATGCGATAATCAGAATCATAGGATAGATATAACAGCAGAGATTATACCATAGTGCATGATAAACATCAGAATATCAGTTCAGCATAGCTTCATGTCAGTCACGTCAGTTTCGTCAGTCAATCGGATACCTTTTCTAACCTCAAATTAGCATTAGCATGTTGGGCTTCATGCGAAACAATTTAGAACATCAATTTAGAAAAACATCTAACTAAGATACTTAATTAAACATACAGCAGTTGGTACCTAGAAAGTGAAAGCATAGAGATTCTGTTAGCAATAATATTTACCCTCCTCAAGCTAAGTCAGCATACAGGATCAGTCTTCGTCTTCAGGACATTAGTTGGTTCACCGTCAATCTATCTAAAGAGAATCATGGGTCACTCTCCTCATATGGAGGACCGTGTAATAGGGCAGTCTATGGACTGTAATATTTTGTCTAAGTCTCAAATCACCAAATAGAGTGACAGAGTTTCTGGATGCAATCGATGTCATCCCTTCCTAACTGAACTTCGTCCTCCGTGTCATGAGTTTTTATCCCCTTTTCTTAACCCATTCCCCCAAAATTCTATTGGTTAATAACTACACCCCATCATTGGTAACCAATCAAATTATTCATTAAGTAATGCATTTGTCATTCTAAGATTTTTTCTCATCTTCCAATTGGTCTTTATAATCAGCATTTTAGTAGGTGGTATGTCCGGGGTTACTTCACCATCTTGGCACACGTCTCGGGTCAGGAGTTCTTCTCCCCTCGTCTCATCGTCCTTGAGAGTGTCCATTACTGTTTCGAAGCACATATCTTTATACTGAAAGCTATTAGAATGCGGATGGGAAGTTTTGTTAATGTTGCTTTTCAATACAGAAGAGAACAATAGCTGGGTCATAGTTCTTTTGCGAGTCCGCATACAGGAAAAGCAGGAAAATAGATTTTAAATGAGAGTTGCACAGCTAGTTCGCGACTCATGCTAACTTAAGACACACGATTTTAATGAATGCAGTTCAACTCATAATACTACATATAACTGAAGATTATTATTTATTTTAGCATTAACGTTCATATATGAGCAAAACTTATACCTTTATTTAATATATTCTAAGAATGTTTTAGTCAAATGTAAGCATTTCACGTCTATAATATATGATATTAAAACTACGCTCTCTCACTGCTTTACCCAAAGTACCATAAAACACACAAGAGCTGATTGAATCAATGCTTGTAGATAGTCATATCCCCTAGCAGTCACACTGGTTAGCATTCTAACCCATCGTTTTTTGTCCAATGTGCCACTGTATAATGAGGCCTCCATGTGCAAATCAACACTTAGCCGACTTTTCATGGGAAAAACCCAAAATGCCAGACGAGGCAGCTCTGAAAGAGATCACAACCGGTTCTATGTATTCCATGCGTTTATTTTGGTGTAACCGATAATTTCGGAATTAATCTCAGGTCATTAATTTCAAGTCCCAGTTGTTTCTCTTAATTTTGTAAATTGCATCCGCTGAAATATCTTGTCTTCATCTGATGGTAATTTTTTGTCTTTTGATGGCAGTGTTGTGCCATCTACAAATAGTTGCACTTTATTTTTAAATATTGTATGTAGTATTTACGTTAGTTACCTAAGCCGGAGCATGAAGATTGTTAGCTCCAGCCAGTTGCTAAGTGATTGTTTAGAATGTCATCGCGAGCAAACGATGTTGGAGATATGGTGTTTACCAGGTTGTGTCGGAGCGCTCTGAGGTTACCTACATAACTTTTATTGAAATAATAAATTGCATCGAAGTAAAGAAGCGTTTTCTTTACTTACTTCACGGTACTTTTTATTTAATTTATTTTACAGGAGAGAGCGCTGTAAACCCCCTTCTTTTGTTTTTTTTATTTTATGGGTGAAAGCCCCGAAAACCCCCTTGACTTTTTTTCAAACTACCCTCTACATTCCTTTCTGTTGTCCTCAACTAGTTTATTATTTTGTCCTTCCCTGTTGTTTTTACTCCTGAAGATTATATATTTCAATTTAATTACCTCAAGATATTTCGACTCTGATGTGATTAAACGGAAAATAACAGGTATGCCCTCACAAACTTAGACTGGTTTCAACCTTGATAGACCTCAACATGAGGTATAGCCTGGTTCTGTATCGAACCACACAAACGTATAGAAATTGTAATTTTCAATTATTTTTGTGACATAGAAATCAAAACACAATCTAAAGGCAAATCTTGAACCAACTTTCGGTATTGATTTAAAAAATCAGAAAATATTAGAGATGACAAAGGAAGAACTACTTCAGCATTAGTGGTTTGAAGTTTTAAATTCCAGGGTTAATCCTAACTCTGCTCTAGTTTACACCTGAATCCAGATTTCAACTCTGACGCTATTTGTGCATCCACTGGATATGTGATTGCATAATTTTTGCTAGGTAAAACATTGCGTAAACTGTGTGGGTACGCCTAAGAATGGGCTAAACATCTACAATGTTTTCTCCTATTTTCTCACAGTGCAAAAAGCCTTAGAGGCATGCCTGGTTATCTGACACGAGCCTAGACTGATTCATCCAAATACTGGCAGTCAATTTAAAGCAACCTGGATTCCCCCTTGAAGCAGATCTTCTTTTCCAAAGAACACATCAACAGGAAAACCATTACAGCATTGCACCAGCTCTAACTCCTTAAACATTTGAAAACATGCTGACCCACAACCAACATCAGGACAACACTCCAAGCCTTGGCTCTTTGAACGTCAATGGAGGCAAGATCCTACTCATCCCATACTGTCACCACTCAAATGCATCCTGCTTTAAAAATTTCAGTCACATTCCCGCTAATTTGAAGTATCTAATTGTTCCTCCTTCAGGACCGTACCATCTTCAAAAACAGTTTCATCAGCTACAAGCTTCAGAAACAACACCTCAATATATATGCCTGAGAAATTATTGACCTTAGGTAGGCACTGACAAACCACGAGCCAGGACATTGCCAGAATGGAGATGAGGAATTGCAATCAGACCAAAAGTCAGGCTCTCTCCATGTACAGAGCCAGAATCTAAAACAGCAGATGAATTGACACAGGAATGAAGCCCACTCTCTAGCAGTTCAGAAAATAATACAAAGGCACATCCTTTCCACAAGTATTAGCATAACTTGTGATGTTAACATGCCATTATCTATTTATTGCAAATGATTCTGGATCATTCCACTTTGCTCTAGCTCTTGTTCAGCGCTCAGCTGTTAGTTAGATTTACAGTAATCAAGCATCTATACATAGATACTGACATACATAAATGAATACATCTCTTATAGTCCCCACTTGAAGATGTATTTCTCACTCCAATCACTCATCCTTTGTGCATATGTGTGTTTAATATTTCTCACTCATTCACATGTAAGTATTGGTTATTACCTATGACTTAGTTTTTATTGCGGTTTCTTTGCCATCTTGTGTCCTACTCAGTCTCAGTGGTGTAAAGGAGACCCAGTGCCCAAAGACTGAATGAATTTAGGCTCCTACATTATTATGTAAAAGCAACATTAAACATAGGGTACCTTTTCTGCTGCATCAGTCTGTGTCTATGAGATATCTGTAATAAGGTTAGCAACAATGTTATTTTTACCTTGATCAGTTGTAAAACAAAGCAGGTCAGGTAAGTAACCCCATACCTTATTCGACTGGGGAAAACAAGGGCATAAAAATATGGAGAGTGTCATAAATAGTTTTCGAGGGATTTAAAAACATCTTTGAATTTAATTGTAGACCCAGACCGATGACACATGCCTGATACATGATTTTGCACCATTTAATGTGGGTCATATTTTGTGTCAGGTCCTTGATTCCTAGAGGAAGACAGTGAGACCTGGGGTCTGTACAGAGGAAAATGCCACAATCCATGCACTGTATGAGTACAGGAGGAGAGTTGGAGAAAAAACAAGCAAGACTTTTGTGACAGAATGATGATGTCAGGAAAACCTCTGTGTGAAATCAACCATGAAAGGACTGGGGACAAAGCTAACAATGCATTGTAACTCAAATGCTTACAGTCTCAAGCAGGAAATCAATTGCAAAGATATCCTTCCCATGTTTCTTAGAGACTTTTAGAGGTCTAAATTGGTAATAATTTAGCACCCCTGAAAGGTTAAATCCACCATTTAAAAACTGGCTTCTCTCTGTCTGCTTCCAGGAACTGAAAAGAGCGCTGCGGATTCTTGTGGCAACGGAGAGCATAAGTTAATTATAACCTCCTGTTAGAAATGGGGTTTCTGGTTGGCTAGGGTATGCACCTCAGCCAGGCAGAACTTACCCACTCTAGTCAGGGCAAGGGAGTTACACTTCCAAGTTAACCCCTGCTCACCCCCTTGGTATCTTGGCACGAGCAGTCAGGCTTAACCCAGAGGCAATGTGTAAAGCGTTTGCACAACACACACAACACACGTGACACAATATCCCCACCACAAAGGAACCACAACACCAGATTATATGAAAATATACTGTATTGTACACAAGGCAATTATCAGACCAAACATCACATATCAGTACTATCCTGCTACCTTAGCAGTTGTCAGAACGTTACACATTAGTTACTCTGCAACCTAGCAGTAGTCACACATAACACACAGGTTACTCAGTATTCTGCAACATAAGCAGTAGTCAGGAAAACACGTTATTACATCACAGCACTTGTCATAAGAATATCATAAAATGCCCATAGTAGGAACATTAGAAAACATATGGCAAGTTAGAAAAATCTATTAGCAAGCATGTCCATAAAAGGAACATTTGCATACACATATGTAAAAACATCAAACGCAGGTAGGTAATATATGAATCAAACAAAAGTCTGTAGAAAGAACTTTGGATTGCAACTATATTGGTCCTTTAAACAGTACCTGGTTGGATGAAGGCACCTCCAGTGCCTAGAAGGCGAACAATGGGGCCCCCGGCGCTCCTATGCGCAAAACGGGGGCCTCCCTTATACTCTGGGGTCAGAGGAGGGCGACATGCACCTCCTCTCTTTTATAGACAGGCCCCTCTGGGGACCGTGATTACTGGGAGCCCCCCAGGGCCTCAACTGGCCCTCACAAGGGGGGCCAAAGCCAGCAAAAACAACTTAGGGCAGGAGGGGGGCACCACGCACCCCCTCTGGTTTAATGACAGGCCCCTCCCGGGACCTGCGATCTCTGGGGGCCCCCTCGGGCCTCCACTGGCCCTTCCACCAAGGGGGGGGCCCACAATAATGCCTGTTTTACCTAACAGCAGAAAAGGAGCGTCCTGCACCTAACGCAGAGGCCAGGGGGAAGGGGGCACTCCCCGCGCCTTCGCCTGGTCCTGCCGTGAAGCCACAAGATCGGACCCCTCCTGGGGCCCGAGCAGACACTCGCCTGCACCCCATGCGGTGCGCGAGTGTTCTTCCAGCTTCCCGGGCCGCTGCGGTGATCTTATTTAAAGGGGCACAATGCAGCCAGGAGCCTACGAGCTCCCAAGGCTCCATAAGCGCTCTGCAAACCACGGAGAAGCATCCCTCGTGAAGAAATGGATGCAGGGGTCAGGGGCCACAGCACCCTGCCCCTGGGGAGCAGAATCTTAAGACAAGGTCCTCAGGTGGAGGGCCCAGCTACAGGCCAGCACAAGGGAAAGGCAGCAAGTGGCAAGTCCTTCACAGTGACCAGGCAGTCCATGGCGGGTCCTGGTGAGTCCTTTCAGCCTTTGGTGTCCAGTTCCAAGATGATTCCAAGAGTCTCCAATTTGTGGGAAAAATTCCCCCGTACTTATAGTCAGTTCTTACAGTGTTTTACAATGGTAGGGAGAGGAGGTTCCAGCCAGTTACAATTGGTTCTGGGAGTGCCCCCTCTCTCCTTTCAGCACAGGCTCCAAACATCAGTGGGGGGTTAACGACCCTATTGTGTGAGGCCAGGGCACAGTCTTTACAAATGCAGGTGTGCCCCGCCTCTCCCTTCTCTCAGCCCAGGAAGACTATTCAGTATGCAGATGCACCTCTGTGACACCTCCACCTTCCCTGTGTACAGGCTGTCTGAAAAGTATGCACAAAGCCCCAACTGTCACTCTGCCCAGACGTGGATTGGAGTCAAGTTGCAAAACATCAGTCATAAGCACAGATAAATGCGCATTTTCTAGAAGTGGCATTTCTGTGACAGTAATAAAAAATACACCCACACCAGTAAGCAGCATTTATTATCACCATCACAACCATACCAAACACGCCTACGCTACCCCTCATAAATCAGACAATACCCCTTACACATAAGGCAGGGCATTTCTAATGCAATCCTATGAGAAGGCAGCACTCGCAGCAGTGAGACACCAGTTAGGCTGTTTGTCACTACCAGGACAGGCCACGCAACTTGGCACATGTCCTGCCTTTCTACATACATGGCACCCTGCCCATAGGGCTAGCTAGGGCGTACCTTAGGGGTGACTTACATGTAGTAAAAGGGGAGTTCTGGGCCTGGCAAGTAAGTTTAGATGCCAGGTCCCTGTGGCAGAAAACTGCGCACACAGGCCCTGCGCTAGCAGGCCTGAGACAGGTTTGAAAGTCTACTTCAGTGGGTGGTACAAGCAGCGCTGCAGGCCCACTAGTAGTATTTAATTTACAGGCCTTGGGTATAGAGATACCACTGTATAAGGAACTTATAGGGAAATTAAATATGCCAATTAGGTATAAGCCAATCATACCAACTTTAGATGGGAGAGCACCTGCACTTTAGCACTGGTCAGCAGTGATAAAGTGCTCAGAGTCCTAGAGCCAACAGCGAGAGGTCAGAAAATCCAGGAGGAAGGAGGCAAAAAGACTGGGGATGACCCTGCGTAAGGCAAAAAGTCCAACACCTCCCATGGCCTTCAAACATTTTTAGACTATTTTGCTTTAAGTTAAAATCGATTCTAACTGATAAACCACCTTCAAAAGGGATATTTGCATTTCAATAAAAACTAGAAAACACTAGATTTCACTGCACTTTTACTATTCTGGCACCGTCTGGTGTCCAAGCACTACAAGTGCAATCAATCTGTGGTAGATGCCCCCGGTATGAGCTACCTTTCCCATGGTAAAACACTTTATATGCCTTTGTGGCAATCTCCAATGTCCCTGGGCCACCAGGACCTACGTTACATCACGTTTTGAGAGCATGACTCACCTCCTCACCTCCTACATACTTAAATCACTGATCGCTGCACAATGCTATGCGGTCACCGGAAGTTCACAGCTGATCTAGTAGTAAGGTCTCAGACCAGGGTAAGCGGCATCACCATGATGTCATGCTCTTTCACTGAGAGTGGGGAAGAACTTTACTCTCTGAAACCATACAGAGAAATGCCTCTACCTACATCGCACACAATAACTCAGGATATGTACAAGGAAATTTACAGGTTAATGTACACAGTGAAGCTCAGAAACATGAAAATGCAGCCATTGCTCTGTGTTTCCTTGTATCTTCAGGCAGCACAATCTTGGGAACAATAGGTGACAGACCTGTTATGAGCCTGAGCACTGAGGTATCATGAGTGCATGATTCAGTCTCAGCCTCAAAGTCCTTTCCTACTCCATGTCAAAATGAAACTTGAAACTTCAGGTGCAGAAACAATGCCTGACACTTGGCAACCTCACCTGTACAAACCACTGTGGCCACATTTAAAAGAAACATATCGATCTGAATTCATTATTGCCCCCATGAAGGAAAATGCATTAGAACAGTGGATGTTGCACGTAACACAATGTGCCTTGTGCAGCTTTCACACATGCCCTCTAAGTGCACAATCCGCGCACTGCTTTCAACGGCTTACGTGCTTGGTAAAAAACAAATTTAGCGGTCCTAACGCTGGCCTTCAAATAAACACAAAATCCAAAATACATAGCTTAACAATGTAAAACAAAATTAATTTGTGGTGTGACCTGCACAGCAAAATGATTCAAGGCATACTGCAAGTCATTCGTTTTTCACTACATCAGTATCTGCTTCATACAGCAGCACAGTTTGCTGCCACTAAAGCATCTATAGTTGACAGCATGCATATTAATTTGTGAACAAGTTTCTTCCATATGATCAGGTTGAGCTGGTATAGGCCTAGAACAGAAAGTAATAATACATTTGTAATGTATGGTTGTCATAGAGGGCCATTAGTGTGAATGACTGGTTTCCAAATCCAGTAATTCACTGCTATGACATAGCACAATAATTCACCGCTATGACATAGCACAAGTGGGTAACAGAACATGTTAACTTGTTGCTACGTCATAAACAAATTCCAGGTAGCTTTGGCTGGGCTCTCTAAGAGCCTTTCAGGACAATGCTGAAGATCTGGGAGCACGCCTTCTTGTGGAAAGGACAAGGAGGGCACACAGAGTGGTGGGAGAGGGTTGCAGGAAGGCAAGTTTTTTATTTTAAATTGGGACAGGGAGGAGAGTCCATATAATTTATGGCTCCCTAATACTCATTTGCCTTTGTGAAGCAGTTAATAGTAGAGGCAAATTATATTACATACATAACATTAAATAGTAGACAGGGTTCTGAATGACATCATAGACAACATGAAATTTGCGTTCATTATCTATTTGATGTTACTCGAAAGTCCTCAGTGAGAAACATCCCATGATTCACTGTTAGCCAGTGTTTAACTGTTGCTTATCAATTTATACAATAACAGTGGCTAATACCTGCCACACAAGCCACCCCTACACCTGTGACAATAGTCTAAATTGTCACCCTTGTAAGTATCTGATGTTAGTGGTTGTGTAGGTACTGTCAATGGCTCCGCTCTTGTTGTCTATTTAATGTCATCCATATCCCTTTGGTGAAAATCCTCACCGTAATTCACTATTAACCATCTATAATTCTATATGTCTTGTCTTGTTATTTTGGGACAAACAATAGAGCATTGTGACAATGGATTTCAATAATAGTGCACGGAACACTCCATTGCATGTATATCTGGTGTACTAACTAGAACATTTTGTTATAACAAATTTTGCCATTTGTCTAAAAAATAGAGTAGATGAAGGTGTGTTAAAAGCCCACCTTTAACCTTTTATCGGCTCTAATCTAATCTTAATGAGGGGAAAACGTATTTCTATTCATGTACATCCTTGACATGTGGTGGAAATGGACTTCTGGAAAGAGGAGTGTTGGGAAGTGAGGTAGGCATGGGGATGAGAGAAACTATTAAATGTTACTTGAAAGAGCAAATTGAAGGTAAGCATAAAACGATTGAAGATAAGGGTACAAAGGATGGAGTTAGAAGGAGATTAGAAGGATGATAGAATCAATGGGAAACAGGAGGAAATAAGAGCAAAATTCTATATGAGCACTAGAAAAATAGCAGTGAGTTTTATGGATCAAAAAAGAGTAAATATAAGGGAGTGCAGAATTATTAGGCAAGTTGTATTTTTGAGGATTAATGTTATTATTGAACAACAACCATGTTCTCAATGAACCCAAAAAACTCATTAATATCAAAGCTGAATATTTTTGGAAGTAGTTTTTAGTTTGTTTTTTGTTTTAGCTATGTTAGGGGGATATCTGTGTGTGCAGGTGACTATTACTGTGCATAATTATTAGGCAACTTAACAAAAAAAAAATATATACCCATTTCAATTATTTATTATTACCAGTGAAACCAAAATAACATCTCAACATTCACAAATATACATTTCTGACATTCAAAAACAAAACAAAAACAAATCAGTGACCAATATAGCCACCTTTCTTTGCAAGGACACTCAAAAGCCTGCCACCCATGGATTCTGTCAGTGTTTTGATCTGTTCACCATCAACATTGCGTGCAGCAGCAACCACAGCCTCCCAGACACTGTTCAGAGAGGTGTACTGTTTTCCCTTCTTGTAAATCTCACATTTGATGATGGACCACAGGTTCTCAATGGGGTTCAGATCAGGTGAACAAGGTGGCCATGTCATTAGATTTCCTTCTTTTATACCCTTTCTTGCCAGCCACGCTGTGGAGTACTTGGACGCGTGTGATGGAGCATTGTCCTGCATGAAAATCATGTTTTTCTTGAAGGATGCAGACTTCTTCCTGTACCACTGCTTGAAGAAGGTGTCTTCCAGGAACTGGCAGTAGGACTGGGAGTTGAGCTTGACTCCATCCTCAACCCGAAAAGGCCCCACAAGCTCATCTTTGATGATACCAGCCCAAACCAGTACTCCACCTCCACCTTGCTGGCGTCTGAGTCGGACTGGAGCTCTCTGCCCTTTACCAATCCAGCCACGGGACCATCCATCTGGCCCATCAAGACTCACTCTCATTTCATCAGTCCATAAAACCTTAGAAAAATCAGTCTTGAGATATTTATTGGCCCAGTCTTGACGTTTCAGCTTGTGTGTCTTGTTCAGTGGTGGTCGTCTTTCAGCCTTTCTTACCTTGGCCATGTCTCTGAGTATTGCACACCTTGTGCTTTTGGGCACTCCAGTGATGTTGCAGCTCTGAAATATGGCCAAACTGGTGGCAAGTGGCATCGTGGCACCTGCACGCTTGACTTTTCTCAGTTCATGGGCAGTTATTTTGCGCCTTGGTTTTTCCACACGCTTCTTGCGACCCTGTTGACTATTTTGAATGAAACGCTTGATTGTTCGATGATCACGCTTCAGAAGCTTTGCAATTTTAAGAGTGCTGCATCCCTCTGCAAGATATCTCACTATTTTTGACTTTTCTGAGCATGTCAAGTCCTTCTTTTGACCCATTTTGCCAAAGGAAAGGAAGTTGCCTAATAATTATGCACACCTGATATAGGGTGTTGATGTCATTAGACCACACCCCTTCTCATTACAGAGATGCACATCACCTAATATGCTTAATTGGTAGTAGGCTTTCGAGCCTATACAGCTTGGAGTAAGACAACATGCATAAAGAGGATGATGTGGTCAAAATACTCATTTGCCTAATAATTCTGCACTCCCTGTACTTAACTACTTATTTTTACAATTTTGAAAACATTATACAATTCTGAAACTTTAAAACAACTAAAACCTGCAACATGAAAGAAATTAGGACAGATAAATTTAGAACAACAAACATCTCAAACAAGAAAGCCTACACAGTGAAAATATGTACAGTTCTGTAGTTTTTGCGTTCACATGTGTACTTGATTGTATCTGCTATATATCTATGTTAGCAGTTATGCGTTAGGTATCGTATGGTCAAAGTGTGTGAAACGTGTACCAGTGGTATAAGTATCAAATCGCACAATATGGGATTTCAAAAACATCACCACAGACTTGACAAGCAAATCAGGAGCATGGAAATGCAGCTATCTCAGACTAACCCTATTTCAGCATGTGAGAGACTCTCTGTAACATTACTTAAGACACTTGTAAAGAGTGCACTGATGCCCCAAAGTACAGGTGCATTGTGGTCAGCAATGAGGCATTTGAGTTTTTCTAAATGTGCATGATTTAGTGGTAAAATCACCCAAAGTGTCTTACGGCAAGGCAAAGGCAGCTTTCAATTGACCATGTTCTTAATGTGCTTTAAATGGCAATGTTTTAAATTGCACTTTGTGTAACCTGTCTGAAGAACCAAGCTTCTGTGGCATTGTGCAACCAAGCACATTTCATACGCCTTGCCAGGGGTGGCTCCTCCAGTCAGTAGTGGCAGCTGCAAACCTTTTTCCCCAAAACCATAAATAAATTGTGTTTATTATAATTTTTTGGGAAAAAGGGCGGGGACACGGGATGACAAGCAATGAGCGCATGTGAGTTTGGCCGGCTATCTCGGGCCGGGCAAACACATGCGCAGTGGGCTATCTCCAGCAAAACACAGTTGCCGGGCTGGAGAGAGCCTGCACAGGCTCCTAGTCTGCCTGGGAGCGCCCTGGCTGGGCACTACCACCCAATCCTGATGCTGCTCTGAGCAGTGTCAGCATTGGCGCAAGTCAGGCTGGGAGCCTGTGGCTGCAGAGGAGCGGGAGCAGTGAATGGAGCGGCGGTGGTGGAGGTAAGTGTTTTGTAAAATTATTTTATTATTTTTAATTTAATCCCCCCTCCTCCGTCTGCTCGCTGCCCCACCCCTTCTGCTTCGCGCAAGCCACTACTGTGCCTTATACAAATTGGACTGACCTATCAATGTGTGCAATTTTACTTTAAAAAAAGAATGTTACATTCTGCCTTATGAACTCTGAATTATCTTGTGAGCTCCAGCTGCACTGGTATTCGTTTCAGTGGCTGTAGTCATCCTTTCTCCAGTTCCCAAACCCTGTCCAAAAGAGATCTCTGTGGCCAAAGAAAGGATCCGGGTAGGATAGAAAGAGGAACAAGGTAGAGGGACAATCATTCACACAAAGGCAAGTTGGATGCTCTAGCCTCTTCTCTCATATTCTACCCACTCTGATCCAGTGAGGGAGGGCTTTTGAGGTAGAGCCGCTTTCCTACCTCTTTCGATCTTTGCACCTAGGAGAAGTCAACAGCTAGGTGACCAGACTGAAGGGAAGGTTCTCTTTTAAGCAGGGGGAGGCCCTTTAACAGAATCAATAAGCCGGTTTGTGGGTTTATGTGGTTCTGAGAGCAAGCAGGCCTGAGACTTCCTATGACCATCTTAGAAGAGTGCATTTGTGGATAGCCTCGGCCAATCAAAATCGAAGTGTCAATAGAAGTTCACTGGGCACTCAGGTCCTCATTACAACATTGGCGGTAAATCCCGCTTACCGCCGTACAGAAGACCGCCAACACACCGCCGTGGCAGTGGAATTCCGCCACGGTCATTATGACCCACAGCTCGTAATCCGCCAAAATTTAGACACCCACACAAGTCCGCCACACCAAAGGTCAGTGATAAAGTGGCGATAACAAAACCTCCACCGTCACGCCAACAGAAATATGCCCACACTATCACGACCCATGAATCCACGCGGCGGTCTTTCAACCGCGGTATTCCATTGGCGGTACACACCGCCGCGCTCAAAATACACACACTCTTACAAAACACAGCCACATTGGACAAATCGAAATACACACACCTGATACACATACACACACCACTCCCACACACTCAATACAATATAAAACACACACCCACATCACCCACAAACCCCTACGACCAAAATACCGAAAGAAGGCCAGAGAGAGACACTACAACCTACTACCAAGCATCCACAGACACACAATACCATCACCCACATAACTTCCATGCACCTCACACAACACACCACTAAATCTCACCCCACTTATCACAACACACACCACCCCACACATCACCCACACCACCCCATGGCACAGCAAAGACACCCCAGGTTATCTGAGGAGGAGCTCAGGGTCATGGTGGAGGAATTCGTCCTTATAGAGCCACAGCTATTCGGATCACAGGTGCAGCACACCTCCATAGCTAGGAAGATGGAGCTATGGCGAAGAATAGTGGACAGGGTCAACGCAGTGGGACAGCATCCAAGAAATAGGGACGACATCAGGAAGAGGTGGAACGACCCACGGGGGAAGGTGCGTTTCGTGGTATCAAGACACCACCTTGTGGTTCAGCGGACTGGCGGCGGACCCCCACCACCTCCCCCACAACTAACAACATGGAAGGAGCATGTCTTGCCGATTCTGCATCCTGAGGGCCTCGCAGGAGTAGATGGAGGAATGGACTCTGGTAAGGCAATGTTTTACTACTATATCCCCCACCCCACCTGCATGCCATCACATACCCCCACCCTCGCCCTCACCCCCATCACTCCTACTCCTCACAAATGTCCCAATATCACAAACCACCCATCCCAACACCAAGCCCTGCATGCAACAACAAAGCATGGACACCCATCACCAAAGCATGGCCACTGCACATACCCATACACCCCCCTAAACCACCATCACACAAGGTCCCACACAGGAATGCAAGCACTGGGGTACACGGTCACCCACCCATTGCACACCATGGCACACACAGATGCAATAATCATGCTTTTACACCCCTGCAGGACCCCTACCCAACGTCACCGGACAGGAGGCTCCACACATGTCCACACCACCAACAGAAGAGGCCCACAGTGATGACAGCAGCTCTGTCCAGCTGGATCTAGATGACCAGCCCGGCCCATCTGGGACCTCGGGACAGTTGGTTCCCCTCACACTGGCACAGGCCACCACAGAGCTTCCCCCCTATGGAAACACCAGCACAGCACCCACCCAGGACACGTCAAGCAGCAGTGTGTCCACCACTACAGGGAACCCAGGCTAACCCACCACCCCAACAACAACAGGGACCTGGGGGCAGTGGCAGTGGGCACACAGTCCAGGGGACAGAGGCCCAGGAACACAGGGGAACTGGGAGGGCTTCTGTGCGACAGGGGGAGGACAGGCCCAGGGAACCAACTCTCCACGAGGCCCTCTCCAACATCATGGGAGCATACCATCATTCCCAGGAGACGATGGCAACGGTACTGGCCAAGTTTCAGGAGACCCAGCGGCTGCAGGAGGAACAGTATTTGGGCTTCAGGGAGGAACTCAGATCCATCAATTCCACCCTGGGCACCATCGTAGGGGTGCTGAAGGAAGTCCTCAACACCAGGAGGGACACTGTGGCACAACAAGGGGCCCCTGACACTAGCCTGGACGATGAACTGCCCACCACCTCCGCCGGCACTAGTGGACAGGAGGCACCGCCACAGGACCACCACACCAGCACCCCACCCCCTGCAGAGGGAGAACCACCCCGCAAACGGTCCCTGAGATCCAGGACAAAGACAGAGAACGATGCCAAGACCCCCGCCAATAAATGAGACCGCCCTGAATGTCATCCTTTTGTCCCACCTTGTCACCCTGTCCATCCTCAAACTGCCCCAGCTACACTTCTTATGCCCCTTTGGGCAATGCACCTGTGAGATTAATAGACTGGACTCTGCCATGGACATTCCTCAACCATCACCCCTCACCATTTCACAGCACCCTCCAATATTGAGCACTTAAATAAACACCCTTAAAGCACAAAACAATCTGGAGTCTGTCTGTGATTTCGAAATAGTGTATTAGCAATTACAGTGACAAAATGCTCTTTCAATTGTAATGTCAACATACCTATGTCACACAGCTCTAGTCCATAAGGAAACAAAGCAGATGTCACACAGTGAGACCCACATCTGCGAAATCGTAAGGGAAAGTGACAGCTCAGTGACCATACACTGGGTGAAAACGACAGACAGTAGAGAGGTAGAAATATTAAAGTACATGTAGTAGGCAGGT
Organism: Pleurodeles waltl; assembly: GCF_031143425.1. Lineage (NCBI taxonomy): Eukaryota > Metazoa > Chordata > Amphibia > Caudata > Salamandridae > Pleurodeles > Pleurodeles waltl. The sequence continues at coordinate 759,065,305 of NC_090440.1, read as the reverse complement.
TTGTATTCTTACCTGTGTCTCACTGGAAGTATTGCAGGATCACCGAGTTCCTGTTGTCGATGTCCTCTTCTTCTGCTTCCTCGTCTTCACTGTCCACAGGCTCCACAGCTGCCACAACACCTCCATCTGGACAAATTCTCCTGCAGAAAAGGCACCTGTTGTTGCAAATCTAAGTTGTGAAGCATACAGCAGGCCAGGATGATCTGGCACACCTTCTTTGGTGAGTAGAATAGGGAACCACCTGTCATATGGAGGCACCGGAACCTGGCATTCAGAAGGCCGAAGGTCCGCTCTATAATCCTCCTAGTTCGCCCATGGGCCTCATTGTAGCGTTCCTCTGCCCTTGTCCCGGGATTCCTCACTGGGGTCAGTAGCCATGACAGGTTGGGGTAACCAGAGTCACCTGCAAATGGCGAGGGACAACTGTTAGACACACACTAACCTGTAGGGATATCCCCAGACCCAGACAACCATTCCCATTGACTTGCTTCCAGGTGCTCACCTAATAGCCACACACAGTGCCTCTGGAGTTGACCCATCACATAAGGGATGCTGCTATTCCGCAGGATGTAAGCGTCATGCACTGAGCCAGGGAATTTGGCATTCACATGGGAGATGTACTGGTCTGCCAAACACACCATCTGCACATTCATCGAATGATAACTCTTCCGGTTTCTGTACACCTGTTCACTCCTGCGGCGGGGTACCAAAGCCATATGTGTCACATCAATGGCACCTATGATGTGGGGGATATGTCCCAGGGCATAGAAGTCACCTTTCAGTGTAGGCAAATCCTCCACCTGAGGAACAACGATGTAGCTCCGCATGTGTTGCTTCAGCAGGGCAGACAACACTCTGGACAACACGTTGGAAAACATAGGCTGGGACACCTCTGATGCTATGGCCGCTGTTGTTTGAAATGACCCACTTTCAAGGAAATGGAGTACAGACCGCACCTGCACTAGAGGGGGGATTCCTGTGGGATGGCGGATAGCTGACATCAGGTCTGGCTCCAACTGGGCACACAGTTCCAGGATTGTGGCACGATCAGGCCTGTAGGTGATGATCACATGTCTTCCCTCCATTGTTGACAGGTCCACCAGCGGTCTTACACCGGAGGATGCCGCCATCTCCTCACATGTCCCAGCGGACAGTGACTATGAAGGACAACAGCGAGCACAGAGTCAACCAACTCAGAGGTACGTACACACAGCTTACACAGAACACGATTCATAATTCGAAATTTGCATGTATGAGTGTTTAGGCAAGGCCTAGGTATGTGTGACGCAGTTAATAATTAAACCATGTGGGACCCTGAAATGGCGGCTGCCTGACCTGTAAAGTGGGACAATGGGATGTGAGGTAACTGCACTGGCGTTGTACACCCTCGTGGTAGGCGGTTTAAGACCGTGGCACAATTCTGCATTGGTTAACATTGGACCCTATGGGTCCCAGGAGCCAAAGACGATGTACGCCGGCGGCTACTGTATGCACCGCTGCGGACGTGACCGCCATTTTCTATCTGTTCAATCACTCGATATCTGATCTTCGACAGGAGAGGACCTACACTGTAAGTGCTGCTGTGACCTCAGTCTGGAAGAGACAATGGCTCGTGCGTCTGGGGAAAGGGCCCCTGCCTTCAGCACGGAGGAGTTGGAGAAACTCGTGGATGGGGTCCTCCCCCAGTACACGCTACTTTACAGTCCTCCAGACAAACATGCAAGTACACTGGGAGTATGCTGTATGGGCTATGCCTGTGTGGAGTGGGGTGGATGAAAGATGGGGGGGGGGGAGAATGGGGTGTGCATGAAACGACGGTGAGTGCATGTTTCACATGGCAAGGGTAGGGATTGGGGCTAATGACTGTGACGGTGCAGTTGGTAATAACTTTTCTTTTTCCCCTGTACAATTCATGTAGGTCAGCGCCCACCACAAGAAGGACATCTGGCGTGCCATCGCCAAGGACGTCCGGACCCTGGGGGTCTATCACAGACGGAGCACCCACTGCCGTAAGAGATGGGAGGACATTCACCGCTGGAGCAAGAAGATGGCAGAGGCCCATCTGGGGATGGCCTCCCAAAGTGGGAGGGGTGCCCGTCGCGCCATGACCACCCTGATGTTCAGGATCCTGGAGGTGGCGTACCCGGAGTTGGATGGGCGCTTGAGGGCATCACAGCAGCCACAAGGGGGTGAGTACACTCTCATTCAGCTGCTTCATCGCGCAGTGGAGGTGTCTGGGTGGGGGCGGTGGGCTGTGGGTTTCTCTAGGCCAGGGCGATTTTGCTTGTTAGGTCCCCATCTTCTGGCAGACCCTGTGGCACCCCACCCCACCTGTGTACATTGCCAACTACACCTAGTCAGGCTCCTGTGACATCCATGTGTGCAGATGTCGGCCATAGCCTTGTAGGCCATGTCCCAGGGATCGAAGAGTGGACCCCAAGTGCGCAGCGTAGTGCAGGGGGCTTCTGTGTCTGTCGTGAACGCCATCAGTAGCGGTAATGCATGCACTCAACATGTCTTTCTTCTGTCGTCCCCCCCCTTTTTGTGGTGTCCCTGTTCTTGTGTGCATTAGCATCATCAGGCGGAGGAGCATTGGCACTGGAGCAGGAGGGAGCTGCATCTTACATGGCCCGGGAGGGCGACACTACGGAGTCTGAATTCACCAGTGGGACGGAGGGCGAGGGGAGCTCCAAGGCGGGGACAGGAGCTGACACCAGTGATACGGAATCATCCTCTGATGGAAGCTCCCTTGTGGTGGCGGCCACATCTGTGCCCCCGCATCTACAGGTACAGCCGCCACCCCCCCTACCAGCACTGCTCTCCCAGCAGCCCCTCAGCCTTTGCCCCATGCCCGCTCAACCCGGAGGGTGGGCATCACCTTCGCCCCAGGCACCTCAGGCCCTGCCCCAGTCACCCCTGCTGCCCTCATTGAGGAGGCCATTGACCTCCTCAGGTCCCTCACTGTTGGGCAGTTTACCATTTTGAATGCCATCCAGGGTGTAGAGAGGCAGTTGCAACAAACCAATGCATTCCTGGAGGGCATTCATTCTGGTCAGGCAGCCCTTCAGCGAGCATTTCAGACTCTGGCCTCAGCACTGATGGCAGCCATTGTCCCTGTCTCTAGCCTCCCCCTCCAACTTCCTCCACCCAGACCAAATCCCCTGTACCTCAGCCTACCCCAAGCACACCATCAGACCAGCATGCACACACCTCAACACACAAAGGAAGCTCAGGCAAACATAAGCACCACAAATCCCACAGGCACTCACGCAAGCATCACACACATGCAGACACACCAACATTCCACTGCCTCCACTGTGTCCCCCTCCTCCTCGTCTCCCTCCACCCTCCCAGTCTCATCTCCACTCACACCTGCATGCACTACATCTACAGCCACTACTTCCATCACCAGCACACACACCTCCACACCCCACTCACGTGCAGTCACCACCCCCACTACCATTCACACGTCCCCTGTGTCCTCTCCCAGTGTGTCTGTGACGCCACCTCCCAAGGTACACAAACGCAGGCACACACCCACCCAACACATCCACTTCACGACAGCCTCCAGCGCATGCACCTTCACCCAAAGTCACCAAACGTACACCTCCTACAACCACAACCTCTTCCTCCACTCCCAAACCCCCTCCAGCTACCCGTCCCAGTATTCCCAAGAAACTTTTCCTGTCCAACCTTGACCTCTTTCCCTCACCTCCCCCACCCCGTCCGTCTCCTAGGGCCCGACTCTCCAGGTCCCAACCTAGCACCTCAGCCACAACATCTCCGGGACCAGTGGTGCCAGTAGTCACCGGATTCTGGAGTGCACCAGGCAGCAGGGCAGCCAGTGTGGCAAGGAGCCACAGCACGGACAGTCCCCCACCTGTCAAGCATCAAAAGTTGGCCAGTGCCCGGCAGGAGAGGGGGAAGACTCCAGCCACCAAAGCCGCTCCCAGGGGTACAGGTGGGAGTGTGGAGTCAGCTGCGACACCTTCCAAGGTGGGGAAGGGGCACAAGAAACCCAGCAAGTCTGAGAAGAGCAGCACAGCGGAGAAGACCGCCATCATCCCCGCTGCCCAGGAGGCCACCGCCATCAGCCCCGCTGCCCAGGAGGCCACCGCCATCAGCCCCGCTGGCCAGGAGGCCACCGCCATCAGCCCTGCTGGGCCAGACAGGACCGCCAGCACCAGCCTCGCTGGGCCAGACTGGACCGCCAGCACCAGCTGAGTCGCTGCCAAGGACCCCGCCGCAACAAGCACCTCTGAACAGGACACCGCCGCCACAAGCACCGCTGAACAGGACACCTCCGCACAGGCACCGCTGCTAAGGACACTGCCGCCACAAGCACCCCTGAACAGGACACCTCCGCCTCAAGCACCGCTGAACAGGACACTGCCGCCACAAGCACCGCTGAACAGGACACCTCCGCCACAAGCACTGCTGAACAGGACACCGCCGCCACAAGCACCGCTGGCCCATGAGCACCAAGGGCACTGACGCTACTGAGTCCGCCACGAGCAGGATGGAGCACTCTGGGCACAAAGCCCCCTCCAGAACCAGTGGAGAGATACATCCACTACCTCTGTCCTTGGCAGGATGAAGCACTCTGGGCACAAAGCCCCCTCCAGAACCAGTGGAGAAAGGCATCCACTCACACAGTCCTTGGCAGGATGAAGCACTCTGGGCACAAAGCCCCCTCCAGAACCAGTGGAGAGATACATCCACTACCTCTGTCCTTGGCAGGATGAAGCACTCTGGGCACAGAGCCCCCTCCAGAACCAGTGGAGAAAGGCATCCACTCACACAGTCCCTGGCAGGATGAAGCATTCTGGGCACAAAGCCTCCTCCAGAACCAGTGGAGAGATACATCCACTACCTCTGTCCTTGGCAGGATGAAGCACTCTGGGCACAAAGCCCCCTCCAGAACCAGTGGAGAAAGGCATCCACTCACACAGTCCTTGGCAGGATGAAGCACTCTGGGCACAAAGTCCCCTCCAGAACCAGTGGAGAGATACATCCACTACCTCTGTCCTTGGCAGGATGAAGCACTCTGGGCACAAAGCCCCCTCCAGAACCAGTGGAGAGATACATCCACTATCTCTGTCCTTGGCAGGATGAAGCACTCCTGGCACAAAGCCCCCTCCAGAACCAGTGGAGACTGTTGTCCACTTGAGAGACTGTGGCTTTGCACTCCCCAGGACTGAACAGTGGGCAACCCACCCACTGTAGAGACTTGAGAGACTGTGGCTTTGCACTCCCCAGGATTGAACAGTGGACAACCCACCCACTGTAGAGACTTGAGAGACTGTGGCTTTGCACTCCCCAGGATTGAACAGTGGGCAACCCACCCACTGTAGAGACTTGAGAGACTGTGGCTTTGCACTCCCCAGGATTGAACAGTGGGCATGGGGCCCCCTCGTGGATTTGGCGTTGTGCACTCAACCGGCTGAGGTGCCCCCCCTTTCCTGCCCCCCTGAGGTGCCTGTTTTATTGCTATCTGATGCCCCTGCAGTGTTCTCTCCGACATGTTCAGGTATTGAATGTGGGCCTCGCCCATGCATTGTGGGCCCAGTGTTCCACGGACTTCAATGGAGCAATACCTGGACTGCTACTTCTTGGTGTATATATTTGTTTATAGTGTATATATATTTTTGCGTACTGGATTTTAATAGATTACAATGGTTACACTCATTTCCTTTTGTCTTTGCATTCTTCGGGGGGGATTTGGAGGGGGTGTAACTGTAATGTATCATGCTGTATTAGTGTGTGTGTTGTCGTAGGTGAGGGTGGGGTTGGGGGTGTTGCGTGTGTGTGTCCCTATTTTTTCCCTTCCCCTCCCCTGTGTTGTAGGTGCAGTACTCACTGTGGTCTTCGCCACCGGCATTCGTGCTCCTGGCAGAGGAGCAAGAAGATAAGGGCAGGGAAAATGTGAAGCTCTGGTTCCATGGCGTCCCGGTTCCTCGTGGGGTGTGTAGAGGTGAGCATTTTCCCTTCAAAGTCCTGTTTCCACCGTGTTTTTGTTCGCGGTGAATCCGCCCCTGAAAAGGTGGCGGATTGGTAGATTGTGATACTGTGGGCGGTACATTGTCTCCCGCCTGTCTGTTGGCGGTGACCGCCGCGCTGTTTGTTTGTACCACATGGCGGTCGGAGTGTTAAAGTGGCTGTCTTTGTTGGCGGTTTCCGCCACGGTCGTGTTTCAATTTTTTTCTGCCGGCCTGTTGGCGGTCTTACTGCCGCTTTAACACCGACCGCCAGGGTTGCAATGACCACCTCAGTGTTTTATGTCAAACAGGGCTGAGTGCTACCTTAAGGTAGACTGCCCAATCCAGAAAGGTTGAACACTGCTTGGAATCGAGAGACACCAAAGAAAAAAAGGCTGCTTAATGCATCCTCACTTGCCTTCAAAAGTATTGCATTCTTGTATTCTCTTTGCTATTGAACTCAAAACTGTAGATGATGTTCTGAAATCTTTATGGAAGCTAGTCTTCTGAAATGTACAGGGTAATAAAGGATAATCGGGCCCAGCAGAAGAGAAATAAACAACCCTGTTGACTTTGTTCACGTCAAAGAAGGGATCTAAAATATTTGATCTGTTCAAATTCCTGGCCTGTGGCTCCCAGGGAAGATTCTGAAAGGTTAAGAGTAATTTGATCATCTGGGCTTCAACGTTTGGTCAAGTTATTACTTTTCATTTTTTTGATCTCTGTAGTGCTGGACAAGGTGCTGAGGCTACCTGAAAATGTGCATTCCTGACTTACAAGAGTTATGCCACTGGAGCTTTTTACAGAGAAGTTTAATTCTCTATAGTATTGAGAAAACCAAACAACTAACATTATGGGTCTGTGGCTGCTATGGCACTTACCTCTGCTGTCCTGGAGAATTTTGAGCTCCATAAAAGTGACTGCAAGTAAATGTACAGCGCATGAGTGAGAAAAGGCAGAAATGCGACTTCAGTAGAGACAGGATTGGAGTGGCTATGCATTTGGCACAAAAAAGCAAGGGTCTACCTTTATACACATAACTGACTGTGGAGCCTTCAACAGTTATTGAGTCCTATCTTCTCCCAATAAAGGATTTTGAGTTTCTTGTAAAAGACTAAGGGCCTCATTACGAGACTGGCTGTCCAAGTACCACCAGCCTTGCAGTGACGGTCGCCACATTACGACCCTGGTGGTTGAACCACCAGAGGACTGCCGTCCCTACCAGGAGCATGGCTCCCAACGATCAGAGGGCCGTCTGAGTTGTACTCAGCAGGGCGGCATTGAGTTCAGTGCTGCCTTGCTGATTACAGCTTTACTTACCGCCAGACTTTCAGAGCAGTCTGCCGCCATGGAAAGACTGGCAGTGAGCCAGTCTTGGGGGCCACAGGAGGGCCCCTGCACTGCCGATGCCCAGGTGCATGGGCAGTACAGGGGCCCCCTTGCCCAGCACTGTCAGAAGCATTGCAGACATTGTGAATTCCGACAGTGCTGGTGTAGTGAAACCATATTAGCTTTTATCGGGACTCGGGGAGGTTAGCTTAGCCCTTTGGTTTGCAGGCCTTCGTCTCTGTCACCTAGGGACTTTTAACCTATTCAGCCTGCTCTGCTTTGGTCGATTTATTTTATAATTTCTTTCGAAATGGCTGCCATTGTGGCTGCCATTGTTTATAGTTATAAAATGTTTTGATTTGCGCTATCAGTGCCACTCAGTGAAAGTGTCACTATCAGTGTCATAATCAAGTGATGTGCGTAGGTATTCACATCATGGCCGTTTCTTTCTTACGTGTGACAGGAACATAATGTACACTTGTTGGGAATTGTTCACATAATTGCCGCCAGAAATCTGCCTCCTTATCAATTGTTTGGGAACATCCCTGTGTCAGGGGTCCTACAAGATCTGTATAAATACATCTTAGACAGACAAGTTTATCAGAGAGATTCCTACCAGATGCCATCTACGCCATCTATGCTGCACATCACCTCGCTGCAGAACTTAGCCCTTGTGTCACCACAGAGCCTGAACTAGAGACCTCATTTCAAGGTAAAGAGGGATGGGGGGCCTCTCATGGACATAGTACTGGCAGATGTCTATCACACCTAGCCCTCATTAAGTTATAGATTAGGTTATCCATGCTAGGGATTTTACATTTCGGCCCGTATTTATACTTTTTGATGCTAAACTGCGCTAACGCAGTTTAGCGTCAAAATTTTTTACGCCGGCTAACGCCATTCTGAAGCGCCATGCGGGCGCCGTATTTATTGAATGGCGTTAGCCGGCGCAAGCAGACCGCCGCTGCCTGGTGTGCGTGGAAAAAAAACACGTACACCAGGCAGCGCCGGCGTAGGGAAAAATGGCGTTAGGGCGTCTTAAAAATGGCGCAAGTCAGATTGACGCAAAAAAAACGTCTTAACCCGATTTGCGCCATTTTAAACGACGCCCAGACGCCATTTACATGACTCCTGTCTTAGTAAAGACAGGAGTCATGCCCCCTTGCCCAATGGCCATGCCCAGGGGACTTCTGTCTCCTGGGCATGGTCATTGGGCATTGTGGCATGTAGGGGGGCAAAAATCAGGCCCCCCTATGCCAAAAATAAATAAAAAAAAATAAAAAATGTATACTTACCTGAACTTACCTGAATGTCCCTGGGATGGGTCCCTCCATCCTTGGTTGTCCTCCTGGGGTGGGCAAGGGTGGCAGGGGGGTCCCTGGGGGCATGGGAGGGCAGCTGTGGGCTCATTTTGAGCCCACAGGTCCCTTAACGCCTGCCCTGACCCAGGCGTTAAAAAGTGGCGCAAATGCGGGGTTTTCTGCCCCGCCAACTCCCGGGCGTGATTTTTGCCCGGGAGTATAAATACGACGCATTTGCGTCGCAGTCATTTTTTGGGACGGGAACGCCTACCTTGCATCTCATTAACGCAAGGAAGGCGTTCACGCAAAAAATGACGCTCTTTACTCATACTTTGGCGCTAGACGCGTCTAGCGCCAAAGTATAAATATGGCGTTAGTTTTGCGCCGAATTTGCGTCGAAAAAAACTACGCTAATTCGGCGCAAACGGAGTATAAATATGCCCCTTCATGTTTAATGCAAGATGGTGGGGGTCTTTGTATTCACGACTCTCATCTTCACAATTATGCTTCTTTTATTGTTCACTATCCTAATCATTGCAGCTCATGCATTTTACCGTAGATTGCAGTCTTTTCAATTAACCTATTGAAAACTTTCCTGCACCTCCTTCATTGCCTGCGTGTGACTAAGACTTATTTCTAACGTGAGAAAAAGATAACTTCTGTTCCACCATGACTCCCCTGAGATGTCGCAATCTAGCGTCCAGGCGTAGGTCTGCCATAAATCACCTTTTACTGTTTGGGTTTTTGGTGAGGTACTGTCTGTGAGCCGGGAGGGTTGGCCTGACAGTTGCAACTTGTTGTAGGACTAGCTTTGTCGCCTACAAACAAAAGTGCTTTCACCCCTATGCTAGCAGTCTCACCTGGGAGCGAGAGTCCAACTATGACATGGCGCCACCAATGATGGTGTTTTGGCCCTAATTTACGGATATCCTGAGTACCATTATATGGAGAAGTCTGTGGTCTTAGGGACAGTCCTCCTCAGCTGAATCGGGAGCACATAACTAGGCTGTAGGTTGCTCAAGCCTGAGCTCTTAAAAAGACTTTCTTTCCATTTGGTTAAAGAACCTCATGAAGCTTACCAAACAGAAACATTCTATTCCTGGGTTACCTTTCCTGAGAAAGACGAGACAACATATACATTTCACACATGCAAAATAGCGAATGTGCTGCAGAGGTACAGAGCATATCAGTATCTAGAGATAACCCTTTCCTATCAAGAACATCACAATTGGTTCAATGGCCCCCTCCCACATGTAATACAACCTATGAGATTAGGTCCCTTAAGTAATGACGGACCAAGGTGGCTCATGTTTGCCACATACACACCATGTCCTGGTGTACAGGCACTGCAAATGGCTGATGTACATGCACTTTATAATGTGCTAATACAGCTATACAGATGATTAATACAATTCACTATGCGGACCTTGATCACTGCCCCAGCACAGGCTGCACCATCTAGTCACCAATTGGCCGTTACTGGGATCAACCGACAAATGATACATTCTATCATGGGCAAAGCGCCCACCGAATGTGAGAAGATTCTGTTGTGGATAGCACAAAAAAATACCCAGATGGAAGCAGTGTTTCCTCAAATGGGACCCCTAGATAAACATAGGATTCTCACAATGGACTTGGCTTTCGGAATGGTTCCCTCAGTGGATGTAGGAGTCTGGCCTGGCTTGTATTGGGTACCAGAGGTACTTACACCTTGTGCCAGGTCCAGTTATCCCTTATTAGTGTAGAAGAGGTGTTTCTAGCAGCTTAGGCTGATAGAAGGTAGCTATGGCAAAGCAGCTTAGGCTGAACTAGGAGACATGTAAAGCTCCTACTATACCACTGGTGTCACATGCACAATCTCATAAGAAAACACAATACACAGAAGTACTAAAAATAAAGGTACTTTATTTTTATGACAATATGCCAAAAGTATCTCAGTGAGTACCCTCAGTATGAGGATAAGTTATATACACAAGATATATGTACACAAACCAAAATTATGCAGATAATAGCAAAAGGAAGTAATGCAAGCAATGTAAAGTTACAGTGGATTGCAATAGGAACACATAGGTATAGGGGCAACACAAACCATATAATCCAAAAGTGGAATGCGAACCACGAATGGACCCCAAACCTATGTGAGCTTGTAGAGGGTCGCTGGGAGTGTAAGAAAACAGTGAGGGTTAGAAAAATAGCCCGCCCCAAGACCCTGAAAGGTAGGTGTAAAGTGCACCTACTACCCCCAGAGAGCACAGAAGTCCTGATAGGGGGATTCTGCAAGAAGAACAAACACCAGCAATGCAACAACAGTGGATTTCCAGACCTGAGTACCTGTGAGACAAGGGGACCAAATCCAAGAGTCGCAACAGTGTGGAGAGTGGGCAGGAGCCCAAGAAATGCCAGCTGAGGGTGCAAGGAAGCTGCCACTGGTTGGAAGAAGCTTGGTGTTCTGCAAGAACGAAGAGGACTAGGAACTTCCCCTTTGGAGGATGTATGTCCCACGTCGTGAAGAAGCTTGCTGAGGTCTTCCCACACAGAAAGACTGCAAACAAGCCTTGCTAGCTGCAAGGGTTGCGGGAGGGGTTTTTGGATGCTGCTGTGGCCCAGGAGGGACCAGGATGTCACCACTTGGATGAGGAGACAGAGGGGGCACCCAGCAAGTCAGGGAGCCCTCACAGAAGCAGGCAGCACCCGCAGAAGTACCTGAACACCTAGAAGAAAAGTGAACCGGAGTCCACCCAAAGTCACAAAAGGGAGTCCCACGACGCTGGAGGACAACTCAGAAGGTTTTGCACTGCAGGTTAGAGTGTCAGGGACCCAGGCTTGGCTGTGCATGAAGGAAATCCTGGAAGAGTGCACAGGAGCCGGAGCAGCTGCAAATCACGTGGGGAGGCAAGGACTTAACTCCACTACACTTGGACTGAAGAGTCACTGGACTGTGGGAGTCACTTGGACAGAGTTTCGGAGTTCCAGGGACCACGCTCGTTGTGCTGAGAGGGGACCCAGAGGGCCGGTGATGCAGTCTTTTGTTGCCTGCGGTTGCAGGGGGAAGATTCCGTTGACCCACGGGAGATTTCTTCAGAGCTCCTGGTGCAGAAAGGAGGCAGGCTATCCCCAGAGCATGCACCACCTGGAAACAGTCGAGAAAGCCAGCAGGATGAAGCGATACAAGGTTGCTAGTAGTCGTCTTTGCTACTTTGTTGCAGTTTTGCAGGCGTCCTGAGCAGTATGCGGTCGATCCTTTGGCAGAAGGTGAAGAGGGAGATGCAGAGGAACTCTGGTGAGCTCTTTCATTCGTTATCTGAAGAATTCCCCAAAGCAGAGACCCTAAATAGCCAGAAAAGGAGGTTTGGCTACCTATGAAGGAGGATTGGCTACCAAGAGAGGTAAGAGCCTATCAGAAGGAGCCTCTGACGTCACCTGCTGGCACTGGCCACTCAGAGCAGTCCAGTGTGTCCCCAACACCTCTGTTTCCAAGATGGCAGAGGTCTGGGACACACTTGAGGAGCTCTGGGCACCTCCCCTGGGATGTGCAGGTCAGGGGAGTGGTCACTCCACTTTCCTTTGTCCAGTTTCGCGCCAGAGCAGGGATGGGGGATCCCTGAACCGGTGTAGACTGGCTTATGCAGAGATGGGCACCATCTGTGCCCATCAAAGCATTTCCAGAGGCTGGGGGAGGCTACTCCTCCCAGCCTTCACACCTATTTCCAAAGGGAGAGGGTGTAACACCCTCTCTCAGAGGAAATCCTTTGTTCTGCCTTCCTAGGCCAGGGCTGCCTGGACCCCAGGGGGGCAGAAACCTGTCTGAGGGGTTGGCAGCAGCAGCAGCTGCGGTGCAAACCATGAAAAGGCAGTTTGGCAGTACCCGGGTTCTGTGCTAGGGACCCGGGGGATCATGGAATTGTCACCCCAATGCCAGAATGGCATTGGGGTGACAATTCCATGATCTTAGACATGTTACATGGCCATGTTCGGAGTTACCATTGTGACGCTGTACATAGGTAGTGACCTATGTACAGTGCACGCATGTAATTGTGTCATCGCACTCACAAAGTCAGGGGAATTTGCCCTGAACGATGTGGGGGCACCTTGGCTAGTGCCAGGGTGCCCACACACTAAGTAACTTTGCATCCAACCTTCACCAGGTGAAGGTTAGACATATAGGTGACTTATAAGTTACTTAAGTGCAGTGGTAAATGGCTGTGAAATAATGTGGATGTTATTTCACTCAGGCTGCACTGGCAGGCCTGTGTAAGAATTGTGAGAGCTCCCTATGGGTGGCAAAAGAAATGCTGCAGCCCATAGGGATCTCCTGGAACCCCAATACCCTGGGTACCTCAGTACCATATACTAGGGAAACCACCATGCATGGTACCCTGACACTTGTCAACTTGCTGGAGGTATTAAAACAAATTCAAAATGAGTATGGGGCTGCTCCAGCCCTAGATTTGGGGATGACATTGATGCACAACTTCAACACAGTCTCCTCAATAAAAGCGGTAGCGTTGGCTATATGCCAGTGGCTCTGGGAGAACAGGAGTGTCAACTACTGAAAATTATTTCCGACACCTATACTAGTATACGGCAAAATAGTTTGGGAGTCAAACCGAAAAAGCCTGCAATTCAGAGTACCACCTCTAAGGACAGTACTAAACAAGCCCAAGAAGATTCTAAAAAATGCTGGGATAAACAAAAACAAAATAAAGTCAGAAGAAGTAAGAGAGCAGACTCTCCCCATCAGAGAGCTCTGAAAGGAGATATAGGCCCTCATTACAACCCTGGCGGTCAGTGTTAAAGCGGCGGTAAGACCGCAAACAGGCCGGCGGAAAATAAAATGGGATTACGACCGTGGCGGAAACCGCCAACATAGACAGCCACTTTAACACTCCGACTGCCACGGCGGTACAAACAAACAGCACGGCGGACACCGCCAACAGACAGGCAGAAGACAATGTACCGCCCACCCTATTACAACAGGCCTATCCGCCAACTTTTCCGGGGCAGAACCAAAGCGAACAAAAACACAGTGGAAACAGTGCACAGAAGGGAAAACACTCACCTCTCCATACCCCACGAGGTACCAGGATGCCATGGAGCCCGAATTGCAGATACTGCCAATGATGGTCTTCCTCCTCCTCTATCAGGAGCACCAACGACGACGGCGACGACCACGGTGAGTACTGCACCTACAACACAGGGGAGGGGAGAGGGAAAAGAGAGTGACACACACACGCAACACCCCCACCCCCACCCACAACACCATACACACAAATACATGCAGCAACAGTACACAAACCCCCCCTCCCACCCCTTGGAAGAACGCAAGGAGAAATGGAATTGATTTGAACAAATGTAATCATGTGAAATCTCATTATCAATGTTCAAAATCCAGTAAACGCAATTATGTACACCAACTACACAAGTCCGGATAGTGCACCAATCATTGTCCATGGACCACTGGGCCAAAATGCATGGGCCAAGCCCACACATGACACCTGACTGCAAACGGAGAGAACACTGCAGGGGCATCAGATCCAAATGAAACAGGCACCTCAGGGGGAAGGGGAGGGGGGCACCTCAGCCAGATGAATGCACGACGTCACTGCTGCACGAGGGGGCTCCATGCCCACTGTTTTATCCTTGGAGTGCAAAGCCACAGTCTCTCAAGTCTCTCAAGTGGGTGGTTTGCCCACTGCTTTATCCTGGGGAGTGCAAAGCCACAGTCTCTCAAGTCTGTCAAGTGGGTGGTTTGCCCACTGCTTTATCCTGGGGAGTGCAAAGCCACAGTCTCTCAAGTGGATAGCAGTCTCCACTGGTTCTGGAGGGGGCCTTGTTCCCAGAGTGCTTCATCCTGCCAAGGACTAGATTAGTGGATGCCTTTCTCCACTGTTTCTGGAAGGAGCTTGGTGCCCAGAGTGCTTCATCCTGCCAAGGACTGAGGTAGTGGATGTGATACTCTACTGGTTCTGGAGGGGGCTTGGTGCCCAGCGTGCTTCATCCTGCCAAGGACTGAGGTAGTGGATGCCTTTCTCCACTGGTTCTGGAGGGGGCTTGGTGCCCAGAGAGCTTCATCCTGCCAAGGACTGGATTAGTGGATGCCTTTCTCCACTGGTTCTGGAGGGGGCTTGGTGCCCAGAGTACTTCACCCTGCCAAGGACTGAGGTAGTGGATGTGATACTCCACTGGTTCTGGAGGGGGCTTGGTGCCCAGAGTGCTCCACGTGCAGTGTGGCCGGTACAATTCCCTCACCTGGGTGTGTGTGCCACGAGATTGCCGAGGTACAGGTAGCATGATACGCCATGGAGGCTGCGACATGCCCCACACTGCTGCGGCTTTGCATTCCACCTGCAGGTGACAACTGTGATGTCTGTAATGCTTCATGGAAGCTGCCCAGGGTCCTGGAACTCGCCACCAGCCTTGGACGACTGACCACTGGGGATGGTAGGCAAGTCTGCATTGGTGCCACTGTCCGAGGACATCGCAGGGCCGCTGGCGGTGCTTGCGGCGGTGTCAGTCGTGGCGGTGCATGTGGCGGTGTCAATCGTGGTGGTGCTGCCTGCGGGGTCTGTGGCAGTGGTGCTGGCTGCGGGATCTGTGGCGGCGGTGCTGGCTGCGGGGTCTGTGGCGGCGGTGCTGGCGGCGAGGTCTGTGGCGGCGGTGCTGGCGGCGGGGTCTGTGGTGGCGGTCCTGGCGGCGGGGTCTGTGGCGGCGGTGCTGGCGGCGGGGTCCGTGGCGGCTGTGCTAGCGTCGGGGTCCGTGGCATCAGGGCATGTGTCAGCACCTGCTGAGGGAGAAAGCTGGATGCCTCCGGCGGCCTCGGATAGGTGCCCACCGGGGAAGAGGCTGGGGACTGTCGCAGCAGCTGTAGACATGCCGGAGGCGGTGCAGGTGGTGGTGTTCGCCGCCGTACAGGTTGGCGTGGATGTGGACAGAAGGTGTGACACTGGTCCCTCAGTCTGTGCCACCATGCCCTCTCCTGACCTACCCTTCATTTTTTGGCCCTTCCCCACCTTTGATGGTGGCGCTGTTGTCTTGCCACTATCCCCTTTCGTTTTCGCTGACCCCTTGGTGGCAGGCGTTTTCGGCTTCTCCCTCTGGGATGTGGGCAACTTTTTAACCTTGGCAGGTGGCGGAATGTCCTTGCCCTCGCTCTGTGGCACACTGGCAGCCCTGATGGTTGGCACACTCCATGACCCCGCAGTTGCTGGCACCACTGTGCCTGGGGATGTGGTGGCTGAGGTGCTGGGCTGGGACCTGGATAGCCTGGCCCTAAGGGAAGGACGGGGGGGAGGTGTAGGGAAGAGGTCAATGTTACCCAGGAAAAGTTTTTTAGACACACTGGGACGGGTAGATGGAGGGGGTTTGGGAGTGGAGAAAGAGGTAGTGGTTGTAGGAGGTCTACGTCTGCTGAATTTGGGTGAAGGTGCATGGGCTGGAGACTGTTGTGAGGTGGATGGTTGTTGGGTGGGTGTGGCTGAAGATGTAGTGCATGCAGGTGTGAGTGGAGACGAGAATGGGAGGCAGTAGAGGAAGTGGATGTTGGTATGTGTGCATGGGTATGTTTCTTGTGTGAGTGCCTGTGGGATGTGTGGTGCTTATGTTTGCCATGCCCATTCTTGTGTGTTGATGTGTGTACATGCTGGTCTGATGGTGTGCTTGGGATAGGCTGAGGTACAGGGGACTGGGTCTGGGTGGAGGAGGTTGGAGGGGGGAGGCTGGACACAGGGACAATGGCTGCCATCTGTGCTGAGGCCAGAGCCTGAAAGGCTCTCTGTTGGGCTGCCTGGCCAGAATAAATGCCCTCCAGGTATGCATTTGTTTGTTGCAAATGCCTCTCAACACCCTGGATGGCATTTAGAATGGTAGAGTGCCCAACAGTGAGGAATCTCAGGAAGTCAATAGCCTCCTCATTGAGGGCAGCAGGGCTGACTGGAGCAGGGCCTGAGCTGCCTGGGGTGAAGGAGATGCCCACACTCCTGGGTGAGCGGGCACGGGACACACACTGAGGGGTTGCTGGGAGGGCGGTGCTGGTAGGGGTGGTGGCGGCTGTACCTGTTAATGCAGTGGGCACAGAGGGGCCCACCACCACAAGGGAGCTCCCATCAGAGGAGGAGTCGCTGTCGTTGGTCTCTGCTCCTGTCCCCGCTGTGGAGCTCCCCTCGCCCTCCATCTCACTGGTGGCTTCAGACTCCGTTGCTTCACCCTCCAGGGCCAAGTGGGATGCAGCATCCTCCTGCTCCGGTGCCAATGCTCCTCCGTCTGATGATGCTATTGCCCACAAGAACAGGGAGACCACAAAAAGGGGGGGGGAGACAAAAGAAAGACATGTTCAGTGCATGCAACACCATTACCGTTGGTGGACACAACACACAGGGAGCAGCCCTCTGCACTACGCCATGCACTAACAGTTCCTAGAAATTTCAACTGACCATGGGGTACGAGGCCTAAGCCCAATTGCTGCACACCTGGAATTCACAGGAGCCTGACTAGGTGTAGATTGCTCTAACCACTAGTGGGGTTGGGGTGCCACATAGCCTACCTCACAAGGGATCTTGCCTACCAAGATCGCCCCGGCCTTGGGGAACCCACTGGCCACCTCCTCAGCCCAGACACCTCGTAATGCGCACAAAGTCAGCTGAATGAGAGTGTACTCACCCCCTTGTGGCTGCTGTGATGCCCTCAAGCGCCCATCCAACTCCGGATGCGCCACCGCCAGGATCCGGAACATCAGGGGGGGGTCATGGTGCAACGGGCACCCCTCCCACGTTGGGAGACCATCCCCAGATGGGCCTCCGCCGTCTTCTTGCTCCAGCAGCGCAGGTCCTCCCATCTTTTCCGCAGTGGATGCTCCGTCTGTGGTGGACCCCCAGGGTCCGGACGTCCTTGGCGATGGCACGCCAAATACCCTTCTTCTGGTGGGCGCTGACCTAGAGGTATGGTACGGGGGAAAGGACATTACTTACCCGTCCGGACTGTCATACTCATTGCCCCCCGTTCCCACCCTTGCCCTGACGCACATACACTCCCCATCTGCACATGCAGGCCTCAGCCCCCCCATGTATCTTCCATCCAAACCATTCACAACAGGCTATGCCCTTGCAGCATGCTCACAGTGTACTCACCTGTTTGTCTGGAGGACAGTACATTTGCGTGTACTGGGGGAGGACCCCATCCACTAGTCTCTCCAACTCCTCCGAAGTGAAAGCAGGGGGCCTTTCCCCAGACACATGAGCCATCGTCGCTTCCAGACACAGGCCACAGCAGCACTTGCAGTGTAGGTCCTCTACTGTTGAAGGTCAAGTATCAAGTGAGGGAACAGACAGAAAATGGCAGTCACGTCCGCGGCGGTGCGCACCGCAGGAGTGAACAGGTGTACAGAAACCGGAAGAGCTACCATTCTATGAATGTGCCGATGGTGTGTTTGGCAGACCAGTACATCTCCCATGTGAATGCCAAGTTTCCTGGCTCAGTACGTGACGCCTTCATTTTGAGGAATAGCAGCATCCCTTATGTGATGGGGCAACTCCAGAGGCACCGAGTGTGGCTAATAGGTGAGGCCAAGGACCCAATACAGTGTGAATAGATGGCTGGGTATGGGGTTGTTCCTAAGGGTTAGTGTGTGTCTAACAGTTGTCCCTCGATATTTGCAGGTGATTCTGGTTACCCCAACCTGTCCTGGCTACTGACCCCAGTGAGGAATCCCAGGACAAGGGCAGAGGAACGCTGCAGTGAGGCACATGGGCGAACTAGGAGGGTGATTGAACGAACCTTCGGCCTCCTGAAGGCCAGACTCCGGTGCCTCCATATAACAGGTGGTTCCCTCTACTACTCACCGAAGAAGGTGTGCCAGATAATCGTGGCCTGCTGTATGCTACACAACCTTGCTTTGCGACGCCAGGTGCCTTTTCTGCAGGAGGATGGTCCAGCTGGTGGTCTAGTGGCAGCTGTGGAGCCTGTGGACAGTGAAGAAGAGGAGGCAGAAGAAGAGGATATCCACAACTGAAACAACATAACCATGCAATACTTGAGACACAGGTAAGAACAGGTCACTGCTTCCCACATCTCATACAATTTCTGGAGCTAGGATAAGTCTGTCATTTTCACTCAGTGTATGGACCCTGACTTGTCACTTTGCCTTTCCATTTCACAGATGTGGGTCCCACTTTGTGCCCTCTGCTATATTTCCTCCAGGCCTACAGCAGTGTTACATCGGTATGTGCACAAGTAAATTGACATTGCTATATTCCATGGTTATTGCAATTACACGTTTGTGAAAGCACAGACTGACTCCAGATTGTTTTGTGATTGAAGTGTGTTTATTTCTGTGCAAATAAGTGGAGGGAGTTGTAAAATGGGCTGGGGGGATGGTGGAGGAATGTCCATGGCAGAGTCCAGTCTATTTGTTTCACATGTACATGGTCCAAAGGGGCATAGGAAGTGGAGCAATGGCAGTTGAAGGATGGACAGGGTGACATAGTGGGAAAGAAGGGTGACATTCAGGGGGGTCTCATTTCCTTGCATGGGTCTTGGCAATGTTCTCTGTCTTGGTCCTGGATCTCACCGGTTCTCCATCTGCAGGGGGCGGGGTGCTGGTGTCGTGTTCCTGTGGTGGGGCCTCCTGTCCACTAGCGTCGGTGGAGGTGGAGGGCTGTTCATCATCCAGGCTAGTGTCAGGGGCCCCTTGTTGTGCCACTGTGTCCCTCCTGGTGTTGACAATGTCTTGCAGCACTCCTGCAATGGTGACCAGGGTGTTGTTGATGGACTTCAAGTCCTCCCTGATCCCAAGGTAGTGTTCCTCCTGCAGCCTCTGGGTCTCCTGAAACTTGGCCAGTACCGTTGCCATCGTCTCCTGGGAATGATGGTAAGCTCACATGATGTTGGAGAGTGCCGCATGGAGAGTGGGTTCCCTGGGCCTGTCCTCCCCCTGTCGCACAGCAGTCCTCCCAGCTTCCTTGTTTTCCTGTGCCTCTGTCCCCTGAACCGTGTGCCTACTGCCCCCAGGTCCCTGATTTTCTTGGGTTTGTGGGGTTGCCTGGGTTCCCTGTAGTGGTGGACACACTGCTGATTGACGTGTCCTGGGGACAGAGGGATGGGCCCGCTGGGTGGATGCTGTGCTGGTGTTACCTGCGGGGGGAGGTTCAGTGGTGGTTTGTGACTGTGTCAGGGGAACCGACTGTCCCGAGGTCCCTGATGGGCCGGGCTGGTCATCTTGATCCAGTTGTGCAGAGGTGCTGTCATCACTGTGGGTCTCTTCTGTGGGGGGACTGGCTATGTCTGGCACCTCCTGTCCGGTGACGTTGGGTAGGGGTCCTGTAGGGGTCTAAAGGCATGATTATTGCATCTGTGTGTGCCATCGTGTGCAATGAGTGAGTGACCCTGTACTGCAGTGCTTGCATTCTTGGCTTGGTCCTTGTGTGATAGTTGGTTTGGGGTCTGTGTGGGTATCTGTAGTGGACATGCTTTGGTAATAGGTGTCCATGAGTTGGTGTTGCATGCAGGGCTTGGTATTGGGATGTGTGGGTTGTGATCGTGGGGCATATGTGAGGTGTTGGAGTGATGGGGGTGAGGGTGAGGTTGGGGGTATGTGATGGCATGCAGGTGGGGTGGGAGGATGAAGTAGTAAAGATTTGCCTTACCAGAGTCCAGTCCTCCTGCTACTCCTGCGAGGCCCTCAGGATGCAGTATTGCCAAGACTTGCTCCTCCCATGTTGTTAGTTGGGGGGAGGAGGTGGGGGTCCACCGCCAGTCCTCTGTACAGCAATCTGGTGTCTGGAGACCACAGAACGCACCTTCCCCCATAGGTCGTTCCACCTCTTCCTGATGTCATCCTGTTTTCTTGGATGCTGTCCCACTGCGTTGACCCTGTTGATAATTCTGCTCCAAAGCTCCATCTTCTCTGCAATGGAGGTGTGCTGCACCTGTGATCCGAATAGCTGTGGCTCTACCCGGACGATTTCCTCCACCATGACCCTGAGCTCCTCCTCAGAGAACCTGGGGTGTCGTTGAGGTGCCATGATGTGGTGTGGGTGATGTGTGAGGTGGTGTATGTTGTGATGTGTGAGGGGATGTGTTGTTGTGTGTTGTTTGAGGTGCGTGGATGTTGTGTAAGTGATAGTGTTGTGTGTCTGTGGATGCTGGTGTTGTTTTAGGTAGTGTATCTCTCTGGCCTGCTTTCAAATTTCTGGTAGTAAGGGTTTGTGGGTAATGTGGGTGTGTGTTTTATAGTGTTGTGAGTGTGTGGGAGCGGTGTGTGTATGTGTATCAGGTGTGTGTATTTCGAATTGTCCAATGTGGTTGTGTTTTGTAAGTGTGTGTGTATTTTGAGCGCGGCGGTGTGTACCGCCAATAGATTACCACGGTTGAAATACCACTGCGTTGATTCATGGGTCGTGATAGTGTGGGAGTATTCCTGATGGCGTGACGGTGTCGGTTTTGTTATTGCCAGTTTATCACTGACCTTTGGTGTGGTGGACTTGTATGGGTATCTGTATTATGGCGGATTCCGAGCTGTGCGTCGTAATACCTGTAGCGGAATTCCGCAGCCGCAGCGGTATGTTGGTGGTCATCTGCACGGAGGTAAGCAGCATTTACCGCCAGGGTTGTAATGGGGGCCATAATCTCAGGAATAGAGAAGCTTTAAAGGCTCCTGACAGATATACTGATTCACGTCCAGCTCGTTCCTTTCAGGACAAACCAGATAGACGTAGTGAGAGAGTGGACCAGTCAGAGCAACAAACTAACTACGTGAAAAAGAAGAAAGACTTACAGTCTTGGGGACAAGAAATAGAACAAATCCCCACAACAAAAGCCACAATTTAAAAAGAAAAAGAAAATTAGGACCTAGGCCCCCACGTAACCACATAATAACCTTGAACTTTGCCTTAACTATTCTGTGTATGATTTTTCTTGTCTTTAGGATCAAAACTTGTGGACTCCACCTTGTTGTAATCGACTCCTAAGTGCAAAGGGTATGCCCAGATGTGGACCCTGTGCTCACTGTCTCAAGTTGCATCCCACTGTAGAGGCCCGAATTGGCTAAAATCAGTCAAGGGTAACATGTGTTTCTTTCTGCTGTATGCGTCGTCTGGCAGTTTGGGGTGGAATCCTTCTATGAGCAGCAGGATCAGTGCTGATTTGAATAAGGAAGGTGTAAAAAATTGGGTTCTTGATCTAGGAGGGTGATAACCCTACTCAAGCAACAATCACAAACCTTAATGATTACTAAATTTATATGTGCTTAATGATCTGGTAATTTGACACAAAAGCAGTCAGGCTTTACTTAGTGGCACTGTGTTAAATACATATGCAGCACTCAAAAAGTAATAATGTGAAAACACAGAAAAATCCTACACCAATTTTGGAAAATAGAGTAAGGTTTAATAAATGAAAATGACAGAAAAACAAATTAAATATAATCAGTAGAACTAGAGTTTAATTTTTTTTTACATTTTTAGTGAAAAATTGTGCCTAAAAGATCAACGTGTGAACCGCGGGTATCTAGTGGCATGAGACCAGGTCAGAGTCAAAAGTCAAGGCCGACCATGATGCAGCATAGTGGAGATACATGAGGTTGATTGGGCCCAGTCTCAGCTTACCTTCGGGCTTGGAAGAAATTGTAGGGTAAAGCCCTGGAGAAGACGCAGTTCAGCGGAGCAAGGCAGCAGGTTGTGTTCAAGGAGGAGTTTCGTCACTGGGGAGCACTAGACAAGATCTCAGTGAAGCAATTGACAATGGTGGGAAAAAGCTCTGAGCGGGAGAATCTAGATTTACATGGGATGGCGGTCGTTGTCATTGATGGGAACCTGTCATCACTAAGCCTAGTGATGATTTTTACCTTTGGGTTTAGATAACATTTTGTAAGTCGAAAAGCACCAGCGGGATGAAGCGGCAAGCCGTAGCCAAAGAGAGCTCCACAATGCCAGATGTCATTGGTTGGAGGTCATGCTGAGCAGGATTTGCTGCTGTGGTGAAAAATGTAACTCGAGCTACCACAAAGTCAGGCCTAACAGCGATGGACCTTTGGAGGATCGACTGGCAGGAATGTCCTGGTCTTCTATCAGTTCTTCTGGTACTTCTTGCCCCACATTTTTCAAAGTCCCAACTTTTACCCCTGTATACTCAGAGGAGTATATTTCAAAAAGTCTAATTGTTCCATCTCTATTAGGACCTTCAACATCTTCACTAGCTGTGAGTGAAGCATAGGGTCTGTTTGAATTAGAAAAATGCAGAAAGAAACATGTGTGTACCAAGTTACATGCATTGATGATGCCTGAGTATCTTAAGACAGATACAATTCTGTTGGGTCTAAAAGTAAAAAAATCACCCATCATTTTTGCCAATGACCAAAGAGTTTGAAAGGGCTTTAGCTACCATGCTCTGGCTTGTTCCCATCACTGGTTAGTCTTAGGGATTGACATAACACTGAAACATAGCAAGAAGGAGGTAGAAACCATTGCCAAACTTGAGAGAAAAATAGCAAAGGGAACAGTTGTGGTGGATGCAAAGGACGCAATTGAGAAGGTAAATAAACACTTCTTAAGTTTGATAACATTTAACACAATAAGAGTTCTACAGTACATCACTAACTACAGTCACTGACACATTTTACACACATCTAAAGCAACATTTTGTTGTGACCTTTTTTGAGTCTTCAACTAGCTCA
Source organism: Pleurodeles waltl (assembly GCF_031143425.1). Lineage (NCBI taxonomy): Eukaryota > Metazoa > Chordata > Amphibia > Caudata > Salamandridae > Pleurodeles > Pleurodeles waltl. The sequence continues at coordinate 759,042,035 of NC_090440.1, read as the reverse complement.
GCCAAAGAGTCGGATCCAGTGGAAGGTCCAAGTACTGCCCTAAAAACACTTGGATTCCCTGTTTTTTTAGGGAATTGTGGTCGGATTGGGTGAACGGTGAGGGGCCAAGCCCAACAATGGAATTTCCAATCTGGGGAGAGACAAACATGCTGAAAGTTTTACCAATGGGGTCCTGCCTCAGTAATGAGTATAGCAGATGCTGAACGTGTCGTATATTTATAATTTGTCATATGATGTCATTCTGCGAAGGTATCCCTACTTAGTTAAGGGGTTCGGTTTCATGCTCACTGAAGCAACTTATTTTTTTGAACATTCAAGTTAGGCTCTTCCAATTTCGGGGGAAATTGAGAATGGAAGCTTTTTTTCAGGATAAGTGCCTTGAGGATACATTCAATCCCTCTATTTGGGGCCTTCATCTTCCTCCAATCCACAGAGTAATAGGATGCCTGTTGAACTTCTTGCATTTGAGTACATGGTTTTGAGGATGTCACAAGCGCCTATATTCCCTACAACATTACATTAGAAGACAAGCAATGTTGGCGCTGAAGGACAGCAAAAGTTTGATAATTAAACAGGCCGATAAAAGAGTGGGAATTGTTGTCAAGGGAATACCTCCCTACAGGGATGATATTTTGCAACAGTTGACCAATGAGAATTATTACCTGTTGCTCAAATCCAATTCCTTATGTGATATTCAGAAGCGGATCTGAGCAGTCTCTTTACCTGCCAAAGAACTGCACTATTTGAGCACACTTGAATTTGAGTATCTCAACTCCACGGCCCTCAGGACTCCTGTCCTTTATATACTTCCTAAGAGACATAAAACTTCCCCATGCACCCCTGGAAGACCTATAGTTTCTGGGTGTATTGAAGTTTTGGGACCTTTATGTAAATATATTGATGCCTTTATTAGAAACTTTGTGATGAGTACCAAATGCTATGTTCAGGATAATAGTGATATGATAAGAAAAATTGAGAATACTGTGTTCAGTCCGGCTGAGGGGGTTATTAGTTTGCTTAGACATCGAGGCCCTCATTCCAACCCTGGCGGTCTCTGACGGGCGGAGGGCAGCGTAAGCACCGCCAACAGGCTGGCGTTGCTTCCTGGGCTATTCTGACCGCGGCTGTAAAGCCGCGGTCAGAAAAGGGGAACCGGCGGTTTCCCGCCGGTTTTCCCTTGGCCCAGGGAATCCCCCATGGCGGCGCTGCAAGCAGCATTGCCATGGGGATTCCGACCCCCTTCCCGCCAGCCTGTTTCTGGCGGTTTTCACCACCAGAACCAGGATGGCGGGAACGGGTGTCGTGGGGCCCCTGGGGGCCCCTGCCCATGCCACTGACTAACAGGGCCCCACAAAGATTTTCACTTAGCAGACAGTGAAAATCGTGACGGGTGCCACTGCACCCGTCGCACCCCTGCAACTCCGCCGGCTCCATTCGGAGCCGGCTTCATGGTTGCAGGGGCTTTCCCGCTGGGCCGGCGGGCGCTCTTTTGGCGGGCGCCCGATGGCCCCGCGGGAAAGTTTGAATGGCCGCCGTGGTCTTTTGACCGCGGGGCGGTCATTCTGCAGTGACCGCCCGAGTCTCTGTACACTAACATCCCCGAGAGTGAGGGCATAATAGGCATTTGGATAGGCTGTCGGACTGGACACGGCAGCGTTAGCACGCGCTGCCTGCTACGCGCACAAACACTGGTGTGCTAGTTTCCCGGAATCTGGGGAAACACTGACTGCTCTCACCAAGGCCACAATCAGAGTGTTCTTCCTACTACGGACACACTCTACATTTATACTTACTACTCGCGTATTACAATACTCGTCTCTGGATTATAAAGGGACTTTGTTACTATGACAGAGAACCCCTCGGTCTCCCTGATATTTCACTTGGAACTGCAACGAAAACATTGTGATTCCTAATTACAATTTAGTTCATGAGCCTTGAAGAAGTCCATTGAGGACGAAACACGTGTTGGCTGTTACCGAATTTGCATGTATTGGTCACAACATATGGACACTAGTATTACTGTATGAACAGGCTGTTACCGAATTTTCATGTATTGATCATAAGATATGGAAGGTATTATCATGGAGTTTTACCAATAAATCTCTCTGTTATTCTACTTATCTCGGTTCCATGAGTTTGGAGTGCCCTGGTCGCCTTCTTCCTTTGCATTTGGATAGTCGACAAGGTCTGGTCATTTTCCCTACAGAATTCATCATTGACCTACTAACCATTCCTCTAACACAAAATTATTTCGAGCTCTGTGGACAATACTATATGGTGCTACTTATGCCCCTAACTTTGCCATCTTGTTCATGGACAGTTTTGAACAAAAATACATCTATGATTCCACAGTAAATCCATAAAAAATAAATAAACATCAATGGAAATGTTAAATTGACATTTTATTTTTCATTTGGCAAGGTGACAGCTATTTACTTACTGGCTTACTTGAATGCCTCAACAATTGGGCATTGGATTTGAAATTTATGTCCCATTTCAGCAAGCAATCCATTTTGGATTTGATCATCATGCCACAAGAGGGGAGGCTCGCAATGAGACTCCATACCAAACCAACTGCTAGCAATACCTTACTTCTATATACCATCACCCACAGGGGTTGAGACATGGTCTCCCACAGTTTCCCTGTGTTTGAAGAAACTGTCAATTTAAGGAGGACTACTTTTGGGAGGCTGTCAGGGAAACCAGATCCTCGGTGCCTGCGCACGTTCCCAACATGTCCACCACTAGACAGCTCCAAAGCTCCGACAGAAATATCACAGAGCCTGAGAGAGTCCAAGTGGGGGAAAAGGGGATTATGTAGGGAACAGCTGGGACGGAGACCTGTAGAAAGCAAAAGGTTAAACAACACAATATCAAGATATAATCACATTGACTTTCAATAGACTACGGCTCTAAGAGTTCTCATACTGTAACCATGGTTAACCTAAGAAGTGATTATGACTAGACCTCAAGAAATCTAGGTACCTCGAAAAAATCAAGAATGGATTAATACAATGTTTCATATGAGCTTTTCATGAAATATCACATACTGTCTAGAAATACATGAACCTTCTAGAATAATGTTTCAGAACAAACATTGCATTTTTACATGAGGACAAAAGGCTATCTGAAACATTCCCTGGAAAACAATAGGAATTGTACTAGGGACTTAATATGCACAAAGAATGTCACATTTTGAATTAAGCATCTTCACAGAAAATCCAAAAGCTCAGGATAAATATGTGCACCTCAACAAACACAACACACCAAAGTTTTAATTACCATGAAATGATCGCGCACACTGTTGCCGATCTGAACATCAAGTTTTACATGCTGGAAATTAATCGCACACACTGCCTATTCGAACAAGAATATGCAAATGCCATGAAATGATCGCACAGGCTGTTGCCGATCTGAACATCAAGTTTTACATGAGAGCAATGAATCGCACACTCTGAAAGTTTCACAAGTAGGCCCAAAACTTGAGAGTCTTTGAGAACGAGGTCGGTGCCCAGCCCGACCTCCGCCTTACCACCCTGCTCATGGATCACCAATATAATGCGGGGCAGGCCTGGAACATCAAGGTAGGCCTCCGGATCAGGAGCTCAGGAAGTTGCTGCTGCTCTGCACCGGGACCTCTCAATAGTGAGCATGTGGAGCTGGACTGGCTCCCTTATATAGAGTCTGGCCCAGCCCACAAACCACACCCAGTCATGCTGCAGGGAAAGCTTCTAGAAGGTCCTAGAAAGGGACCACACCCTAACACACTCGGTAAGCCTGCAGCAACACCTTGCAAATGAATAGTTATTGCAAACATCATTAAGGTATTTTTCAAGGTTAAACTCTGCAATGCAAAAGGTTAACATATTGCATATAAACACAATGCATGAATTATGCTCTTGCATAAAGGCTGGGTTTATGCATTTTTGTCGCCCGTAGAGCGCACGCTGTCCTGATGTTGACAGTACTCCCCTCTCCCAAACGAGCTCTAGGGCCTGGTTTGCTTGGGTTAAGACGATGAAAACGTCTCACAAGTCGTGGAGCATGAATGTGAGATGCTGAGACCCATGAGTTACTTTCAGGACCGTAACCTTTCCAAGAGATCAGATACCACAGGTTACGACCTCTAAGTTTGGAATCCAACACCTGTTTAACTTTGTATTCTAATTCCCCCTGTACTTGAACTGGAGCTGGTTGGGAGCGTTCCTTCTGGACTGCTTTTTTCAGGAGGGAAGTATGGAACACCGGATGAATACGTAGTGACCGGGGCAACTGCAGTTTATAGGTCACTGGATTAATTTGCTGGAGGACAGTGTAAGGACCTATGAATTTGGGATTCAACATGTGCTTTTTCTTGAAGTCAATATGTCTTGTAGAAAGCCATACTTTATCACCTGATTGATACTGAGGTCCTTCACAATGTTTCTTGTCGTAGTGCTTTTTGTATTTTTGTTTAGCTTTTTCTAGATGCTGTTGAATCAGTTTCTGGGTTTGGTGGAGTTGTTGAGTGGTTTCCGACACAGCTGGTGTAAGAGAACTTTCTTGAGCAATCGTGATGGGCAAGGTATCAGGATGGTAGCTAAACAAGCCAAAAAAGGGTGTGACACCAGTGGAGGTGTGAAACGAGTTATTGTAGGCTAGTTCAGCTAACCAGAGCTTTGATGTCCAGGAATGAAGTGCTTTCTCAGTGTAAGCACGCAGGTATTGTTTCAATGTCTGATTCAGTCTCTCAGTTTGGCCATCTATTTGAGGATGATGGCTAGTAGATAGTGTGGATGTAACTTGAAGCGTTTTGCACCACGTTTTCCAGAAGTTGGAGGCAAATTGCGATCCTCGATCGGAGAGAATCATTCTCGGCAGCCCGTGATAACGGACCACTCTATTCAATAGGATGGTCGCCAGTTCACTGGAGGTGGGCATTTTCTTACAGGCAATGAAATGTCCATATTTCGTGAGACTATCTACCACCATAAGGATTACTGAGTGATGTTGAACAACTGGTAGACCTGTAATGAAGTCTAACGAGATGTGTTTCCAAGGTCGAAGTGGAGTTTGGAGCAGATGCAACAAACCTTTCGGTTTTGAATGACTTGTCTTGATGCGAGCACAGACTTCGCAGTTAGTGACCATTGTTTTAACGTCTTTTGTCAGAGTAGGCCAGCAAAAGTAGCGTTGGATTAATTCAAGAGTTTTAGGAGTGCCTGTGTTGACCTGCGGTATGGGTAACATGCAACTAATGAAATACTAACTTGCGATACTTGGTAGTGGGCACGAACAAACGTGCGTCATGGAAATGTAGTCCTTGCTTGATTGATCTTTTGGGATCTGCTTGAGCCCACACCTGCCATTTCTCAATGGTGAAGGAATTATTGATGTCTTCAAAGAAGTCTTTGGTCCTTATGATGCAGAGGACCTTGTCTGGAACAATGATAGCTCTGGAAGGCTGGATTGTAGGTAACGTGGTAGACTCTTGGCGGGACAAGGCGTCTGCTTTGCGATTATCTTTACCAGGACGAAAAGTTACCACAAAATTGAACTTGTCAAAAAACAGCATCCAGCGTAATTGCAGAGGAGTCAAAAGTCTAGCTGATAAACTGGAGAATGCGATGATCAGTATATACTGTGATAGTGTACTTGGCACCTAACAAATGATGTTTCACTCTTTAAAGGCATCACGGATCGCCAGAAGCTCTTTCTCAGCAATGACATAGTTCTGTTTGGCTTTGTTCAGTTTTCGAGACATGTAAGCTACAGGATGAAGTTGGCCAGTGTCTTTACTTCGTTGTGACAAGACTGCACCAATTGACACATCTGGGGCATCTGCTTCAACTATGAATGGACGATCCACATCAGGGTGAGTCAAGACTGGGGCAGTGGAAAAAGCTTCTTTCAAAGTTGAAAAGGCTCTGTCAGCTTCTGGAGACCACACACATTTTTCTTTCTTTCTCAATCACTTGGTGATTGGCGCCACTGTCTGAGAGCAATCGTTTATAAACCTGTGATAAAGTTTGCAATATAAATGATGCTTTCGAAGAGCTGTGAGAATCTTCTTGACATGTTGCACATGTTCGGTTTCATTGTCAGAGTAGATCAAAATATCATCGATATAGACTATTGAAAATATGTCTAGATACACTCTAAGGAAGTCATTCAGGAAAAATTGAAATGCCGCTGGAGCATTGCACAGTCCAGAGGGCATGACGGTGTATTCAGAGAGACCATATCTTGTCTTGAACGCAGTTTTCCATTTGTCGCCTTCTCTCATTCTGACTAAATGGTAAGCACCTCAGATCGATCTTGAACCATCTGAAAGTGCATTTTCCGGACTTCCCCCGCATTCTGTTCAGTACAATTTTCATTCATGTGATGGAGGATCAAGTAACTACATGAGTTACCTGGTGACAGTTGGCCATAAAATGAAGTTACTTTTGGCAATTACGCTGCTATATTAAATGGCGAAGGAGACCCCATGTTCCATTAACTATTGAATGCCCTGAGGAAGCTGGAGTTAATCGATTTGAGTACATTGTTGGTGTATATCCGCCGAAACGCTCGTCGACGATTTTGATGTGTGAAATTGGATGGGACAATCTTGAATTGGAAAAGACACGTGACGATTCTTAGAAGTCTTTTGATTAATTCAACATTACATTTTATACAAGGAACAACATTTTGGAACTCCTTTTTTTTAAATGTATCATGATTAGTGAGAGAGAGAGCGGAAAGGTCTCTCACATATGGAACTCTTTCAATTGAATTCTATTTTTTAATTATGGTTTGATTATTTTGTGCAAATTGGTGCGAAAAGTTTTATGAATTTATATATAATTTTGAGTGTTGATTGTGTTACTAGTTTTGAAATGTTAGTCATGTATTTAATGGTAAAATTGTATGGTGGGGTTTATTTGTGATGTGGATTTTTCTGTTTTGTCTTGAGATTTGTTTTTTTACATTGTGTCCATCTGTGTGGTCTATGTTGTCTTTGTTCATGGTGTGGTCTCTTTTGTGTCTTGATCCTATGTTGGTTTGTTTTTTGTATAGAAGAGGTGGTTGTATATAGTATGATTTTCATTTTTGATACAAATTATGATATTATTGTGTTTATAAATTCATTCAATTCATTGATGTTTGATAAGATTAATTTTGATGACAAATAGTTCTTTGTTTATGACATTCTACAAGAGAGGGATGTTGTTATACCTCAGGAAGCAAAAGGTTAAACAACACAATATGAAGATATAGGCCCTCGTTACAACATTGGCGGAAGACCGCCAACACACCGCCGCGGCAGCAGAATACCGCCACAGCTATTACGACCCACAGCTCGGAATCTGCCAAAATCCAGACACCCACACAAGTCCTCCACACCAAAGGTCAGTAATAATCTGGCGATAACAAAACCGACACCGTCACACAAACAGGAACACGCCCACACTATCATGACCCACGAATCCATGCAGCGGTCTTTCAACCGCGGTATTCCATTGGCGGTACACACCGCTGTGCTCAAAATACACACACACTAACAAAACACTACCACATTGGACAAATCGAAATACACACACCTGATACACATACACACACCACTTCCACACACTCAAAACAATATAAAACACACACCCAAATCACCCACGAACCCCTGCGACAGAAGGCCAGAGAGAGACACCACCATCAACAAACTAGCATCTACAGGCACTCAACACCATCACTCACACAACATCCACGCACCTCACACAACACAACACACAACACACATCCCCTCACACATCACAACACACACCACCTTACACATCACCCACACCACCCCATGGCACCCCAAAGACACCCCAGGTTTTCTGAGGAGGAGCTCAGGGTCATGGTGGAGGAAATCATCCGGGTAGAGCCACAGCTATTCGGATCACAGGTGCGGCACACCACCATAGCTAGGAAGATGGAGCTATGGCGCAGAGTCTTGGACAGGGTCAACGCAGTGGGACAGCAACCAAGAACTAGGGATGACATCAGGAAGAGGTGGAACGACCTATTGAGGAAGGTATGTTCCGTGGTCTCAAGACACCACATCGACGTGCAGAGGACTGGAGGCGGACCCCCACCTCCTCCCCCACAACTAACAACATGGGAGGAACAGGTCTTGGCTATACTGCATCCTGAGGGCCTTGCAGGAGTACCAGGAGGAATGGACTCTGGTAAGGCAAATCTTTCACTACTTCATCCCCCACCCTACCTGCATGCTATCACATACCCCCACCCTCGCCCTCACCCCCATCACTCCAACTCCTCACATATGTCCCACTATCCCAACCCACCCATCCCAACACCAAGCCCTGCATGCAACAACAAAGCATTAACACCCATCACCAATGCATGGCCACTACACATACCCACACAGACCCCAAACCAATTATCACACAAGGTCCTACACAAGAATGCAAGCACTGGGGTACAGGGTCACCCACCCATTGCACACCATGGCACACACAGATGCAATAATTATGCCTTTACACCCCTGCAGGACCCCTACCCAACGTCACCGGTCAGGAGATTCAAGACATGTCCACTCCCCCCACAGAAGAGGCCCACAGTGATGACAGCAGCTCTGTCCAACTGGCTCTAGATGACCAGCCCGGCCCATCTGGGACCTCGGGACAGTCAGTTCCCCTCACACTAGCACAAGCCACAACAGAACCTCCCCCCTCTGGAAACACCAGCACAGCACCCACCCAGCGGGCCCATACCTCTGTCCCCAGGACACGTCAAGCAGCAGTGTGTCCACCACTACAGGGAACCCAAGCTAACCCACCACCCCAACAACCGCAGGGACCTGGGGGCAGTGAGCACACGGTTCAGGGGACAGAGGCCCAGGAACACAGGGGAACTGGGAGGGCTGCTGTGCGACAGGGGAGGACAGGCCCAGGGAACCCAATCTCCACGAGGCCCTCTTCAACTTCATGGGAGCCTACCACCATTCCCAGGAGACGATGGCAACGGTACTGGCCAAGTTTCAGGAGACCCAGCGGCTGCAGGAGGAACAGTATTTGGGGTTCAGGGAGGAACTCAAAGCCATCAATTCCAACCTGGGCACCATTGTAGGGGTGCTGAAGGAACTCGTCAACACCAGGAGGGACACTGTGGCACATGAAGGGGCCCCTGACACTAGCCTGGACGATTAACTGCCCACCACCTCTGCCAGCGCTAGTGGACAGGAGGCACCGCCACAGGACCACCACACCAGCACCCCACCCCCTGCAGATGGAGAACCATCCCGCAAGCGGTCCCTGAGATCCAGGACAAAGACAGAGAACAATGCCAAGACCCCCGCCAAGAAATGAGACCACCCTGATTGTCATCCTTTTGTCCCACTTTGTCACCCTGTCCATCCATCAACTGCCCCAGCTCCACTTCCTATGCCCCTTTGGACAATGCACCTGTGAGACTAATAGACTGGACTCTGCCATGGACATTCCTCAACCATCACCCCTGACCATTTTACAACCCCCTCCACTATTTAGCACTTAAATAAACACCCTTAAATCACAAAACTATCTGGAGTCAGTCTGTGCTTTCGAAAATGTGTATTTGCAATAACTGAGGAAAAATGCAATATCCATTGTACTGTCAACATACCTATGTCACACAGCTCTAGTCCATGAGGAAACAAAGCAGATGTCACACAGTGGGACCCACATCTGTGAAATCGAAAGAGAAAGTGACAACTCAGGGTTCATACACTGGGTGAAAGTGACAGACAGATGAGAGGTAGAACAAGTGTATCAGATGTAGCAGGCAGTGATGTCTTCTTACCTGTGTCTCCCCGGAAGTATTGATGAATCACTGTGTTTCTGTTGTCGATGTCCTCTTCTTCTGCTTCCTCGTCTTCACTGTCCAAGGGCTCCACAGCTGCCACAAAACCTCCATCTGGACCATCCTCCTGCAGAAAAGGCACCTGTTGACGCAAAGCCAAGTTGTGAAGCATGCAGCAGGCCACGATGATCTGACACACCTTCTTTGGTGAGTAGAATAGGGAACCACCTGTCATATGGAGGCACCTGAACCTGGCCTTCAGGAGGCCGAAGGTCCTCTCTATAACCCTCCTAGTTCGCCCATGGGCCTCATTGTAGCATTCCTCTGCCCTTGTCCTGGGATTCCTCCCTGGGGTCAGTAGCCATGACAGGTTGGGGTAGCCAGAGTCACCTGCAAATGTCGAGGGACAAGTGTTAGACACACACTAACCCTTAGGGACAACCCCAGACCCAGACAACTATTCACACTGTATAGGGTCCATGTCCTCACCTAATAGTCACACACGGTGCCTCTGGAGTTGCCCCATCACATAAGGGATGCTGCTATTCCTCAGAATGTAAGCGTCATGCACTGAGCCAGGACACCTGGCATTCACATGGGAGATGTACTGGTCGGCCAAACACACCATCTGCACATTCATTAAATGGTAACTCTTCCGGTTTCTGTACACCTGTTCACTCCTGCGGGGTGGGGACTGTAGGCCTCATGAGTACCATCAATGGCACCTATGATGTTGGGGATATGACCCAGGGCATAGAAGCCACCTTTCACTGTAGGCAAATCCTCCACCTGAGGGAACACGATGTAGCTGCGCATGTGTTTCAGCAGGGCAGACAACACTCTGGACAACACGTTGGAAAACATAGGCTGGGACATCCCTGATGCAATGGCCACTGTTGTTTGAAAAGACCCACTTGCCAGGAAATGGAGTACTGACAGAACCTGCACTAGAGGGGGGATTCCTGTGGGATGGCAGATAGCTGACATCAGGTCCGGATCCAACTGGGCACACAGTTCCAGGATTGTGGCACGGTCCAGTCTGTAGGTGACAATTACATGTCGCTCTTCCATTGTCGACAGGTCCACCAGTGGTCTGTACACCGGAGGATGCCGCCATCTCCTCACCTGCCCCAGCGGACGTGCCCTATGGACGAGAACAGCGAGCAGAGGGTCAGCCAACACTGAGGTACGAAAACACAACTTTATTGCACACATTTTTCAATCCACTTTGTCCCTGTCGTAATGTGTTTACAAGGAGGCCTAGATATGTGTGACACATTTGAAATTAATGCCATGTGGCCCCCTGAAATGGCGGCTGCCTGACCTGTAATATGGGCCAAGGGGATATGAGGTAACTGTGCTGGCGTTGTAAACCGTTGCGGTAGGCGGTCGAAGACCGCAGCGTAATCCTGCAGTGGTTAACATTGGACCCTATGGGTCCCAGGAGCCAATGATGATGTACGCCGGCGGTGACGGTACACACCGCCGCGGACGTGACCGCCATTTTCTGTCACTCACTTGATACCTAATCTTCAACAGGAGAGGACCTACACTGCAAGTGCTGCTGTGACCTCAGTCTGGAAGAGACAATGGCTCATGTGTCTGGGGAAAGGGCCCCTGCCTTCACCACGAAGGAGTTGGAGAAACTAGTGGATGGCTCCTCCCCCAGTACACGCTACTCTACGGTCCTCCAGACAAACAGGTAAGTACACTGTGAGCATGCTGTATGGGCAATGCCTGTGTGTAGTGGTGTGGATGGAAGATCGGGGGGGGAGAATGAGGCGTGCATGAAACGACGGTGACTGCATGTGCGACAGGGCAAGGTTAGGAATGTGGGCCAATGACTGTGACGGTCCGGACAGTTATATCTCGTCCTTTTCCCCTGTACCATTCCTGTAGGTCAGCGCCCACCAGAAGAAGGATATTTGGCGTGCCATCGCCAAGGAAGTCCGGACCCTGGGGGTCCACCACAGCGGAGCACCCACTGCCATAAAAGATGGGAGGACATTCGCCGCTGGAGCAAGAAGACGGCGGAGGCCCAGCTGGGGATGGCATCCCAACGTGGGAGGGGTGCCCGTCGCACCATGACCCCCATGATGTTCCGGATCCTGGCGGTGGCGTATCCGGAGTTGGATGGGCGCTTGAGAGCAGCCACAAGGGGGTGAGTACACTCTCATTCAGCTGAATCTGCGCGTATTACAAGGTGTCTGGGTGGGGGAGGTGGGCTGTGGGTTCCCCTAGGTCAGGGCTAGTTTAGTAGGCAAGGTCCCTTCTTCAGGCAGGCCATGTGTCACCCAACCCCACCAGTGTTCAGAGGCAACTACACCTAGTGAGGCTCGTGTGACATCCATGTGTGCATCAATCGGGCATAGGCCATGTACCCCATGTCCCTGTGAATAATTAAGGAACTCTAAGTGCTCGGCGTAGTGCAGAGGTCTTCTGTGTCTGTAGTGTCCGCCAACGGTAGTGGTATTGCATGCACTCAACATGTCTTTCTTCTGTCTTTCCCCCCTTTTTTTGGTCTACCTGTTCTTGTGTGCAATAGCATCATCAGGCGGAGGAGCAGTGGCACCGGAGCAGGAGGGAGCTGCATCCCACATGGCCCTGGAGGGCGAGACAACGGAGTCTGAAGCCACCAGTGGGACGGAGGGCGAGGGGAGCTCCAAGGCGGGGACAGGAGCTGAGACCAGGGACATGGACTCCTCCTCTGATGTGAGCTCCCTTGCGGTGGCAGGCCCCTCTGTCCCCCCGCATCTACAGGTACAGCCGCCACCCCCCCAACCAGCACTGCCCTCCCAGCAGCCCCTCAGCATGTGCCCTGTGGCGCTCACCCAAGAGGGTGGGCATCTCCTTCGCCCCAGGCACCTCAGCCCCTGCCCCTGTCAGCCCTGCTGCCCTCAGTGAGGAGGCCATTGACCTCCTCAGATCCCTCACTGTTGGGCAGTCTACCATTCTGAATGGCATCCAGGGTGTAGAGAGGCAGTTGCAACAGACCAATGCATACCTGGAGGGCATTCATTCTAGTCAGGCAGCCCAACAGTGAGCGTTTTCAGACTCTGGCCTCAGCACTGATGGCAGCCATTGTCCCTGTGTGCAGCCTCCTCCCTCCAACTTCCTCCACCCAGACCCAAACCCCTGTACCTCAGCCTATTCCAAGCACACCACACATCCCACATACACTCACACAAGCATCATACCCATGCAGACATACCAAAAGCCACTGCCTCCACTGTGTCCCCCTCCTCCACGTCCTCCCCCTCTCTCCCTGTCTCGTCTCCACTCACACCTGCATGCACTACATCCTCAGCCACTGCCTCCATCACCAGCACTCCCATCACCACACCCCGCTCACATGCACTGACCACCCCCACTACCATTCGCACATCCCCGTGTCCTCTCCCAGTTTGTCTGTGAGCCCACCTCCTAAGGTACACAAACGCAGCCGCACACCCACCCAACAGCCATCCACCTCACGACAGCCTCCAGCCCATGCACCTTCACCCAAACTCAGCAAACGTACACCTCCTACAACCACTACCTCTTTCTCCACTCCCAAACCCCCTCCATCTACCCATCCCAGTGTGTCTAAAAAAAATTCCTGTCCAACCTTGATCTCTTCCCCTCACCTCCCCCACCCCTTTAGTCCCCTAGGGCACGCCTTTCCAGGTCCCAACCCAGCACCTCAGCCACCACATCAGCGGGAACAGTGGTGCCAGCAGTAACCGGCTTCTGGAGTGCGCCAAGCAGCAGGGCAGCCAGTGTACCAAGGAGCCAGACCACGGACAGTCCCCCACCTCAGAAGCATAAGAAGTTGGCCACTTCCCGGAGGGAGAAGGGTAAAACACCTGCCACCAAGGGCCCTCCCAGGACTACAGTTGGGAGTGGGAAGAAAGCTGCGCCACCATCCAAGGTGGGGAAGGGGCACAGAAAGAAAGGGAAGTCGCCGCCAACCTGCACAGTGGACAAGAACACTACCAGCACCGCTGCCCAGGACACCGCCACCACCAGCACCGCTGCCAAGGACACCGCCGCCACCAGCACCGCTGACCAGGACACCGCCGCCAGGAGCACCGCTGCCCAGGACACCGCCGCCACCAGCACCGCTGCCAAGGACACCGCCACCACCATCACCGCTGCCAAGGACACCGCCGCCAGCAGCACACTCACTGAGCCACCCACCAGCACCGCAGGCCCATGAGTGCCGCAAGCACCGCCGCTACTGAAGCCGCCACAAGCAGGATGAAGCACTCTGGGCACAAAGCCCCCTCCAGAACCAGTGGAGATTCACATCCACTAGCTCTGTCCTTGGCAGGATGAAGCACTCTGGGCACAAAGCCCCCTCCAGAGCCAATGGAGAAAGACATCCACTACCTCTGTCCTTGGCCGGATGAAGCACTCTGGGCACAAAGTCCCCTCCAGAACCAGTGGAGACTGTTATCCACTTGAGAGACTGTGGCTTTGCACTCCCCAGGATAAAGCAGTGGGCAACCCACCCACTGGAAAGACTTGATAGACTGTGGCTTTGCACTCCCCAGGATAAAGCAGTGGGCAAACCACCCACTGGAAAGACTTGAGAGACTGTGGCTTTGCACTCCTCAGGATAAAACAGTGGGCAAACTACCCACTGGAAAGACTTGAGAGACTGTGGCTTTGCACTCCCCAGGATAAAGCAGTCGGCAAACCACCCACTGGAAAGACTTGAGAGACTGTGGCTTTGCACTCCCCAGGATAAAGCAGTGGGCAAACCACCCACTGAAAAGACTTGAGAGACTGTGGCCTTGCATTCCCCAGGATACAGCAGTGGGCATGGAGCTCCCTCGTGGATCTGGCGTCGTGCACTCATCCGGCTGAGGTGCCCCCCTTCCCTTCCCCCTGAGGTGCCTGTTGTATTTTTATCTGATGCCCCTGCAGTGTTCTCTCCATTTTGATCGGGTATTGAGTGTGGGCCTCGCCCATGCATTTTGTGCCCAGTGGTCCACGGACTTAAATACATGGACTTGTATTCTTGGTGTATATATTTGTTTGTAGTGTATATATATTTTTGAGTACTGGATTTTAATAGATTACAATAGTTACAATAATTTCCTTTTGTCTTTGCATTCTTCCGGGGGGTTGGGGGTGTAACTGTAATGTATCCACATGTATTAGTGTTTGTGTTGTGGTGGGTGAGGGTGGGGGTGGGGGTGTTGCGTGTGTGTGTCACTCTCTTTTCCCTCCCCCCTCCCCTGTGTCGTAGGTGCAGTACTCACCGTGGTCTTCGCCGCCGGTGTTCGTGATCCTGGTAGAGGAGCAGGAAGACAAAGGCAGGGAGAATATGGAGTTCCGGCTCCATGGCGTCCTGGTTCCTCGTGGGGTGTGTAGAGGTGAGCATTTTCCCTTCGAAGTCCTGTTTCTGCCGTGTTTTTGTTCGCAGTGAATCCGCCCCCGGAAAAGGTGGCGGATTGGCCTGTTGTAATACTGTGGGCGGTACATTGTCTTCCGCCTGTCTGTTGGCGGTTACCACCGCGGTGTTTGTTTCTACCACCGTGGCGGTCGGAGTGTTAAAGTGGCTGTCTTTGTTGGCGGTTTCCGCCATGGTCGTGATTCAAATTCTTTTTTTTCGCCGCCTGCCAGGGTTGTAATGACCACCATAATCACAGTGACTTTCAATAGACTATGGTTCTAAGAGTTCTCATACTGTAACCATGGATAACCTAAGAAGTGACTATAACTAGTCCTCAAGAAATCTAGGTACCTGGAAAAAATCAAGAATGGGTTAATACAATGTTTCATATGAGCTTTTCATGAAATATCACATACTGTCTAGAAATACAAGTATCTTCTAGAATAATGTTTCAGAACAAACATTGCATTTTTACATGAGGACAAAAGGCTATCTGAAACATTACCTGGAAAACAATAGGAAGTGTACTAGGGACTTAATATGCACAAAGAATGTCACATTTTGAATTAAGCATCTTCACAGAAAATCCAAAAGCTCAGGATAAATGTGTGCACATCAAAAAACACAACACACCAAAGTTTTAATTGACATGAAATGATCGCGCACACTATTGCAGATCTGAACGTCAAGTTTTACATGCTGGAATTGAATCGCGCACACTGCCGATTCAAACAAGAATATGCAAATGCCATGAAATTATTGCGCACACTGTTGCCGATCCAAACATCAAGTTTTACATGCTGGAAATGAACCGCATACACCGCCAATTCGAAAATGAATATGCGAATGCAATGAAATGATCGCGCACACTGTTGCCGATCTGAACATAAAGTTTTACATGCTGGAAATTAATTGCGCACACTGCCGATTCGAACAAGAATATGCAAATGTCATGAAATGATCGCGTAAGCTGTTGCCGATCTGAACATCAATTTTTACATGCTGGAAAAGAATCGCGCACACCGCCGATTCGATCAAGAATATGCAAATGCCATGATATGATCGCGTAAGCTGTTGCCGATCTGAACATCAAGTTTTACATGCTGGAAAAGAATCGCGCACACCGCAGATTCGAACAAGAATATGCAAATGCCATGAAATGATCGCGCAAGCTGTTGCCTATCTGAACATCAAGTTTTACATGGTGGAAATGAATTGCGCACACTGCTGATTCGAACAAGAATATGCAAATGCCATGAAATGATCGGGCAAGCTGTTGCCGATCTGAACATCAAGTTTTACATGCTGGAAATGAATTGCGCACACTGCCGATTCGAGCAAGAATATGCAAATGCCATAAAATGATCGCGTAAGCTGTTGCCGATCTGAACATCAAGTTTTACATGCTGGAAATGAATCGCGCACACTGCCGATTTGAACAAGAATATGCATATGCCATGAAATTATCTCGCAAGCTGTTGCCAATCTGAACATCAAGTTTTACATGCTGGAAATGAATCGCGCACACTGCAGATTCGAACAAGAATATGCAAATGCCATGAAATGATTGCGCAAGCTGTTGCCGATCTGAACATCAAGTTTTACATGAGAGCAATGAATTGCACACTCTGAAAGTTTCACAAGTAGGCCCAAAACTCGGGAGTCTTTGAGAACGGGGTCGGGGGCCCAGCCCGTCCTCCGCCTTACCGCCCTGCTCATGGATCACCAATATAATGCGGGGCAGGCCTGGAACATCAAGGTAGGCCTTCGGAACAGGAGCTCAGGAAGTTGCTGCTGCTCTGCATCGGGACCTCTGAATAGTGAGCATGTGGAGCTGGGCTGGCTCCCTTATATAGAGTCTGGCCCAGCCCACAAACCACACCCAGTCATGCTGCAGGGAATGCTTCTAGAAGGTCCTAGAAAGGGACCACACCCTAACACACTCAGTAAGCCTGCAGCAATACCTTGCAAATGAACAGTTATTGCAAACATCATTAATAGTGTTTTTCAAGGTAAACTCTGCAATGCAAAAGGTTAACATACTGCATATAAAAACAATGCATGAATTATGCTCTTGCATAATGGCTGGGTTTTTGCATTGTTGTCGCCCGTAGAGCCCGCACTGTCCTGATGTTGACAGAGGCTGACATCTTGGCAAAAAAGTTGAAGATTCGAGGATACTCACCCAAGTTGATTAATTGTCCCTCTAAGAGAGCTTGGTATAAACTGCAGGAATGTTTATTGACCCTTTGACTCAAAAAGCCTATGGACCAAGTGGTTTGTTTTACAACATTTTGTACACAAGCTAATGGCATCACTGTAATTGAAAAAAACATTGGCCCCTGGTTCAATCGATAGGCATCACTAATGACTGACCACTATATTCTATTCGTAAAGGCCATAATCTGAAAGATGATTTGGTACATGCTGACATGCCTAAAACTATTTCTCCTGATTTGGCCTCCATATGGGGCCATAACACAATTGTAGGCCACTTTAAATGTGGGAACTGTGTGATGAGGGAGTCCTGTACAAATACAAAATGGTTTACTCATAGTTATAATTTAGGAGACCACACCAACGGTAACTCACAGAACATAGTCAATGCCGTTGGTGTCCCTGCAACTTAATCTATGTGGGTCAAACAATACAAAAAGTTAAATCCCCGCTGCCCCAGCATAAAAGCCATATTTGCTGAAAGACCATCATGGCACCTTCAGGTGGCAGATTACTGACCAGGTGAAAAAAACCACCTTGAGGTGTGGATATGGGCGGGATGTCACTGGATTCTTAAATATGACAGTCTAAATACAGGACTGAATACAATGAGGGAATGCAATTCGTTAATACTACATTGAATACATATGTATTGGATTTCTGTATTGTTTTTCAGTGCTCCGCTATTGTTTATATGATTTTCTATTTTTTGAAAAACTTCTTTGGAGTATCATTTTGCATCTCAGTAGTGATTTGTATTATGATGAAACTGCCATACAAAATGTGGCTTTGTTCTGTTTTTTGTTTTCTGTAATCCTAATTTTGCTTACTCTGTGATCTTTATTATGATGAAATTACCATATGTTATGTGATATGATATGCCATCTATGGTCTGCATTTTAATGACAGTGTTATTTGTAATTATTATGTACCAATTATTTTTAATGATAAGTGTATGCTCTTACTCAGTTTTCTCAAAACCTTGGAATAGTATCCAAGTCCTTGTCCCATGATCCTGGACAGCTCGTTGTTTTCTTTTTCCATTATGACTGCCTTGACAGTGATTCATTGTGACAATATCGAAGTAAGGATAATGACCGTTGCTCACATGTGCACAGTATGCGATTACTTTCTCCTTTCTCTTTCCAATGTTTGAGTGTTTAAGGCACTTTTCAGTTGCTGTTGGATTGATAGCAATGAAATGTGACAGTATGAATAGAAGGTATAGAGCCAGATGTATAAAAAAGGCCTTTTGCAAATCAGAAATAGTGTTTTAAGTTTAAGAAATCGCTATTTCTGATTCGTAAAATGCAATGCATCACATTTGCGATTCGGTAATAGTATTACCGAATCGCAAATTGCGATACCGGCCCCCATTCGCACCTATGGGCCGGTCCATATTTGCGAATTTTTTGCATTTCCAAAATTGCGAATTCCTAACTGGAATTCGCAATTTTTGGAAATGCAAAGTCCAGGGTGCTGCTGCACCCCAAAATATTTTTTTACAACATGTAAGGTGCACACATGCCAAAAGGGCCTGTGTGCTTTACATGTAAATTTTAAAAATGCATTTTAAATGCATTTTTAAAATGTGCACATGGTTACCACCAAGTTAAACTTGGTGGTAAATAGCGATTCCTTAATGCCCAATTCGCATTAAGGAATTGCTTGTTACATGTGCTTTAGAAATCGCAAATAAGGATTCCTTATTTGCGATTTCTTATCTAGAGAGTCGCAATTTGCGACTCTCTAAACAGTGTCGCAATTTTAAGGAATCGCTATTTCAGCGATTCCTTAAAATTGCATTCAGAATGCATTTGATACATTCTGAAATGGCTTTTTGCATTCGCAAACGGGCATTCGCACCGTTTGCGAATGCAAAAAGCTTTGATACATCTGGCCCAATGTGGCTATTGCTCGCACATGCATCGATTGAGGTGACCAAATTTTGATTAATTTTTCTTTTTTTCCCTTCAAAACTTTCTGAGTAAGGTGGCCAAGAAGCCGAAGATGGCGCACGCTTGATCCGTCTGCTCCGGAGGGGCCTAAACTTCTCCTGTTATCCTGGGCTACCCCCCGGGGCAAATTGACGGGAGCGAGAGCGGGGACCCGTGTGGGTGACCCGAGCACCAGCGGAGCCCAGAGCGAGCCTGGCGGAGCCCGTTGGAGACGGCCGGCGAGCCCCACGGCCTGGGGCCTGTCGCCGCATTAATGCCGGGAGCCGGACGGAGCAAGTGAGCGGGCGCGCGGCTGGACGTGGGACCGCGTGCCGTTTGAGGGGAAGCCGGCCGATCGCGGCTGGGGAGGCGGGGTGGCCCCCCTCCTGTCTGGAGATTGCTGCAGGGCTGATCGTGGAAAGCCTCATGTTCCCGAGATCGCGGAGGACGGTGTGATGGCGGCCTGGGGTGCGTGCGGGCCCCCAGCCTCGCAAGTAAGGAGAAGCAACAAGAACGTGCGCGACCGGAGCCCCTGGGCCTAGAGTGGGGCCCGGCTGACGGGAACCTTGCTGTGGCGCCGACCCTGCATGCGGCACGGTGTGTCTGATGGAGGGGGCCTCTAGTGTAGCGGTCACACACTTTAAACACCGGCACGCACCTGCAGAACTGGCCGGGCCTCGGGAGGGCCGCCCTGAAGGAGAAAAGTACCGGACCCCCGGCCGAATGAGATGATCGGCGGATAGAGGGGCCCCCTGTTGGATGGTCGTGCCCGTGGTGGCCTACTGCGCGAACGGAGCGCTGGTCCCTGAGCTTGGGGCTGGCATGGCGGGCCCCGGACCACAGAACATGAAGGATCACCCAGCTGCACCTAGGGAGACGAGAGTCCTGGGGTGACCCCGACTGGGGCACGCCAA
This sequence comes from Pleurodeles waltl, assembly GCF_031143425.1. Lineage (NCBI taxonomy): Eukaryota > Metazoa > Chordata > Amphibia > Caudata > Salamandridae > Pleurodeles > Pleurodeles waltl. The sequence continues at coordinate 759,021,783 of NC_090440.1, read as the reverse complement.
TCGAAGAGCTGAGTATCAGCGGACGGCCGACGGCCCAGGGGTAAGGCACAGCGACGCGGCTTTCAACTGCGCTTGAGACAGAAGTCCTAGATGGGGGATCCCCTGAACTAACGCACCGTGGTCCGATTCGCCACTTGGGGGGGACGATCTCCTGCGCAATCAATGTCCCCTAAGAACCGCCACAAGGCTAAAGTCATGGACAGCACAGCGGCCCCCGGGCGTAAGGGGGGGGACGTGCAGGGTCCACCGCAGGTCAATGTACAGGACACCCTGGACAAAATATTAGGTGCGATAGAAGACACTAAGTTAACACTGCAACACAACATCAATCAGGTCGCGGTTGAACTGGGCCTCTTGAGGGCTGACCATCACAAATTATCGGACCGAGTCAAAGAAACAGAAACCACACTGGCCGACATCGCACCAAAACAAAAAGACCTGCAGGCCGAAATGTCGCATCTCAGAGATAGAGTGATGCGACTAGAGCGAAGAGCTGAGGACGCAAAGAGAAGAAGCCGGCGGAATAACGTGCGAGTGGTGGGCCTCCCGGAGGGGGCAGAAGGATCAAATATGGTGGAATTCCTGGAAAAATGGCTGAGCACAGTGGTGGCACCGGGCCGGCTGACTTCATTCTACACTCTGGAAAGAGCACACCGTGTGCCTGCGAGGCCCCTGGCCCCGGGCAGGCCCCCCCGAGTGGTGATCGCAAGATTACTGCACTATAGAGACAGGGACATCTTGCTACAAAGGGCGCGAGAAGAGGGCCCATTTAAGGTAGCAAATGGTGAAGTCACGCTGTTCCCGGACTTTACAGTAGAGGTACAGAGTAAGCGTGCCTCATACATGGCAGTCAAAAGGGCTCTAAGGGACGAAGGTATACAATATTCGTTGCTGTACCCGGCTAAGCTGAAAGTAATGCTAGACAGTAAAACAAAATTTCTTCAATCCCCGGAGGAGGCATGGGAATGGTTGGAAGCCCATGGGACCCAGACAGAATGGCACAGGAGGGGGGGCCCGACTGGAGGTGGACCGCGCCGGCCCCCCAGGGGAAGACGGACCCGAAGTCGCCCACACTTGGCGCCATCCCGGAACCAAAAAGAAAGTGGCAGAAGAGCAGCACTGGAGGCAGCGGCCCGTGTGAACGGAGAGGGGACCCCCCGGGAGGACTCTGGCGGTGAATCAGACGAGACCGTGATGTCATCGGTGGGGGGCTCGAGCAGCTCGGTGCAGGCCCCGGTAGTGACCCCGCAGACTGCAGATGACCTCTGAGGCACAGAGGCTTACCGGACACCCTGGGGCAGGCGCAAATGGTGTACTAATGGCCCCTCCGTGCAGAGCCACCCCCCTACTGGAATCTCGCCTGTACAGGTGGACTGGCGAGAACTGCAACTAAAAGATGAAACATGCTGCACTGTTGCACGGGTGTTTTTTCTGTTTTTGGGCAGCCTACTGTTTGAGAGGTGCCCTGGGGAGGGGGAGTTGGGATAAGCAGTTACAAGTTAGGATGGCAAAGGGTGGTGAATGGTTGCGTAACAACAGTGCTTCACTAATGAACTGGGGACAGCAGATGGTAAGAGTAGCAAAGAGTAGCCAATGTACATTTAAAAATCACCAACATGGCAGAATACAATTTCTTAACGTGGAACGTTAGAGGGATGGGGTCACCGGCCAAACGACACAAAATACTGGCTTATTTAAAAAGGAGGAATATACAGGTAGCAATGTTACAGGAGACCCACCTAGCGGCTGGTGAACCTGAGAGATTGAGACGTAGGTGGAGGGGGCAGGTGTTCGCAACAGAGTACTCAGCGTACGCAAGGGGAGTAATGATCTGGATCCGTGCAGGGGTTCCCCTAGAGATAGAAACTTCCAACATAGATCGAGAGGGGAGGTTCGTGATTCTGGAGGGAAGGTTATACAGCACACCGATTGTCCTATGCTGCGTGTATGCCCCAAATCAAGACCAGATCCCCTTTTTGATGAAATTGTCGAGCCACCTCACCCGCCAGAGGAGAGGAGAGCTTTTGGTTGGAGGGGACTTCAATAGTATATTGGATGTAGACTTGGATAGATCCTCCCCCCCACTGCAGGATGCAGTGTCAAGTAAGATAGCTGGGAAACTTAGTGAATGGATGAGCTACTGGGGGCTGGTGGATATTTGGCGGGAACAACACTTACACGACAGGGATTACTCATATTATTCGGGCCTTCGCCGACTCCACACCAGAATCGACAGGGTGGCATGTACGGCAGACCTTGCACGTGGGATGGTTCACTCAGAATATCTGGGCCGTACACTGTCCGACCACAACCCTCTATTAGTAACATGGATGGTGGCAGAGATTAGGCCCCCCATTCCGGCCTGGAGATTGTCCCCTACAGCACTTGAGGACCCAGCATATAGAGACACCCTGAGACAGCACCTGACTGACCATATTCAATTTAACAGTGGATCCACCACCTCTAGATCCACGGAATGGGAGGCCCTCAAGGTGGCGACAAGGGGTTTTTGTCTTGGACAATCGCCCGGAGTGAGATGCACACTTGAAAGGGAGCTGACTAAGCTAGAGAAGATAATACATGAGGGAGAACTTAATCAGGGGGCTGGCACACTAGTAAATGAGAAATATAATCAGGCAAAGAGGGACCATTCCCAGATCGAAGAACAACTCAGATGCCACAGCACACAAAAATACTTTGCCTCCCTGCAATCTGAAGAGGGTAGGTCTGGGAAAATGTTAGCCTGGTTGGTGAGGCCGGGAGGAGAGGCCGAGCCCATCACAAATGTGCTGGATAAGGAGGGGACATGCAGAAGTAGACCAGGCCCTGTAAATGATGCATTCAAGGAATATTACACCTTTTTATATGGAAAACCGGCTGAAATCAGTCTTTGATAATTACCTACAACATATACCTATAACGAACCTGATGGCCGAAGACAGGGATAGGCTGGGGGGCCCAGTGACGATGGCGGAGGTCAGTGAAGCTATAGCTCAATTAGCCTCAGGGAAGACCCCGGGAACAGACGGCCTCCCCATGGACTTTTATAAAAAAATTGAGAAGCAACTGACCCCCCAGTTGGTAGAGATGAATACAGAATAGCTACAGAATGGGATAATGCCGTGCTCCATGAGAGAAGCAATGGTAGTCCCACTCCCTAAGACAAAATCTAGGCAACCTTCGGTGACTGACTTCCGCCCCCTGTCAATGCTAAATAGTGATTTTAAAATACTAAGCAAGATCTTGGCCAACCATTTACTCCCTCTTGTACCAACTCTGGTACATGTAGATCAGAATGGTTTCGTCCCGAATCGCAGCACCTCCTTAAACCTGAGACGTCTCTTTGCGGTCCTGAATATGCCTAGCGACACGAAACCTACAGCAGGGGTGTTGCTCGCGGTGGACTTTGAGAAGGCATTCGACTCGATCAGATGGGACTACTTGAGAGCAGTGATGCTCCGTATGGGAATGGGTGAAGATTGGGTCAAATGGGTGGATTTGTTATACACGTCACCGCTGGCAAGAGTGAGAACAGGTAAAACGGTGTCCGGAACTTACCCAGTTCACAGGGGAACCAGGCAAGGTTGCCCATTGTCCCCACTGTTATTCGCCCTGGCCATCGAGCCGCTGGAGTCCCAGATGCGGCAGGAGGGCGTGGGTAGAGGAGTGGAATGGGGTCACCAAGAACATATCATCTCGCTATATGCTGATGATATACTTGTCTACCTTAGGGACGGAGAGAAGGATCTCCCATGGGCGCTGGGAGTGCTGGAGAACTATGGGAACATATCTGGACTTTGCCTCAATCGTAGCAAGACATGCGTCTTCCCTATGGCACCGGGCGGCGAACGCCCGACAACATGCCCTGGGGATATGATTTGGGCCCCTCGAACCTTTAAGTACTTGGGTATACAGGTGTTTCACGACAGGGCAGACTTGCGCGAGGGTAACCTGGGCAGAGCTCTATGATCCCTAAGGTCCTCGGTGGGGTTCTGGCAGTCGCTGAAATTGACGATAATGGCCAGAGTAGCGTTGTCCAAAATGGTCATGCTGCCCCGGCTTCTATACTACTTCGCTAATCTGCCCGTTCTGATTCCACCAGCGTGGTTTCGTGAACTAAACACCCTACTCAGGGAACTCATATGGGATGATGGTCATAGACGCACCTCGCTCCAAATACTATGCAGGCCAACTAACCAGGGGGGTCTAGGAGCGCCAGATTTTGAAGCCTACTACCTGGCATCCCAGCTGCAGTGGGTTGCCGGGTGGCTCACAGGTAAGGGTCACCTGGAGAGGTACACCGACCCAGTAGTGGAGGACATAAATCAGTTCATTGCTCGAATGACAAATAGGAAGCTCAATCCCCACATGCACAGCCCGATGACAAGAGTGGCGTCAGCATGTTGGAAGAGGTGCGTGAAAAGGGATGGCACTGTCCCCCCGTACTCTCCGGCCCTACCCCTGGCGGTACTCACGATCGAGGCAGGTGAGAGGAACCTGGGAGGCATGAACCTCGGAACCTGGAGGAGAGCAGGAATAGAAACGGTGGGAGACCTGTTTCAGGAGGGAGTGTTGAGGTCTTTTACTAATCTTGTTGACAGTGGAGTCTCCCCGGGTCAGTTCCTTATGTATCATAAACTGACACATGTGCTGAAAACACACTGGATCACGGTCAACGCGGAACCAGCCACCCACAGGGTGCTGCATCTCCTATTGACATCAGGAGATGAGTCCCATCTGATATCTAAATTATACTGAGTTCAAATTGAGGATGCACTAGATTCCCTGCGGCCACTGAGAGAGAGATGGGGGAGGACAATCAGTAGGGAACCGTCTGATGCGGAATGGAACAGAGCTTTGGCTTACCCCCGGACCATCGCTCGCAGCACACGACTGAGATATATACAATATAATTACCTCCACAGAACGTACCTCACCCCACATCGGCTAACAGTTATCTATGGGGGAGTTTCTAGGGTGTGCCCCAGATGTAAAAATGTAGACGCAAATTTTGACCACATGGTATGGACCTGTCCAGAGATCCAACTGGGGTGGGAAGAGGTGATGTCCGACCTGTCGAGACTCCTTAATATAAACCTGACTCCGACCCCTGACAGATGTCTGATGGGCTTTGGGGATGGGTTTCCGCGGGGAAGAGTGGAGACCCGCTTTCTGAGTCTGGCACTGGTACTGTACAGGAGACAGATCGCAAAGAACTGGAAGGCACAGTTTCGGCCCCCCCGGGTTGGGTGGAGACAAGACGTTACAACATGGGCCAGAGCCGAACTCCAGGTCCTGAAGAGCGAGGAGGGGAGGGGACTGCGTCGCCACCCTATAGCACAGAAATGGGAAGTAGCAATGACAAGCTGGGACAATATATTGAGAACAGCGGACACAGACACACCAACAGGAGCGGAGACTGGACAAACATAGGAAGGGAGGAGATGTTGCCTCACCCTCTAGGACGTGGTAAGGGAAGACACGATAAGGCCGAGATTGAACAAAAGGCGGACAACAGGGGACAGAGCCCAGGACATTGAGTAACAGACGGGTTGGACCCGGGAAGCGCCCCACCCACCTGAAACCAGACAAGTCTATGAGTAGTAACACCATATATACTGGAAAAGCCAGAAAATGGCATCCCCCTGCATTAGCAGCCTCCACCCCCTACATTGCCATTGTGTTTAAGTTTAAGTTGATTAATGTTTGAAACGAGTTAAATGTGTTGTATAATAACTAGAAAAACATAACTCTGCTACACCAGGCCAATTGGGCAACCCATTCGAGAAGAAGCGCCACTGATGTTCTATTCTTACATAAGTTTAAAGTATAAAGGATATCGAATAATGAAGTAGAACATTCAAACAATGTAGACAGTAGTGATATAAATACTGTTATGCACTAACACAAAGCAAACTAGATGGTGCTGTAAACATGATACTGTTTATTAATAAAATGTTAATAAAAATATTTGTAAAAAAACAAAAAAAAAATTCTGAGTAATAATTATAGTGTTTTGAGCAAACAATAAGAGCTTAAGCATTTTTTAGCTCTGCTTTGTGCTCAAGCGGGAACTCTTTTTTCTTTTTCTTTAGTGATTGGTGCGGCTTAAAACACCAGGCATAACTCGGTAGGGCATCTTTTAAGTCTGTGATGGAGATGGCATGGGGTCCTTTGGAGAACTGCAAGTCCTGGTCATGGGTAGGTACACTTCGTTAGCCACCATCGGATTCCTTGGAGTTCCTTACCGTTAATATCAGACTCTAATGAGATTTGACTGATATAATTGCAGATGTAATCTTTTATGGTTGACTACGGTGGATGCTGAAATTGGAGCTGTAAGTCATTGCCTCTGGAACTGATTGACTGTAGACCTGGCAAGAACTGTTAAGACTACAAGTGGGTGGCGGTTTTTATGTTTTGACTATATTTCAGAATGGTGAAGCATGTGCTGAATTACCTTTCACATGGTGTTTTTGGTAAAAAAGGAAAGTTACCATGGTTCTTGGTTCTTACTGGATGGATGATTAAGTTTGTGGTGCTGGTTTAGGTCCTAATATTGAGAAGTATAGCTTCCTTGAATGTATGGTTAGTGACTGTTATTTTATTTGATAGAGGTGATTTCCTCCAGGCCCTACTTGGTGTGTTGGGAAGGAAAGTGAACTTGAGAAGTCTTATGCAATTTTGTTTAGTGGTCAACAGCGTGAGTGCTTAACCTTCTATTAATTTAATTAAAATTGGATGTACTGTAGTACAGTGCCCCAGATTATATTGTTTTATTTTTGTATTCACAGATTGGATATTGTTCTGTTGCTCAACATTCTCCTCTTGTCTTGATGATGATCTGTTGAATCATAAGGGTCGAAGAGCCGTTGACCCCATTTTGGAAAATCGGGATCAAAAAATGTGTTGTAGTGGGTTCCGGTATTTGAAAAGGACTATTGATTTGAATTTAAGACTTCTTTCCATTTGTTTGTATACATTCCATATTGTCTGTATATTGCTTGGTTAATGTAACAGGGTGAACACAAAGGGGGTCATTATGACCCTGGCGGTCATCAGACCCCCAGGGTTACGGTCGTGGTCGGACTGCTGCCAAAGTGGCGGACTGGCCGCAGCATTATGACCGTGGTAGAGCCACCAAAGCTGCCAGGCTGCCGCCAGCCTGCAGCCTGGCAGTCCTGACTGTTGTAATGCACCAGGGCAGCACTGCACTGGGGATTACGAGTCCCCTTCCGCCAGCCTATCCATGGTGGTAAACACTGCCATGGAAAGGCTGGTGTAATGGGGGACTCAGGGAGACCCTTGGGCCCCCTGCACTGCACCTGGCATGGGCAGTGCAGTGGCCCCCATGCACATCCCCATCGTGCATTCCACTGCCTGAATTACGGCCAGTATAATGCGCAACGGGTACTGCTGCACCCGCTGCACCGCCACATTGCCGCTGGCTCCATTAGGAGCCGGCTGCAATGTTAAGGCCCTATTCACCGCTGGTAAGGCGGGGAAGCCATAATAGGCATAATAGGGATTGACATTGTCAAAATGAGGGCCAAATTGTTCTAATTGTCTGTCGTTCTCTGTTTCTTGTGACTTCTTTTTAATATCCCTAAGGAATAATAATAATAATCTGCATTGCCTAAAAATCTCTTTGTTGGCAGCTTGTTGATTTATTCCTTTTTGTCTTCAATAAATGGTTATTTGGTTTACTTGGTATAATACTTTATTCATAACATATTTTTTTCTGCAACCATTTTGGTTTATCTAGAACTTTTAGGTTTAGGCAGGAGCGGCAACTCCACACCAATTCAGAGGGTCCAGGACCTGGGAAGCACCACTTTGGGAGGTTAGGACTAACTCCAGGAGAGGCCAGGTGCAGGGTTCAAGGTCTCTAGAGCTTATTATGACCCTGTAGCTAACACAGGAGGCCAGCCAACTAGCTCTTGGAGTCACGCTGGTAGTACGGGGTTGGTCATCTCTCCTTCAAGCAGCAAGGCAGGCCTCAAGCAGTAGGGCAGTCCTCTGCAGAACAAGGCTGGCCTCAAGTAGCAAGGTAGTCCTCTAGAGTGCAAAGCAGTCATTCTGAAATTTTCTACAGATCCATACGTGTACTGAAGGTTCAATATTTATACATGGTGCCAGCCTTTGAATTAGGAGTGACATCCTGGCTTCCCCCCCACATCTGGTTCTGGAAAATCATTCGCTTTCCCTGCCAAGGCTCCACATAGTCCGGCCTGATAAAAAAACTGGTGTCACATTCCTTTGTGGGCTGGAGGCAGCCCTTTTAAATGTAAGTGGGGCAGTGTACAGTTCTGACCTGCTGATCCTGGCAGGATGGTCCATCCGACCAACAACTAGCCCTCCTTTGTCTCATTGTCTGGGAGGAACACATAAAGGCCAACAGCCAAGCTATTCACATTCTTGTGACCCAAGACACAGGTAACAGTACCAAATGGTTAGGACAACAGACTGACAACCTTCTAAAAATGCAATTATCAGACTTATGACGTTAAATCCAACTTTATCATTAAAGGCAGTTTTGAACCACTAGTTATTTGAGTCCAAACTTGACCTTCCTATCAGTTGCCAATCAAGAGTTAGCACTTATTAAAAGCGATAAGGTGACCCAATGCTATTCAATAGAAGAATTAAGCCTTACAGTAGTGAAAAACACATTTAGGAGCTTTTCACTACCACAACTTGTAAAACTTAAAAACATGTCCTACTTTTTAAATACGATGCACCCTGCCCTATGGCCTACTCAAGGCCACACTTAGAGGTGACTTATATGTTTTGAAAATGTATGTTTCAGCCTGGTAAAAGGTTTATTTTGCTGGGCAGGCTGCAGTGGCAGGCATGAGACAACTTTAAAGGGTTACTTGAGTGGGTGGCACAATCATTGCTGCAGGGCCACCAGTAGCATGTAATCTACAGGCCCTGGGTACATGTAGTACCAATTTACTTGGGACTTACACATATATTAAACAGGCCAGTTGGTTGTGAGCCTATTTCACCATATTTTAATGAGGGTGCACAAGCACTTTAGCACTGGTTAGCAGTAGTAAAGTGTGCAGAGTCCTAAGGCTAGCACAAATGAAGTCAGCAAAACTGAGGGTTGAACGCAATAAGTTAGGTTGGAAACCACAGCAAGGATGCCAGGTCTAAAGGTGTCTCTCATGCTAAGCATTACCTTTAATAGGCCAGTGCCAGCATTTTGCCATTGGTACACTTTAAGCCAAGTATTACCTTCAGTATGCCAGGACCAACAGCAGACTCGTAAGCATAACATTATATTCTCACTCATGCTTGCTTATATTTACTAACTTGCACTCATTCTTACTCAGTTACAGTAATTTATTCTCTCTCACTCTCTTGCACTCACTATTACCCTGATGCACTCATTCCCATTTATTCACACTCACTCACTCATACTTTCTGATTCACTCACTCGCTTGAACTCGCTCTTACTACGTCATTCATTCTCACTCAGACTCATTTTCACAATGAATCACTTCTTCTCACTCACTTTGACTCACTCATTCTTATTGTTACACTTCTCACTCACTCTTACTAATTTTCACTCACATTTGTTCTCAATGCATCCTCAATCGCACTCTTTAACCCTCTTTAACACTCCACCACATTCATGCCTATTCATTCTCATTGTCATTCAGGTGCAGTCACTCTGAGGGCCTGATTACAATAGTGACGGATGAGATTCTCTGTTAAAGATGTGACTGATATCCCGCCCGCTGTTTCAAAAATTTTAAAGGGTATAATGGAACTTGTAATACGGTAGGCAGGATATCTGTTACATTTTGATGGAGTGCCCAATCCACCAAAACGTAATCAGGCCCTTAGTCTTACTCATTCATTCTCACTCACTGTGAATACCTCATGTTCACCTATTGGCACTTAATCTCACAGATACTAACTTACTACCTGCCTCTCTCATTCACTCACTTTCACTCACAGATATGCACATGTTAGGACACAGAGACACATGTTCACACATATACGCTTTTTCTCACACAAACACACTCTTACCCTCACACATGCACACAACATACATTTTAAAGCATTTTCTGTTTACTTACCTTTGTTGACAGTAAAGGTCCTGTTTCAGCACCTAATACTCCATTTGTTAATGCCATAATAGTGAATAATAGTCTATTAGTAATTCTTAGCGCTATAAAAAATGGGCAGAAACAGAGGGTGGAACTCATACACCCATAAAGCAACCTAAGCGGGGCTATGGGGCTGATTTCCCAACCTCTTAGGACAAGGGTCATATGAGGAAAGAAAGGGGTCACAGTTTGTCAGGAGGACTTTTGTTCTTTTGAGATTGGCATAATCTATTCACTGCTTTGAATGTATCTCTATTTGAGCTTCCCTTCCCTGCACTCTATTCTTCTTTGTGGGGGCATATTTACAAGGAGCTTGTACCATTGTGGAATCATTTCTTTTGTCGCTCCCGCAGGGCAAGTAGTACTCCACATTTACATGGTGACTCATCTGGGCCAATGTGTCACTTTTAAGAGGACACAAAAGTATGATGGACAGAGTGCTGAACAATGCAAACACTCTTCCCCAGTCACAGATCTGGTTTTAATCCATCTTTCTGTTGCTCACATGCCACCCCAGTTTGGACTCAGCCATATGCAAATCAGTCTAGACCTTGTTCCTCATGGGAACTGTCCATCCCAAACTGCCAAGCCAGGTCCTCCCTGAACCGGTAGCAAGCATAGTGGGACCGGATTCAGGGTATCACCCTTCATCAGCCAGGCTAGCTTGAATCCAGTGGCACAGTGAGCACGGGACCCACATCTGGGCATACCCTTCCCACTTAGGCAACTTTAGCAACACAAAAGTATGATGGACGGAGTGCTGAACAATGCAAACACTCTCCCATCACAGATATGGGTTTATTCCATTGTTGTTTTGCTTACCATGCCACCCCAGTTTGGACCCAGAAATATGCAAATCAGTCTTGACCCTGTTCCTCATGGGAACAGTCCAGCCTGAACTGCCAAGCCAGGTCCTCCCTGGACCGGAAACAAGCATTCTGGGACTGGTTTCAGGCTATCACCCTTCATCAGCCAGGCTAGCTTGAATCCAGTGGCACAGTGAGCACAGGACCCACGTCTGGGCATACCCTTTCCACTTAGGGCAACTTTACCAACACAAAGGTATGATTGACAGAGTGCTGAACAATGCAAACACTCTCCCCCAGTCACAGATCTGGGTTTAATCCATCGTTCTTTTGCTCTTTTAAGAGGACTGCATCGGAGTGTGCCGGAACCTGCTGCATCACACAAGTTTAAATATATGCAAGGTAGGGGTTCCTTCGTAAAGTCCTACAAAAAATAGTGCAGTGATATATACGAGTTTAGGGAAACGTGATGCATCATCAGCAAGTGGCACACAAAGCCTGAAATGTGTCAAAATTCCTGCACATCGGCAAACCAGGAGTAAGAGAAGGTGCTTTGGCACAGGTATATAAATAGAACATGCCCAAAGCTCTTTGGCAAGCTAAACTACACCATGGAGGTGCTAATACCTCAGCTAGGAGCAGTGAGAAGACCATCACCATGTAGGCAGTGCAGGAGAAAGGAGTGCATATATCGCCAAAGGACGACTCTCATTGACCTCAGGGAGAAGGAGGTTATCACCTACTACAGGCCCAGTAGGGAGTCCATCATACAGTTCCTGAATCAGATTGCCTCAAGGCTGCAACAAGCATTCAAGAGGTTCACCAACATCCCTCAAACTGATTACAGTCCTCCACATGCTGGCATCTGGGTCATTCCAGACCACCATAGCCAGAGTGGAAGGAATTTTGCAGCCAACATTTTGGCCTTCGGTCACTCCATTCTGGATGCCATCATCAGCCTGACACCCCAGTACATCATGTTCCCCAAGACACAGCAGCAACAAATGGACACCAAGCAAGGCTTTTATGCCATAGCTGGCTTCCACACTTGTCTTGGATGCAATGGATTGCACACTTGTGCAACTGGTGCCTCCTGCTGCAACATCACCCTGTACTGCAATAGGAAGCACACCTACTCAATAAACGTACAGGCAATAGTGCACCATCTGGGAATGTTCAGCAATGTGCTGGCCAAGTACATTGGCACTGCTCATGACGTCTAAATCTCCAGGCACTCCATCATCAATGAGCATTTCCAGAATTGGAGATGTGGGAGTGGCCTACTAGTTGGTAAGTACATCTGAAATACATGACATACTTAAGAAGAGTAAACAATGCATGGCAAAATAGCCATCTCTATGTTTCCTACCTGATACAGTGCATATGTAGAAGGGGTGTGCCTGATACTGGAACCATACATCATGGCACATGTACAATGCAAACCCGCAAGTCACACATGGGAAGACATGCTAAGGCACTATGGGGCGTATGTACAAGCTCCATGACCCACCGGTGTGTCATTTTTGGTGATGCACTGGTGACAAATAGTGCAGATCCATATCTACAAGACCACACAAAGCCACTTTTCATGGCTTTTCTTGGCCTCATATATATGCTGTAAGGCAATGCTGAGCAAGTTTCTACATTGCCTTACACTACATCAGGGAGGTATCCCATGGGCACTGTGGTGGGTGTATCCATGCCATGCCCATGGTTTTGGATGCATTCCCAGATTTACACAAATCTGTAAACTTGGGAATGCTTCAAAATGGTACGCCTCCCCAGGGCAGGAGCAACAAGGAGAAATATCTGTATTTCTCATTGTTGTTTCCTCTTTACATGTGTGCTTCATCACTGTGTGCAAGGAAGGGCTTCATGGCTGTTGTCTGTGTGTCCACATGTAACTCCCATGGTTCATGAGGCATATCATGTGTCCCACACCAGTTAAACTGTGAAATCTATCCAATCAATTGCCTCCCCAGGTCATGTGTCCCACTGGAAAATTACTGCAACACACTCTAGCCACCTATGCTTTTTGCAGTTGCGGCACACAGACATAAACTATCATGTCTCCAATGGTTCATATAGTGCAGGAAGGTGTAATTCTCACATGAAATGCACCCACTCAATCCCATTGTTGTATTTGTGTCTGAATTGATGCCCTGCACTGCACAGTGTTACATTTCTATATATCTGGGCCCTTGTCTCCTGTCCACATAGCTGCCCCAATGTACTGCAACGTTTAGACACACTGATATTCCAAACTGAAATGCACTCACCACTCTATCAATGGCAGTAGCTACTGAACATCAGTGACAACTACTGTCACATTTCAAACTCTGTGAATGAATGTTATGATATGGTAATTTTCTTTAATGTGCTTGATTACTTGAAACTGCCTTGGTGCTGGCTTTAACAATATGCAATGAGGAGAAAGGACCCAATGGACTACAGTGTATTGAATAGCCAGGTTTTCAGAGTCTTCCTGAAGGTTAGTAGATTTGGTGCCTCCTTGATATAGAGCGAGAGCGTGTTCCAAGTTTTTGTGGCTCCCAGTGCAAAGCTCTTGCCTCCCCAGGCAGCTCTGATAAACTTAGGGAGCACTGCGAATTTGGCTGTGGCCGAGCGTAGGGCCCAGCCTGGGGTGTTCCATTTTAAAATATTTTGTAGGAAAGCTGGGCCCAAGCCATGACATCCTTTGTAAGCGATGGAGAATGCTTTGAAGGTGAGTTTTTGTTTTTTAGGAAGCCAGTGCAGTTTATTTTTATAGAACTGATTGACAAATGGTATTTAGGAAGCTTAGAAAAGGAGTTTGGCTGCTGCATTTTGCAAAGTTTGCAGTTTGTTCATAAAGTATTGGGGGAGGGGCGTGAGTCGTAGGCCATTAGAGTAGTCCAGCTTTGCCATGGCAATTGATGTTGCAAGTGTTTTTTGGGTGTGCACTGGTAATGTCTTCAGGGTGAAGAAGACCGAGGAGGTCACCGCCATGACATGATCTACAGAGGTGAGTTTGCCATTCAGAAGTACCCCAAGATTTAAAGTCTTTCCCACAGGAATCGGTAAGGAACCCATTTCCTGTGGCCAGCAGATCGGGGTCCAGAAGGAGGTTTGAGCTCCGAACAGCAGGACCTCAGTCTTTTCTGAGTTGAGATTTAGGCAGTTCTTGTCCATCCAGGAGTTAACTGCCAGCATGCAATCACAAAATCTGGCGAACGGGACCACATCATTTGCACTGGGTAACAGATGTGAAACAAGACATATTGTAGGACAGAAAAGGCAATATGAGTTCCACACCAACTAGACAAGTGTGAAATTTGTCTCCTCATTGGTATAGATACTCTTTCTGTCAGTCAAGACTCATCATTTTGAGACTAGTGTGAAAAAACATATTTTTGGAAATCAACAAGTGTGTCACATGCCAGTATACATATATGTTTTACAAAGCGTCATGAATAATAATTTATAAAGGCCATGTATGCCATCCAATGTCATTGTAGGCCTCAGACATGGGTAAATATCTATACAGGTTCACAAAGTGACATCAACAGTCCAAAAACAACATGTCTCTCTCCCATACTGACAGTACATGCACAAACATCCCAAAACAACAGATCTCCATGCCATACTGACAGTACAGATACAGACCTACACAGATATACATCCACCACAACAGATGCAAGGAATGTGTTGGTATACCGGTGGTAAATTAATCAAAAGAAAACCATTGTAAATCAGCAAAGTGCAAGTCACAAACAATTAAACAACATAGCAAAATATGACATTTAACAATCTTCAACCTAGACTGTAATGCAACCTGGACAAGGTACCACAGTACTCTGGATGCCAATCTCAACATTACTTTGATACAGCAATGATGGTAGAACTATTGTAAATAGGCACATAACCCACATCAATTGATAATACAACACATACGTGTGAAGTCCAATGTATTGTGTACACGTCTGAGGTAGACAGATATAAGTTACAACATCAGTGTGTCCTTCCTGAAGATGCCCCACATTGCATACCCATGTGTCAATCCCAGTTCACTATGGCATATTGACTGATAAAATGCAGCATCTGAAGGCTGACAATGAATCGTACAACTATCCATGGAACCTGTGTAGAATGCACCACAGGTATTAACCAGGTATCACTCACTAAACGAGGTGCACAATTCAAATTTTCTGACATTGGCAGGTAGTGCAGCAAGAACATCAGGACATATGTATGTGTGAGTGTGTAACTGGTTACTACTGGTACAGCCTACCTTGGGATGACAACAATCTTCATTTTCTGAACAACATAGGGGGGCAAGAATGACGGAAGCACCGCCAACAGGCTGGCGGTGCTTCATTCCCTATACCGCCGCGGTCGCACCGCCGGGGCCGGCGGTGTCCCGCCGATTTTCCCCCGGCGGTGATAATCCGCCAGGGCAGCGCTGCCCTGGGGATTATGACCCCCTTACCGCCAGCCTGTTTCTGGCGGTTTACACCGCCAGGAAGAGGCTGGCGGTAAGGGGTGTCCTGGGGCCCCTGGGGGCCCCTGCACTGCCCATGCCATTGGCATGGGCAGTGCAGGGGCCTCCTAACAGGGCCCTGGCCTGCTTTTCACTGTCTGCATGGCAGACAGTGAAAAGCGCGACGGGTGCAACTGCACCCATCGCACGGCCGCAACACCGCCGGCTCCATTAGGAGCCGGCTCCTGTGTTGCGGCCTCATTCCCGCTGGGCCGGCGGGCGCTAACATGGTTAGCGCCCGCCGGCCCAGCGGGAATGTTGGAATGGGGGACGCGTTATTGCGGCCGCATGGCGGCTGCTTGGCGGTTCCCGCCTGGCGGGCGGCAGTAGCCGCCCGCCAAGGTTAGAATGACCCCCATACTGTAATTTACAGTGGCAATTGACCTACAAAACACCTATCACACTAAGTTACTGGCCAAAAGTGATTGTCGGATTGTAGTACTGTCAAAAGATAGCAGGCCCTGCACATGTTTCATTATGACACAGAGAAAGGAATAGACATGGAATTAAAAGTGTTAATCTTAATGTAACCAGTAGTGTTCAAAACTGGTAGAAATGTGTATGAGTCATTCAGTACACTTAACAGACATGTACTTGAATGTGGGTTTATCAGTCACCATGATCATTGAGTGACCTTTCTTTATTTTTATAAATTTATAAAGTGCAGTACCACCTGAAGGTTTTTTAAGCTAATGATGACAATCAGAAATGCAACTATTAGAAGATTATTACATTAACCAGTTTTTTATGTTTTTGCCGGAGCAAGAGTAATGTTTTGGAGGTTATTAAAAAATGCTTCCTAAACTAAATTTATTATACTGTACAGATCCTTTAGGATCTCCTTCTTCTTTTTCTTTTCAGCTGACCAAGGATACGATCTACAAACATGGGTCAAGACCCCATTTGAACATTCCCAGACAGAGTCAGAGTGCACATAAGGGTAAGAACGCTGACGTGATTTTATTTCTAAATTGTTTATAATCCTTCACTCTCTGTGATTATTAGACGCTGTAGACTTTGACCTTTTCAACTAATGCACGCATAGCGCGATCGCGACTCTTTTTAACTCACCAATTTTAGACGGCTGAATTTTAGTACTTTCTCTGAGGCAGGGAAGGAAGGGGGAAAATATAATTTTACCATCCCTAAGGAACTTTTTCTTTTCATTTTGCGGACTAAAAGGCTAGTAAGAGCCTTCAGTCCTAACAGTGTCAGCCATATTGCATCTCCATTGTTTGGGCTAAGAGCATCGGACCAGTCTTTTTCCTGGTTGCCATGCCCCCTTCCACACATGTGCCAGCAAACTATATTTAACAAGGACAAACGGCAGACATGCACCGGACAAGCCGCTGGTGCTCTGAATGCATGCCTAAGGCAAGCCAGCCTGCGCCCGACCGCACACAAACAGCCTCAGGGGCCAGAAATTCTGCTGGTTTCAATATAAATGCTACCCAGATACAATATACAGGGCACAACTGAGAAGCTATATGCCTACATGTAGCAGGAGGGAGAAGGAGGTCCCTTTCCCTCTAACCAACGGATGGAGCCATAGGTATAGCACCTGGGAACTCGAAGATTGCTCTAGGATAGACCACCCTGACAAACCCATAAGACCCTCACAAGACTGACCCTCCCAGAAAGGTGGAAAAATTCACTCACAACATACTGAGATGTGGGTTGACTAATGACAGATCCTTAATAAAACACAGCCTGGAGATAAGGGATATTATCGAGGAATCTAATTTTGACTGCCTATACCTGACAGAGACCTGGGCCAGAGTTGACTCTGACCTGGACTTTGTCACAACACTGCCTACAGGCTATTGTGTAGAGAGAATAGAGGCAAGACAGGAGAGGAGGTGGGGGTAGCGATTATTTTCAAACATAACTTGAGCTGTAGTTTAACCTCTTTAACAATCACACCCGATACCTGTGAAGGTAGATTTTTTAAGACCAAATAAGGAAATCTGCTCAGAATTCAAGGACTATTAGTCTATCGTCTGCCTGGGCCCAAAAATAAATTCTTAGTAAATTGGGCCCAAATTCTTGAACCACTTACTTCGATGAACCATAGTATAGTTCTTGGAGACTTCAACTTCCAATTAGAAAATAGAGAAGATGGTGAGACCCTAACTCTCCTTTATTCCATGACCTGCTTTGTTTGGAACCAAGGGGTCACCGATAGCATGCATACTGGGGGCCACACACTAGATGGTATTTTCTCTACAGCATGAGTTCACCAGGATAGGGAAGTGCAGGCAACTCGAGTGGAAGGACCATTGCCTTATTTCCTTTGAAGTGAAATACAAAAGAGGGAAGGAACTTAAGCAGACCACCACCACTTCCAGTAGAAATTGAAACTGCATACAAAAAGAGGATCTCACACTAGCCCTAGAGAGAAGCCAAGAAAAACTAAAGGACAGTACTGGTCAGAGTGTGACAATTTTTGACTCATGGGTTAAAGAAGCAATCAATACTGTAGCACCTTTGAGGGAGATCAAAAAGGTTCAGCCCCTTGGTACACCGAAGAGCTTAAGACACTCCAGTGATCATGCAGAACACAGGAAAGGAAATGGAAACTCAATCTGGGTCCAGTCAAAAGACACTTATAATAGTGGCATAAAACATGCCAAGTCATGTTACTTCTCTCAGAAAATCAGAAATGCATGCAACGCCCCCAAAGAACTGTTTAAAGTACTCAAGGCGTTAGCAGCCCCGTCCCCCTTCAGGAGCTAGAAAATGCACAAAAATTCTGCGGCAGTGTAACTACCTTTTTCAAAGACAAAGTCATGAAAATAGTTGCTGAATTTTCAGCCCCCATCTGGTCCCAGGAGCGCATGATCTAGAACTTAATAATACACAAGAGGGTGGGGCAACTTTGTCACAATTCTCACCCTTAACAACTACTAACATTATCTCCTATTTGTCCAAAATTCACTCAGGTTCCCCCAATGACCCCTGTCCCCCCAGAATACTGCAAATGGTTAGCAAATGCCTAGCAGCACCTCTAGAAAAGATCTATGCAAAAATATTAGAATATGGAAAGTTTCCCAACACTTGGAAAGAAAATGTCATTATGCCAATTAAAAAAAAGCAGGAGGGAGACTCTGGATACCTCAAAAATCTACACCCAATTGCTCTCTTTCCAATGCTGGCTAAAATATTAGAGAAGCATATAAATGAAGAATCTGCTACCTTTCTGCTGTCTCATGAGTAACTGGACGTCTCCCAACATTGATTCTGCAAACACCATATACTTAGTCCGCCCTACTGGTCACCACTAATATCATAAGAAAACAGGTAGGCCAAAAAGGATGCACCATTCTGATTCTGTTAGCTATAAGGCTGCACCACTGCCTCTTCAAGGCAGGTCTGAGAGGCTCAGCTTTGAGCTTGCTGGAGACCTTTCTCCAGGGGAGAATTCTGTTGGTTAGGTGTGGGGATTTCTGCCCACCCTCTTACAAGCTTCCTTGTGGGGATCATCTTTGTTCAACCATTTTTAATCTTTATGTCGCCCTCCTGGCCAATTTGGTTCAATCCTTTGACTTCCAGGTGTCCTCATATGCTGACGATACCCAAATCATTGTTACCATGCAAGACAGCACAGACATTACAGCTGACAGATTTCAAACTTGTATGAGAGAACTCAATAAATGGATGAACCAGGATAGGATAAAAATGAATGAGTACAAAACTTAAGTTATGGTCTTTGGTGCGAACCCCACCATTTGGAACCTCAACTGGTGGCCCGAGACCTGTGCGACCTTCCCAACCCAACAGCTGCTGTTTATTTGTGATTCAGAACTAACCTTTGATACCCAGGTAAATAAAGTTACAAACACATGCATTTGGCTACTCAAAATTCTTATGAAAATCCTGCCTTTTATCCCACATGAACTTAGAGTACTCTTCGCCCTTATTGTGTCCAGGCTAGTCTATTGCAATGCCCTTTACTTAACATCAATCAACTTGCCCTGAATAAGCTACAACTTGTTCACAATTCAGCAACAGGCTAGTACTCGGGATACCCAAGTCTGCTCCCATTAAGGAGGGCCTTAGGAGTTTGCACTGGCTCCCAATTAGGAAACGTGTCACCTTCAAGACGCTGTGCTTGGCGCACAAAGCACTTCACTCCCAGGCTCCAAACTGTAATTAGCTGGCACATACCAAATCACTCATTAAGATCATCAAATAAAGGTAGCAAGGTGGAACAGTGTGCATGGACATCCTACCACAATCAAAAGTGAGTTTAAATGTAAACAGTGTGCAATGACTGTGTGTGTGTGTGTGTGTATGTGTGTTGTACACCTAGACATTCTTACAGCCTTACACTTGTGGAGGCCAACATAGTGACCTCATAGTCTTATGACTGTAAACAAAGGCCCATGTGATGTGCATGCGTACACAGTGGAATCAAGATAGTCACCATATGCTACATCAACGTTTGCAGTCACATAGCAAAATCAGAGCGTTGTCTTACATTCCACATATACATTTTGAGTCCTTAACTGTGCCGTTGCTGGATTGGCTACCGAGGGCCAATGCTGGCACTCTTGTCCCAGTAGGCAAGGATGCAACTGTTACATGCAGGAATGGACGTGAGCGTGTTAGAGTGTCTTACTCTGAAACAAACAATGCTGTCACTCCTACTGTGCCATCTATGTGTGCTATTAAAAACAGGCCACAAAGAAAATCAAAAAACAAAATAGATGTCAAAGTATAACTATATGCATTATCACTCCTGCCAAGGTAGAATGCACTGACACATTCCAGGTTAGAGTGCCATATGAGTTACCTGGCCTTGTGATGATCAAAATACAGGCTTACAATTTAGGCAAACACTTTTCTGCAGGAGTAATGTGCATGTACCACAACATTATATGGTTTTTGTTAGGTATTTTCATCTGTTAAATGATGCCTCACACATATTACGATATTAACAGGTGTCATATAGGCCTAGCCATGTACCTTTCATAGCTAGACAGTCAATCTGTAACCTGGATGCCACATACACTGTAGAGTGAATGTGAAGTTGCTTTCACTTCCACTTACAGTCTTTTTGTCTGTGCTGGCTGGTGCAGGTGTTTGGTGTGTGCTCAGTTCATTGCTTGCATTTTTTGGTTTAGTTGTCTGTGCTGTCCCTGTTGTGTCCCAAAAGTGTTATTTGTGTATTTTATTTGTAGTTGTTATTGTTTTGTCTACCGTATTGGGTATTTGTCTTTTTGGGGGTTTGTAGTTTTAGGGGCTGGGAAAGGGTTAGATTTAGTTGTAGGTAAGGGTGTTTAGATGTGCTAGGGATCTATCAGGGAGAGGATCAAAGAATCTTTCAGAGGAGGAGTTTGGGGTGCCTCCTGTGGCTCCTGTTCCACCATCGGCCCAACACGATCGCCACAGGGGTAGAGTGATCCAGGATTATACTACCCTAGAGAGAAAAGAGCAGTGGGAAAAGGTTTGCTTCCACATGAACTGTGTCTTCACGTCCAACTGTCTGCCCAGCAACTAAAGCACAGATGGGCAGATGTGGTTATCCAGGAGGCAGATCTTATCACTCATCTCGGAATGGAAGTTGGTGAGTCTGTTGGTAAGTACCTCTATTCCATGAGCTTGTAACTTTGTGTGTTCAGCAAAAATCTGTTATTGCTTTTTCGACTGGAAGGGTCAGATATGTTTTTGGGGTAGTATGTCATGATACCAGGCTAACTCTGTTAAAAAAAGGATTTATTCCACATAGGCATGTTCACAGTGGCCTAACACTAGCCCAAACAGGCTGTGCAGGGGAGGCTCAAGGGTGCTTGGAGATCCATCTGGCACTGTGCTAGAAGTGTTGTCACTTGGCCTTCTAGACCATTACTCACTCCAAACTGTTGGGCCACCCTCCATTTATTTTGCAGGGGAGCACACTCAGATGTCATCACACCACAGGTTTGACAGGCGTTTGGTGCACCCTCAAGAGTTTAACATCCATGTTATTTTTAAAATGGTCACAATTCCTTTAGGAGCCTGTACAGGGCATGAATAGACAATGTTTATTTACCGTGCACTAGTAACATGTTTGAAGTTAAGTGAAGCAAAAAACAAGCATGGTTATGGTGTTATGTGTGTAGCATTGTTCAGAACACTGATTGGTTTCACAACATCCCAGCAAACTTATCACCTTGCAGAGTGTAGTCTGTCAATTTAAACTGTTCACTTGGCCTTCAAAGCCAGGCACCCCAGCACCATGTAGCAAGGACTACACTCTTCGCTCTGTGCACCTCAGGCATGATTTCTCCGATGTCTTCTGCAAACACTGCCATATGGCATACACATGTTCATTATAAAGTCATGTCAACTTTGCCATATGCTGCATGCCCAATGTGCAGAAAAGTGTTTCCCAACCCTTTGACTTCTTTGGACCCCCACTGTATCAATACTGGAACCTAGGGACCCCCACTGAATCATCAGTTGAATCCGGGAACCTCCCACCTATGTATTACTGGAAGCCCGGGACCCAGGCCTAAATATTCTTGATTATTTGAAACTCAAACCAATGCACAAAAAACACAGAAAAAAGCATTCATCAAACATATACACAAATGTTAACACATTTTATTTAAGTTGCAAACACATAAAAAAAATTTTTTGCTTTCATTGAAAGGTAGGAGCTTTTCTAAATTCAACTGAAGCCACACATCATCTATACTATATTCTTCGTGATGTACTTGCACTGCTCCCACAAATCAATCTGAGGATACTAATTTAATTTTTTGCCTCCAGATTAATATTCCTTGCACTTATAGTACATTTTAAAATTTCAGCTGTACATTTACCCACTTTATTTATATGTACTTTATTCATCAGTTAATATTATTTAATTTTCTAAGCAGTCACAGCTCTCCTGAGGAGGCTTCACAGACTCTCATGGGTCCCTGGACCACAGGCTGGAAACCACTGGTGCAGACAATACTAGACATTTATGAAGTCAATGTGCTGTGTTTCATATATACACAGTGTACATGTTCAGAATTCATAGGGCAATGAACCATGTTTTTGTCTTGTACACCTTCAGGGTTCCCAATGCTACCAGTGAGTGTCAATTGATTGTTTACTGTGCTCTGTAAGGTTGTGTGTGATCTCTGTTATTGGTTGCATTCAGATGTGCAGGGGTTTCAACATTCTGAAACAATTTTCATTATATGTTAAATCACAAAGGAAGTAGGACAAAGTTGCATGTGCAATCAATAGGGACAAATGTTAATGTGAATGTATTGGCAATGTATGCAGGCACATATGATGGATGGCTCTGAATCTGCTGTGTTAATGTTTTGCCAGCTATCACGTGGATGCTTATGGCACATCTACTATCACTAGTCACAATACGAACAGATGGTCATAAGTTCAAATGTCTCTCATTCATACCATGGATGGACAGAAAGTAACAAAAGGTTCACAAATTATGAATGGCATAGGCAGAGATTTTCAAGACAAAGGCGGTCAGGAGACCGCGGATGCCATTCTGGCTTTCCCGCTGGGCCGGCGGGCGACCGCCAAAAGGGCGCCCGCCGGCCCAGCGGGAAAGCCCCTGCAACATAGAAGCCGGCTCCGAATGGAGCCGGCGGTGTTGCAGTGGTGCGACGGGTGCAGTAGCACCCGTCGCGATTTTCACTGTCTGCAAAGCAGACAGTGAAAATCTTCATGGGGCCCTGTTAGGGGGCCCCTGCACTGCCCATGCCAGTGGCATGGGCAGGTCAGGGGCCCCCAGGGGCCCCACGACACCCGTTCCCGCCATCCTGGTTCTGGCGGTGTAAACCGCCAGAAACAGGCTGGCGGGAAGGGGGTCGGAATCCCCATGGCGGCGCTGCAAGCAGCGCCGCCATGGAGGATTCCCTGGGCCAGGGGAAAACCGGCGGGAAACCGCCGGTTCTCCTTTTCTGACCGCGGCTTTACCGCCGCGGTCAGAATGGCCCTGGAAGCACCGCCAGCCTGTTGGCGGTGCTTCCGTTGCCCTCCACCCTGGCGGTCATAGACCGCCAGGGTTGGAATGAGAGCCAAAGTATGTTTGCCCAAGTCCAAATCTGAGCACAACATAGGTTTGGTTGGGTTGTAACACATATCCCAGACAACACTATCAATAATCAACAATACACAGTGAAAAGCTTTTAAAATGTAATAGTCCTCCTATTTTGTTTGCACATCATACTATGCCCATACATGCAAAATATGTTTCTTATCCCTACCACAATAGTTACAGTGTGTAGGATTGAAGGCATGTTCAGACATTCATGCCATTCAAACAGCAAAATGCTTATTGATCCACACATGTACCAATAGCTGGGCATCTTGCCCAAGTTTAAAATCCAACAAACTTGTGTGACAATGTGAGCAGGCTAGGCATCACTAAACAAGATTAATTCCTAGTACAGATGCTGCATATGTATTTTTTGATGTGGCAAAGTTAATATGTACCATTCATTAGAGCAAATCCTGTGGCCAAATTGCATATCTGCGTGTGTTGCTGTGAATGTGTAAGTACATTGTCCATAGCAATCATTTACTTGGGTTCACCACTGAGACCACATTTATCATGGTATCTGGCAGCTGTCATCCAGCATCATGGGTACATGAGGATCTCTCAGAGTGCTGCATATCAGTGACATGTAAGATGTGGTGGCAGAGGAGCAATTTCCAAAATGCTATGTTGTTTTTAAGGAAGTTGGAGAGAAAGTCTATGTGAACATGCCTTTGGACGGTTTAACTTCAATTTCCCTGTCTCATGCATACTGCTAGTGTAGTTGTACAAATGGCAATGCATGGACATTTTGTGTGGCAGGTACACACAGGATGTGAGGATTCCTACCTCAGTGCAGACAGAATAGATGTGACTAGATGTGGCACGTCACTAGTCCACACATGGTGATGCAGCTAAAGGCCTGACTCGTGGCCTCATATACACAATGTCCCATTATCAACATGTGACGAGACATTTGTAGCATTTTGTGAAGTAAAAGGCCAATGTGTAAAGTACCACATGCATGTCTGCACTGTGTTGTCAGCATACAGACCATTACAAAGTCGCCCCTCTGGTGACATTACCCATTACATCTTCTCCCAAAAAACTGTCACTCTTGATTTATTTTTGGCAAATACCTGCAAGGTGCAGCACAAGATACTCATACATATGAGAATCATTAATGCACACATCACATGGATTTGGTTTGCGTTTACGTGCCTCAAGGTAACAGTGCTTGCTGACATGTATGGGCAGACACTAGGGTATGTAAAGGGCCACATGGTATTGCTTGAATTCCATTACATGAACTATGTAATAGGATTCCAGGTATTTCTATGAGTCAATATTGGAGAAGTGTCCAGCAGGCCAGTTTAATTGGAGGTAGCTAGCCACCCTCCATCAATGTGTCAACTACATGGCAGAGTCAGTCTATTCTGCAATATGTGTGGCCTTGTACTTTTGCCTTATCAGTTACGCAATGCTGAGGCACAATACCTGTATTTGCTAGACATTGCTCATTTCACATATGTTATTGGCCATTGCATATACCCACTTCCATGCTGCATGACAAACCCCAGGGAGTAGCTAGGTGGACCATGTGTACCTTTCTATGTGTACACAACATCGCAGTTCCTAATCAGTCTTAGTATTATTGGTTATACCTTTATTTGAGAATACACTGCCATTTCATATACTTACAATGTCGACATATGAGTACCTTTGTATTGTTACATGAGTATATGATTCTAATGATGGTTTGTTATTTTTAGATTAAAAAATGTCTTTTGGCAAGTCATGCCAAATGATTTTTTTGGTAATTTAGGACTATTATTGATTATAGCATATACATCTTCAGCTTTGTCTGATACATACTTCCTTCCTCTCCAACAGACAACATGACGCCTGCCCAGGAAAATGCTGATGATATCTGTCTGAAAATTTCCACCACCTCAAGCATGTTGACTGGGCCTACCAGTTGGTGGGCCTTATGTATGTTGAGGGGAAGGTGGATAGGACCTGGAAGTCTGGACCTCAGGGGCACCAAAGACCGGACAAGGCATGCACTAGCCAGGAAGTCGATGTGCCCCTTGTGGTGAAGCAGTAGTGGTTAAAGGAATCTCAACAGCGCAGAAATCAAAAGCACCAAGGATCCAGACCACAACCCCAGGACAACCCTCTACTTACAATCAAGAGGCCCTTAAAGACGTATCGGAACTAAAACAACGTGTGGCAGGCATGGAACTACAGATAGCCCAGTTAACACTTTGTAGAAGTCCGTGGATTTCATTGCTGACCAGATTTAGGCCTCTGTCGGATTTTCTGCCCTTCCCCTGTTTGTTATGTATTGCTTTCAAAGACTAGTAAATTAGCAGAGGTTAAGATAGGTAGTAGCATAGGAATAGGTTAATTTAGTAGTAGCATTTTAACATTTTGTTAAGAAAGGTGGGAATATGGGTGGTAGGTTAATAACTAGGTGGGTGGTTGATGTTTAGGATATGTTTATGGTAAAAAATAATAAAATGCTAAAATACAAAAAATATATATTTGATTAGGTTTCAATGGTTAGGTAGTTTGTGTATAGGTTTAATTTATGTTGGTGTCATGTGAAAATGCATATTAAGGGGGTGTGATAGGGCCGTGCTATATAGGACACAGTGCTATGCTATATTTATAGATTCAGTACGGCAGGAATGCAGTCTATAGCCAACAATTCTCTTTATTCTTTTTTTCTCACAGAATCTCTGAACAGAAGTATCTGGGACAGTTTTCCTTTAATTTTTCTTTCTCTTGGCTAGTCCTTTTTCTTTATTTGTTTCCCCCCAATTTATGTGGCTCTTTTTTTCACGGTTCTTCAGGTCTCCTCTGCAACGAGCGACGGGCAGGCTCCGGGAGCAGAAAAAAAGAAGAAAAGGAGTGGATCAGGTAAGTGTCCTGTCTAACTTTTACATCATTTATTAATCAGGCATCGAAAGAGGGAGGGATTATGCAGATGAGGGGTTTGTTATGTGCTCCTTATTCCACTCGGTTCTCTCTTCGCCTCCAGGTGGCTCTCGTGTATAGTGGGCCTCTTGTGAGTTAATGTGCACTTGGAAATAGAGTAGGCCTCCGTGGTCTACTTAGGTAGGCTTTTGCCCTTCCACACCTTCCCGCCTACACCTTCCTCAATAGCCGGTGTGTTTGACTGCGTAAGTGATCAAGTACCTGACCGAGCCACATCCCTCCTGGGATGCAGTGGGCTCCTTCGCATCTCCTGGGTCTTTCCGCCTCGCTGCGGGAGGGTCTCGTCTCTCCCGTTGTGGCTGCTCGCAGTACCTTAGTCACCTCCTCTCCATCACGTCCCTTCTTCAGTTCCTCGTCTGGTCTCTCTCTCTTCTCTTTCCCTCTGGAGTTCTCCTTGTTCTCCTCATGCGTCCTTCCTTTCATTTTCCTGATGTCAGCCCGCTCACTGATGCATACCGCTGTTGTTCCTCAAGCAGTCCCACTGGGGGACTGTAGAGCTGAGCTGGGGCTCCTCTGCCCGTTTCCCTCTTTTACTTCAGACAGTTCCCTGTCACAGGGGGTTGGGGCTGAGGATTAACATGCCTGTAGTTGTATATGTGTAAAGAAGTATAAGTTAAGGTTAGGTAGGTTAAGATAGATTTAAGTAAAGGTAGAGTAGGTTAGTTAGCATAGATTTGTTTAGTCATAGTTTAGATAGGATAAATAAGGTAGCGTAGTGTGCTTAGTTTTAGATTTGATAAGTTTTATATTGATAACAATGAACAATATTTTCTACTTCCATAACTGCTTCATGATTTACTGCGTAGGAGTTGTCATATATGCTTAGGTTGTGTTAAGCACATGCTGTGGGATTGTCAGTCAGTGTTTATAAATCTGTGTAACTAGGTAAAATGCCTACTGAGAAGGTCCTGTCAAGTTTACAATGGAGTCATTTAAGGGATCTTCAAACATGATAGTACACTGTAAGTGGCACTCTTCCTGTGAATGGACACACAGCCCAAAACAGGGATTCCCATACTATTGAACTGTGTGTGTAAGTTAAGCTACATGTATTGTATGGATGATTATGTCACTCATGCCAGCCACTTACACACTCACCCAAACAAACCTAAACAACACTGCTGTGACCATTGTATTCCCACATCAGTATTATTTGCTGGCTAGAATCCATGGAGGTGCTCCTCACGTATGCAGAAATGTCATTCACCTTTACCACTGACTGATTGATAATTGTTGCATTTCATGTTTGTGACCTTCGGAAACTACTTGCTAGCTTAGATGCACATAGTGTTCACATAAACTATTCCCTTTGGCCTGTGTAGATTTGTCCATGTCTCTGTGAAACACAATTCCCTTTATATAGTAGTTAGGTGGTCATTCTGACCCTGGCGGTCTTTGACCGCCAGGGCGGAGGACCGCGGGAGCACCGCCGACAGGCCGGCGGTGCTCCAATGGGGATTCCGACCGCGGCGGTAAAGCCGCGGTCGGACCGGCACCACTGGCGGGGTCCCGCCAGTGTACCGCGGCCCCATTGAATCCTCCGCGGCGGCGCAGCTTGCTGCACCGCCGCGGGGATTCCGACCCCCCCTACCGCCATCCAGATCCCGGCGGTCGGACCGCCGAGATCCGGATGGCGGTAGGGGGGGTCGCGGGCCCCTGGGGGCCCCTGCAGTGCCCATGCCACTGGCATGGGCATTGCAGGGGCCCCCGTAAGAGGGCCCCTACATGTATTTCACTGTCTGCTGCGCAGACAGTGAAATACGCGACGGGTGCAACTGCATCCGTCGCACAGCTTCCACTCCGCCGGCTCGATTCCGAGCCGGCTTCATCGTGGAAGCCTCTTTCCCGCTGGGCTGGCTGGCGGTCTGAAGGCGACCGCCCGCCAGCCCAGCGGGAAAGTCAGAATTACCGCCGCGGTCTTTCGACCGCGGAACGGTAACCTGACGGCGGGACTTTGGCGGGCGGCCTCCGCCGCCCGCCAAGGTCAGAATGAGGGCCTTAGTGTCTTTAGGGTCAGCACATCCACCATGGTCTACTTAGCCCAGTCATCAACGACATACCTCACACAGGTTGGAGATAGTGCATTTATTTACATCTGTGTAAATATGAAGGATCACAAGTGCAGTTATTTCAGCAACAACCACAACATTGTTTTAAAGCTAAAGGATGTCCAGGCAGAGTCCAGGGGGGATACATGTCATGAGACATGCAGAGGAGAGGAGTATTCCAGTGAGGAGGAGATCCAAATTGCCATTGGAGAAGGGAGACCACATTAACAGTCCACAAATGCGTAAGAGCAACAGGTGAGAAAACAAAAAATAGACAGTGCCAGATGACAAGAGCAATGGCATGTTTTTCAATACAGGTTTAATGGGAAAACTGGCTAAGGGCCACAGACAAAGGTTACTGGGAAGTTCTCTGCCTGAAAGTGGGAAAATCAACTTCTTCCTCCCCTGATGTCTAGTGTGCCTCCCCTGGGGATTGTACAGGAGACATCTGAGGCACAGGCACATCAGGGGCTGAAGATGTGGATCCTCTGTCCCCAGCAGCATTTGCCTGTGCCGACAAGGAAGGCAGCACAGCTCTGAGAAGGGCCTGCTGGCTTGTCAGCACAGCAACAATGATATGGTGGAAGGCATCCATTGTTGTAATATAGGTGTATAGCCCCCAGCTGGGTGGCAACCTCACTGGTGTCACATTGACGGGCTGTTTTTGTTTCTTCAGCCTCTTGACACCAGTGACGTCAGCCAGGGACTGTTCCAATCTCTGGAGCGGACTACAGGTGCCTCTAACTGCATCAGAGGTGCTCCTATTGAGACTCAGGCACGTACGGACTCCCTCTAGGGTGTCCACAATGGTCTCTAACCCCACCCTCACCACATCCAGCATCCTACTACTTGATGTGTGAAACATAACCTTGGGTCCTTGGAGTCTAGCCCTTGCCTCGAACTTGCTGATGGGGTAGGTTGGGTGGTCATCAGTCCCTTCCACTCCCGGAGAAGGTGAGACAATGTAGTCGAGGATTTTCTCAAACTTGCTTTCATCCAAGAGGGGCAGAATGTCATTGGCAGCAGGTTGGTCATCCTGGACAGCCAGCTGGTCAGGAGTTGCTCCTCCTTTTCCAATCAAATGGATATATGTCAATGCTGATCAATGCTAGATATTGACATAAGTAAGCTGGCTGACGCACAGTTTTTATCCTCCTTCACTTTCATCTAAAAATTGATGTGTGGCTCCTATGAGACTTGTATGTTTTGAGGGGAAACTGCACTGTAGTTGCCTTTCAGATGGCATTATTTGTGCATTGTTCACATGCCACTGTGTGACAAGGGTATTTGTGTCATACAACACATTGTAGCACAGTTGCACAGCTTGCTTGCCATACTATATCATTGTAGATAGGTTGAGGTAAAGTACACATCAAGCTTGGACATTGACACTTCTGATGGCTATGCCTAACGTTCTTTAATGTATTTACAGCACCACTGTGCACATTGCACCTGTTGGACTTGGCCCTTTTTGCAGTGCCATCCCCAATCTTCTTGCCTCCTTCCTCCTATTTTGTATGACCTGTTTTTGTTGGATTTAGAACTCTGGGCACTTTACCACTGCTATTCAGTGCTAATGTGCATATCCTCTGTGTACATTTTATTGTTGATTGGCTTTCCATGATTGGCATATTTGATTTACTAGTATATCCCTAGTAGAGTGCACTAGAGGTGCCCAGGGCCTTCAAATCAAATGCTACTAGTGGGCCTGCAGCACTGGTTGTGCCACCCACATTAGTAGCCCTGTAAACATAGCTCAGACCTGCCACTGCAGTGCCTGTATGTGCAGTTTTAAATTGCCACTTCAACTTAGCAAGTGTACCTACTTGTAAGGCCTACACCTTCCTTTTTTATACACATAAGGTACCCCTAAGGTAGGCCCGTGGTAGCCCCATGGACAGGGTGTAGTGTATGTTAAAAGTGGATCATGTACTTATGTGTTTTACATGTCCTGACAGTGAAATACTACCAAATTCGGTTTTCACTGTTTCAAGGTGTATCTCTCTCATAGGTTAACATAGGGGCTGCCTTTAAATATCCTTAAAGCGCAGATTCCCTTTGGGGGCAGATAGAAATGTGGAGTTTGGGGTCTCTGAACTCACAATTTAAAAATACATAATTTAATTAAGTTGTTTTTTAGATTGTGTGTTTGAAAATTACACTTTTAGAAAGAAGGTATTTTCTTGCTTAAACCATCCTGTGACTCTGCCTGTTTGTGGATTCCCTGTCTGTGTCAGTTTGACAGTTGGACTGTTTGCACCTCTCTTCTAGACAGTGACACAAAGGGAGCTGGGGTGGAACCTACATATCCTGATGGGCCATCTGGGCTGAGGGGAGGGGAGGAGTGATCACTTACACCTGAAAAGGTTGTGCCTGCCCTCACACAATGCAGTCTCCAACCCCCGCTGTGTGTCTGGGGCCTGGCTTGGGCAGGATCTTGTAAACAACAGAGACTTGTCTTTGAAGTAGGCCTACTTCAAAGGCAGAAAGGGGTATAAGAAGAGGATCCAAAACCCATGAAAATCAGATTTCTTCTGTAACTAAGAGGAACCCCTGTCACGGAGAAGAGCTGGAGAAGCTGGCGGACGAGTACTGCCCCTATGCCTGTGCTTTGCTGGGTGGGCCTGCAGTAGCTGCTTCTGCCTGAGAGAGGACAAAAAATGACTTTTGTGTGACTTCCCACTGGTGAAGAATCTCCCAGGGCTTGAACTGAGCTTGCCTCCTGTTGTTGAATCCTCAGGGACTTCAAAGAATTCTTTCTGCCAGCACTTGGGTTTTCTGCTGGGAGTTCTGCCTGCTAAGTGGTGCCCTGACCTGTCTCTGGGCCCTTGAAAGGTGCAGCTGGTGGAAAAGAACAAAACTCAATGCAAAGACCGATGTGCGGGAAACTTTCGATGCACCACCCACCCAGCAGCTGATAAATGATGCACCGCCGGCCTCGGGGCCAAAATCAACACTCCACCTGCATCACAGCTGGGAGATTCACGCAGCGCGGCTGGACAAATGATGTGCAACATCCGCAACAGCTGCTGTTAACGACGCAATCCCCCACGCAGTGCAGTTTCTTGACACCGTGCGAGTGGATTTCAACCCAACTTCGCTCGGCGCAGAAAATCAACGCAGAGCCTGCCCAGACCCGAGGTCCCTGTCCGGATCGAAGCATTGCTCTCTTGCAGGAGAGAAGAAATGACGTACGCTGACCCGACTGGAGGAGAAAAAACGCACGTTCTCGCTTGCGGGTGAGAAATCGGTGCTTTGCCGGCCTTTTTCGACGCACACTCACCAGTGCGGCTTTATTTTGACTCTACTCAAGTACTTTTTTGAAATAACAGCATTCTCACTGTTCACAAAGGATTAAGGGCCAGATGTAGGAAGTCGTTTGCATGTGCAAACTGCGAAAATCGCAGTTTGCGCTATGCAAACGGTCTAACGCGATGCACATTCACAAATTGCGAGTCGGTACCGACTCGCAATTTGTGAATGCGACTCGCAAATAGGAAGGCGTGTTCCCTTCCTATTTGCGACTCGCATCGCAATTCAGAATTGCTTTCGCGGTCGCAAAGCAACTCGCAGTTACCACCAGTGTCGCACTGGTGGTAACTCATTCGCAAAATGGAAGGAGTCCTCATGGGAACCCTTCCCCTTTGTGAATGTTGCCCAGAATGTTTTTTCAGAGCAGGCAGTGGTCCAATGGACCACTGCCTACACTGAAAAAACGAAACCAAATGGTTTCGATATTTTTTTCATTTTGCAACTCGTTTTCCTTTAAGGAAAACGGGCTGCAAAATGAGAAAAAAAACTGCTTTATTTAAAAAGCAGTCACAGACATGGAGGTCTGCTGACTTCAGCAGGCCACCATCTCTGTGAGTGCAGGGACTCGCTATGGGGTCGCAAAATGCGACCCACCTCATTAATATTTATGAGGTGGGTTTTTGCGACCCCATAGCGAGTCGCAGACGGTGTCTGAGACACTGTTCTGCATCCGATATTGTGACTCGGAAATTGCGAGTCGGACAGACTCGCAATTTCCGAGTCGCAATCTCGGAGTTTGCTACATGTGGCCCTAAGACTCTTATTTGTTTTTTAATTCATAACTTGACCTGTGTATGTCAGATTTTTGTTGTTTTGGTCTTGTTTTGTTCAGATAAATATTACCTATTTTTCTAAACATGTGCTGTGTCCTTTTGTAGTGTTTTCACTGAGTAGCTAGGGGCCAGAAGTACAAAGCGTTTTGCATGACGCAAACTGCAAAATTCGCAGTTTGCGCCATGCAAAACGCGCATCACGATGCACATTCCTATTTTGCGAGTCGGTACCGACTCGCAAAATGGAAATGCGACTCGCAAATAGGAAGGGGTGTTCAATCCTATTTGCGATTCGCACCGCGATGCAGAATTGCTTTTTCGCAGTTAGCACCCATGTCAAGTGGGTGCTAACTCATTTGCAAAAGGGAAGGGGTCCACATGGGACCCCATCCCCTTTGTGAATGTCGCCAAAACTATTTTTTCCGAGCAGGCAGTGGTCCAATAGACCACTGCCTACTCTGAAAAAATGAAACCAAATGGTTTAATTTTTTCTTTTGTATTGCAACTCGTTTTCCTTTAAGGAAAACAGGCTGCAATACAAAAAAAAACTGCTTTATTAAAAAAGCAGTCACAGACATGGAGGTCTGCTGTCTCCAGCAGGCTTCCATCCCTGTGAGTGCAGGGAATCGCAAGGGGGTCGCAAATTGCGACCCACCTCATTAATATTAATGAGGTGGGTCTTTGCGACCCCCTTGCGATTCGCAGATGGTGCTTGGACACCAATCTGCATATGATTTTGCGAATGGCAAATTGCGAGTCGCTCTGACTCGCAATTTACGAGTCGCAAAATTATATATTCCTACATCTGGCCCTAGGTGTGTTGGCACAAATGCTTTACACATTGCTTTTGAAGTTAAGCCTGCCTGCTAGTGCCAAGCTACCAAGGGGGTGAGCGGGGGTTAACTGATGGTGATACTCCTTTACCCTGACTAGAGTGAGGGTCCTTGCTTGGACAGGGGGGACCCCACTGCCAACCAAAGACCCCATTTCGAACAGCACCAATATTGTTCCAAGCAACCACTGTGCCAAGCATTCCCTGTGGCCACTACTCAGGTCACAGCTCTTGTGAAAGTGAACAGGGTTTGTTGATATATTCAATTTGATCCTGCTGTCAACCTTACAAACTCTACATCATAGAAGTCTGCCTTGTTGTGCTGTCTGGCATGCACATTGTGCATTCATGTGGCTGAGGTTCATATTGGTCATGCATCCTGTTAGACCTGGCATCCTTGGTGTGGTTCCCCTGTCATCCTGCCTCTGCTTCCTGTGTTTTTGACTGTGTGCTGGACTTTGTTTTTTCTTGTGTTTGGTACTCTGGGCACTTTACCACTGCTGACCAGTGCTAAAGTGCAAGTGCTCTCTGAGTAAACTGTATTGATAATTGGCTTTTCCCTGATTGGCGTATTTGATTTACTAGTAGGTCCATAGTAAAGTGCACTTGAGGTCCCCAGGGCCGGTAAACCAAATGCTAGTAGTGGCCTTGCAGCACTGATTGTGCCACCCACATGAGTAGCCCTGTCAACATGTCTCAGACCTGCCACTGCAGTGTCTGTGTGTGCAACCCTGCACTGCCAATTCGACCTGGCAAAGTGTACCGACTTGGCAGGCCCAAACGTTCCCATTCACAACATGTAAGTCACCCCTAAGGTAGGCCTTAGGTAGCCTTATGGGCAGGGTGCAATGTATTTAAAAGGAAGGACATGTACTGATGTGTGTTACATGTCCTGATAGTGAATACTGCCAAATTTGGTTTTCATTATTGTAAGGCTGGTCACTTCCATATGTTAACATGGGGACTGCCTTTAAATACCTTTTAAGTGCAGTTTCCCATTGGGAACAGGTAGAGTAATGAAGTTTGTGATCTCTGAACTCACAATTTAAAAGTACATATTTTGGTAAAGCTGGTTTTTAGATTGTCAGTTTGAAAATGGCACTTTTAGAAAGTGGGCGTTTTCTTGCTTAACCATTCTGTGTCTCTGCCTGCTTGTGGAATCCATGTCTGGGTCAGACTGACAGTTGGACTGTTTGTGAATTCCCTATAGATAGTGAGACAAAGGGAGCTGGGGTGTAGCCTGCATATCCCGATGAGTCTCCTGGGCTAGAGTGGGAAGAAAGCATCTGACACTTACACCTGATAGGGCTGTGCCTGTCCTCCCACAATGCAGTCTCCAACACCCTGGTGTGTGTCTAGGGCCAGGCCTGGGCACAGCAGGATCTTGTGAACAACAGAGACTTTCCTTTGAAGTGTGCCTACTTCAAAGACAGAACTGGATATAAGATACTCTACATTGCCTTTGAGATAAGCCTGATTGCTTGTGCCAAGCTACCAAGGGGGTGAGCAGGGGTTATCCTAGGGGTGTATCTCCCCTACCCTGACTAGAGTGAGGGTGCCTGCTTGGACAGAGTGCAAACTGACTGCCAACGAGAGACCCCATTTCTAACACATCCACACTACTCTACACAGCTAGCAACCTGCTACACTGCAGGAATGTGTAAATGCATGTACTTACCTTGGATGTGCAGTCTGTGAAAAAAGTGACCACTGTGTGCTATCTCTGAGAGGATGTACACAGTAAAACTAGGTAGACCACTAGGTAGCTAGCTAGGTAGCTAGCTAGGTAGATAGCTCACACCATTTCATGATTTGCCAGAGGTGATTATTTTCTGAGTATCACATACTGTTAGACTCAGACCCACTCACTTGAACATGTGCATTACTCCTCCGGCAATCTTCAATTAAGCTCAGTGGCTCCATTTACTGTCACACACAGATGGAAACCTGATTATAGATCGACTCACTTGTGATGCCAAAGTCTACATTTACATTAACCACTTCCAATTGCCTAACATGGCTGCATGTATTTGTGAGATATGTATCAGGCTGAACCCACACATGCAAGTAGTTGTGATAATGCATTACATGTACATACCCTGGTTTGCCACACAACTGTTCCTATACATCTCAGCCTCAAACCATCACAGAATCCTGCCCATAGTTATGGCAACCTAGCTCATCCTGTCACGTCTGAATTCCCTGTTGGTCATCCTTCTGCCTTGACATATGTAGTCTGATACGAAATTTCACCTTTCATCTCCCTTCTGACATGTGATACATATTCCCCCTGGTACACATCACATGTAGGGAGTAGTACAAATATGCCCTCTTCTACGTCACCCCTTCCCAGCTGCAACAAATGTGTGATACTATCAAGCACAGCAGTGCGTGTGTACAGCTCAGGCTACCATGCAGTACACATGCCACCTCTCACCTCCTTGGTAAGCAATGTGCCCCCATTCAAACACGGTGCCAGTTCAATGTGCTCAGCCAAACCTACATTAAACAACACTACCAGGGTACAACCTGTCTCACACACCATCTATTGTTTGACAAAACACAAAACTCCCTACTTTATTCATCAGTTGCTTAACCCCCACCCCTGACATTTTTTTACATACTGTTATTTAGGACGTTGGCTACCATGTCAGGCTACACCTGTGTGCTTACACTACACACATCAGTGTAGCTATGTGCAATGTAGTTTAGTGCTAGGGGCATATTTATGAGGCACATGCAGTGCCATTGCTTACCAGTGGTGCAGAGGACAGATCCATATCTATGAGGCCACGCAAAAGCTATTTGCATGCCTTTGAGTGGCCTCAAAGGTATGGAATAAGGCAAGGCAGTGAAAACGGCTATGTTGCCATAGTCTGTGTCAGGGGGTATTCCGTGGGTGTAGTGGCCTTGCACCTGTAGTCATGTCAGCGCTTCTTGCAGTCTGTCACTGTCCTTTTGACTTGTCCTATACTGTTGATTTTGCCCGCTCTGGACTTCCATATGGCCTCTTTCTTCTCTAGTGACAAAGAGTTGATGTTCATGATTTGTCACCTCTGTTATGAGTATTTGATTCTCCTCCTCATTAAAATTACTCTTTGCCTTCCCCTAGGACTCTGCCTGGCCATCCTGGCTGGTGCTGGGGTTGTTACCCTGCCAGCTCCATCTTTTCCTTTCTATGAATGGGGAAATGTTTTTTTGAAGTGCGTCACTTTTTTAAGGATTTCTGATGCATTATGCAATGAAAAGTGACGAAAGACTGATTTGCCTTGCTTTAATGTTCCGTAAATGATTCACTTTTGCAGCACATATGTCAGTTGTCCTTACAACATCCCTCACACAGATGCGTCATGTTTTTTTGATGCACCATGGGACCTTATGCCATAGTGGGCAATGTTGTAAATATGATGCATACATTGTCTAGAAATCTGAACAAACTGAAAAGTTGATTTTGTGCTCAGGTGTTTAGTTAATTACTGGTAAATTCCTCAATTTTATAATTTATCAGGTGACCCACTTGGATTGACACTGGCACAATCGGTTTAGGATTCAGTGCAGAAACCAAGCTGATTAGCCATGCAAGAAGCCATAAATTAAATAAACCTTGAATATTCATTTTATGCAGAAACCTATTGAATACCGTTTCCTTAATGAAAAATGCGTTTACAGAAATTCCTCCAGCAGATCAAAAATCCCATCTGTGGCGCTGCTGAACAATACACCCAAAGGCAACTAATAACAGCAACCCCAACTGTCCCACAAGAGACAGCTGCTGCTGTAGTGACAACGTCTTCTCCCCTGCATCTGGGCAGTAGTAAGGAGAAAAATGTGTATCTCTTGTAACCCGGAGCAAAAACTACAGCAGTACAGCACTGAGAGAGGAAGAAAACATATCAACAGTCTGGAACAGATTTACAATTTATGTATGAATCTGTAGCTAGCTTGAAATTTAATTTAGACTGTTTCTTCATACTCTTACTTTGAAAGGTATACAGACCTACGGGTTTGATTCAGTTCTTTAGAATGATACATTTGCCCTCTACTGAACTATATTAAACTGCATTGCATTTTTCAGAATTGTTTTCAATGATCTTAAATAGAAATATTTAGTTTATTCTAGTTAACATATTAACTCTAAGACTGACTTATGTCTTGCTTTTCTGAATCGATTTAGGTCTTAAATAAATGACAAACAATATTGAACTGGGAGAGATAAATAAACATAAAATACAGATTATGAAATACAATTATTGTTTTACAGGGAAAAAAAATTGAAATATGAAGCACTGTGCCTTAATAGGGATTATATATGTATAAAATAAATCATTTAGATGAATGAGACATTTCTACAAACAAATATTATGAAGAATATTGTACATTACCACTATTCCTTCACTGATTTCATACAGTCTTTGCAGGTTCGGCCACCAATGCGTAAACAGCGAGTTGCAATTGTTTTTGGGTAAAGATTATGAGCCTCGTTACGACCTTGATGGAGGGAGTTCCTCCATCACAAATGTGGAAGCTATCCCGTCCACCGTATTACAATCTCCATTGAATATAATGGAATCATAATACAAGGATGGGATATCCGCCACTTTTGTGATGGAGGAAACCCCTCCGTCAAGGTCATAATAAGACCCTATGGTGGTCATTCTGACCTCGGCGGTAAAAGGCGCCTACCGCCGGTCAGAAATCCTCCATAATCCCGCCGCGGTCGCGGAAACCCGCCACGGTCATTCTGACCCGCAGAAGGCAAACCTCCGAAAATCCGACCGCCACAACAGACCGCCAGACCAGCGGTCGGCGGAAAAGTGGAGGTGACAAAACCTCCACCGTCACGCCAACAGAAATACGCCCATGCCATTACGACCCACGAATCCACGCGGCGGTCATTCAAACGCGGTATTCCATTGGCGGGACACACCGCCGCGGTCAGAATACACACAAACGAACAAAACTCAGCCACATTGGACGATTTGAATCCCACACACCTGATACACATACACACACCACTCCCACACACACAATACAATATAAAACACCCACCCACATCACCCACAAACCCCTACGCTAAAAAATTCTGAAAGAAGGCCAGAGCGAGACACCAGCATCCACAAACTAACAGCCACAGCCACTCAACACCATCACCCACACACTATCCACACACAAAACAACACACACCACCACACTCAACTCACTTAAATACACATACTCCACCCCACACATCATACACACCACCCCATGGCACCCCAAAGACAACCCCGCTTCACAGACGAAGAACTCAGAGTCATGGTGGAGGAAATCGTTCGGGTAGAGCCCCAGCTGTTCGGCACACAGATACAATACACCAGCATTGCCCGGAGGACGGAGCTATGGCAGAGGATTGTCGACAGGGTCAACGCAGTGGGACAGCACCCCAGAAATCGGGAAGACATCAGGAAGCGATGGAACGACCTACGGGGGAAGGTGCGTTCCATGGTATCCAGGCACAACATCGCCGTGCAGAAGACTGGCGGAGGACCCCCACCTCAACCCCCACAATTCACATCATGGGAGGAGGAAGTCTTGAACATCCTGCATCCTGACGGCCTCGCAGGAGTCGGCGGAGGAATGGATACTGGTAAGTTGAAGCTTCAATACTGCTTCCCCCCACCTGCATGCCAAATCATACCCCAACCCTCACCCCCATCCTCGAACCCCACCCTCACCCCCACCCCCATCCTCACCCCCACCCTCACCCCCACCACCATCCTCACCCCCACCACCATCCTCACCCCCACCCCCAGCACACCTATTCCCCGCCAATGTCTCACCATCACAACCCACACATCCCAAAACCTAGGCCTGCATGCATCCACTAAGCATGGACACCCATCACCAAAGCATGCCCAATGCATATACACATCCCCCCCACAAGCCACCCTCACCAAAGCCCCCACACACGAATGCCAGCACTTGGGGACACGAGAACCCATAGATACACCCATATGCCACACATTGAAACTATAACCATACCTCTATACCCCTGCAGGATCCGACCGTCAACACACCGCGGCGGAGGGGCCAGAATTCTCCACACCCCCCACCCAAGAGGCCGTCAGCGATGACAGCAGCTCTGTCGACCTGGACACCGATGACCAGCCCGGACCATCGGGGACCTCTGGACAGTCGGTTCCCCTCACACAGGCCCAGGCCACTACAGACCCAAACCCCTCTGGGAACACCAGCACAGCTCCCACCCAGCGGGCCCATGCCTCTGTCTCCAGGGCGCGTCAATCTGCGGTGTGTCTACCACTACAGGGCACCCAGGATAACCCACCACCCCAACAACAACAGGGACCTGGGGGCAGTGGTAGTGGGCACACCGGCCAGGGGGCAGAGGCCCAGGGAAACAGGGCAACTCGGAGGGCAGCTGTGCGACAGGGGGGGGAGGAGAGGCCCAGGGAACCCACTCTCCACGAGGTCCTCACCACCATCATGGGAGCATACAACCGCTCCCAGGAGACGATGGCGACGGTACTGGCCCGGTTCCAGGAGATCCAGGTACTGCAGGAGGAACACTATCGGGGGTACAGGGAGGACATCAGAGCCATCAACACCACCCTGGTTACCATGGTAGGGCTGCTGCAGGACCTCGTCAACACCAGGGCGGACACTCAACAACACCCAAGGGCCCCTGCCACTAGCCTGGACCAAGAACAGCCAACCACCTCCGCCGGCGCTAGTGGACAGGAGGCCCCCGCACAGCAGCAGCCCACCAGACCCCCACCTCCTGCAGGAGAAGAACCACCCCGCAAGAGGGCCCTGAGATCTCGCAAGAAGACAGAGTAGGATGTCAAGACCCCCGCCAGCAATGGATACCACCTGATGTCATCCCACTGTCCCACATTGTCACCCTGTCCATCCTTGAACTGCCCATGCTCCATCTCTCCACAGGCCTCTGGACAATGCACCTGTGTGACTGTTACTCTGGACTCTGCCATGGACATTCCTTCACCATAGCCCCCACCCACTTGAAACCACCCATCCCATTTTGAGCACTTAAATAAACACCTATTTTGCACCAAAATATCTGGAGTCTGGCTGTGATTTCAATATATTGTAATTGACATGACAGTGCAAATATGTCCTTGTACATGGTGAAGTCAACAAACAGCTGCCACAAAGCTGTAGTCCATGGGGAAACGAAGCACAGGACTCGTAGTGGGGACCCCAGATCTGAAATAGGGAGGGAAAAGCCAAAACTCAGTCATCATACACTGGGGCAAATAGACAGGCAGCAGAGATGCAGGAGAGTAGTTAACATTTACTAAATTATCTTTGAAATGTTACCTGTGTCCTATTGGAAGTACTGTTCAATGATTCTGTCCCTGTTGTCTGTTTCAGCCCCGTCGTCTTCCTCCTCGTCACTCTCCTCAGGTTCCACCGCTGCCACAACACCACCGTCTCGACCATCCTCCTGCAGGAAAGGCACCTGGCGGCGCAAAGCCAGGTTGTGAAGCATGCAGCAGGCCACGATGATGTGACACACCTTCTTAGGTGAGTACATTAGGGATCCACCTGTCATATGCAGGCACCTAAACCTGGCCTTTAGGAGGCCAAAGGTGCGTTCGATCACCCTCCTAGTACGCCCATGGGCCTCATTGTACCGTTCCTCTGCCCTGGTCCGGGGATTCCTTACTGGGGTCAGTAGCCACGACAGGTTGGGGTACCCAGAGTCCCCCACTAGCCATACACGGTGTCTCTGTAGCTGTTCCATCACGTAAGGGATGCTGCTATTCCTGAGGATGTAGGCGTCATGCACTGACCCTGGGAATTTGGCATTTACATGCGAGATGTACTGGTCAGCCAAACACACCACCTGGATGTTCATTGAATGGTAATTTTTTCTGTTCCTGTACACCTGCTCCCTGTCTCTTGGGGGAACCAAAGCCACATGGGTCCCATCAATGGCACCAATTACGTTGGGAATATGTCCAAGGGCGTAGAAATCACCCTTCACTGTAGCCAATTCGCCCACCTCAGGGAAAATGATGTAGCTCCTCACGGATTTCATCAGGGCAGACAACACTCTGGATAACACCTTCGAAAACATGGGCTGAGACATCCCAGAAGCAATTCCCACGGTTGTCTGAAATGACCCACTTGCCAAGAAATGGAGTACTGACATGACCTGCACCAGAGGGGGAATCCCTGTGGGTTGGCGGATGGGGGACATCAGGTCGGGCTCCAGCTGGGCACACAGTTCATGGATAGTGGCACGGTTAAGACGGTAGGTCAGGATAATGTGGCGTTCTTCCATTGTCGACAGGTCCACCAGCGGTCGGTACACGGGAGGATTCATCCGTCTCCTCGCCCAACCCAGCGGACGGTGCCTAGGAAGGACAACATGGAGCACACAGTCAAGCAACCCACAGGTACGTACTCACAGCTAGCACAGTAAACGATTCTCTATGCAGTGAATGGCGTGTCTGAGTGGCTATGCAAGGCCTAGGCCTGTGTGACGCAGTTGAAATTGAGCCATGTGGGCCCTGGAAATGGCGGCTGCCTGACCTGTGAAGTGTGACAATGGGATGTGAGGTCAATGCGCTGGCGTGGCACACCGCGGCGGGCGGCGGGCGAAGACCGCGGCGCCAAGCCGCATTGGTTAACATTGAAGCCTATGGGTTTCAGGAGCCAATGGCGAAGGGCGCCGGCGGTGGCGGGACGCACCGCCGCGGTACGCACTGCCGCGGACGTGACCGCCATTTTCTATCTACTTATCCACTTGCGACTTGAACTTTCACAGGAGAGGACCTATACTGCAAGTGTTGCTGTGACCTCGGTCTGGAAGGGACAATGGCTGCTGCACCTGGGGAAAGGGCCCCTGCCTTCACTGGAGAGGAGTTGGAGAAACTTGTGGATGGGGTCCTCCCCCAGTATGCGCTACTCTACGGTCCTCCAGACCAACAAGTGAGTTTAATTCAATCTGGATTTGGGGCCACTGGCTGGCTTGGGGGCCTGGCGGGGGGCCTGGCGGGGATGGGGGGCATGTTGGGCCTGGCGGGGGGCATGGCGGGGGGCCTGGCGGGGATGGGGGGCATGTTGGGCATGGCGGGGGGCATGGCGGGGATGGGGGGCATGTTGGGCCTGGCGGGGGGCATGGCGGGGGGCCTGGCGGGGATGGGGGGCATGTTGGGCCTGGCGGGGGGCATGGCGGGGATGGGGGGCATGTTGGGCCTGGCGGGGGCATGGCGGGGGGCCTGGCGGGGATGGGAGGCATGTTGGGCCTGGCGGGGGGCATGGCGGGGGGCCTGGCGGGGATGGGGGGCATGTTGGGCATGGCGGGGGGCATGGCGGGGGGCCTGGCGGGGATGGGGGGCGTTGGGCCACTGGCAAGGAAAATGCTGACAAACTTGAACGTGGTATTTCTCCCTCCCTGTACGTGTCACATAGGTCCGCGCCCATGAGAAGATCGGGATTTGGCGTGCCATCGCCAAGGAAGTCCAGACCCTGGGGGTCCACCATCGACGGGGCACCCACTGCCGCAAGAGGTGGGAGGACATCCGCCGCGGGACCAAGAAGACCGCCGAGTCTCTGCTGGGGATGGCCTCCCAACGTAAGCGGGGTGCCTGCCGTCAACTGAGCCCCCTGATGTTCCGGATCCTGGCGGTGGCCTACCCTGATTTGGATGGGCGCGTGAGGGCAGCACAGCAGACACAAGGGGGTGAGTACAAGCATTATCTACTCTGTTGTCGCGCAGTGGAAGTGTCTGGGTGGGGGAGGAGGGCTGGGGGTGCCCCTAGGCCAGGGCGATATCTGTAGGCTGGGCACCCCCGTAAGCCCCTGTGTCCCCAGCCACCACCCTCAGTAGTTTGTCAGTACAGCCATCCCTGGGCCGTGTCATCCATGGGTGCAGTTGTCAACTCTAGGCGTGTAGGGCATGTTCCACGGAATGCGTAGTGGTCCCCAAGTGCGCAACTTAGTGCAGGGGGTATCTGTGTCTGTCATGTCCGCTAACTGTACCGGAGATCCATGTAATCAATATCCCTTTATTTCTCTCTCCCCCCCCCTTTTTGTTTGTCTTTCTGTGCTTGTGTGCATCAGCATCATCAGGCGGAGGAGAAGTGGCATCGGGGCAGGAGGGAGCTGCATCTCACATGGCCCAGGAGGGCCATGCCACAGAGTCAGACTGGACCAGTGAGACGGAGGGCGAGGGGAGCTCCACGACGGGGACGACTGGACCCTGCAGCGACACGGACACGTCCTCGGAAGGGGGCTCCCTTGCGGGGGTGGCACCATCCGTGCCCCCCGCCATTACATGTACAGCCGCCACCCAGCGCACCATCTCCGCCCTCCCAGCAGCCCCTAAGCGTTCGCCCCGTGCCCGCTCTGCCAGGAAGCCGGGCATCTCCTTCGCCCCAGGCACCTCAGGCCCTGCCCCTGTTACCCCCGCTGCCCTCAGTGAGGAGGTCATTGACTTCCTCCGAACGCTCATTGTTGGGCAGACTACCCTTTTGAATGCCATCCAGGGGGTGGAGAGGGAGGTTCATCGCAGCAATGCGTACCTGGAGGGCATTCATTCGGGTCAGGCTGCCCATCAGCGATCGTTCCAGGCTCTGGCCTCAGCACTGACGGCAGCCATTGTCCCTGTCTCCTGCCTGCCTCTACTAACTCCCTCCTCCCAGTCTCCTGTTCCTCTGCCTGTCCCACCCACACCATCAGACCAGCCTGCACACACCTCAACACCCAAGAGAAGCTCATCCAAACATAAGCAGCACAGATCACGCAGACATTCACACACGCAACATTCCGATGCAGACATGCCAACAGTCACTACCACCTCTGTGACCCCCACCTCCTCGTCTCCCTCCTCCCTCCCTGTGACGTCTACACTCACACCTCCATTCACCTCACCATCAGCCAGTGTTTCCATCACCAGCACACCCTCCACTCCAGTCCGCACACGTGCAGTCACCACCCCCACTGCCATTTACACGTCCCCTGTGTCCTCTCCCACTGTGTCTGTCACCCCCTCTTCCACACCACACAAACGCAGCCACCCACCCACCCAACAGCCATCCACCTCACGACAGCCTATCCCTCCTGCACCTGCACCCAAAGACAGCAAACGTGACTCACCTACAACCACATCCTCTCCCTCCACTCCCATTCCCACTGTACCTACCACTCTCCATTGTCCCAAGAAGCTCTTCCTCGCCACTACTAACTTCTTTCCTGACCCTGAGCCCCCCCCTCCTTCTCGTCGGGGTAAGAAGAGCACCTCAGCCACCACCAGCCCTGCAGCCCCCTT
Organism: Pleurodeles waltl; assembly: GCF_031143425.1. NCBI lineage: Eukaryota > Metazoa > Chordata > Amphibia > Caudata > Salamandridae > Pleurodeles > Pleurodeles waltl. The sequence goes on along the minus strand of NC_090440.1, from coordinate 758,977,083 downwards.
GACAAGGGTGCAGGGGTATTGGAGCCCGCCAGCCCGCATGTCTGGATCTTCGCCCAGCAGCAAGGGGACAGCCAGCCCACCCCCTGGGAAGAGGAGCAGAAGGCGGAAGGGGCGCCGCAGGAGCCCGCCTTCTACATCCCCCCCGGACACCACCCAGAGACAGTCACCAGCCACAGCTCCAAAGGGAGGAAAGGGCCACAGGCCCACGACTAAGGAGGGCAAGGGCAGCAAGTCGGAGAGGTCAGGCAGCAGGCCTGCTGCCCAGGAGGAGCCCACAACCCCCATAGCCGCTGCCCCGGGAGGAACCGGCACAGCTGCCCCGGGAGAGCCCACCACCCCCATAGCCGCTGCCCAGGGAGGACCCAGCCCAGCTGGCCAGGAGGGCCCCACCACCCACAGCCCAGGTGGGCATTGAAGGAGCACCATCCCCGCTGCCCAGGAGGGCACCACCAGGCAATTAGCAGTTGGCCATAGACCGGCCGCCGTCTCCAGAACCGCTGAACTGGGCCCCGCCGTCTCAAGAACCGCTCCGCTGGGCCCCGCCGTCTCAAGAACCGCTGAACTGGGCCCTTCAAGGCAAGGAGCGCTGAACTGGGCCCCGCCGTCTCCAGAACCGCTGAACTGGGCCCCGCCGTCTCAAGAACCGCTGAACTGGGCCCCGCCGTCTCAAGAACCGCTTCGCTGGGCCCCGCCGTCTCAAGAACCGCTGAACTGGGCCCCGCCGTCTCAAGAACCGCTCCGCTGGGCCCCGCCGTCTCAAGAACCGCTCCGCTGGGCCCCGCCGTCTCAAGAACCGCTCCGCTGGGCCCCGCCGTCTCAAGAACCGCTGAACTGGGCTCTTCAAGGCAAGGAGCGCTGAACTGGGCCCCGCCGTCTCCAGAACCGCTGAACTGGGCCCCGCCGTCTCAAGAACCGCTGAACTGGGCCCCGCCGTCTCCAGAACCGCTGAACTGGGCCCCGCCGTCTCAAGAACCGCTGAACTGGGCCCCGCCGTCTCAAGAACCGCTCCGCTGGGCCCCGCCGTCTCAAGAACCGCTCCGCTGGGCCCCGCCGTCTCAAGAACCGCTGAACTGGGCCCCGCCGTCTCAAGAACCGCTCCGCTGGGCCCCGCCGTCTCAAGAACCGCTGAACTGTGCCCTTCAAGGCAAGGAGCCCTGAACTGGGCCCCGCCGTCTCCAGAACCGCTGAACTGGGCCCCGCCGTCTCAAGAACCGCTGAACTGGGCCCCGCCGTCTCCAGAACCGCTGAACTGGGCCCGCCGTCTCCAGAACCGCTGAACTGGGCCCCGCCGTCTCAAGAACCGCTGAACTGGGCCCTTCAAGGCAAGGAGCGCTGAACTGGGCCCTTCAAGGCAAGAACCGCTGGCCCTTTGGCAGACGTGGCAGGGCAGGATCTATCTCGGGCAGGGCTGCAGGATGTCCTCTGGCCAACTTGCCTCCTCCAGTGGCAGTGGGGTCTGTTATGGACTGTATGGACTGTGGCTTTGCTCTCCCCAGGATGGCCCAGTGGGCAGGCCACCCACTGTATGGACTGTATGGACTGTGGCTTTGCTCTCCCCAGGATGGCCCAGTGGGCAGGCCACCCACTGTATGGACTGTTTGGACTGTGGCTTTGCTCTCCCCAGGATGGGCCAGTGGGCAGGCCACCCACTGTATGGACTGTTTGGACTGTGGCTTTGCTCTCCCCAGGATGGGCCAGTGGGCAGGCCACCCACTGTATGGACTGTTTGGACTGTGGCTTTGCTCTCCCCAGGATGGCCCAGTGGGCAGGCCACCCACTGTATGGACTGTATGGACTGTGGCTTTGCTCTCCCCAGGATGGGCCAGTGGGCAGGCCACCCACTGTATGGACTGTTTGGACTGTGGCTTTGCTCTCCCCAGGATGGCCCAGTGGGCAGGCCACCCACTGTATGGACTGTTTGGACTGTGGCTTTGCTCTCCCCAGGATGGCCCAGTGGGCAGGCCACCCACTGTATGGACTGTTTGGACTGTGGCTTTGCTCTCCCCAGGATGGCCCAGTGGGCAGGCCACCCACTTTATGGACTGTATGGACTGTGGCTTTGCTCTCCCCAGGATGGGCCAGTGGGCAGGCCACCCACTGTATGGACTGTTTGGACTGTGGCTTTGCTCTCCCCAGGATGGGCCAGTGGTCATGGAGTCCCCTCGTGGATCTGGCGTCGTGTACTCAAGTGGCTGAGGTGCCCCCCCTTCCCTTCCCCCTGAGGTGCCTGTCCTATTTTCTTTCTGATGCCCCTGCAGTGTTCTCTCCGTGGAGTTCTTGTCGTGGGACTGGGCCTTGCCCCTTTGCACAGGACCCCTGTGATCCACGGACAGTGGTTGGACTACATTTAGTAGCTGTATATATTTTGTACATAGTTTATTTATTTATTGGGATTACTGGTGTACATATTTCAATATATCTGCCCGTTTATGATCTCTTCTTTTGGTCTTTGCATTATTTCGGAGGGGGGTGGTTTGTGGGTTGTGACAGTGATCTGTGGGAATGCATTGATGTGTGTGTTGTAGTGGGTGTGGGTGGGTGGGTGTGTGCCGGTAATCTTTTCCCTCCCCTGTGTCGTAGGTGCAGTACTCACCGATGTCTTCCGCGCCGCCGGGCGTGCTCCTGGTATATGAGCAGGTATAGGAGTGCGGGGATGACCTGCAACTCTGGTTCCATACTGCCGGAATCTCGCGTGGAGTGCGTAGAGGTGAGCGTTTTCCCGTTCGTAGTCTGTTTCCGCCGTGTTCTTATCGGCGGTGCTCCCGCCCCGGAAAAGGTGGCGGATTGGTGGGTCGTAATAGGGTGGGCGGTACATTGTCTGCCGCCTGGCTGTTGGCGGGAACCGCCGCGCTGTTTGTTTGTACCGCCGTGGCGGGCGGAGTGTTAATACGGCGGGCTGTGTTGGCGGTTCCCGCCAGGGTCAGAATTGCATATTTTAGACCGCCGGCCTGTTGGCGGCTTGGCCGCCGCTTTATCACCGACCGCCAGGGTCAGAATGAGGGCCTATGTCTGAGTCGTGTGCACTCATTTTACTTGTATTAATTAACGTAGTATTCATGATTATGTAAAATGTCCTAATGCGATACAGGTTGTGAGGCATGTTATGGAGAAAGAGCCTTCTGGGCAGGCCTTCATAGACTGCCTTGCTCAGCACAGCCCCTGCTGTCCACACGGAATGGTAGTCTCACCTGCCGTTCTGAGAGGGTGGCCAGAGAGTTGAGGGGAGGGCTCAGTGTCTGTCTCAAAAACGCTGGGAGAGTCTCTGATTGCAGCCACCCTCAAGGACCTCAACCCTGCTCCAATCAGAAGTGCTGGAAATTTTTTGAAAGTGGGTGGTGCTGCCATCATTGTTATGTCAATGAACAAATAGGGACTGAGACAATTCCAAGCGTCATACAAAGATCAATTGTGGCAAAAGAGACACTGCCATCTAGCAGGAGAGTGGTAATGGTGTAGTTTGTGTCCAGTGGTGGATTTTGGAGAAAACGTTTGCAAATATATTACTAAAGCGTGATGTGGAAGCACACTGTCATTTACAGACAGCACTTTCTATATTGCAATGGCCAACGATTGTGTACAGGATACATTTATACTGATGAAACTAAGCAGTGCATAAATGCTATTATGTGGAAATCGTGTTTAAGTGAATATCTGTGGTATGGGCATCACCAAGTACAGTGTCTTGATTTGAACCTGTTAAAATCTGTGTTTCACTTAAGAATTACAAAAAAACCTTCATTTTGGCTGCGCGAACTGCTGATATACTTTGAAATACTGTACAGCTCACTTGCAGGTATTTAAATTGTATTAATTGTTAGAAAAAAATACAGAGTATATATTCTCCTTTCACACCTACAAGAAAGTAAAATAGTACACTTTACAAACTCCCCTCACTTTGCAGTCCGAGAAAGAAAAGTATAAAACAATTTGCATGTTCATTTGTCATAAGACATAGCCTGGCATTTGACATCTGTCTCAATATAAAGCAAATGCCACAAGATATAAATAAAATGTAAAGGTGTCTTCCAGCATGGTTATTTTCGGGGTGCGGCAGTAGATCTGGCTTTATGCTGTGTTTTACTCCTTGCACAACGCAGTGCAATGTATTTGGTTTCAGTTCATATATAGTAAATCTGGGTCTACATATGTAAGTCTACACAGGGCAGAGGACAGGGAGATTTCAAAACAGCAGTCATGCTCAGTCTGTGAAAAATATTATCAAATTAAAAAAGAGTGTTGTGCTCAGCATCTGGCAGGGTGGCTATCCCATTGAAAGTTAGTGATATCACATATTCCTGGGACGGGTGAGTTATGATGGTTAAACAAAGGTTCCCTAAGCATAACACTTTTATGCCTTTACTTAGGTCATAGCACCATATCAAAATTTGGCCCCTGTACAAACTGCATAATGGCATGAATGGTGCAAATTTTTCTAGAAGGGTAAAAGGAGATAATTGAGCCAAACTTTACAAACTGCTAATAGTTTTTCAATTGCACTGAGAAATGCAGACCCTCCTTGCTCTCGCTGAAAGAATTCCTACACGAGAGGAATTAACTTCCACAGTTGATGTATCACTCAGGTTTCTAATTGCCCATGGTACTGTGTCTGTAAAAAGAAGCATGTACACAGGCAAATGATTTCACTCATATCTAGGGCCCTACCACCTATGCAACTGAGGTAACAGCAATTGAAATTGTGTGGACATTAAGGCCCTCATTACAACCCATGGCGGTAGAAACAAACACCGCGGCGGTAACCGCCAACAGACAGGTGGAGGACAAAGGACCGCCCACCCGATCACAACAGGCCAATCCGACACCTTTTCCGGGGCGGAACCAATGCTATCAAAAGCACGGCGGAAACAGTACACAGAAGGAAAACCACTCACCTCTCGACACCCAACGAGGAACCAGGACGCCATGGAGCCCGAACTACACGTCCTGTCTATGCTGCTCTTCCTCCTGCTCTATCAGGAGCAGGACAGACGCCGTCGACGACCACGGTGAGTACTGCACCTACAACACAGGGGAGGGAGGGAAAAGAGAGTGACGCACACACGCAACATGCAATACCCCCACCCCCACCCTCACCCACAACCACATACACACAAATACATGCAGTAACATTACATATACACCCCCCAGCCCCCGGAAGAATGCAAGGACAAAAGGAAATGATTGAAACAATTGTAATCACAAAAAATCTGATAGTCAAAATTCAAAATTCAGTATATACAAATATGTACACCAACTACACAAGTCCGGATAGTGTACCAATCATTGTCCGTGGACCACTGGTCCCCAAATGCATGGGCGAAGCCCACACAAGATACCTGACTGGAAACGGAGAGAACACTGCTGGGGCATCAGATCAAAAATAAACAGGCACCTCAGGGGGAGGAGGAGGGGACCTCAGCCAGATGAACGCATAACGCCACTGCTGCACGAGGGGGCTCCAGGCCCATTGCTGTATCCTGGGGAGTGCAAAGCCACAGTCTCTCAAGTCACTCCAGTGGGTGGTTTACCCACTGCTTTATCCTGGGGAGTGCAAAGCCACAGTCTCTCAAGTGGATGTCATTCTCCACTGGTTCTGGCGGGGGCTTTGTGCCCAGATTGCTTCATCTTGCCAAGGACTGTGTTAGTGGATGCTTTTCTCCACTGGTTCTGGAGGGGGCATGGTGCCTAGAGTGCTTCATCCTGCCAAGGACTAGGTGAGTGGATGTCATTCTCCACTGGTTCTGGAGGGGGCATGGTGCCTAGAGTGCTTCATCCTGCCAAGGACTGAGGTAGTGGATGTCATTCTCCACTGGTTCTGGAGGGGGCATGGTGCCCAGAGTGCTCTACGTGCAGTGTGGCCGGTACCATTTCCTCACCTGGGTGTGTATGCCACGAGATTGCGGACGAATAGGTAGCATGATACGCCATGGAGGCAGCAACATACTCCACACCGCTGCGGCTTCGCCTTCCACCTGCAGGTGCAAACAGTGATGGAAGTCATGCCTAATGGAAGCTGGCCAGGGTCCAGGAGGTCTCCTCCAGCCTCGGACGACTGACCACTGGGGATGGTAGCATGTCAGCGGTGGTGCCAGTGTCTGAGCACGTTGCTGGGCTGGTGGCAGTGCTTGCGGCGGTGTCTGTGGTGGCGGTGCTGGCAGTGGTGCCTGGGTCAGCACCTGTCGAGGGACACAGCAGGACGTCTCCTGCAGCCTCGGACGGCTGCCCACTGGGGAAGATGATGGGGACTGTCGCTGAGGCTGCAGACGTGCCAGTGGCTGTGCAGGTGGCGGTGCTGGTGGCGGGGGCAGCTTGGGGTGTTCGCCGCCGTACAGGTTGGTGTTGTTGCGGACAGAAGGGGTGACACTGGTCCCTCAGTCGGTGCCACCGTGCCCTGTCCTGACCTGCTCTTCTGCTTTTGTCCCTTCCCCAACTTTGATGGTGCTGCAGGTGTTTTGCCACTATCCCCTTTTGTTTTTGTGGAACCCTTGGTGGCTGGTAGGTGCGGCTTTTCCCTCCGGGATGTGGGCACCTTGTTCACCTTGGCAGGTGGCGGAATGTCCTTGCCCTCACTACATGGCACACTGGCAGTCCTGATGGGTGGCGCACTCGATGACCCCGCAGTTGCTGACACCACTGTGCCTGGGGATTTGGTGGCTGAGGTGCTGGGCTGGGACCTGGAAAGCCTGGCCCTAGTGAAAGGATGGGGGGGAGGTGAAGGGACGAGGTCAAGGTTTGCCAGAAAATGTTTTTTAGACACACTGGGACGGGAATATGAAGTGGGTTTGGGAGTGGAGGAAGAGGTAGTGGTTGTAGGAGGTGTACGTTTGCTGAATTTGGGTGAAGGTGCATGGTCCGGAGGCTGTTGTTAGGCGGATGACTGTTGGGTGGGTGTGTGCCTGCATTTGTGTACTTTGGGAGGAAGGCTCACAGACACACTGGGAGAGGACACTGGGGATGCATGGTAGTGGGGGTGGTGATTGCACGTGAGCGGTGTGTGGTGAGGGGCGTGCTGGAGATAGAGGTAGTGGATGAAGATGTAGTGCATGCAGGTGTGAGTGGAGACGAGACAGGGAGGGAGGAGGAGGACCTGGAGGAGGGGGACACAGTGGAAGCAGTGGATATTGCCTGTGTCTGCATGGGGATGGTGCTTGTGTGAGTGCTTGTGGGATGTGTGGTGCTTATGTTTGCCATGTCCACTCTTGTTTGTTGATGAGTGTGCATGCTGGTCTGATGGTGTGCTTGGGATAGGCTGAGGTACAGGGGATTGGGTCTGGGTAGTGGAAGTTGGAGGGGGGAGGCTGGACACGGGGACAATGGCTGCCATCAGTGCTGAGGCCAGAGCCTGAAATGCTCTCTGTTGGGCTGCCTGCCTAGAGTGAATGCCCTCCAGGTATGCATTTTCTTTTTGCAAATGCCTCTCAACACCCTGGATGGCATTCAAAATGGTAGATTGCCCAACAATGGGATCTCAGGAGGTCAATAGCCTCCTCATTGAGGGCAGCAGGGCTGACTGGGGCAGGGCCTGAGGTGCCTGGGGCGAAGGAGATGCCCACCCTCCTGGGTGAGTGGGCACGGGACACACACTGAGGGGCTGCTGGGAGGGCGGTGCTGGTAGGGGGGGTGGCGGCTGTACCTGTTGATGTGGTGGGCACAGAGGTGCCCGCCACTGCAAGGGAGCTCCCATCAGAGGAGGAGTCGCTGTCACTGGTGTATGCTCCTGTCCCCGTCGTGCAGCTCCCCCGCCCTCCTTCCCACTGGTGGCTTCAGACTCCGTTGCTTCACCCTCCAGGGGCAAGTGGGTTGCAGCTCCCTCATGCTCCGGTGCCACTGCTCCTCCGTCTGTTGATGCTATTGGACACAAGAACAGGGAGACAACAAAAAGGGGGGGGAGACAGAAGAAAAACATGTTCAGTGCATGCAACACCACTACCGTCAGCGGACACAACACACAGGGAGCAGCCCTCAGCACTACGCCATGCACTAATAATTCCTAGCAAATTCACATGCCCATGGGGTACGAGGCCTTATTATTCAGGAACCACGGACCCGGGTAGGTTTCCGGCCGGCTACGGCAGCATTTCAAAACTTAATTTGTGCCTGACCATTGGTCCACGTGGTCCTAGGGAGCGCACTCCCTAAATGGAGATGGGCGACAGTTAGGAATTACTGGTTCCATACTTATGTAAGTGACTGGTTATTTTTTCCTGAAATTCTCTGGTTAGGAGTAATCCATACACTTCTTCGATTAAGGAGGTACACTTGGCCTTTAGGAGATACACATAGTCATCTAGGTCCTGACGAAGCATCACTGGATCCGTATGGACCACCAGGATGCGAAACTTGTTGACCCATGAAAGGGCTAGTTTGGAAACTGTCCAACCTCCCTCCCATTTTTTCCTTTTGATATAGAGTGATTGACCATTATCTCTGTTTCACTCTCTTGACTATATTTTTTAACCTTGGTCCTTACCTTCCACCTGGTCTAATAAATCATTTATCCGTTGGAGGTCTTGAGAGCCAATTTTAACCACTTCCTTTTTGATCTCCTTCTTTGCCTACTCACTCCTGGGGTCACGGCACCATCATTGAAAAAGATCTCCGGCAAAGAGGCCCCCCATTTGGGGTGGTGCCCGTCAGACATTGCAGTGCCGGTCTGATGAGGAGCTAAGCCGATGATGAAGCATGACATCCTTACGGATGTGTGAGTTTTTTTGCTCCTAAATTTTAGGACCCCTCCATGTGTTCCTTTCTCTCTATTTGGAACAGAGTATCTTATATTTTTGACAGTCCCATTGGGAGGATATACACTGGACCATAATTCCTCCCTATCCCTCTCTTTTTTTAGTGTACGAGGCCTAAGCCCAATTGCTGCACACCTTAAAGTCACAGGAGCCTGACTAGGTGTATATGGCTCTTACCCCTAGTGGGGTTGGGGTGCCACAGAGCCTGCCTCACAAGAGACCTTGCCTACCAAGTTCGCCCTGGCCTAGGGGAACCCACTGTCCACCTCCTCCACCCAGACACCTCGTAATGCGCGTAGAGTCAGCTGAATGAGAGTGTACTCACCCCCTTGTGGCTGTTATGATGCCCTCAAGCGCCCATCCAACTCCGGATAGGCCACCGCCAGGATCCGGTACATCAGAGGGGCCATGATGCAAAGGGCACCCCTTCCACGTTGGGAGGCCATCCACAGCTGGACCTCCGCCGTCTTCTTGCTCCAGCGGCGCAGGTCCTCCCATCTTTTACGTCAGTGGGTGCTCCATCTGTGGTAGACCCCCAGGGTCAGAACGTCCTTGGCGATGGCACACCAAATACCCTTCTTCTGGTGGGCGATGACCTAGAGGAATGGTACAGGAGGAAAGGAAATTACTCACCCGTCCAGACCGTCATACTCATTGCCCACCAGTTCCCACACATACACTCAACATCCGCACATGCAGGCCTCAGCCTTCCCATGTATCTTCCATGGATACTACTCAAAACAGGCATTGCCCACGCAGCATGATCACAGTGTACTCACCTGTTTGTCTGGAGGACCGTAAAGTTGCGTGTACTGGGGGAGGACCCCATCCACTAGTTTCCCCAACTCCTCCGAAGTGAAGGCAGGGGCCCTTTCCCCAGACACTGTAGCCATCGTTGCTTTCAGACACAGATTGCAAATTACAAACATTTCTTCAAATAACATATTGTGATACCTCAGTGTTGGATGACTCTCTGCTCGCTGTTCTCCTCCATAGAGCACATCTGCTGGGGCAGGTGATGAGATGGTGGCATCCTCCGGTGTACAGACTCCTGGCGGACCTGTCGACAATGGAAGAGGGGCACATCATAATCACATACAGACTTGATTGTGCAACAATCCAGGAACTGTGTGCCCAGTTGGAGCCAGACCTGATTTCAGCTATCCGGCAACCCACAGGAATCACCCCCTAGTGCAGGTCCTGTCTGTACTGCATTTTCTAGCCAGTGGGTCTTTTCAAACAACAGTGGCCATGGCATCGGGGATGTCCCAGCCAATGTTCTCCAGAGTGTTGTCCAGAGTGTTATCTGCCCTGCTAAAACACATGCGCAGCTACATCCTTTTCCCTCAGGTGGAGGATTTGCCCACAGTGAAAGGTGACTTCTATGCCCTGGGACATATCCCCAACATCATTGGTGCCATTGATGGTACACATGTGGCATTTGTACCCCCCGCAGGAAAAAACAGGTATACAGAAACCGGAAATACTACCATTCTATGAATGTGCAGATGGTGTGTTTGGCAGACCAGTACATCTCACATGTGAATGCCAAGTATCCTGGCTCTGTGCATGACACTTACATTTTGAGGAATAGCAGCATCCCTTATGTGATGGGGCAACTCCAGAGGCACCATGTGTGGCTAATAGGTGAGGCCAAGATCCCAATACAGTTGACATAGGTGTCTGGGTATGGAGTTGTCCCTAAGGGTTAGTGTGTGCCTAACAGTTGTCCCTCGACATTTTCAGGTGACTCTGGTTACCCCAACCTGTCATGGATACTGACCCCAGTGAGGAATCCCAGGACAAGGGCAGAGGAACGCTACAATGAGGCACGTGGGTGAACTAGGAGGAATATAGAATACACCTTCGGCTTCCTGAAGGCCAGATTCCGGTGCCTCCATATGACAGGTGGCTCCCTATACTACTCACCGAAGAAGGTGTGCCAGATAATCGTGGCTTGCTGTATGCTGCACAACCTGGCTTTGCAACGCCAGGTGCCTTTTCTGCAGGAGGATGGGCCAGATGGTGGTCTTGTGGCAGCTGTGGAGCCTGTGGACAGTGAAGAAGAGGAGGCAGAAGAAGAGGATATCGACATCCGAAACAACATCATCATGCAATACTTCCAGTGAGACACAGGTAAGAAGATGTAACTGCTTCCCACATCTCATACTATTGTTGGAGCTAGCATACGTCTGTCATTTTCACTCAGTGTAAGGACCCTGAATTGTCACTTTGACTTTCCATTTCCCAGAATTGGGTCCCACTTTGTGCCCTCTGCTATGCTTACTGCTGGCCTACAGCTGTGTTACAGTGGTATGTGAACAAGTACATTGACATTGCTAGATTCTATAGATATTGCAATTACACATTTGTGAAAGCACAGACTGACTCCAGATTGTTTTGTGATTAAAGTGTGTTTATTTCTGTGCAAATAAGTGGAGGGGGTTGTAAAATGGACTGGGGTAATGTGGAGGAATGTCCATGGCAGAGTCCAGTCTATTTGTTTCACAGGTGCATTGTCCAAAGGGGCATAGGAAGGGGAGCAATGGCAGTTTAAAGTGGACAGAGTGGCATAGTGGGACAGAAGTGTGACATACAGGGGGGTTTTATTTCCTGGCGGGGGTCTTGGCAATGTTCTCTGTCTTGTTCCTGGGTCTCAGGGACCATTTGTGGGGTGGTTCTCCATCTGCAGCGGGTGGGGTGCTGATGTCCTGTTGTTCCTGTGGATGTGCCTCCTGTCCACTAGCACTGGCGGAGGTGGAGGGCTGTTCATCGTGCAGGCTAGTGTCAGGGGCCCGTTGGTGTGCCACTGTGTCCCTCCTGGTGATGAGAAGGTCTGCCAGCACCCCTGCAATGCTGACCTGGGTGGTGTTAATGGACTTCAAGTCCTCCCTGATCCCCAGGTAGTGTTCCTCCTGCAGCCGCTGGCTCTCTTGAAACTTGGCCAGTACCGTGCCCATGGTCTCCTGGGAATGGTGGTAAGCTCCCATGATGTCGGAGAGTGCCTCGTGGAGTGTCGGTTCCCTGGGACTATCCTCCCCCTGTCGCACAGCAGTCCTCCCAGCTTCCCTGTTGTCCTGTGCCTCTGTCGCCTGAACCATGTGCCCACTGCCACTGCCCCCAGGTCCCTGATCGTCCTGTGTTAGTGGGGTTGCCTGGGTTCCCTGTAGTGGTGGACACACTGCTGATTGACGTGTCCTGGGGACAGAGGGATGGGCCCGCTGGGTGGGTGCTGTAGTGGTGTTTCCTGAGGGGGGAGGTTCAGTGGTGGTTTGTGACTGTGTCAGGGTAACCGACTGTCCCGAGGTCCCTGATGGGCTGGGCTGGTCATCTTGATCCAGGCGTGCAGAGCTGCTGTCGTCACTGTGGGCCTCCTCTGTGGGGGGACTGGATATGTCTGCCACCTCCTGTCCGGTGACGTTGGGTAGGGGTCCTGTTGGGGTGTAAATGCATAGTTATTGTATCTGTGTGTGCCATCTTGTGCAATGGATGAGTGACCCTCTACTCCTGGGCTTGCATTATTGCCGTGGCCCATGTGTGATTGGTGATTTTGGGGCATGAGTGAGTCTCTCTACTGGGCATGCTTTGGTGATGGGTGTCCATGCATTGGTATTATATGCAGGGCTTGATTTTGGGTTGTGTGGGTTGTGTTAGTGGGGTTTCTGTGGGTTGTTGGGTTGATGGGTGTTTCAGGGTGAGGGTGGGAGTATGTGATGGCATGCAGGTGGAGTGGGGTGATAAAGTAGTAAGATTTGCCTTACCAGAGTCCAGTCCTCCTGCTACTCCTGCGAGGCCCTCAGGATGATTGATGGCTAAGACTTGCTCCTCCCATGTTGTTAGTTGTGGGGGAGGAGGGGGGGGTCCACCGCCAGTCCTCTGTACAGCAATCTGGTATCTGGATACCACGGAACGTACCTTCCCCCGTAGGTCGTTCCACCTCTTCCTGATGTCATCCTGTGTTCTTGGATACTGTCCCACTGCGTTAACCCTGTCGACAATTCTGCGCCATAGCTCCATCTTCCTTGCAATGGATGTCTGCTGCACCTGTCATCTGAATAGCTGTGGCTCTACCGGGACTATTTCCTCCACCATGACCTTGAGCTCCTCCTCAGAGAACCTGGGGTGTCTTTGAGGTGCCATGATGTGGTGTGGGTGATGTGTGAGGTGGTGTCAGTTGTGATGTGTGAGGGGATGTGTTGGTGTGTGTTGTTTGAGGTGCGTGGATGTTGTGTAAGTGATGGTGTTGTGTGTCTGTGGATGCTGGTGTTGTTTTAGGTAGCCTCTATCTCTGGCCTTCCTTCAAAATTTTGGTTGTAAGGGTTTGTGGGTGATGTGGGTGGGTGCTTTGTATTGGATTGGGTGTGTGGGTGTCCAATGTGGTTGTGTTATGTTAGTGTGTGTGTATCTTGAGCGCGGCGGTGTGTACCGCCAATGGTTTACCGCGGTTGAATGACCGCCGGGTTGATTGTGGGTCATGATACTGTCGGTGTATTCTTGTTGCCGTGACAGTGGAGGTTTTGGTATCGCCAGTTTTTCACTGACCTTTGGTGTGGCGGACTTGTGTGGGTGTGTGTATTGTGGCGGATTACGAGATGTGGGTTGTGATACCTGTAGCGGAATTCCGCGGCCGCAGCGGTATGTTGGCGGTCTTCTGCACGGCGGAAAGCGGCATTTACCGCCAGGGTTGTAATGAGGGCCTAAATGTGCTTCCTTGTAACTGGTAATGCAGAAAAGGTGCACCCGCATAAATTTCCTCTTCTGAAATACTTAAGTGCCCAGGATCGCAGAAACAGGCACAGAAACACAATTATTTAATGCACTTCTGGGTCACATCAATAATGCACCTTCCAGTGTTCCCTCAAGGGGCCCCTGCCTGAGGGTCATGTCGGTCACAGAAAACTGCCATGAGTGCCCTCAGAATGGAATAGTAGGAACAACATTTTGTGATCGAGATTATTTGTGAAGTCACAATCCTACCTGACCACCCTTCAACTCTAGGAAAAATAACTAAATGCAGATGCCTGATAAGGCACATGTTTGAGGATGGATAGGGGGAGACCACTCACCTTTTGTATTGCAAACGTGGTACATGACGTTGGAGGTTAAATATATCTAATGGTTTAGAAAAACAAAATTGTCATGCAGATTCCAGGTAAATATGAGAAGATTGTCTGCTCAATGTTGCTTTAATGCGAACAATTTTATTAGGAGCTGGCAGTTTTTTATGGTATTAATTCAATCTCATGCCTTGCCACATTTTATTACATTATGAACCCATTTCATGTAGGGGCTCTTGACACCTTTGGTAGCTTTTTCTAAAGGTGCAATTTGGGGTGTCAGATTATTTCTGAATACTAATGGTTTTTATGATGAATGTAGTCATAGATAATGAATTATGAATGTTAAACATGAAACAAGTTTTATTAGGGTCTTAGATGTATGTTTAGTAAAACAGTTTTGTCATATTTTTGCAGCAACACCAATTACTAACATGGATTTTGGTTTTCTGTTTATTTAGCTTTTATTTATTACCCCTCCCAATCAATGTCTCTCCCCACAGTCTTCGTAGCGCACCGGACAGTGTGATGCAACTGGTTATATTCCTTAGAGATTATGCATCGTGAATACAACTTTCTTCATGTATCAAACTGAGGGACACTTCCACTGGAAGTTCTGATGTAGGCTTGCTAACCTACACGAGTGTCTTAGTCTTTGTTTGAAAAATGCTTTATGTTGTGCTGTACATCTCCGGACTGGTCTGTTGCTGTGGAAGCTAATGGAAGTTTTCTGTTTCCCTGGAAATGGGTTACAGTTATAGTTTGTTGTGACACTCTGAATTCTGATTTGCTCAATATGTGTTAAGACTAGTCAGCCGAGCTGTATTTGCAGTTTTTGATTATAACCTAAGCATAAAATGTGTATAAATACCCCTTGGTTTTGGAGATGATCCAAGTCTGTTCGTCTTATGATTGTTGTTGCCTATTGGGGTTTGGGATAATTCTGCTTTTTACCTTTGTACTGTGTGCATTTGAGCCTTTGGCATTAATATTTGGCATGAATATTTTTCATTTCTCTGTAATGCTTGCTTTGAGATTTTTGTAATAATAACCCTTTAACTTTTCTTCGATCAAGAACTCAGTTATTAAATGGCCCAGTCACTATTTTATTACTATGCTAAGCTATTTTGTGGGGGCCTGATGTTGAGGTGGTGACTGTTATCACAAGGTCAAGGGTGCAAGAGTAGAGCCACCAGATGTAAATTTTGGGATGATGGCGGGAGCAAAGTGAAAAAGAGGAGGACTGTAAGTGGACTGAGAGGGTGTTTTCTCTCCCTGCTTCCCATTTCTGGTCCCTTTTAAGCAGTAATCGGTTGTGGGGATGTAATGCGGGAATAATAGGAATGTAAAAGCTGGCGGTGCTTCCAACCCCATTCTGACCGCGGCGGTAAAGCCGCAGTCGGAAAACCGGGGCGGGCGATTTCCCGCCGTTTTTGCCCCGGTTGGGCGAATCCGCCAGGGCAGCACTGCAAGCAGCGCTGCCCTGGGGATTCTGACCCCCTTACCGCCAGCCTGTTTCTGGCGGTTTTCACCGCCAGGAAGAGACTGGCGGTAAGGGGTGTCCTGGGGCGTCTGGTGCACTAACTTTGCAAATATAACGTTTTTAGTGCATCAGGACCAACACAGTTTTGGAATAGAATGCATTTTGGGATAATATTAATGATAGACATTACGTACATCACGCCTCAATACTTCAGAAGGCATTAGTTCTATGTTAAACTTTACCAAAGGTCAATAAATGGTATTATGTCTGGAAGAAATGGTTTTACCTCATCACATCCATTACTCCTTGTTCTCGTTTGCACCTTTGGTGAGGTTAGTATCTGGCAGAGCATGTCCAGTAAATTATAATATTCAAATGTGCAGAATCTCCTTGGAAGAAAATTATTCTTTTAAACTAATCTCTGTTACAGAAAATTAAATTAATTGACTGCAAGGCAGCCCTTTCAGATGAAAGAGTAAGCTGCGTATCACTGCATAATAACGGAAAATGACTGCAGTGTTCAGTTCTCCTCACCGACCGGGCCCAGAGAGTCCGCCTTCCACCTTTCCACTCCACCGCTACCAAGATCATCTGCGGAGCCCCCAAGGGTCCTCCCTCAGCCCCACACTCTTCAACATTTACATGATCCCCTAGCCAACATCCTCCAATCACACAGAATCACTATCCTCTCCTACGCGGGTAACACCCAACTCATCCTCTCCCTCACCCGCAGCCCCACCACCGCCAAACCAACCTACACGCTGCTCTCCTCGACACCGCCAACTGGATGACAACTAACCACCTCAAGCTTAACTCCAACAAAACCGAGATCATCATCTTTGGCCCCAACAAAACCATATGGGACGACTCCTGGTGGCCCACAGCCCTAGGCCCTGCACCCACCCCCGCAAACCACGCACGCAACCTCAGCATCATCCTGGACCCCACCCTCTCCATGACACAGAAAAGCAATGCTCTAACCTCCTCCTGCTTCCACACACTCCGCACTCTAAAAAAACTTTCAAATGGATTCCCCCAAAGACCAGGAAGACAGTCACCCATGCACTCATCAGCAGCAGACTAGACTACGGTAACGCCCTCTATGCCGGCACCACACTCAAACTCAAAAGCAAACACCAGAGAATCCAGAACACAGCCGCACGCCTCGTCCTTGGCCTCCCCCACCATGAACGAATCTTACCACACCTCAAATCCCTTCACTGGCTCCCCATAGACAAGAGAATCACATTCAAGATCCTCATCCACGCACACAAATCCCTCCACAACACCAGCCCAACCTACCTCAACGACAGAGTGAACTTCCACACTCCCACCCGCAACCTCCGATCAGCTGACCTCGCCCTAGCCACAGTCCCCCGCATCCAACGCACCACCACAGGAGGCAGATCCTTCTCCTACCCCGCCCCCAAAACCTGGAACTCCCTCCCCAGCAACCTCCGCAAAACCAAAGACCTCCTGCTCTTCAGAAAGATCCTCAAGACATGGTTGTTCGAACAGTGACCCTCCTTGCCCCCCCCTCCTAATCCCCACCAAGCGCCTTGAGACTCTCACGGGTGAGTAGCGCGCTCTATACATTTTTTTGATTGATTGGTTGATTGAGTTCTTCATACATTACTGCCACACTCAAGGCGTGACAGTTATGAGAAGCTTCAGTTGTACGTCATTAATTTAGAGCTCACTTTTTACCTGTTGTGTTTTGTTGGACCTGGCATCTTTGGTGTGTTTTCCACTAACTTTTTGCCTTCAGCCCTCCTCTTTTTGCAGGCCTTAGAATTCTACACACTCTACCACTGCTAACCAGTGCTAAAGTGCTTGTGCTCTTTCCCTAAAACTCTGTAACATTGTCTTAGCCCCAATTGGAATATTTAATTTACTGTACCTAGTAGAGTGCACTACATGAGCCTAGGGGCTGTAAATTAAATGCTACTAGTCGGCCTGCAGCACTGATTGTGCCACCCATTTAAATATCCCTTTAAACCTGTCTCAGGCCTGCCACTGCAGAGCCTGTGTGTACAGTTTTAAACTGCTAAGGTGACCTGCCAAAGTAAACATTTTGCCAGGCCCAAACCTTCCTTTTTAATACATATGTCACTACTAAGGTAGGCCCTAGACAGCCCGAGTGGTAGGGTGCTGTGTATTTACAAAGTACAACATGTACTTATAGGTTTTACATGTCCTGGTGGTGAAAAACTCTTAAATATGTTTTTCACTACTGCAAGGCCTTTCTCTCCTCTAGGTTGATATTGTGCAAGTTCCTCCCATACTTGTCGTCAGCAGCCTCCACGGTGACGCCAAAACTCTGCATCGCAGCCTCTGTGCTCATCGGAACCCATGCATTGCCTCCACTGCACTTCAGCGCTTCAACCTCGATGCAGGAGGAACTTGCACTGTAGCATCACCGCACCTCGGCATTGACGCATCACTGCTATTGCATGGCAAAAAGTGATGCATCCTGTTGGACCTGGCCCTTTTTGCAGAGTTAGCTCCAAACGTTTTGCCTTCCTCCTCCTGTCTTTCTGACCCTCTTTTGTTGGCTTTAGGACTTTGGGCACTTTGTCACTGCTGATCAGTGCTAAAGTGCATGTGCTGTCTCCTTTAAACTTGGTATGACTGGCATACACCTGTGTTGCACATTTAATTTACCAAAAAGTCTATTGTACAGTGCTATAGCATATACCCAGGGCCTGCAAATTACATGCTTCTAGTGGGCCTTCAGTGCAGCTTGTGCCACCCACTGAAGTAGCCTTTCAATCCTGATTGAGGCCTGCCACTGCAAGGCCGGCATGTGCAGTTTACTGCCACATTGACTTGGCATCTAAACTCCCCTTTTATGACATGTAGGTCACTACTAAGGTGGACCCTAGGTAGCCCTATGGGTAAGGTGCTGTGTAAGTAAAAGGAAGGACATGTGCCTTCATTGTGTGTCAGAACCTGGTAATGACAACAGCCTATTTGGTTTCTCACTGCTGTGAGTGTGGCTCCTCTCACAGGTTTGCATTAGGAGCTCCTTTATATATATATATATATATATATATATATATATATATATATATATATATGTATATATATATATGAACGATAATTACTAATTTGTGAGGAGCAGCACGGGTATGTTTGGGTTTCTGTGGTAGTGATCCTGCCTATTGGTGTAGGTCGATTTTTTATTACTATTTTGAAAATGGCACTTTTAGAAAGTGGGCATTTCAATATGCTCATGACTTTGCAGCCTGACTCCAATACATGTCTAGGGCAGAGTGACAGCTGGGTTCCCAGACAGTCATCACAAAGGAAGGTTGGAGGTGTAACAGGATTGCATCTGCATACTGAAGGGTCTTCCTGGGCTTAGAGAGAGGGAGGCAGGGCACACTTACACTTGTATAGGCTTGTCCTGCCTGCACACAAAGAGCTTGTTTAACCCCTACTGATGTCTGGAACCAGGGCTTTTTTTTTTTTTTTAAAGGGGGTGTTGTGCACTTCTAACGTTCTTTTGAATTACCCCCTAGTACAGGGGTTGTACCCCATGTTTTTAGACACTGCATGGACTTTTACCCAGATGCTCCTGGAAAGAATGGTTATGCTAGGAGGAACTGCCCTCAGGACTGACCTGCAGTGGTGCTGACCTGTGGCCTGCTAGGTCACAAGAAGGACTGCTACTTCACCCCAAAGACCCTGATGCTACTTCACCCCAAGGAACCTGATGTGCTGGCCTGCTGCTTATACCTTTTTTCTGTGTGCCCCAAGTGATCTCCCATGGGCTAGCATCCGGTTCCCCTCATACACATGCTGCCCCTGGCCCTGCAGTCATAGCCTCTGGTAAGTACTATAATCTTCTTTTACTGGAGCACTGCTATTAGCCTGCAGGAATTGTGTGGTGAGCGCCCCTGCTGTCCCTGTGGCTGGGTGCCCCTGTTTTGTGCTGCACTTCCAAGTGCTGTGCCGTTCCTCTGTCCAGGAGGGCCAGGGAGAAGGAGGAGTGCCACAGGGACTGCTGGTAGTGTTTTGTGGAGTGTGGATGAAGCACACATTCCCTGGTGCCCCCAGGGCACAAGCAGGCATCCATTTGTGAGGTGGAGATGCTGGGTGTTAGAAATGGGGTCTTTGGTTGGCCGTCAGGTTACCCCCTATCCAAGCAAGGACCCCCACTCTAGTCAGGGTAAATCACACACAATCCAACTTATCCTGTGCCCTCACTCTGGTAGCTTGGCACTGAGCAGTCAGGCTTAGCTTAGAAGGCAATGTGTAAAGTATTTTTTGCAATAAATCATACAATAACACAATATAGCACCACAAAAAATACACCACACAGTGTTTAGAAAATATATAATATTTTTCTGATAAGATGTAGGTCAAAACGATTAAAATGCAATAAGTATATGTTGAGATATCACTGTAAAAGTGATATAAAGTGTCTTAGGTCTTTGAAAAACAAATCAATGTCTCTTAAAAACAATAAAGGTCTCTTGCAAGCACAAAATACCGGGTTTGAGTTCAAAATCTCGGCAAGGGACTGCAGAGGAGGCGATGCGGGGAAAACTGGGAGGTGTGCGTCGGTTTTGACCCTTCGCACACAAACTTGCGTTGTTATTTTTCACGCACGGGAAGACTTTGCGTCGATTTCTGGCACGCGGACTTGGTTCCTCTTTGGGTTGCGGGGTTTTTGGACGCCCGGGGTCGATGCGTGGAATCCTGGGCTTGCGGATCAAGGTTCCAGGCGCTGCATCGATTTAGTGGGCATTGCATGTCGAATTTCCGGTCGCTACGCTGGTGCTGCATTGATCTTCTCATTGCGAAGTCGGGCTGCGTCATTTCGGTTTGGCGTGCAGTGAATTTTTCTCTGCGATGCAGGCTGTGCGTCGTTTTTAGCAGGTGGTGCATCGAATTTTTGCTGCATGAGGAGTCCAGTTGCAAGAGTGAAGTCTTTTTGGTCCTGAGACTTCAGGGAACAGAAGGCAAGCTCTATCCAAGCCCTTGGAGAGCACTCCTTCAGCACAGCAAGAGAGCAGCAAAGCAGCATGGCAACAGCAAGTCAGCAGCCCTTCTCAGAAAGCTGTCAGGTGAGTCCTTTTGGCAGCCAGGCAATTCTTCTTGGCAGGTTGCAGGTTCTGGTGCAGAGTTTCTTTCCTAGGAAGTGTCTGAGTTGGTAGGGACAGAGGCCCTGTTTAAATACCCAAATGTGCCTTTGAAGTGGGGGAGACTTCAAAGAGTGGTTTAGAAGTGCAAAAGGTCCCCTTTCAGTTCAATCCTGTCTGCCAGGGTCCCAGTAGGGGGTGTGGCAGTCCTTTGTGTGAGGGCAAGCTACTGTCCTTTGACATGCAAGTGTCAGGCCCTCCACCCTCCCAGCCCAGGAAGACCCATTCAAAATGCAGATGTATGCAAGTGAGGATAAATATCCTGTGTTTGGAATGTGTCTGAGTGAATGCACAAGGGAGCTGTCAACTAAACCCAGCCAGACATGGATTGTAAGGCACAGAAGGCGTTAAGTGCAGAGAAATGCTCACTTTCTAAAAGTGGCATTTCTAAAATAGTAATATTAAATCCAACTTTACCGGTCAGCAGGATTTTGTATCACCATTCTGGCCATACTGAGTATGACCTTCCTTCTCCTTTCAGATCAGCAGCTACCACTCAAACAATGTACGAGGGCAGCCCTAATGTTAGCCTATGAAGGGAGCAGGCCTCACAGCAGTGTAGAAACAATTTTAGGAGTTTCACACTACCAGGACACGTAAACTACACAGGTACATGTCCTGCCTTTTGTCTACACAGAACCCTGCCCTATGGGTTACCTAGGGCATACCTTAGGGGGGACTCATATGTAGAAAAAGAGGAGTTTAAGGCTTGGCAAGTACTTTTAAGTGCCAAGTCGAAGTGGCAGGGAAACTGCACACACAGGCCTTGCAATGGCAGGCCTGAGGCATGGTTAAGGGGCTACTTATGTGGGTGGCACATTCAGTGCTGCAGGCCCACTAGTGGTATTTAATCTACAGGCCTTGGCACATGTAGTGCACTTTACAGGGTACTTATAAGTAGATTAAATAAGCCAATTGGGTGTGAACCCATGTTACCATGTTTGAATGGAGAGAGCATATGCACTTTAGCACTGGGTAGCAGTGGTAATGTGCGCAGAGTCCTAAAACCAGGAACAACAGTGTCCAAAAAGTGGAGGGAAGCAAGCAAAAAGTTAGGGGTGACCACCCTAAGGCTGTCATGTCTAACACCCGGTAATGCAGCGCTCCTCTCTCCTGGATTCACCGCCATGACCGGAGCTTCAGAGGAAGCACCACATTGGCGGCATATGTCTTCCAGGGGCGTTCACTCACCAATGGCTAGCATTACAGGAAGAAGACCTTGACAGAGGTCCCAATCCTGCCGAGCCTCCGTTGTACCTTTATTACAGGTATAGGAGCACAGGAGCTCCTGTGCCCAACTTTGTGGATCTATATGTACTGTACAACATGTGAAAGGAGCACAAAAGTGCTGTGGTCCTTGTATAGAAGGTTGCTGTTGTGATTCCTGTACATGTTGCATTACACCATTGTATTGTCGGCCCTCATTGTTTATGCTTCATGTTATGACCTTGGGCGATTTATGTCATGGTTGCCTGGTTAGGCTAACGGGCATATTTCAGGATCTGCACTTTACACATAGGGAGGGTGTTTTCTTATGACATGGGCAATATAGAAATGTTTCTGTTATTCTGCAATTTGACGGTTTGACAATTGCCTTGTTGGCAAAGTAATTATTGGACTAAGCTTTATATGCAATACAGTGTATTTTCATATACATTTGTGTGGAGTCTCTTTTGTGGTGTATTTATTGTGTCACTGGGGTGTGTATGTTGTGCAAATGCTTTACACATTGCCTCTGGGATAAGCCTGACTGTTTTGGCAAAGCTACCAAGAGGGTGAGCAGGGGTTATCTTGGGTGTGTAGCTCCTTTACCTTGACTAGAATGGTGGGTTCTGCCTGGCTTAGGTGCATACCCTAGCCAAACTTGAACCCCATTTCTAACACATCCCTTTTACGGCATGGTTCGGAACGATAGCATTGCCCTGCAACCAGACTTAAGGTAGTTGTGTTGAGCTGGCCCAGTGGGCTCCCAGTAGCTGGACAGCGCTCCAGCGTGGTCGGCCTAAACTTTTGAGTTTGTCCCGGCTTGGTGCGACCAGACATCCACGTTTGGCACTTTTGGCTTCTAAGCACTGTTTTACAGTTTATTCTTTAAAAATTCATAACTCAAGTTCTACTTTTTTAGATTTTTATTGTTTAGCCTTGTTTTATTTATTAAATTAGGTTTGATTATTTCCGACCTGATATGGCATCCTTTTTGTGTAGTGTTTCACTATTTTACTGTTTAAAGTGTTTTACAAATACTTTACACACAGCCTTTAAATTAAGCCTGACTGCTCTGTGTCAAGATACCAGAGGGTGAGCACAGGTTGGTTTGGGGTTTGCTTGTGCCTCGCCCTGACACAAATTATGGCTGTTGCTTGACCAGGGTTCACAACCCACTCAACCAACAACCCAATTTATAACATTTTTCATTATTTAAATAAGAATAAATATATAATACACCTGCCTAAAGCTTCTGATCCATGGCTAAAATAATTCATAAGGCTCAGAGGCCTTTTTCTTCTTAAGGTTTTAGGTTTGCTGTTTTTCTGTATTTATCATTTTTTTTGTCAATGGCAGTCCATCATACAGTCAATTATCTCTTGAATTGGAGAAGGTCTAATTGGAGCAAATTTGTTGGGGGGGAAACACTCTTGAAACAGCTTTTCTGTGCTAATGCCAACATGTTTTTCTCCAGTTCCCACCCAGAAAGAGTCTCCGAATGAAAAACAGTGGACATGCAATTTTCCGTCAAAACCTTTCAACTATTGTTAGAAATTGGGTCTTTGGTTGACAGTCAGGTTACCCCCTGTTCAAGCAAGGGCCCTCACTCTAGTCAGGGTAAAAGAGAATCACCCTCAGCTAACCCTTGCTTACCCCCTTGGTAGCTTGGCAGAGCAGTAGGCTTAACTTCAGAGTGCTAGGTGTAAAGTATTTGTACCAACACACACAGTAACTTAATGAAAACACTACAAAATGACACAACACAGGTTTAGAAAAATAGGAAATATTTATCTAAACAAAACAAGACCAAAACAACAAAAATCCACCATACACAAGTCAAGTTATCAACTAAAAATCAAAAAGAGTCTTTAAGTAGTTTTAAATACACACTAGCACTGCTAGAGTGAAAATGCACCTGGTGGTCGTCAAAGATAACCCCGGACGGGCGGGTGTGCGTAAAACATAACTCCGCACGGCGGTACGCAAGTCGAAAATCCAGCCGCACGATGATCCAAAAATCCCGCAGTGCAGGTTGTGATCTCCCAGCCTCCGTCAGCGATGCTGCGCGTCGTTTCTCCTGCTCCGTGCGTCGATTCTTCGGTCGCGTTACCTGCGAGTGCCGTTTCTCAGCTGCGGAGCCGGCGGTGTGTCGTTTTTCTCAGCCGCAGATCAGATTCGCGTCAATCTTTTCCCCTCACGGCGCTCTTTGCGTGGATTTTCTTGTGTTTAGGCTACCAGCTTCTCCTTTCAGGGTCCCAGGAACTGGATGGGCACCACAGGGCAGAGTAGGAGTCTCTCCAGAGACTCCAGGTGCTGGCAGAGAGAAGTCTTTGCTGTCCCTGAGACTTCAAACAACAGGAGGCAAGCTCTAGATCAAGCCCTTGGAGATTTCTTCTCAAGATGGAAGGCATACAAAGTCCAGTCTTTGCCCTCTTACTCTGGCAGAAGCAGAAACCACAGGATAGCTCCACAAAGCACAGTCACAGGCAGGGCAGCTCTTCCTCAGCTATTCAGCTCTTCTCCAGGCAGAGGTTCCTCTTGGTTCCAGAAGTGTTTCTCCAGTCTGTGGTTTTGGGTGCCCTTTTTATAACCCAATTTCTCCTTTGAAGTAGGCCTACTTCAAAGTAAGGTCTCTTTGGAATGTGAAATCGTGCCTTGCCCAGGCCAGGCCCCAGGCACTCACCAGGGGGTTGGAGACTGCATTGTGTGAGGGCAGGCACAGCCCTTTCAGTTGTAAGTGTCCACTCCTCCCCTCCCTCCTAGCACAGATGGCTCATCAGGATATGCAGGCTACACCCCAGCTCCCTTTGTGTCACTGTCTAGTGTGAGGTGCAACCAGCCCAACTGTCAAACTGACCCAGACAGGGAATCCACAAACAGGCAGAGTCACAGAAATGGTATAAGCAAGAAAATGCTCACTTTCTAAAAGTGGCATTTTCAAACACACAATCTTAAAATCAACTTTACTAAAAGATGTATTTTTAAATTGTGAGCTCAGAGACCCCAAACTCCACATGTCCATCCGCTCCCAAAGGGAAGCTACACTTTAATCAGATTTAAAGGTAGCCCCCATGTTAACCTATGAGAGGGACAGGCCTTGCAACAGTGAAAAACGAATTTAGCAATATTTCACTGTCAGGACATATAAAACACATTGCTATATGTCCTACCTTAACCATACACTGCACCCTGCCCTTGGGACTACCTAGGGCCTACCTTAGGGGTGGCTGACATGTAAGGGAAGGTTTAGGCCTGGCATGTGGGTACACTTGCCAAGTCGAATTTACAGTTAAAACGGCACACACACACTGCAATGGCAGGTCTGAGACATGATTACAGAGCTACTTATGTGGGTGGCACAACCAGTGCTGCAGGCCCACATAAGTAGCATTTGATTTACAGGCCCTGGGCACCTCTAGTGCACTGTACTAGGGACTTACTAATAAATCAAATATGCCAATCATGGATAAGCCAATTACATACACATTTTGTAAAGGAGCACTTGCAGTTTAGCACTGGTTAGCAGTGGTAAAGTGCCCAGAGTAACAAAAACATTAAAATCAGAGTCGTGCACACATCAACAACCTGGGGAACAGAGGCAAAAAGTTAAGGGAGACCACGCCAAGGATGAAAAGTCTAACAACTATTAAGACGTTTTGTTAGATATTTCATAAAAGCTATACACATCGATACAGGGATTTTGGAACCCTAGCGTCAATCTGCTGCACTCTCTAAGGTGTGAAGAACTGGGAGGGCGGGCAGTGTTCTAGTGAGTTCTTTGAGAGGTAATGTGCAGATCAAGCGAGATACTGATTAGAATGGCTGGTTAGACAGTGTTTCATTCTTATTTTTGGATATTCACAACAAGTTTTGAGGTACATTTGGCTCCATGTCATAAGTGGAAATGTAAAGTTGCAAATAAAGTCTTTGTATTATAACACACTACTAAAATGTATAAAACAATAATAAAAGTAAATGTACATAAAAGCCCAATATTTGGGGAGTTTTTCAAGATTACGGCAGTAAATCGTGATTTATCTAGCTCATTTTGTATAAATACAGTAGCCGTGTTAAGCACTTCAGTTGGAAAAATATTGTTAGTTTGATTTAACTGTGGATCACATTCAGAGTGCGCATTAGTAACTTTCATTATTTAGAATGTATGCAATACTTCAACATGCAATGGGCACTTTTAGACATAATTGGGATTTTTTTCAGTCTAATCTCAGAGTCCACGATAAAGCCTAGAATGGGTCCAGAGATCCCAGGAAGGAGTCCAACCACATCCCTAAACTTAGAGACAAGTTTAATATGGGTTGCTAGCACAAGACATGCCCTTGGAGCCCAGAGGTTTGAAGTGCTGCAACCATCAAACCGTATCCTACCACGAAGGTTCCTGTGTGCATGCCACTTACTAAATATCACAAATGAAATTATCAAGTTTGAACTTCGCCCTTTGACTGCTAAAAATTAAACACACCAGAATAAGGCCATGAAACATGTCACAACTGTATTATCTTAATTGAGATTTGGAAACGGTAATTAAATCCAGCAATATTTATAGGAATGACGTTTTCTTGTACTTTTTATTGATCAAAACTAATTTTTGCACATCTACCTATTCACTAATAAGTGAGTTTTCAAAATCAGCATTGTGAAGGTATAAAGTTGTAGCTCACTTCTATTTGATGCCACCGTGAGAGTGGTGGCTTCCTGTTGTAAGCAGATTATACCATGACTGTTATTGCATTTAAATAAAATATTTTTAAAAAAGCAATCCATTTTAGTTAGAGAAAACAAATGTGCATTTATGAAAAAAATATATAGTTTTCTGATAAAGTTTAAAGAGTTGCCAATGGTCCCCTGACTCCCGCCCATAACCAGACAATATTTGTTTAAATTCACAAAGGCGAAGGGACCCATAATGGTCCCCTTTCCTCTTAGTGAACGGGTCACTGTGGTGGTGACCCATTCACTTCTAGGGTACAGTAACCCATCAATGGTTTGTAACTGTTTGCAGGTACAGTGATAGCTTTATCACTTATCCTGCAGGCATGGAAATCACCAGTCCCCCCGACATACGCACTATGGGAGGTGAAAATGGAATCTACAAGGGTAAGAGAAAAGTTGTATGCTCAGCGGATAGGAGCCATGAAAAGATATCATGCGATTTGGGCCAAAATGAGTAATTCGGCTGAAGATTAGGCGGAGGGTAGGGGCAGTGGAGGAAGGAGAGTAAGCAATTCAATTTTTAATTTTGAACTATATGAAAAAAAGTAATTGTACGTTATAAGTTAATATGTCAAAACAGTCATGTAGGCAATGATGAAAGTTGGATTTATATATATATGTAATGCAAAGTTGCACCTACTGAAAAATAAAAATGTAACAAAAAAAAAAATGGTTTGTAACTGAAATTGTGGCTGCAAATCATTGATACATAGGATTCGAATTCGCAATTTGGAAGGGACTCCCTAAAACACTCCTTTCAAATTGCACTTTGTTATGCTTTTTTAAACCCATTTTGCGATTTGGTAAGCACTACCGAATCCCAAACTGGGGTTAGAACATTCAATAAAGCCATTTAGCAACCGCAAAAACTGTGATTTTGCAAATTGCAAGTTTTGGAACTGCTGAATGGCTTTGAATATCTTTCCCTTAACTCTTAATAGTAGGCTTATTGCGATACATCTAGGGAACGGAAAGTATGAAGGTATCTCGCCATTAATATTTATTTATGTGCTCATTGTTGAAGAGAGGTCACAGCTGCCACAACAAAAGCAAGAAACAAATGGAAGTGGATGGTAAATGAAATCGTAACTTTTGGAGAGAGGGTAGTAAGACATTTAAGAATGATTACAAATGTGATTCTGTCTGTTAGAGTCAAGGGTACGTTAATGATAGGTGCTGTGCAAGAAAAGTACGTATGTAAGTATGAAAAGTGATAAGGAGACACTTGGAATTTAATAAGGTGTGATGAAGCAGAAAAAGAAAGGCTAACAAATATTCATATATCATGTAACAAAATCATATAAGGTAGTGTGATTTTAGTAAAGAAAAATAATGTACGTGGGGAAATGTGCCCACGAGTTAGTTCGCCATTATTATAAATGAGCTTAATTAATCATGAAGAATCGATAAATGTAGTAATCCGTCATAATTGCAATTTTATCCTATGATTTTCTTGTTGAAACTGTTTTATGCTTAGCTTAACTTTAGCAGAGGCTTTGGCCTAGTTTGCCTGGTCTCAAATCTGACTGCGTGGGTTTCACTTGTATTAACAAAAACGTAATTTTACTTTAAGGTTGTATTTTTCCAGTAGAAATGACTAATACACTTATCTCAAGGTTTTGTGCTAGGCTAGTTTCATCCCCTTTGAAGCAAGGTCAGTTTCTGCAGGTGCAGACGATAAAGACACTGATATAGAATAATTGGCAAACTTTGTTGCAACTTGTGTTCCAAAACTCCAAGGACACCTTATGCAAAAGTGAGTGCTAAGAGAAAGACACTATTCATTGGTCACAAAGAAGCCACCCTATGAACCCTCCAATGGAAGACCTTGAAGAATTTGGAATGTTTCTTACTTAAACCCACCGGACAGAGAAAAGTCTGCCATTTTTCTTTGATGCCATTTTGAAGCCAGATTCAAGACGCCATTTTAAATGACACTTTGATGCCTTTTCGCTGTCGCAGAGAAAGAGACTTTAAGAATTCTCACCCTAGAGACTTTAATTTAAATTTTGCCCCGTCTTGTCCATGCAATAACTTTTGCCCCATTCTCCTTGCTGCTACAAGGAAACTTGCTTTAACTTTGCCCTTTGAAATCTGACCCATGCTGATTGAACCGGTACCTGAAGGACGAAGATTTTCCTTGAATGCTGATTGTATTTGGTAAATATGAAAGGATAATTGTATTATGCATTGTGTTTTCCTTCTTAGGTACCAACTGCTTATTTTGATAGGGCCCAAGCTAGAACTTTTCTAAATTCATGTTGACTAAATTCGTTTTGCATGAAGCCCCACATGCCAATGCTAATTAGAGGTTAGTTGAGGTATTCACTTGATGCACCATGCTAAATTGAAATCTTGTTATGCTGACCGATGTATGCAATTAGTCAAATTCAGTTGCTTATATTAGTGATTTGCATTGCTATAACCGAGTGCATTATAATCCAGATTTTGCGTAGATTGCGTTTCTTCCGTCGCTATGGACAGCTAGTAATGTTCGTATACGTATATCATTTGATTTTGAGACTTACTTATATTGTGCTAGCTTTGTTAATATAGGGAAATAAACTCATTAACCTTTAATAAACAGGTGTGGTTACTCATGACTGAAAGGTCATGGTGTGTCAAATTACTGAGTGTTATTGCTTCCTAATGTGTTGTTTGATCTATTAATTGAGTATTGGTTATCGATTATAAATGGTTATTGATTATTGATTTGAGTGATCCGACTATTCTTGGATGAGGAGAACCCAACTAGGTTAAAAGGTTCACCGACCTCCGGCGTGTCCAAGTATAAGTAATTTATAAAGACTGGACGCGCTATCAGTAGATGGTAGCAGAGATTGATGGTTTCACCCTTTGGGACCCCATCCGAACAATAGACGGATTGAAGTTAGAATTTTCTTTGATAAAACAAGTTGGAGAGATGATGATGCCCTAAATCCCCAATGACTTTCCCGGAATCTCGGAGCTTGCGAATGGAGGAAATGGAGGTGTTAGAATGTTTTCGGCGTTTCTAGTGACAGTATGAGTGAAGTTAGGGTTTCGTGCTTGCACAGTTTATACCGCAGATGAATTGTGAAGTTTGTGAGGATTTTAGGGGGCTACGAACTCCAATCAAAAATTTTAGAGGATTGATACTCCAAAGTGTGAGAGTAGGGAAGTCGCCGAACTTCATATGTGTGTAGCGCTTTGTGCAGAAAAATTGTCCACGTGGTTGTTGATGTTGAGACTGGCCCTGCGAGGTCAAGAGACTCCGGAGTATGTTGAAAAGTGTATGAGACACTTGATTGATGTTGTAATCTGTTCGGTTTAATAGGTTGATCGGGCGCGGTCAACGAGTCAGTATGAATATTGAGGAATGAAAGAAAATTTTCGACTTTGAGATTTGACTAATTCTAAGGCGCGCTAGAATAGTTAATTGATCAGTTTAGAGTTAAGTTTGCAGGTCAAATTTTGCTTGCGAAAGTGGGAAACCGAGAAAGATGTAATAACTGCCGAGGCTAGTGAAAAATCCCTAAGGTTTCTGAAGCGATTGTATTACCCTTCCTGTAGTAAACCAACAGATTTGTTTTCTTCTTTTTGGTTAGTGCTCGCGATATTGCAGAAATTAGTTTTGAGTGAAGCTTAATGAAGGAGGACAAGCCGCAAGACTTTGTCAGCCGCAGTGTGTGGGTGTGACGTCACTAGGAGCCGCGCTGGGATAGGTTGGTTGGTGAGAAGGGTCACGCACGGATTGGACACAGTCCGTGAAGCGCAATTGGAGGGGAAAGGCAAGCAAAGAGTATTCCGGGAATTAAAGTCACTTATTGACTACATTTTTAAGAAAATAAAAGACGGAAAGATGACAATTTTCAAAGCACTTAAGAGTGCCTTAAGGGGAGATGTATATATTAAAGAAAATGTAGGAGAAGAAACACCGCCTGAGGGCACACCAGCTTACATCGTGATTGAAGAAAAGGGTGTCGCACCATGTCTTTGGTTAAAGCAAGGGTGCAAATTAACAGAAAAGCATGGAAGTGTAGCGTTTCCTATCCACGGGTCGTTTAATCTAAGAATTTTGGAGAATCGAAGATTCGCGCTATACTACATGAAAGTACCTCCAAGACCAGCACAGTTTGAAGCATTAGCAATTTGGGAGCAAATGGCTAGGAGACAGCTACAAAAGAAATTTGAGATAAGAGTGAGAAAAGTAGAAAAGACACTAGCGGATGGTAGATGGGATAGTACTCAAAAGGTTTGGAGGTCAGACCTATTGCAGGGAATTAAAATTGTTTCCAGCAATTACTGACGAAGCAGAGATGGAAGGAAGGAAAGCTACCTATAAAACAAACAGGAGTCAGTCCAGAGATAGAGAAAACAATAGAAATTTGAAAAGGTCAGACGAATCAGACGATGAGGAGTTCATTTTACAATTGCTAAATGACCGCCCGCCACCATATGTGGAAAGCGAAAATGGCCCAAGCACTAGTACTGCCCCTCCAGAACCAATACAGGGTACTGTAACACCGAATTTGAGTATATCGCAGAGGCAAGGTAGTCCCGATATGCCTTTTACACCAGAAATACCACATGTTCAGAGAATTTATCCTGACGTGCCTTGATTAAAACCTGTCAATGATTATCAGCCACAGGTTCAGAGGCACTATTGTGATGAGCATAATCTGGAAATGACTTCTAGTTTAATGGCACAGGGAGCACAGAATTACCAAAGACCGACATTGATTCAAGCCGAATCAACACAGATTTTGATGCCTCAAAAGCAGATGCAAGAAGTGCCGAAGTACATTCAAATAGCAGAAACCCAGTTAGACATACCAGCAATGATGAACCATAATGTGGGAATTAACATGCCACAGAATTCGGTGAACAGACAGAATCCGGATGCAATATCTTTGCCTATCACTGTGGGCCCGCCAGTGTCATTGTATATACAGGCAAAGCCGAATGTATGTGACCAAGGGGTAATGACACAAAATGAGACAGGAAGGAGATGCATAGAAAATACTCAAGAAATGACTCCGGTAGGAACACTGCTAAATAGATCCGGGTCTTTGTTGGAATTTAGTCCAATTCCAGCTTGTGCTCCGTCAACTTTGGTAAGGTCAGGTCCACCACTAATAGTACCGCTAACCTCAAAAACAGAAGTGCTACAGAAACCATCAGTAGCAGTAGACGTAAGTGCCACATTAATGGGACTGAATGCACAACAGTTAACACAATGGTTGAACAGGCTGAACTCTCCACAGAGTACACCCAGCGGGAAAGGAGTAGAATATTTGAATAGAATAAGACTTGGCATGGAAGCAGATGAACTAGTAGAGGGAACGATGGGTTTGAACAGGTTAGAATCATACACAGAAGAAGAGCTGAGATACATGTGCCCTAGAATTACAAGAGAAGTAAGCAGCATACATAAGAAGTTACAAGAAATTGCAGACAGAAACAAAGTCGACATAGGTAAAACCAAACACTTGAGCAGAAGTTACAGGTTAGACTTTGAGACAAAAGATTTTGAACACATGAGATCTGCAGGAATGAAAACACACCTTAAGGAGATACTGCAAAGCGCGCAGGTTTGGAGATGTTTAGACAAATGGGAGAGCAGGTGGGTTAAGGAAAAGGACAAGAAGAAAGAAAGTTCCCCAGACCGGAATGAGAAAGTACAACAGAATGATGATCTGATAACCATGTTACCAGTGAGAGAAACAGCAGGGGGAAAACTTGTCCATGTACCATGGCACAGGTGTGATATTCAATCCTTTACGGATGACTTCCCTAAATTAGGAGAGAAACCGATCGAATGGTATCAACAAACAGATAGATTTGTGAAACTCGCAAAATGTCTTTGGGAAGACCTGAATACTTTATTCGAAATTGTGGTCTGGCAGATTTGTGGGAAGATTGTAAAAGGGCTGTAGGTTGGCCAACAAGTGAACCAGAAAGAGATAGGGACACAGGTGCACCATCGCCTACGGTAATGAGTTTATACCATAAGGTGATTGAGCATTTGAAAACAAAGGTTGCGTCGAAAAATGTGGATTGGCAGAGAATTGACAGAACAGCACAAGAAGTTAAAGAGTCGATACATGCATACAATGAGAGATTGTTGAAAGCGTTAAATTACAGTGGTACGGAAACGATTGAGGCAAAGGACATGCTCCATTTTGTGTTCAGATTTGTGGAAGGATTGAGACCCGAAATCAGCCAGAGGATTAAAATGCATTTGATTTGTTGGCAGTCAAAATTGATCGATGGAGTGTAGAACTGTGCAAAATACTGCAGTGATGAGATTGAGACAAAACAGAAAAGGTTGAAAGAAAAAGTGATGGTGATGCAGATTAGAGCAGCTCAGACAGGTTTGCAAGGTTTCCAACAACAGTTGCCGCAGCAGCAACAGCAGGGAAATGCTATGTTTCAGCCACAGATGAGAGGCAGAGGCCCAGGAGGTTTTGTGAATAATGGTCTTGATTTAAATACTGTTGTGATTCCAAATGGTATACAGGCAATGAAGAAGATGATGCCATGTCACACGTGCGGAATCGTCGGGCATTAGAAACGGGAGTGCCCAATGATGGTGCAGGAAGGTGTAGGTCAGCAAAACAATGATGTCAATATATTTCAGAATATGAGAGGACCGAAATTGAGAGGTCCAAATCCATATTTCCAAAATAATGTGAATCAGATGCAGGGTCTACAACCCATACAACCACAGCAGGTGCAAATGCCCCGTGTACAAATGGTACAATCGCAGCCAATGCAACAGCAGTTTCCTATGGTACCTAATCAGCAAATGCAAATACCCTTAGCACCAATGAATAAGCAACAAGTAATGCTTCCTCAACAGGTCACGGGCCAAGGAATAAATCAAAATGACACAGTAAACCAATTCCCGTTACACAGTGAGAATGGAATAAACAATGTATGGGAGAGTGAAAGTTCAGATGAGGAGGGAAATTGTATGCTTGCAGCATCTTTGGAAGTTGATCAAAAGGGACCGTCTGTGGAAGGAAGAGTTATGGGTAACAGCGTTTCATTCTTAGTTTACACAGGAGCTACACGCTCTACAATCAGAAGTATCGAAGTACCAAATTTGCCACTTTCAGGGAGAACAGTTCAAGTAGTGGGAGTAGCAAATAGGTATCTGACACACCCAATCACAGATCCAGTGCAAGTCAGAATTGGTAACTTTCAGGGGTCACATAAATTTGTGGTGTGTGACTCAAGTCCGATATCCCTATTAGGGAGAGATTTATTGTGCAAATTGGGATGCTCGATTATGTGCTCAAATGATGGAATTAAAATTCAGACAAACAGTGATGAGGAAGAAGAGGACAGTTTAGGAGGGGACAAAGTGGAAACTGTCAATGAAGAGTATCCCCTGATTACTCTTTATCCAATGCTCCTGCTGAGTTACAGGAAACAGTTGAAAAAGAAGAGTGGGATATGACAGGGAAAGAGGTAGGATTGGTCAAAGGAGCAGAACCAGTAAAAGTGACTGTAAAACCCAATGTAAGTTTTCCTCAGACTCCGCAATACCATATGTCACAAGACACTCTCATGAAAGTCGCCCAACTCATTGACGAGTTTGTAAAACAGGGAGTACTGAAAGAAGTACTAAGTAGTCCATGTAATTTACCAACCATGGGACTAATAAAACCGAGTGGAAAGGTCCGAATTGTTCAAGATTTGAGAAAAATAAATGACATAATAGTCAAATGTTGTCCCGTAGTACCAAATCCAGCTGTGACAATGTTTCAAATTCCCTGTGATGCAGAGTAGTTCTCAGTCATCGACTTGTCACAGGCATTCTTTTCTGTGCCTCTTCATGAGGACAGACAATTTCTCTTTTGCTTCAAATTCCTGGACAGAGTCTATAGTTGGTGTCGAATTCCTCAAGGGTTTTCGGAGTCACCATCAATTTTCAATCAGATTCTAAATATACAGTATATTGACGATTTACTGATCGCATCCAAGACAGAAAATGACTGTACGGTTGACACTATTGCCCTATTGAACCATTTGGGAAGGAATGGACATAAAGTGTCTCCTTCAAAATTACAATTCTGCCAGAAGAAAGTGAAATATTTGGGTCATCAGATAGAGAAAGGGTCAAGAAGAATCATGAAAGAAAGAATAACAAGTGTACTTCAAATGAGTCCACCCAAGACGAGAAAAGAGGTGAGAAAGTTTTTGGGAATGGTGAGCTATTGTCGCCAATGGATTCCCAATTTCTCAACTCTAGCAAAACCTTTACTGAAACTGACCCAGAAAGATGCGCTGGATGAAATAGTGTTGAAAAGAGATGAAATGGATGCTTTTATTGAATTAAAGGAATGCATGTGCAGAGCTCCAGCTTTAGGTATGCCTGATTACATGAAGCCGTTCACATTGTTTTGTCATGAACGTGATGCATGTTCCTTGTCTGTCTTGACTCAAGCCCATGGTGGCGTAAACAGACCAGTAGCATATTTTTCATCTACTTTGGATCCAGTCGCAGCAGCCTTACCAGGATGCTTGCGTGCTGTAGCAGCAGTTGGTATAAGCCTAAATCAGAGTGAAGGAATAGTGATGGGACATCCTTTAACAGTCATGGTCCCTCACTCAGTCGAAATACTTTTGACACGTTCCCGAACACAGCACATGACCGGTGCTAGGCTTACAAGGTACGAGACAATAATTTTGGGATCACCCAATGTGCAGCTGAAAAGGTGCACTACGTTGAATCCAGCAACTTTGTTTCCCAGTGAAAATGCCGAAATTGAGAACGCTGAAGACATCGAGCACGACTGTCTTCAGGTGACTGAATTTTGCACTAAACCAAGACCTGATATCAAAGACACCAGATTGGAAGAATATGATCAAATTATTTTTGTTGATGGTTCATGTTTAAGAGATGCACTAGGAATATTGAAAGCAGGATATGCTGTATGTACGATAACATTCTGGAAGCATCTTGGCTTCAGGGAGTTTACTCTGCACAGGTAGCATAACTAGTAGCCCTTACTAGAGCTTGCCAACTATCCGCATTAATGAAGGTCACCATTTACACTGACAGTCAGTACGGATTTGGAATAGTGCATGATTTTGGACAATTGTGGTCACAGAGAGGCTTCATGACCTCTTCAGGATCACCAGTGAAAAATGGTGAAAGAATAAGAGAATTGTTACACGCCATCCAGTTGCCAGGAGAAGTGGCAGTGGTAAAATGCAGTGCACATTCGAAATCACAAGACTTAGGCGGTCATTCCAACCGCGCCGCCCGCCATGCGGTTACCACCGAATGACCGCACCAAAAGGCCGCCCGGCGGCCCAGCGGCAAAAGCCCCAGCAACGATGAAGCCGGCTCCGAATGGAGCCGGCGGAGTTGCTGGTGTGCGACGGGTGCAGTGGCACCCGTCGCGATTTTCAGTGTCTGCTTTGCAGACACTGAAAATCATTATGGGGCCCTGTGAGGGGGCCCCTGCACTGCCCATGCCAGTGGCATGGGCAGTGCAGGGGCCCCCAGGGGCCCCACGACACCCGTTCCCGCCATCCTGTTCCTGGCGGTATTTACCGCCAGGACCAGGATGGCGGGAAGGGGGTCGGAATCCCCATGGCGGTGCTGCAAGCAGCGCCGCCATGGCGGATTCCTTGGGCCAGGGGTAAACCGGCGGGAAACCGCCGGTTGCCCTTTTCTGACCGCGGCTTTACCGCCGCAGTCAGAATGGCCCTGGAAGCACCGCCAGCCTATTGGCGGTGCTTCCGCGGTCCCCGGCCCTGGCGGTCATGGACCTCCAGGGTCGGAATGACCCCCTTAGTTTCTTTGGGAAATGGATATGCAGATCAATTTGCAAGGTTTTGCGCATTGAACTGTATATTGCTCAGAGACGAATGGAACTTGATAAATGAGCCAGAACTTGAACCAAGTGAATCCTTTGCTCTAAAAGTTGTAGATACAATCTAAGAATTGACATTTCTACAAAATAATGTCAGTAAGGATGAGAAACTCTCATGGAGCAAACTACAATGCATAAAGAAACCAGATAATTTGTGGGTTTCAAGTGAAGGGAGATTGGTTCTGCCAGACAGTCTTTTGACGCAATTAGTCAGGTTGTATCATGGACAAGCCCACCTTGGAAGGGATGCCTGGATTAGATTATTCAAAATTGATTGGTTTAATCCCAAATTCCGTCAAGTTGCTGAAGCAGTTTGCCATCGTTGCGTCATTTGCCAACAAATGAACGCAGGGAAGGGGACAGTAGTAAATTTGAGCCACATTTGAAGAGCAGGTGGGCCATTAAGCAGGATGCAAATGGATTTCATTGAGATGCCTATGCATGCAGGCTTGAAATATGTGTTGGTGATTGTGTGTATTTTTTGTCACTGGATTGAAGCATACCCTACACGCAGAAATGACAGTCTCACAGTCGCAAAACTACTCTTGAGGGAACTAATACCACGTTTCTGATTCCCAATCTCTTTAGAATCAGATAGGGTAAGTCACTTCAATAATGAAGTAATCAAATTACTGTGTGCAGCCCTGAACATTGAACAAAAATTGTATTGAAGCATCAGGACTAGTGGAGCAAATGAATGGCTCATTGAAATCGAGGATGGCGAAAATATGTGCATCCACAAACTTGAAATGGCCTGTGTTAATTTCAATGAGAAACACACCTGATAGAAACACTGGACTATCACCGCACAAACTTCTCATGGGCAGAGCCATGAGACTTCCAGCAGTTCCTGCAAATGCTCTTGTAAATATTACAGATGATATGGTATTGGACTACTGCAAAGGTCTGGCTGATGTGGTCCGCTCTTTTTCTCACCAGGTGGAGGCAACCACCTTGCCACCGATCCAAGGTCCAGGACACGCCCTGAAAGCAGGTGACTGGGTCGTGATACAGAAACATGTGAGGAAGTCGTGTCTGTAACCCTGTTGGAAAGGACCTTTTCAAGTGATTCTGACAACTACCACCGCTGTGAAGTGTGCAGGAGTTCCCAACTGGATTCACGCCAGTCACACGAAAAGGGTAACGTGTCCCACAGAAGAGGAAATTGCAGTGCTGAAATTACCAGCAACTGACAGGAAAGTACCAGGCACTGAGACAGAACGAAGAGAGCCTGAAAGTGAACAAGAAGAAATAGAGACAGAAGAAATATTTTCTGAGGAAGACGCAGTTGATCCTTTTGAGGACAACAGGGAAGAAGCCTCAGGAAGTGACAAAGATCCTGGAGGTGACAAAGAGCCTGTCACAGGTGAAGAAGCAGGAGAGCCTAATAAGAGGAGGGCTTTCCCAGAAGCAGACGATACAGGAAAAGAAAGAGAAAACCTGATTGACCTCCTAGGGGAAGGAGACAAGACAGAACAGAGTGAAATTGTTCAAATTCTTCCAGAACCGGTTCCAGGTCCATCAGGTGAAAGCAGCGCGAAACGAAGACAAAGCATATCGCCAGTGAAATCAAAGACTAAAGAAATATTAAAAGAGAATGAAGGGCCAAAATTGAATGAGAAAAGAAAAGTGTCTATCGCAATAACAACATCGAATGAAGAAAAAGAGACAGCCGAAGAACAAGACATAAGCGAGAGAGAATCGAAAGGAGATGCAAAATTGAAAAGGAAAAGAATACCGAGCAGAAGATATTCTGGTCCAGAGTGGGCATACACAGCCACTAACGATTGGTCAGATGAGTTTCTAT
The DNA here is from genome assembly GCF_031143425.1 of Pleurodeles waltl. Taxonomy (NCBI): domain Eukaryota; kingdom Metazoa; phylum Chordata; class Amphibia; order Caudata; family Salamandridae; genus Pleurodeles; species Pleurodeles waltl. The sequence continues at coordinate 758,939,036 of NC_090440.1, read as the reverse complement.
CGCTCAGTCTTGAAAACGAAGAAGCAGAACGACACTTTGGAACTTGAAAAGTGAAATTCCGTGAACATTACCGAATGAGACATTGACAACCTGATTGACTTTTGAACTGGATAAGACATTGATAACTTGATTGACTTTGAAACCGATTTTGAGACAAAGCTGCAAAACCGATAAGTGACTAAGCTGTTAAAGAAAACCGTGTGAACATTGAACTCGTTCAGCTTTATATATATATATATATATATATATATATATATATATATCTGCAAATCCTGATTTGATAAGGTGTCTTCAACTTTCTGATTCTATATAGATCATGCAGGCAGTACTACAAAAGGACATAAAATGAAATGTTGTAAATACATGAGTATAGGTCTAATAACTGCATGTGTACTAATAAATATAGCAATAGTTTTTGGAATGCATGGAAAGAATGAAAGAGACGCAAATGATGCTTCTACTTCTAAAACTCCTACTGAATTAACTCCTTTGCAGAAACTCGAACAAGACGAGAAATATTTACACGACAAGAAAGAGCTCTCCTCCAACGTCTTCTATCGCTTGCTGAATGAGTATGTTGAGACAATGGATGCAAAAGATTGTTATGTGTGCACACAAATACCTACCTCAGTAATACAAGGAGTTACATATCATAGCATGCCTCTTACGTATGGAATTTCATGTAGTTTGTTACTAACCAGATTCTATAACCAGGAGTATATTCAATACTTCTATTCCAATCAGGACGTCGTATTTTCATTTATTCCCATAATTGAATATTTGAGTAAAACAGCAAGAGATTATTATTTAAAATTAGTTAGAGGTTTCTTTGAACCACTATTGCCTTTTTCTGTAGTCCACGCTCATAGAGACAACCTTACATGCTTACTTTCACCCGTAGAAAAGAGTTTTTTAGATCACATGAAAGATAGAAGGAAAATGGTAAAGAAAAAACTAGAAAGGGAATTACACAAAAGAACGTCTGTAGATAAATATGCCTTTGCCGCAATAAAGACACAAGGGAAACTAGCTTTAGATGCATTACATATAGGGAAACTTTGTGTATATAGACCTAAATCATATTATGACACAATCTTTGTGGGAACGAGTGAATTTAAACATACGTTTTCGTTTCAGGCTAAGTGGACGTTCATGCTAAATGGGCAAGACCCAGTTATTCCAGGGGTATATTATATTTGTGGACTTAACGCCTATTATCGTCTTCCTAAAGGATGGTATGGGATGTGTTATTTGGGAATAGTATTTCCAAAGATTTATCAACTGGATGACTTAAAGAAGTTTCCAAAGCTGTCTGAATCACATTGCATTCAGAAAAGGGAGACAGCTTTTGGTGAAGAAAGGAGATATATTTGGAACGATGATTCCTTCAGTAGGAGTCATATTGAATAAATCAAAATACAAAAGTTGTCTACTACTGTGGATAACATGCTGACAAAATTCTCAGGAGCCATAATCCTGATTGATGCTGAACTTGCTGCAGAAAGAGCTATGACTCTTCAAAACCGGCTTGCTTTAGACATTCTTTTAGCAAAGAATGGAGGCGTTTGCAAAATGCTTAGTGCACGTCACTGTTGTTCTTATATTCCGGACAACAGTGGGCAAATTAGGAAAATGCTTACAAATTTAACTAACGAGAGTGCAGACTTGAAAGAATTGAAAGAACCAGGAGTATGGGAAAAGGTTGGAAAAGGATTTGCTTCCGTGGTAAATTGGCTCAGCAACATTTGGAACGGAATATTACTGAAAATAGTAAAAGGAATATTAATAATATTAATTTGCTTATTAGGTATTTGGGGAATATGGAAAACTATTAAAATATTGAAATCAAGAAGCAAGAGGAGAAGAGAAAAGAAAGAACAAAATAAAATAGTAGAAATATACAGAGAAAAATCAAAGGGAACAAAAAGGAAGAGGGAATTGACTGAAGTGCCAAATTACTAAACCAGAATTTTAATGAAATAAAATTTGTGATGGGAGATTTGATGTGATGACATAATTAGTCATCAGAGGAGGGATTGATGAAGCAGAAAAAGAAAGACTAACAAATATTCATATATCATGTAACAAAATCGTATAAGGTAGTGTGATTTTAGTAAAGAAAAATAATGTACGTGGGGAAATGTGCCCAAGAGGTAGTTCACCATTATTATAAACGAGCTTAATTAATCATGAAGAATCGATAAATGTAGTAATCCGTCATAATTGCAATTGTATTCTATGATTTTCTTGTTGAAACTTTTTTATGCTTAGCTTAAATTTAGCAGAGGCTTTGGCCTAGTTTGCCTGGTCTCAAATCTGACTGCGTGGGTTTCACTTGTATTAACAAAAACATAATTTTACTTTAAGGTTGTATTTTTCCAGTAGAAATGACTAATACACTTATCTCAAGGTTTCGTGCTAGGCTAGTTTCATCCCCTTTGAAGTAAGGTCAGTTTCTGCAGGTGCAGACGATAAAGACACTGATATAGAATAATTGGCAAACTTTGTTGCAACTTGTGTTCCAAAACTCCAAGGACACCTTATGCAAAAGTGAGTGCTAAGAGAAAGACACTATTCATTGGTCAAAAAGAAGCCACTCTATGAACCCTCCAATGGAAGACCCTGAAGAATTTGGAATGTTTCTTACTTAAACCCACCGGACAAAGAGAAGTCTGCCATTTTTCTTTGATGCCATTTTGAAGCCAGATTCAAGACGCCATTTTAAATTACACTTTGATGCCTTTTCTCTGTCGCAGAGAAAGAGACTTTAAGAATTCTCACCCTAGAGACTTTAATTTAAATTTTGCCCCGTCTTGTCCATGCAATACCTTTTGCCCCATTCTCCTTGCTGCTACAAGGAAACTTGCTTTAACTTTGCCCTTTGAAATCTGACCCATGCTGATTGAACCGGTACCTGAAGGACGAAGATTTTCCTTGAATGCTGATTGTATTTGGTAAATATGAAAGGATAATTGTATTATGCATTGTGTTTTCCTTCTTAGGTACCAACTGCTTATTTTGATAGGGCCCAAGCTAGAACTTTTCTAAATTCATGTTGACTAAATTCGTTTTGCATGAAGCCCCACATGCCAATGCTAATTAGAGGTTAGTTGAGGTATTCACTTGATGCACCATGCTAAATTGAAATCTTGTTATGCTGACCGATGTATGCAATTAGTCAAATTCAGTTGCTTATATTAGTGATTTGCGTTGCTATAACCGAGTGCATTATAATCCAGATTTTGCGTAGATTGCGTTTCTTCCGTCGCTATGGACAGCTAGTAATGTTCGTATACGTATATCATTTGATTTTGAGACTTACTTATATTGTGCTAGCTTTGTTAATATAGGGAAATAAACTCATTAACCTTTAATAAACAGGTGTGGTTACTCATGACTGAAAGGTCATGGTGTGTCAAATTACTGAGTGTTATTGCTTCCTAATGTGTTGTTTGATCTATTAATTGAGTATTGGTTATCGATTATAAATGGTTATTGATTATTGATTTGAGTGATCCGACTATTCTTGGATGAGGAGAACCCAACTCGGTTAAAAGGTTCACCGACCTCCGGCGTGTCCAAGTACAAGTAATTTATAAAGACTGGACGCGCTATCAGTAGATGGTAGCAGAGATTGATGGTTTCACCCTTTGGGACCCCATCCGAACAATAGACGGATTTAAGTTAGAATTTTCTTTGATAAAACAAGTTGGAGAGATGATGATGCCCTAAATCCCCAATGACTTTCCCGGAATCTCGGAGCTTGCGAATGGAGGAAATGGAGGTGTGAGAATGTTTTCGGCGTTTCTAGTGACAGTATGAGTGAAGTTAGGGTTTCGTGCTTGCACAGTTTATACCGCAGATGAATTGTGAAGTTTGTGAGGATTTTAGGGGGCTCCGAACTCCAATCAAAAATTTTAGAGGAGTGATACTCCAAAGTGTGAGAGTAGGGAAGTCGCCGAACTTCATATGTGTGTAGCGCTTTGTGCAGAAAAATTGTCCACGTGGTTGTTGATGTTGAAACGGGCCCTGCGAGGTCAAGAGACTCCGGAGTATGTTGAAAAGTGTATGAGACACTTGATTGATGTTGTAATCTGTTCAGTTTAATAGGTTGATCGGGCGCGGTCAACGAGTCAGTATGAATATTGAGGAATGAAAGAAAAATTTAGACTTTGAGATTTGACTAATTCTAAGGCGCGCTAGAATAGTTCATTGATCAGTTGAGAGTTAAGTTTGCAGGTCAAATTTTGCTTGCGAAAGTGGGAAACCGAGAAAGATGGAATAACTGCCGAGGCTAGTGAAAAATCCCTAAGGTTTCTGAAGCGATTGTATTACCCTTCCTGTAGTAAACCGACAGATTTGTTTTCTTCTTTTTGGTTAGTGCTCGCGATATTGCAGAAATTAGTTTTGAGTGAAGCTTAATGAAGGAGGACAAGCCGCGAGACTTTGTCAGCCGCAGTGTGTGGGTGTGACGTCACTAGGAGCCGCGCTGGGATAGGTTGGTTGGTGAGAAGGGTCACGCACGGATTGGACACAGTCCGTGAAGCGCAATTGGAGGGGAAAGGCAAGCAAAGAGTATTCCGGGAATTAAAGTCACTTATTGACTACATTTTAAAGAAAATAAAAGACGGAAAGATGAAATTTTTCAAAGCACTTAAGAGTGCCTTAAGGGGAGATGTATATATTAAAGCAAATGTAGGAGAAGAAACACCGCCTGAGGGCACACCAGCTTACATCGTGATTGAAGAAAAGGGTGTCGCACCATGTCTTTGGTTAAAGCAAGGGTGCAAATTAACAGAAAAGCATGGAAGTGTAGCGTTTCCTATCCACGGGTCGTTTAATCTAAGAATTTTGGAGAATCTAAGATTCGCGCTATACTACATGAAAATACCTCCAAGACCAGCACAGTTTGAAGCATTAGCAATTTGGGAGCAAATGGCTAGGAGACAGCTACAAAAGAAATTTGAGACAAGAGTGAGAAAAGTAGAAAAGACACTAGCGGATGCTAGATGGGATAGTGCTCAAAAGGTTTGGAGGTCAGACCTATTGCAGGGAATTAAAATTGTTTCCAGCAATTACTGACGAAGCAGAGACGGAAGGAAGGAAAGCTACCTATAAAACAAACAGGAGTCAGTCCAGAGATAGAGAAAACAATAGAAATTTGAAAAGGTCAGACGAATCAGACGATGAGGAGTTCATTTTACAATTGCTAAATGACCGCCCGCCACCATATGTGGAAAGCGAAAATGGCCCAAGCACTAGTACTGCCCCTCCAGAACCAATACAGGGTACTGTAACACCGAATTTGAGAATATCGCAGAGGCAAGGTAGTCCCGATATGCCTTTTACACCAGAAATACCACATGTTCAGAGAATTTATCCTGATGTGCCTTAATTGAAACCTGTCAATGATTATCAGCCACAGGTTCAGAGGCACTATTGTGATGAGCATAATCTGGAAATGACTTCTAGTTTAATGGCACAGGGAGCACAGAATTACCAAAGACAGACATTGATTCAAGCCGAATCAACACAGATTTTGATGCCTCAAAAGCAGATGCAAGAAGTGCCGAAGTACATTCAAATAGCAGAAACCCAGTTATACATACCAGCAATGATGAACCATAATGTGGGAATTAACATGCCACAGAATTCGGTGAACAGACAGAATCCGGATGCAATATCTTTGCCTATCACTGTGGGCCCGCCAGTGCCATTTTATATACAGGCAAAGCCGAATGTATGTGACCAAGGGGTAATGACACAAAATGAGACAGGAAGGAGATGCATAGAAAATACTCAAGAAATGACTCCGGTAGGAACACTGCTAAATAGATCCGGGTCTTTGTTGGAATTTAGTCCAATTCCAGCTTGTGCTCCGTCAACTTTGGTAAGGTCAGGTCCACCACTAATAGTACCGCTAACCTCAAAAACAGAAGTGCTACAGAAACCATCAGTAGCAGTAGACGTAAGTGCCACATTAATGGCACTGAATGCACAACAGTTAACACAATGGTTGAACAGCCTGAACTCTCCACAGAGTACACCCAGCGGGAAAGGAGAAGAATATTTGAATAGAATAAGACTTGGCATGGAAGCAGATGAACTAGTAGAGGGAACGATGGGTTTGAACAGGTTAGAATCATACACAGAAGAAGAGCTGAGATACATGTGCCCTAGAATTACAAGAGAAGTAAGCAGCATACATAAGAAGTTACAAGAAATTGCAGACAGAAACAAAGTCGACATAGGTAAAACCAAACACTTGAGCAGAAGTTACAGGTTAGACTTTGAGACAAAAGATTTTGAACACATGAGATCTGCAGGAATGAAAACACACCTTAAGGAGATACTGCAAAGCGCGCAGGTTTGGAGATGTTTAGACAAATTGGAGAGCAGGTGGGTTAAGGAAAAGGACAAGAAGAAAGAAAGTTCCCCAGACCGGAATGAGAAAGTACAACAGAATGATGATCTGATAACCATGTTACCAGTGAGAGAAACAGCAGGGGGAAAACTTGTCCATGTACCATGGCACAGGTGTGATATTCAATCCTTTACGGATGACTTCCCTAAATTAGGAGAGAAACCGATCGAATGGTATCAACAAACAGATAGATTTGTGAAACTCGCAAAATGTCTTTGGGAAGACCTGAATACTTTATTCGAAATTGTGGTCTGGCAGATTTGTGGGAAGATTGTAAAAGGGCTGTAGGTTGGCCAAAAAGTGAACCAGAAAGAGATAGGGACACAGGTGCACCATCGCCTACGGTAATGAGTTTATACCATAAGGTGATTGAGCATTTGAAAACAAAGGTTGCGTCGAAAAATGTGGATTGGCAGAGAATTGACAGAACAGCACAAGAAGTTAAAGAGTCGATACATGCATACAATGAGAGATTGTTGAAAGCGTTAAATTACAGTGGTACGGAAACGATTGAGGCAAAGGACATGCTCCATTTTGTGTTCAGATTTGTGGAAGGATTGAGACCCGAAATCAGCCAGAGGATTAAAATGCATTTGATTTGTTGGCAGTCAAAATTGATCGATGGAGTGTAGAACTGTGCAAAATACTGCAGTGATGAGATTGAGACAAAACAGAAAAGGTTGAAAGAAAAAGTGATGGTGATGCAGATTAGAGCAGCTCAGACAGGTTTGCAAGGTTTGCAAGGTTTCCAACAACAGTTGCCGCAGCAGCAACAGCAGGGAAATGCTATGTTTCAGCCACAGATGAGAGGCAGAGGCCCAGGAGGTTTTGTGAATAATGGTCCTGATTTAAATACTGTTGTGATTCCAAATGGTATACAGGCAATGAAGAAGATGATGCCATGTCACACGTGCGGAATCGTCGGGCATTGGAAACGGGAGTGCCCAATGATGGTGCAGGAAGGTGTAGGTCAGCAAAACAATGATGTCAATATATTTCAGAATATGTGAGGACCGAAATTGAGAGGTCCAAATCCAAATTTCCAAAATAATGTGAATCAGATGCAGGGTCTACAACCCATACAACCACAGCAGGTGCAAATGCCCCGTGTACAAATGGTACAATCGCAGCCAATGCAACAGCAGTTTCCTATGGTACCTAATCAGCAAATGCAAATACCCTTAGCACCAATGAATAAGCAACAAGTAATGCTTCCTCAACAGGTCACGGGCCAAGGAATAAATCAAAATGACACAGTAAACCAATTCCCGTTACACAGTGAGAATGGAATAAACGATGTATGGGAGAGTGAAAGTTCAGATGAGGAGGGAAATTGTACGCTTGCAGCATCTTTGGAAGTTGATCAAAAGGGACCGTATGTGGAAGGAAGAGTTATGGGTAACAGCGTTTCATTCTTGGTTTACACAGGAGCTACAAGCTCTACAATCAGAAGTATCGAAGTACCAAATTTGCCACTTTCAGGGAGAACAGTTCAAGTAGTGGGAGTAGCAAATAGGTATCTGACACACCCAATCACAGATCCAGTGCAAGTCAGAATTGGTAACTTTCAGGGGTCACATAAATTTGTGGTGTGTGACTCAAGTCCGATATCCCTACTAGGGAGAGATTTATTGTGCAAATTGGGATGCTCGATTATGTGCTCAAATGATGGAATTAAAATTCAGACAAACAGTGATGAGGAAGAAGAGGACAGTTTAGGAGGGGACAAAGTGGAAACTGTCAATGAAGAGTATCCCCTGATTACTCTTTATCCAATGCTCCTGCTGAGTTACAGGAAACAGTTGAAAAAGAAGAGTGGGATATGACAAGGAAAGAGGTAGGATTGGTCAAAGGAGCAGAACCAGTAAAAGTGACTGTAAAACCCAATGTAAGTTTTCCTCAGACTCCGCAATACCATATGTCACAAGACACTCTCATGAAAGTCGCCCAACTCATTGACGAGTTTGTAAAACAGGGAGTACTGAAAGAAGTACTAAGTAGTCCATGTAATTTACCAATCATGGGACTAATAAAACCGAGTGGAAAGGTCCGAATTGTTCAAGATTTGAGAAAAATAAATGACATAATAGTCAAATGTTGTCCCGTAGTACCAAATCCAGCTGTGACAATGTTTCAAATTCCCTGTGATGCAGAGTAGTTCTCAGTCATCGACTTGTCACAGGCATTCTTTTCTGTGCCTCTTCATGAGGACAGACAATTTCTCTTTTGCTTCAAATTCCTGGACAGAGTCTATAGTTGGTGTCGAATTCCTCAAGGGTTTTCGGAGTCACCATCAATTTTCAATCAGATTCTAAATATACAGTATATTGACGATTTACTGATCGCATCCAAGACAGAAAATGACTGTACGGTTGACACTATTGCCCTATTGAACCATTTGGGAAGGAATGGACATAAAGGCCCTCATTCTGACCTTGGCGGTCTTTTCGCAAGACCGCTGAGTTACCGCCGCGGTGAAGACCGCCGACCGCGGCGGTGTGCCGCTGTGCGCATTCTGACCGCTGGGAGCGTTCCGCCGGAAAACCGCCAGCAGCCACACTGGCGGTCGGCGGGAAAGTGGAGACTGGTCAACCTCCACCGCCACGCCAGCAGAACACCGCCCACAGAATTACGACCCACATTTCTGTGTGGCGGTCTTCTGTTGGCGGTCTTCTGTTGGCGGTCACGTCCCTATGGCTCCCGTCGCCTCCCGGAGGACCAACGCACAAGGTAAGTTGATCGTCCGTGAGGGGAGGGGGTGGGGGGGTGTTGTGTGATGTGGGCGTGCATGGGGGTGTGCGTGTGATTGTGTAGAGGGGGTGTGTGAGTGCGTGTATGCGGGCGGGGGGTGCTGCTGTGTCTATGGGTAATGTGTGCTGTTCGGCAGGTGCGCATGTCGGCATGTATGTGTGCGGGTATGTGTCCCCGTTGTGTATGTGTGTGTAGGGGGTGTGTATATGTGCATGTTGGGGGTGTGTGCATGTCGGGGTACATGTATGTGCATGTCGGGGTGGGGGTGGGGAGGGGGTTCGTACCACCTCTGGGGGGTGGCAGGGGGGTGGAGGGTGTGGGGGGAGGACCCGGGTGGGTAGTGGGGGGTGGGGGAGACCCCTATCAGTGCCAGGGAAGGAATTCCCTGGCCCCGATAGTGCTTACCGCCATGGTTCGCACGGCGGTTCCCGCCCGCAAGAAACCGCGGCGGTAGGCAGGGTCATAATACCCTTGGCGGTCTTGGGACGACCGCCGGGCCGGAGTGCGCAAACTCCAGCCCCGCGGTCATGACCGCCGTGGCGGTCGGAGTGGAGAAGTAGCGGTCGGTGGCGGCGGGGACCGCCGCGGTCAGAATGCCATTTTTAATACCGCCGGTCTGTTCGCGGTCCGACCGCCGTCTCTCCGCCGACCGCCAGGGTCAGAATGAGGGCCAAAGTGTCTCCTTCAAAATTACAATTCTGCCAGAAGAAAGTGAAATATTTGGGTCATCAGATAGAGAAAGGGTCAAGAAGAATCATGAAAGAAAGAATAACAAGTGTACTTCAAATGAGTCCACCCAAGACGAGAAAAGAGGTGAGAAAGTTTTTGGGAATGGTGAGCTATTGTCGCCAATGGATTCCCAATTTCTCAACTCTACTGTAGCAAAACCTTTACTGAAACTGACCCAGAAAGATGCGCTGGATGAAATAGTGTTGAAAAGAGATGAAATGGATGCTTTTATTGAATTAAAGGAATGCATGTGCAGAGCTCCAGCTTTAGGTATGCCTGATTACATGAAGCCGTTCACATTGTTTTGTCATGAACGTGATGCATGTTCCTTGTCTGTCTTGACTCAAGCCCATGGTGGCGTAAACAGACCAGTAGCATATTTTTCATCTACTTTGGATCCAGTCGCAGCAGCCTTACCAGGATGCTTGCGTGCTGTAGCAGCAGTTGGTATAAGCCTAAATCAGAGTGAAGGAATAGTGATGGGACATCCTTTAACAGTCATGGTCCCTCACTCAGTCGAAATACTTTTGACACGTTCCCGAACACAGCACATGGCCGGTGCTAGGCTTACAAGGTACGAGACAATAATTTTGGGATCACCCAATGTGCAGCTGAAAAGGTGCACTACGTTGAATCCAGCAACTTTGTTTCCCAGTGAAAATGCCGAAATTGAGAACGCTGAAGACATCGAGCACGACTGTCTTCAGGTGACTGAATTTTGCACTAAACCAAGACCTGATATCAAAGACACCAGATTGGAAGAATATGATCAAATTATTTTTGTTGATGGTTCATGTTTAAGAGATGCACTAGGAATATTGAAAGCAGGATATGCTGTATGTACGATAATTGGTGTTCTGGAAGCATCTTGGCTTCAGGGAGTTTACTCTGCACAGGTAGCAGAACTAGTAGCCCTTACTAGAGCTTGCCAACTATCCGCATTAATGAAGGTCACCATTTACACTGACAGTCAGTACGGATTTGGAATAGTGCATGATTTTGGACAATTGTGGTCACAGAGAGGCTTCATGACCTCTTCAGGATCACCAGTGAAAAATGGTGAAAGAATAAGAGAATTGTTACACGCCATCCAGTTGCCAGGAGAAGTGGCAGTGGTAAAATGCAGTGCACATTCGAAATCACAAGACTTAGGCGGTCATTCCAACCGCGCCGCCCGCCATGCGGTTACCGCCGAATGACCGCACCAAAAGGCCGCCCGCCGGCCCAGCGGGAAAGCCCCAGCAACGATGAAGCCGGCTCCGAATGGAGCCGGCGGAGTTGCTGGTGTGCGGCGGGTGCAGTGGCACCCGTCGCAATTTTCAGTGTCTGCTTTGCAGACACTGAAAATCATTATGGGGCCCTGTGAGGGGGCCCCTGCACTGCCCATGCCAGTGGCATGGGCAGTGCAGGGGCCCCCAGGGGCCCCACGACACCCGTTCCCGCCATCCTGTTCCTGGCGGTATTTACCGCCAGAACCAGGATGGCGGGAAGGGGGTCGGAATCCCCATGGCGGTGCTGCAAGCAGCGCCGGCATGGCGGATTCCTTGGGCCAGGGGTAAACCGGCGGGAAACCGCCGGTTGCCCTTTTCTGACCGCGGCTTTACCGCCGCGGTCAGAATGGCCCTGGAAGCACCGCCAGCCTGTTGGCGGTGCTTCCGCGGTCCCCGGCCCTGGCGGTCATGGACCGCCAGGGTCGGAATGACCCCCTTAGTTTCTTTGGGAAATGGATATGCAGATCAATTTGCAAGGTTTTGCGCATTGAACTGTATATTGCTCAGAGACGAATGGAACTTGATAAATGAGCCAGAACTTGAACCAAGTGAAGCCTTTGCTCTAAAAGTTGTAGATACAATCTAAGAATTGACATTTCTACAAAATAATGTCAGTAAGGATGAGAAACTCTCATGGAGCAAACTACAATGCATAAAGAAACCAGATGACTTGTGGGTTTCAAGTGAAGGGAGATTGGTTCTGCCAGACAGTCTTTTGACGCAATTAGTCAGGTTGTATCATGGACAAGCCCACCTTGAAAGGGATGCCTGGATTAGATTATTAAAAATTGATTGGTTTAATCCCAAATTCCGTCAAGTTGCTGAAGCAGTTTGCCATCGTTGCGTCATTTGCCAACAAATGAACGCAGGGAAGGGGACAGTAGTAAATTTGAGCCACATTTGAAGAGCAGGTGGGCCATTAAGCAGGATGCAAATGGATTTCATTGAGATGCCTATGCATGCAGGCTTGAAATATGTGTTGGTGATTGTGTGTATTTTTTGTCACTGGATTGAAGCATACCCTACACGCAGAAATGACAGTCTCACAGTCGCAAAACTACTCTTGAGGGAACTAATACCACGTTTCTGATTCCCAATCTCTTTAGAATCAGATAGGGTAAGTCATTTCAATAACAAAGTAATCAAATTACTGTGTGCAGCCCTGAACATTGAACAAAAATTGTATTGAAGCATCAGGACTAGTGGAGCAAATGAATGGCTCATTGAAATCGAGGATGGCGAAAATATGTGCATCCACAAACTTGAAATGGCCTGTGTTAATTTCAATGAGAAACACACCTGATAGAAACACTGGACTATCACCGCACAAAATTCTCATGGGCAGAGCCATGAGACTTCCAGCAGTTCCTGCAAATGCTCTTGTAAATATTACAGATGATATGGTATTGGACTACTGCAAAGGTCTGGCTGATGTGGTCCGCTCTTTTTCTCACCAGGTGGAGGCAACCACCTTGCCACCGATCCAAGGTCCAGGACACGCCCTGAAAGCAGGTGACTGGGTCGTGATACAGAAACATGTGAGGAAGTCGTGTCTGTAACCCTGTTGGAAAGGACCTTTTCAAGTGATTCTGACAACTACCACCGCTGTGAAGTGTGCAGGAGTTCCCAACTGGATTCACGCCAGTCACACGAAAAGGGTAACGTGTCCCACAGAAGAGGAAATTGCAGTGCTGAAATTACCAGCAACTGACAGGAAAGTACCAGGCACTGAGACAGAACGAAGAGAGCCTGAAAGTGAACAAGAAGAAATAGAGACAGAAGAAATATTTTCTGAGGAAGACGCAGTTGATCCTTTTGAGGACAACAGGGAAGAAGCCTCAGGAAGTGACAAAGATCCTGGAGGTGACAAAGAGCCTGTCACAGGTGAAGAAGCAGGAGAGCCTAATAAGAGGAGGGCTTTCCCAGAAGCAGACGATACAGGAAAAGAAAGAGAAAACCTGATTGACCTCCTAGGGGAAGGAGACAAGACAGAACAGAGTGAAATTGTTCAAATTCTTCCAGAACCGGTTCCAGGTCCATCAGGTGAAAGCAGCGCGAAACGAAGACAAAGCATATCGCCAGTGAAATCAAAGACTAAAGAAATATTAAAAGAGAATGAAGGGCCAAAATTGAATGAGAAAAGAAAAGTGTCTATCGCAATAACAACATCGAATGAAGAAAAAGAGACAGCCGAAGAACAAGACATAAGCGAGAGAGAATCGAAAGGAGATGCAAAATTGAAAAGGAAAAGAATACCGAGCAGAAGATATTCTGGTCCAGAGTGGGCATACACAGCCACTAACGATTGGTCAGATGAGTTTCTATCTCTCAGTCTTGAAAACGAAGAAGCAGAACGACACTTTGGAACTTGAAAAGTGAAATTCCGTGAACATTACCGAATGAGACATTGACAACCTGATTGACTTTTGAACTGGATAATACATTGATAACTTGATTGACTTTGAAACCGATTTTGAGACAAAGCTGCTAAACCGATAAGAGACTAAGGGCCTGATTCTAACTTTGGAGGACGGTGTTAAACCGTCCCAAAAGTGGCGGATATACCACCTACCGTATTACGAGTTCCATAGGATATAATGGACTCGTAATACGGTAGGTGGTATATCCGCCACTTTTGGGACGGTTTAACACCGTCCTCCAAAGTTAGAATCAGGCCCTAAGCTGTTAAAGAAAACCGTGTGAACATTGAACTCGTTCAGCTTTATATATATATATATATATATATATCTGCAAATCTGATTTGATAAGGTGTCTTCAACTTTCTGATTCTATATAGATCATACAGGCAGTACTACAAAAGGACATAAAATGAAATGTTGTAAATACATGAGTATAGGTCTAATAACTGCATGTGTACTAATAAATATAGCAATAGTTTTTGGAATGCATGGAAAGAATGAAAGAGACGCGAATGATGCTTCTACTTCTAAAACTCCTACTGAATTAACTCCTTTGCAGAAACTCGAACAAGACGAAAAATATTTACACGACAAGAAAGAGCTCTCCTTCAACGTCTTCTATCGCTTGCTGAATGAGTATGTTGAGACAATGGATGCAAAAGATTGTTATGTGTGCACACAAATACCTACCTCAGTAATACAAGGAGTTACATATCATAGCATGCCTCTTACGTATGGAATTTCATGTAGTTTGTTACTAACCAGATTCTATAACCAGGAGTATATTCAATACTTCTATTCCAATCAGGACGTCGTATTTTCATTTATTCCCATAATTGAATATTTGAGTAAAACAGCAAGAGATTATTATATAAAATTAGTTAGAGGTTTCTTTGAACCACTATTGCCTTTTTCTGTAGTCCACGCTCATAGAGACAACCTTACATGCTTACTTTCACCCGTAGAAAAGAGTTTTTTAGATCACACTGAAGATAGAAGGAAAATGGTAAAGGAAAAACTACTGTAGAAAGGGAATTACACAAAAGAACGTCTGTAGATAAATATGCCTTTTTATAATAAAGACACAAGGGAAACTAGCTTTAGATGCCTTACATATAGGGAAACTTTGTGTATATAGACCTAAATCATATTATGACACAATCTTTGTGGGAACGAGTGAATGTAAACATACGTTTTCGTTTCAGGCTAGGTGGACGTTCATGCTAAATGGGCAAGACCCAGTTATTCCAGGGGTATATTATATTTGTGGACTTAACGCCTATTATCGTCTTCCTAAAGGATGGTATGGGATGTGTTATTTGGGAATAGTATTTCCAAAGATTTATCAACTGGATGACTTAAAGAAGTTTTCAAAGCTGTCTGAATCACATTGCATTCAGAAAAGGGAGACAGCTTCTGGTGTGGAAGGAAATATATTTGGAGCGATGATTCCTTCAGTAGGAGTCATATTGAATTCAATCAAAATACAAAAGTTGTCTACTACTGTGGATAACATGCTGACAAAATTCTCAGGAGCCATAATCCTGATTGATGCTGAACTTGCTGCAGAAAGAGCTATGACTCTTCAAAACCGGCTTGCTTTAGACATTCTTTTAGCAAAGAATGGAGGCGTTTGCAAAATGCTTAGTGCACGTCACTGTTGTTCTTATATTCCGGACAACAGTGGGCAAATTAGGAAAATGCTTACAGATTTAACTAACGAGAGTGCAGACTTGAAAGAATTGAAAGAACCAGGAGTATGGGAAAAGGTTGGAAAAGGATTTGCTTCCGTGGTAAATTGGCTCAGCAACATTTGGAACGGAATATTACTGAAAATAGTAAAAGGAATATTAATAATATTAATTTGCTTATTAGGTATTTGGGGAATAGGGAAAGCTATTAAAATATTGAAATCAAGAAGCAAGAGGAGAAGAGAAAAGAAAGAACAAAATAAAATAGTAGAAATATACAGAGAAAAATCAAAGGGAACAAAAAGGAAGAGGGAATTGACTGAAGTGCCAAATTACTAAACCAGAATTTTAATGAAATAAAATTTGTGATGGGAGATTTGATGTGATGACATAATTAGTCATCAGAGGAGGGATTGATGAAGCAGAAAAAGAAAGACTAACAAATATTCATATATCATGTAACAAAATCGTATAAGGTAGTGTGATTTTAGTAAAGAAAAATAATGTACGTGGGGAAATGTGCCCACGAGGTAGTTCACCATTATTATAAACGAGCTTAATTAATCATGAAGAATCGATAAATGTAGTAATCCGTCATAATTGCAATTGTATTCTATGATTTTCTTGTTGAAACTTTTTTATGCTTAGCTTAAATTTAGCAGAGGCTTTGGCCTAGTTTGCCTGGTCTCAAATCTGAATGCATAGGTTTCACTTGTATTAACAAAAACATAATTTTACTTTAAGGTTGTATTTTTCCAGTAGAAATGACTAATACACTTATCTCAAGGTTTCGTGCTAGGCTAGTTTCATCCCCTTTGAAGTAAGGTCAGTTTCTGCAGGTGCAGACGATAAAGACACTGATATAGAATAATTGGCAAACTTTGTTGCAACTTGTGTTACAAAACTCCAAGGACACCTTATGCAAAAGTGAGTGCTAAGAGAAAGACACTATTCATTGGTCAAAAAGAAGCCGCTCTATGAACCCTCCAATGGAAGACCCTGAAGAATTTGGAATGTTTCTTACTTAAACCCACCGGACAAAGAGAAGTCTGCCATTTTTCTTTGATGCCATTTTGAAGCCAGATTCAAGACGCCATTTTAAATTACACTTTGATGCCTTTTCTCTGTCACAGAGAAAGAGACTTTAAGAATTCTCACCCTAGAGACTTTAATTAAAATTTTGCCCCGTCTTGTCCATGCAATACCTTTTGCCCCATTCTCCTTGCTGCTGCAAGGAAACTTGCTTTAACTTTGCCGTTTGAAATCTGCCCCATGCTAATTGAACCGGTACCTGAAGGACGAAGATTTTCCTTGAATGCTGATTGTATTTGGTAAATATGAAAGGATAATTGTATTATGCATTGTGTTTTCCTTCTTAGGTACCAACTGCTTATTTTGATAGGGCCCAAGCTAGAAGTTTTCTAAATTCATGTTGACTAAATTCGTTTTGCATGAAGCCCCACATGCCAATGCTAATTAGAGGTTAGTTGAGGTATTCACTTGATGCACCATGCTAAATTGAAATCTTGTTATGCTGACCGATGTATGCAATTAGTCAAATTCAGTTGCTGATATTAGTGATTTGCATTGCTATAATCGAGTGCATTATAATCCAGATTTTGCGTAGATTGCGTTTCTTCCGTCACTATGGACAGCTAGTAATGTTCGTATACGTATATCATTTGATTTTGAGACTTACTTATATTGTGCTAGCTTTGTTAATATAGGGAAATAAACTCATTAACCTTTAATAAACAGGTGTGGTTACTCATGACTGAAAGGTCATGGTGTGTCAAATTACTGAGTGTTATTGCTTCCTAATGTGTTGTTTGATCTATTAATTGAGTATTGGTTATCGATTATAAATGGTTATTGATTATTGATTTGAGTGATCCGACTATTCTTGGATGAGGAGGACCCAACTCGGTTAAAAGGTTCACCGACCTCCGGCGTGTCCAAGTTTAAGTAATTTATAAAGACTGGACGCGCTATCAGGTGGTAATTGTGGCCTATTTTGAAGAATGTTCCATCCGTCATGCAATAAGGGATCTTTTTGAGGAGTGCCAGGAAGAAAGACAAACTGACTTCAGAGGTGGCACTGAGGCTTATGGGTAGAATAGTAATGAGGGTTCTATGGACATGGACTAGAAAGGGTGAGTTGTTCAAGGTCAGGGGACATGGAAGGATTTGAACAAAAAAACTACCCTGAATCAGTACCTTCAACATGTTTTGATTCAAGTGGGCCTAATGTTTGTAAAAAAGTAGAGGTGGACCTTGAAAGCATGAAAAGTATGAGGTGAAGAGTAAGATTAGTGTGCTCTGAAGGTGGCTGTTGAAGTCTATCCTGCCGAGATCCTTAACCAGAGCCTTAAAAAAATAGATGTGAGACGGAATCTGAGGATGTGGTGGTTTGGGTGTCAGAAGTGGAGAGTCTCGTTTTTGCAGTTCAAATGCTTTCATCGGTTGAGGGGCAGTGGAAAGGCAGGAATGGGAAAGACATATGTGAAGGGCTTGAGAGATGAGGAGAAATAGATGTTCTTGATCTAGTTGGGTTGATTGTTAAGCAAAGAATAGACACTCAGAACTGAATAAAGAGCCAGTAAGTGACTTTAATGTCAGTCCACCAGAGGGGATGGAATGGGGTGAAAATTGACTGCCATCATTAAACAAGCATTTGCAATGCAATGGGTCTCACGCTTGCTCAAGGTAGAGCTAGTAGCGTTGTAAATTCCTAACAGGTCTTATCTAGCCACACAAACTGAAACTAAAAAGTAAAACAGTTGACGTAAGTGAGTCGATTCAAAGTGCCGCCATGAGCGTGAAGAGCGAGACAAAAGGAAAAAGAAGTTTGCTCGCAGTCAAAGTTATTGCAAAAGTGCAAATATACATGTAACAGGGTTGATGGCGAAGGCGGTAACAAAACCGCCCTAAGGAGGAACAAACGTAAAGCAGTTACAAATGAAAACAAAGGATTTTTTAAAGACAAGCCCATGAACGAGTGATAGTGATAGGCGTGAGGTGGGCGTGGTTAAAAGCCCAGATACATTCCAACACATCGGAAAAGTAGTGTATGCACGCTGCTATGCTTGACCTAAACATGGTACCCAGTTTTTGATGCCGTTCAAAAATCACACCAAGAAAATTTGAATCCAAAAGTGCGCAGCAACTGATGACAAGATGGAGGAATGTGAGGGAAAGTATATGATGCTTCTGTGGTGCCCATGTTAAGTGTGGTTTGATGTGGAATGGAAGTGCCAGTGGGTAGTGGGTGATGCATTGGCTTATTATGGACCACCAGTAGGAGGCGTCCCTCTAGTTTAGGCCATTACCTCTAGTCATGACCATGGTCTTTTCGATGTCTGGTGTAAATAGCATAATTTCTGGTTAGAGGCACTTACATAATTCCTCTAACTATGCCTTCCTCTGGGTTTCTGATGCAGCGGAGGCAATTGTTCAGGTGCTCGTACCGTTATACTAAGCCAGATCTGTTGCTACATAGTCACGGTCCTCTTCTTGCACTGTTTGTCATTTTTATTTTAGTGCATTGAATTTAACGACTTGCTACTAAAACTTGCAGTCATGCTCCTGTAGTATGTTTGTTTATTGTAATTGTTTGTAGTATTTTTGTTCAGTCATGGGACAAGCATAACCAAAGCTAATGTCTGTATTTTTTTGCACCTAAAAGTGATTCTTCATCGAGTGAAAGTGAGTGACCTTATTTGTGCATGAATGAATGGAAGTATGAGTGAATGCCGGATGGCAAGGGTGTGTGACTGGGCACATGAAGAGATGCATGACAGCATGGATAAGTGACTGAGCAGCAGAAGGAGAGAATAGGACCCTGCCACCAAAGAGGACCAGAGGTAAACGCCAGCACCCTGCCCTCAGCCATTCAAGCACTTACTAACTAGCTCTTTCCAATCGTCACTGCATGCACACATTCATCTCTCTTCAATCCTCCCTTTCACACACTCACCCATTCATTCGTCCGTGCACGCATTCATGCCTCCATGCACACATTCAGTCATCCGTGCATTCATTAATGCATGCATTCATTCACTCACCATTTTATGTATACCCTTACTAATCCGTTCATCTACCCTTTTACTCATTCTTGCATTCATCAATACAACAGCCCATGGAACCACACCTACCAAATATATATCTTATGAGTACAGATCATTAGTTTCTATTTCCCAAAGTTTGCCATCGATGTAAAAAATGTAGACATAAAAACAAATGTTAAACCATCATAAGAATCCCAACAGATATATATTTATAAGAAACAATACCACAAACCTAAATTAAAACGCAAAGCATGCCACATAAATAAACAAACTCGGTCTGATAATACTGTTGCTTCATAACAGATGCTTTACTCAATAACATTTTAAAAACAGTCATGTCATGTAAAGTACCTGAATTAGACAAGGCTTCATATATAACGTTCCAAGAACCATCTGCTGTTACGGGTTTGGTATTTACTTTGTCAATAAGAACTGAATTGCTGGGTGACTTCAAAGTAATTCACAGTAATTCGTAAGACGCATCGAAGTTGTGGCAGTGCTTGGGCCATCAAATTGAAGCGGTGCCCCTCCTAGGAAGAGAACCTGTATCAAAGTTTATAGATATGACCCTCTGCAACTCCCCTTCTGACGGCCCTGCCTATAGACTTCCTAACCAGAATATAATTGATCTACTGCAGAGCTCTGTTGCACCTTTGAGTGACTTGGGGGGAGTTGTTTGTTTTAAGCAAAGAAGGAATGTAACACAACAGACAAAATGCAGTTTATTCTTTGCATCTCAATAGATAATAAACTAAAGGACCTATTTAAAAGCTTATGGCCAATATAATTCATTTGATTGTGCTGTTATGGCGAACAGCGCGCTCCACACATGGGTCTGAAAATGTGTAAATATCTTTGCAGTTCAGAGACTATTAAGGCATGGGCAAAGTAGGCACTGGCCCAGGGCGCTGCCCCTTGATAGCCTTCTCATCTGTCTGCCTGAGCCGGCTGTGTTCTGCAGACAAACCGGCCTGATGACCTTGAATGATTCCTAATGGTTGATTGTTTAAGTACCATGTTCTTTTCGTTTATTTTTAGTAAGTGTTGTGTGGGAGTTCCCTTACAGAAAGTTTACTGGGAAATGTTGTGCTGTGTTTAAAAAAAATGTAACATCAATACAAGCATTTGCTATGCAACGGGTCTCGCACTTGCTCGAATTAGAGCTATTAGCGTTATAAACTCCTAACCGGACTTTTCTTGCCACACAAATTGAAATAAAAATAAAAAGAGGGCAATTGCGCTATGTAAAACGCAGCGCAACGGCGCTGAAATTAAAAAAAAAAAAAAATGAGCGTGATCGCGATATGTAAAACCCAGCACGATCGCGCTGCATGGAAAATAAAAAGACAAAGTAGTGTAGAAACCAGGCTGAAAACATAGAGCCTCGTAAGTTTTCAGCAGTTGGCCGGTGTGCTCGAGGAGGGCTAACCACCAGAAAAGGCATGATGTATGCATGCCTTTCACTAATGAAAGCAAGCAGATTTTAAAAGGCAAGCCCATGAACCAATCAAAGTGACAGGAGTGACATGGGTGTGGCTACAAGCCCAAAGAGAAATTACAACAGTGATGGAGCGCTTGTGCGCTCGACCCTAAAAAGGTGTAGGCGAGCTCAACAAGGAGACACTGTAGAGATAGGATATGTAGCTGGAAAGGTCAAGTGAGGAGAGGATAATCTTGAGGCATTCCCACTGTTAATGAAGTTTCCAAGCAGTTCAAAGAACCCTAAGTGCGAACAAATAAATTTAGGAGGGCAGACTATAGAGTGCTGAGTCGCCACCCTCTGACATAATTGTCAAATGTGTGCATGGGGTGATTTTATTAAAGGTAGTGCAGAAATCAAAGAGTTTGAAGATGGAGGACAAATGGTTGTGGTGGGTAGAGGTCATGTAGTTGGGGATACCACTCAGTGCTATCTTGGGAAAGTGAACGTGGTGGCTCCATTTTTATTCCCCCCCCCCCCCCAAAATCTTGTTGAAGATGGCAGGTAAACTACTTGCCTGTTGTATTAGATGTTTCAAGAACAAGTACAGCAACTTAGTAGGGTGTAGATCCAGTAATTGTATGCAGATTATTGATTTTTACGCTGCCCTCAGCTGGTGTTATATTGAAAGAGGAGTATGAGTGGGTTCAAACAGTTTTCACCTTGTTGGAATGATGTTTTCAGCGAGGTGGTAAAACTCGGACCCTTAAAAAAAATGTCCTTGTGCCTGAAATGTTTGGTTTGAGATGTAACCGGGTTGTAATGTCAGGATACTGGCATAGCCATTGGTATTTGGCAAGAAATGTTGAGCCGAAGATGTGAACGGCTTTTGAAGGCGGGTTATATATCTTTCTTGCTTTTTGTGAAAAAATGTGAACATATTGTCATAGACCTTTTGAGAGTTTTCTTAGCTGCTCGGTGTATCCAGTTTTTAATATCCCTGGAGTTATCTAAAACTATTTCTGCCACAGGTTTCTGCCCTTAACAGCCTATAACAAAACCTAGTGATTTCTTGAGAAAACACCTTCCTATCATACTGTGACAATCGTTCTATATAACGTAATTTACATTTTTTGTATATCTGCCACTATTCTGATTTAGCCACCAAAATTACTATGTAAACGAGTGGGCTTCTCAGTCAATCAAATAACTGAATTTTGTAGGGTGCACAATGGTTTTCCAGAACAAAGCCTTGCTTGGCTGCTGGCAGAATAGCTGTACTACATATGCTGTGTAACCTGTTCATTCGTCTCATGGGTGCTAATGGAAAAAAACATTCACAGGTAATCAACTATGAGCAGGCTATTCTACATTTCTAGGTATGGCTCCACAGCTTTAGCAGTTTTCTGGACTAATGTAATACGGACAAATACGACATTAGTAAAATTAATATTAAGAAAGAAACTTAGAGTACATCCCCCTTCATATGTTGCTCAGCTAAAATGTAGTTCACAATTATAAAAAGCCCATAACATACATAGAGAGTAACACTGAGTCAGCCCTATTTTTATTGCCAGTGTCACAGATGTTTTAAGATAGGCCATTAGCAGAAATTCTGTGTTTCCATCTTCGAGTAGTGTTAGAAATGGGGTCTCTGGTTTGCAGTCACTCTGCATTCTGTCCAAGCAGGGACCCTCAGTCTAGTCATGGAAATGGAGATACACACTTAGATAACACCTGCTCATCCCATTGGTAGCTTGGCACAAGCAGTCAGGCTTATCTCAGAAGCAATGTGTAAAGTATTTGCACCAACACACAAAGTAATACAGTGAAAACACTTCAAAATGAACACCACACCAGTTTAGAAAAATAGGTAATATTTATCTAAATCAAACAAGACCAAAACAACTAAAATCCAACATACATAAGTCAAGATATGAATTTTCAAAAGAATAAGAGTCTTACTCCATACAAAACAATGGAAACGTTGATTTTACACAAAGTACCTGGTTTGCGTAAAAAATAAAGCAGCACAGGTGAGCGTTCGTCGGAAGAGTCAGAGATGCGTCGATTCCTTATTTGCAAGTGAGGCAGTGCATCATTTCTTCTCTGGTCGGGTAGGCGATGCATAACTTTTCAGGACAGGGCACGTCGGATCTGCATCGATTCATGATTACTTTGATGCCCAGGGACGATGTGTGACAAATCCGGTCGCATGGTGTTAGAAAACCGTGCTGCATAGGGTTTGCGTCCTTAGCAGCTGTACGGGTGTTGCTTTGTTTCTTTAGCCATGATGCATCGATCTCCAGCCACGGAGCATCGATTCTTGCCACAAAGTGGGTGGTGCGTCATTTATCAGCTGCGTTGCAGATGGTGTGTCGAAAATTTCCCCTCACGACGTTCTGAGCGTGAATTTCAGCTCTTGTTCTGCCAACTTCACCTTTGAAGGGACCAGGGACTTGATAGAGCACCACTGTGCAGGGCAGGAGTCTCAGCAGAGAGTCCAGGTGCTGGCAGAGGAAGTCTTTGATGGCCCTGAGACTTCAAAACAGGAGGCAAGCTCAGTTCAAGCCCTTGGAGATTCCACTTCAAGCAGGAATGCACAACAAAGTCCATGCTTTGTCCCTTTCACAGGCAGAAACAGCAACTGCAGGATACCCAACAAAGCACAGTCACAGGCAGGGGCAGCACTTCTCCTCAGCTCTTCAGCTCTTCTCCCTGGCAGAGGTTCCTCTTAGTTCCAGAAGTGATCTTGGAGAAATCTAAAGTCTGGGGTTTTGGGTCCAATACTTAAACCCCTTTCTGCCTTTGAAGTTCCCCAACTTCAAAGAAAAGTCTCTGATGTTTACAGGATTGTGCGTTGCCTGAGCCAGGCCCCAGACACACATTAGGGGGTTGGAGACTGCATTGTGTGTGGGCAGGCACAGCCCATTCAGGTGTAGGTGACCACTCCTCCCTCCACTCCAGCTGAGATGGCTCATCAGGATATGCAGGCTACACCTCAACTTCCTTTGTGCCACTGTCTAGAGGAGATTCACAAACAGCCCAACCTTCAGTCTGACCCAGACAGGGAATCCACAAACAGGCAGAGACACAGAATGGTTAAAGTAAGAACCTTCTAAAAGTGGAATTTTCAAACTAACAATCTAAAAACCAACTTCACTAAAATATGTCTTTTTAAATTGTGAGCTCAGAGACACCAAATTCCATATTTCTATCTGCTCTCAAAGGGAATCTGTACTTTAAGAATATTTAAAGGTAGCCCCCATGTTAACCTATGAGAGAGATAGGCCTTGCAACAGTGAAAACCGAATTTGGCAGTATTTCACTGTTAGGAAACGTAAAACACATTAGTACATGTCCCACCTTTAACATACACTGCACCCTACTCATGGGGCTACCTGGGGCCTACCCTAGGGGTGCCTTACATGTATAAAAAGGGAAGGTTTGGGCCTGCCAAGTGGGTACACTTGCCAGGTCGAATTGTCAGTTTAAAACTGTACACACAGAGGCTGCAGAAAAGCCAATTACACATACATTTTACACAGGAGCACTTGCACTTTAGCACTGGTCAGCAGTGGTAAAGTTCCCAGAGTACCAAAACAGCAAAAACAGAGTCCAGCACACAGTCAAAACATGGGAAGCAGAGGCAAAAAAGACAGGGGAGACCACACCGGCATTCTGTGACTTTACAAGTGTGTCCATATCTCAAGACACATTCAAATTCTTTTCCACTGTAACAAGGTTGCGGTAACCCTGTCACGGAACAAGGAAGCGGGCCAGTATCATCATACCCTGGGGGTCCTGGCGAGAGAAAAGAGGGCCGGACTTTTTTCACTAACCCAAAAATCCAGGTTCAGAGGGAGGTGACTGAGAGGGATGATGCCAGAGTGCAGGGAGACACGACGGAGAAGGAGGACGCCAGAGTGCAGGGAGACACGACCAAGAAGGAGGATGCCGGAGTGCAGGGAGACACGACAGAGAAGGAGGACCCCGGAGTGCAGGGAGACATGAAGAAGAAGGAGGACGCTGTGCAGAGTGAAGAAGAAGGAGAAGGACAGAACTGCTGAAACATTGAGGTGACCTGGACCGAGGTTACCAGCACGAGCGAGGAAGAAAGAAGCAATCGACGCAGGTCGCAAAGAAACTAACGCGGGACAAGACGGAGGGACGGAGGGACATGGCTCATGCAGGTACGTGCATGTATACAGAACCCTACAGGGTATTGGTGGAAGTGGGGAGGTGGGAAGGACAACTTGGGAGACAAGAACGAGCAGACTTAAAGTAAAGAGGGAAAGGATCCTGGTACACCTGGGCTTACATTACATCATTATTACGTTTTGAAAGTCTATTATGTTCATGTGCACAACAAGGTGATTACACTGTACTTTGCCATCTCCCACATGGGACTTCTCTCTCACACTATTTGCCCGCTCCTCCCCACCTATTATTTTTTTTATAAATAACGACAAGATAAGAGAAAGGGATCCACTCACCTCTTTATCCTGGTTTTATTTTCCCGCATGGTCCCGCCGACGGTGGAGGTGACTCAAGAAGATATAAACCTAAAAGAAAATTAAGGGACATCAGATGCAACAAACAGAGAAAACCCAAGTACAAATAAGACAAGAAGAAAAAGGACTCTAAAAAGATATAAAGAAAGAAAGTAGATTAAGACCACTTACCTGTACATACAGAACTTCAAATAAATTCATCCAGTATAAGAACTGGTAGTATCTATTCTTCTGTCTTCCACAAATACCCCAAAAGAACCCATCACATCCACCAAACCAAGATGTTCCCCTTTCTGTGGAAGTGCCTATCCATACGTTGTCCATACTATGGCACTGACACCATCAACGTGTGGTAACAACTCAGAATCGATGCTTAGTAATGCTTTGGGATCTGGGAGAGGATAGTGGAACTGATCTATGTTTTCACTAATTTACACTGTTGGCAGCACACTTTAGTGGCTCTGTTCTGGGAGGATTCATGACAACCAGCTTAAATGTTGGGATTTTTATGTTATACTAATTCCATCGTCTATGAAAGCAACTCTCACTGTGCAGCTCTAATGACTGTGCACAGTATGGGTGGCCACAGAGCCTGGCATTAACCTCTACTGGATACCAATCCGGGGTTTGGCCAATCCATGAACCAGTGTCAGAATCCATAGGGCACACTGTCCATAGTCTTTGGTTTACATCGTTTCAATGTTTTATTTTAACAGTTTTGTCATGATTTGCAAAAATTAATGATATGGAGTTTTTTTTTAATGTGGCAGTACCTGCATTTTTGTGGTTCCACAGACCCCACGTTGGATCCAGGAATCCTGTAAGAACAACATGGGTGTTTGATGCAAACCATATTAGTGCAAGATATGGTTTGCATGGCTAGTATGTGAGTTATGAGCAGCAGAGCTAAACATATTTGCCCAATTTCCTGAGGTTTTCAGTTTAATTTGGTCCGTTCAAAGGTATTTTAAAACATAAGTTAGGATATCAAGAGTGAAAGACATCATAACGTCACTTTTACTGTTTTCTTTTCCTTGAACATTGTTGATATGCTGCAGACCATTTTATTGTGCCCAAATCCTGTGCAGGCTCAACTGCTGCATGCACCCAAACTCTGCTTCACATGATCTTCACAGTTAGCAGCAGCGAATGGTCACCGGTCATACAGCCAACCATCCTACATGGGCCAACCCTAATTGTGCACAGCCACTGTCTTTGAGCAACAGTGCCATGGACATGGGCCAGATGACTCAGTTTGCAAATCTAGTTGTAGAAATAAACTATTTTGTGCTTGTTGTTTTTATTGCTTTATGTTTTTTATATATAATTTTATTGACATTCTAAGTAAAGAGAAAAATACAAATTGAGCACAGTTAAAAACTTGGAGATTTACACCCCTGAAGGTTTTTAAGCACTTCCTCCCCACCGACTCTCCTCCATTACAGGATGGTCCGTGACATTGCTGGGTGACCCCACCTTGGCACTATTCAGAAATAGCCACTGTATCCGTGACACCACAAATGTTATTTCTGCAGTCATTCCAGTGTCCCCAAATATGTACCCATTTTCAAGGGCAGCCCAGGCCTTCCTGGACGACCCTTTCAGTTAGCATACACCAGTCCATGTCTTGTTTCCGACCCTCTAAACAGGGCACTTGTTCCACTCCCCATGTCCTGGCAAAGCTCCTTTTTGCAGTGGCCTGCCCCAATGTAAACCATATGCAGTCCATAAAGATCAGGTCCATTTCCTCCCAAATATTCAGGAGTCACGATTTTGCTGTCAGGGTGAGGGAGGCTCTGCATGTTTCGTTCAGACATTTTTGTTTTTTTAAACTTTTGTTGTTCAATCAAAACAGAAAAAAGGCCGATTTAGCTTGAAGCCAAAATTAGGTGCAAAAAAGGAAGGGGAAGGAAAATAAGGATGAAACTCCCTCCTGTATAATTGGCACAGCTTCCACTGAATTTGAGTGACCTGAAATATGTGTCTGCACTTAGTACAATAGAGTGCCGTCCTCTGCATTTCATGATCCCCTTCACATCCTATTTCCTCCTCTATATCAGGCACAATGATAGGATGGCTGGTGTGTAGCTACATTTGTTTCTCTCTGGGCTTCTCTCCCACTATGGATGATGTCATGCCGGGCTCTCGATTGCCTGGGACATATTGTACTAAAAGAAAACTTCCTGGCTTTCCATTGGAAATGGTCTGGTTTGCGAAGCTGCAAGCTTCTTTGTGATCATGTATTTTTTAACGCTGTGAATCCATCTCTTCTCTACTAATTGAAGCCATGATGTTCTCAGACTGGCCAGAGAGGTTGCTGTGACTCCTCTGGAAATAGGAATCTCAATGCACTCAGACAGGATATTTGTTTCCTCCAACATAATGTATATATTAGAGTGTAAGAATACTGGGTTGTCTCCCAATCCGTAATTTTCTGCAAATTTCCAAGACTTTGACCATAGAACATGACATGGCGTTGGGGGCTTCCATTCCCATGCCTGTAAATTTGTAGCATTAGAAAGAAGTCTCTGTTTATCATAGTTGTAGACTGTAATCAATAATTTCATCCCAGGACTCAATAAACATTAGTGAAGTATAGGGAAAAACGCTTCTTTTTACAGATTTTTTCTTCACTTTGTCAATGACTTCAGCTCTCTAACCATAAAGCAGAAGCTGCTGACTGAGGCCAAGGGATGCCAATTATGTTTTATGGCGGGGCCTCCTGTTACGAGCCTGTGGACTTTAAACTCCAGGCCTGTGAGCACTGAGCATTAGAATTAAGTTACTTTTACCATAATTGCTGTAATTACCAATCTAAAACCAGAAGTCACCAAAAGTCTAAGTGAAATTAATTCAATTTTAATTTATGTAATGTTATACTTTTTGTTTCTGTGACACATACGTGCGGGTCCTGAGGCGGAAGCCTTAGAGATTCGAAAAGGACGTCCTGCCAATGACGTTTCACAGATCGCTTTACTGTTTATGTCTCGTGAGCTTCTGGTTCCAGACCACCAGCGTGTGTATTAATAAAAAAAACTCCAGTTTACCATAATTGCACACTGTAATCGAAGATTTGTCATCACCTATGAGTGTACTTTTAGGAGTAATACATATGACTACATCATTTTATTGGTGCTTTTTAACTAAACTCAAAACAGCTTATGAGCTTCAAAACATGGCATCCATCCCTAGCATACATGTGACCAGATGAGCTTCCATTGAAGCTCTCTAACTTTAAAAATATAAAAAATGAAAGAAAAACTTGAAAATCAAAAATGATATTAACATGAACATGCATATTCTCTTTTTTATTAACTCATTGCTCTCAGAATAAACTATCACAAATCACATCAAAGTGAGTATTCATCCAACCTGTGAGAAACTGAGTTGTTGGTTGAGGGGTGTGCAATTTATGCTCAAGCAACAGCCACAACCCCTTTTAGTACGAACCAAAAAAGTCACTAATTTAACCTTTGCTTAACCATCTAGTTGCTTGGCACAAAAGGCTTAACTTAAAGGTAATGTGTAAGGTATTTATGCAGCACTTAATTAGTTATAATGTGAAAACACAACACAAGAAAATTCTACAATAATTAAAAAAGATAGAGTACATTTTTAGAAATTATTAGACATTAAAATGACAGTAGAGCCAGGATTATGCAATTTCAAAGATTTAATTTAGGTATAGCTCCTAAAAGCACAAAGAACTAAGGGCCAGATGTAGGTAGGTTTAAAATTGCGACTTGCAATTTGCGAGTCTGTGCGACTCGCAAATTGCAAGTCGCAATTTGCTATGCAGAAAGGTGCCTCAGACACCTTCTGCAACTCACAATGGGGTCGCAAAGACCCACCTCATTAATATTAATGAGGTGGGTCGCAGTTTGCGATCCCATTGCGAGTATGGGCACTCACGGGGATGGTGGCCTGCTGGAGACAGCAGACCACCATGTCCGTGACTGCTTTTTAATAAAGCAGTTTTTTTTTCCATCTGCAGCCCGTTTTCCTTAAAGGAAAACGAGCTGCACTTGGAAAACAAAAAGGAAACCTTTGGACCACTGCCTGCTCTGAAAAAATATTTGTTTCCCATTCATAAAGGGGAAGGGGTCCCCTGGGGACCCCTTCCCGTTTGCGACTGGGTTACCATCCACTTCAAGTGGATGGTAACTGCGATTTCATATGCGACCGCATTTGCGGTCGCAAATGAAATTGCATAGCATTGCGAGTCGCGAATAGGAAGGGAACACCCCTTCCTATTTGCGAGTCGGAAATGCATTTTGCGAGTCGGATCCGACTCGCAAAATGCATTTCTGCATAGCGGAGAGGCTTTTGCGCCTCGCAAATGGTGTTTTTCGCCGTTTGCGAGTCGCAAAACCCTTCCTACATCTGGCCCTAACTGTGGACATCTGGTTGTGCCAGACCACGACAAAGTCACAAGTTCAGGTCAACTGCTATGGAGTGCAGGCTGGATAAGGGGACCAAGTTACCTTCTAAAGTCTGGAAGAGGCCACGAGGAGCAGGAAAGTATCTCAGATCATCATCATTATAGGGTGAAGAGCAGGCCAAGCATTGCAGACTGTTGTCTCCGTAGTGCTAAGATTCTGTCAGGCGTAGCCAACGTTTGTTGCTGGAGCTTCATTTTGGTGGTCAGTGTGGGCTGTCAATGCTGTAGTGTGAAGTGCAGGTGTATTGCTGGTTGTTGATGACGGTTGCTGTAATGTTAAGAGTTGGCTTCACCGGAGTTTTGCATTAGCAGGCAGATCAGGCAGCAAGATCTTGGCACAAACTGGCATGTTGGCAGTCGTGAGAACCCAAAACTTCAGGATTGAGGAGCTCAACTGATACTACACCAAGGGCCCAATACCTAAGAAGCACCTCTTGAGGATCAGAAACTCACTCCAGCAGAAGCCAGCAGAACTTAGGCAGGGCCAGTTGGAGGTAAAGGCAGGTCCAGTGCTGCAGGTCAGCTAGGCAGTTGCAGAGGTGCCTCTGAAGCTTGTTGTGCAAAGCAAGAGGTTAGCTCAGCCTCGGAGTCACTCGACCCTGCAACGAAGGGTGAAGGTGCAGTCTTCTTTTTCACATAGCATGGCAGGCCTCAAGCAGCAGGGCAGTACTTCTTCTGTAGCATCCACAGGTCCCGGAGTATACTGAAGAGTGGGATAGAGTATTCAATTTTTATACCTGATGCTAGCTTTAAAATGGTAGAAGATTATTGAGTCCCACCCATAGAGGTATGTGGAATTTCATGCCTCCCTGCCCTGGTACCAGTCTCTCTGTAGTCACAATAGTATAGTATAAAGTTATTTGTGTGTGACCTAAGGCAGTGTCTTTGAAGTGAAACACATGACAGCTCCACCACCCTTATCTTGCCTTGGGTGGCCCATCTTGCCAAAATCCAGTCCCTCTGTTGTGTGACGGTCTGGGAGGAATACATAAAGGCCAAATGTCAACTACTATTGGTCATGTGGCCCAGTTAGCAGTCTAAAGGAACAAATGGTTTAGGGAAGGAAATACCAACTTTCTAAAAGTGGCATTTTCAGAATTGTTACTTAAAATCCAACAATTAAAGAGGATTTTGAATTACAATTCCTCAGACATGAAATATGAAATTTTTAAGTGTTCCCATGCAGACGTTTTCAATTAGTACATGTAATAAAGAAACCCAGTGTTATCCCATGGGAGAGGTAGGTCTCACAGTAGTGGAAAACAAATGTTTGAGTTTTTCATTACCAGGACATATAAAACTTAAACATGCATGTCCAACTTCTTAAATACAATGCACCCTGCCCTATGCGCCGCTTAGGGCCTACCCTAGGGGTGTCTTAAAAGTATTAAAAGGGAGGTTTATGCCTGGCTTGCCAGGTTGAAATGGCAGTTTAAATCTGCACACACAGGCTGCAATGGCAGGCCTCAAATATTTTCTAAAGCACTACATAAGTGGGTGGCACAATTAGTGCTGCAGACCCACAAGTAGAATTTAATTTATAGGCCCTTGGTACATGTAGCACCACTTTACTAGGGACTTACATGTGAATTAAATGTGCCAATTGGGTTAATGTCAATTCTATCATGTTTAAATGCAAGAGCACTAGCACTTTAGCACTGGGTAGCAGTGGTAAAGTGCACAGAGTCCTACAAGACAATAAAATGCATTCAGAAAACAGAAGGGGTGAAAGTGAAAAGTTTGGGGTGACCCTGAAGAGAGAGTAAGGTCTAACACAACCTATTATGGATTAGGCCTGCTCTCAAATCTCCATGGGCAACCTGTCTGTGCAATGTAGTAGAGGGTTAGGCACTACTGCTGAGCATGGCTGAATGGCTTTGGCCAGGTTTTGGTTCCAACCTGTGTGATAGCCCATTGGACCCCATGAGCCTCCATCAAAGCTTGTGGACTTTAAACATTAAAAACATTTTCGTTTGAACATGTTTGTTCTTGGTTCTTATTGCTTAATGCATTGCCTTCTTTATAAATCATTTCAACTGCTAAGGCTGAGCACTCAGGGTAGTGGAATTGGAGGGATTTGATCAAGACCACAGGGAGACAGACCCTGCTCCTGCCCCACTGTAAGCACCCCAGAGGAGCATGGTCTTTGGCTGTGGATAGCAGGATTGGGCACAGTACCTGGCCTTTGACAGGCTCATCACCCAGCCCACCACAGGTACCCAACCCCCAATGTGAGCAACCTCTGTTGAGCAACTTCAGGGGGTTTCCTTTCTTGTTTTGTAACTAAATCTCCATTTTAACTGATTTCCTAAAGTGAATGTCAGAGATTTTTGTCCTTAAAATAATTATTTTTCAGTCAATGTATGGGTTAGTTATTTGGATGATATACTACATTAACCTTTGATGATAGCTATGCACAGCTGGGTCTCACTGCAGAGTTTTCACCACTTCTATCATGGAAGATCACCTCAGCTGCACAGGCCTTCAGCTGTGCACAGCGGAGTAGGGTGGTGGGAGTTTGAATGTATTAAATCATCAAATAAATCATATAACTAACTGTAAGAAATTGTGTTACTGGTTGGGGGTGCTGAAACCTTACTCAAGCAATAAACACCATCCTTATTATGGTGAAGTCACAAGCAAACCCTAAATTAACCTGTGCTCAACCCCCAGGTAGCTTGGCACGGAGCAGCCAGGCATAACTTAGAGGCAATGTTTAAAATATTTGTGCAACACTTCAAACAGTAATAACGTGAAGACACCACACAAGAAGGATTCCGCAACAAATTAGAAAACAAGAGTGATTTTTTATCAATAAAACAAATGAAAATGGCAAACTCCATTCAGTAGAACCATAGTTTGCAGGATTAACACAAAAAACACAAAGGCCCTCATTATGAAATTGGCGATAAATCCCACTTACCGCCATGCTGACTGCCGCCAACATACTGCAGCTGCAGCGGATTACTGCCACCCATATTATGACCCACACACAGCAATCCGTCACTTTGCAGCCTCACACACAAGTCTGCCAGACCAAAGGTCAGTGATAAACTGGCGGTAGCCAAACCCACACTCTTACGCCAACAGAACCACACCCACAGCATTATGGCCCACGAATTACAGCAGTGGACATTCAATGGCGCTAAACCATTGCCGGTACATACTGCTGCGCTTAAAATACACACACTCAAACAAAACAACACCACATTGGACAATTCAAATAACACACACCTGAAACACATACACACACCACACACCCACACCACTATAAAACACCCACCCACACTACCCACAACCCTTTACCATTCCAAACAAGTGCCACAAGAGAGACAGCAAGATCACAGACAAGACCACAGACACACCCCACCATCACCTATACTCCATCCACGCACCCTACATCACACACCACAACACAGCACCCCACAAACCCTCACCCACACCAAACACAATACACCCATGGCACCGCAATGACACCCCAGGTTCACTGAGGGGTAGCTAAGGGTCATGCTGGAGGAAATTATCCGGGTAGAGCCACAGCTATTCGAATCACAGGTGCAGCAGATGTCCATTGCTAGAAAGATTGAGCTATGGCGGAGAATCGTGGATAGGGTCAATGCCGTGGGACAGCACCCCAGAACAAAGGATGACATGGAACGACCTACGGGGGAAGGTACGTTCCACAGCACCAAGACACAAAATAGCTGTACAGAGGACTGGCGGTGGACCCCACCTCCCCCCACAACTAACAACATGGGAGGAGCAAGTCTTGGCAATCATGCATCCTGAGGGCCTTGCAGGAGTAGGAGGAGGACTGGACTCTGATAAGTCAACTCTCTATTACTATCACCCCCCCTACCTGCATGCCATCACAAACCCCTACCCTTACCCGTACTCCCATCACTCCACCACCTCACACACACCCCACCATCACAACCCACCCTTCCCAATACCAAGCCGTGCATGTATCACCAATGCACGGACCCCCATCAAAGACCTCCATGGACACTCATCACTAAAGCATGCAAATCAGAGAGAATCACCTAGCCCACAAAATCACTACTCACAAAAGGCAAAGCTGCCTGGGCAATAACAACCATACAGGGCAACACACCCATGCACAAGATGACACACACAGAAACAATAACACTGCATTTACATCCCCACAGGTCCCCCACCCAACGTCACCGGAGAGGAGGTGCCAGCAACTTCAAGTCCACCCCCAGAAGAGGCCCACAGTGATGACAGCAGCAGCTCTGGACACCTGGATCTGGATGATTAACCTGGCCCATCAGGGACCTCCAGACAGTCGGTAACCCAGGCACAGTCCCATCCCACCCAGAGCCTCCCCCTCAGGAAACACCAGCACAGTACCCACCCAGCGGGCCCATCCCTCTGTCCCCAGGACATGTCAATCAGCAGTGTGTCCACCACTACAGGGACCCCAGGCCACCCCACAAACACAGGACGATCAGGGACCTGGGTCAGTGGCGGTGGGCACATGGTTCAGGGGACAGAGGCACAGGACAACAGGGAAGCTGACAGGACTGCTGTGTGACTAGAGGAGGACAGGCCCAGGGAACCAACTCTCCAGGAGGCACTCACCAACATCCTGGGAGCATACCACCATTCCCAGGAGACGACGGGCCAGATACTGGACAAGTTGCAGGAGACCCAGCGGCTGCAGGAGGGACAGTACCTGGGGATCAGGGAGGACATGAAGGACATCCACTCAACCCTGGTCACCTTTGCAGGGGTGCTGGCAGACCTGGCCAACACCATGTGGGAGGCAGTGGCACACCACCGGGCCCCTGACACTAGCCAAAACAATGAACAGCCTTCCACCTCCGCTGCCGCCAGTGGACAGGAGGCCCTTCCACCAGCACCCCACCCCTTGCAGAAGGAGAGACACCCCGCAAACAGTCCCTGCGATCCAGGCAAAAGCCAGAGAACATTGCCAAGACGCCCGCCAGAAAATAAGACTCTCCTGAATGTCACCCTTGTGTCCCACTCTGTCAACCTGTCCACCTTGAACTGCCATTGCTCCCCCTTCCTATGCCCCCTTGGGCAATGCACCTGTGATACAAATAGACTGGACTCGATCCTGGACATTCCTCCATCATCACCCCAGCCCATTGCACATCCCACTCTAATCATTAGCACTTAAATAAAAACCATTTGAATAAATACAAGGATGGAGGCTGTCAAATCATTTAACCATGTATTTGTTTAAGAAGCTTTAAACACTGCAATATAAGTGTACAGTAATGTATACATATGAATGACCTGTAGTTGCTGCAGTCGACACACCAGGAGCGATAGTGGGGCACAAATATCTGCAAATAGAGATGCCAAAGGGTACAGTAAGTGGCCATAGAAGTGGGAAAATCAGCCTGCTAGTGACAATGTCAAATACAAAACTGTCCATGTAAAGTGTAATTACACTGTCTTACCTGTGTGTCATTAGAAGTACTGTCGCATTATATCACTTCTGTCGTCCACGTCCTCATCCTCTGCCTTCTGATCTTCACTCTCCACAGGGTCCACTGCTGCCACACGCCCATCTCCAACCTCATCCTCCTGCAGAAAAGGCACCTGGCGACGTATGGCAAGGTTGTGCAACATACAGCATGCCACGATGATCTGGCCCACCTTCTTGGGTGAGTAGTTCAGGGATCCACCTGTTAGATGGAGGCCACAAATCCTCGCCTTCAGGAGGCCAAATGTCCTTTCTATTATTCTTCTTGCTCACCTATGTGCATCATTGTAACGTTCCTCTGCCCTTGTCCTGGGAGTCCTCACAGGGGACAGTATTCATGTGAGGTTGGGGTAACCAGAGTCACCTGTAAATATCGAGGGACAACTGTTAGACATCCACTAAGGGCCCACACCATACCCATTCACCAACAATGAATGGTGGGAACCAGGGCTCACCCGGTGCCTCTGGAGTTGAGCCATCACATATGGGAAGTTGATATTCCTCAGGATAAAGGCATCATGCACAGACCCAGGATACTTTGCATTGACATGGGAGGTGTACTGGTCCACCAGGCACAGTGTCTGCACATTCATGGAATGAAAGCTCTTTCGATTTCTGAACACCTGTTCATTTCTCTGGGGGGCGGGACAAATGCAATATGTGAACCATCAATAGCCCTGATGATGTTGGGGATATGTCCCATTGCATTGAAATCAGCTTTCACTGTGGCCAAATCCTCCACCTGGGGGAAAACGATGTAGCTGCGCATGTGTTCAATCAGGGCAGACTACACTCTGGTCAGCACTATTGAGAACATTGGCTGAGACATTCCTTCTGCCAAGCCCACTGTCACTTGGAAAGAGCCACTTGCGAGGAAATGGAGCAAAGATAGGACTTGCACAAGAGGAAGGATTCCAGTGGGCTGACGGATGGCAGATATCAGGTCCGGCTCCAATTGGGCACCCAACTCTGTGATTGTGGCCCTGTCCAGTCTAGAAATGAGGATAATGTGCCTGTCCTCTATTGTTGCCGAGTCCACCAGGGGCCTGTACACGAGGAGATGTCTCCATCTCCTATTCATCCGCAGCGGTTGCAATCTAGGGAGCAAACAGTGAGTAGCTGGTAGTGTTCCATATTTCCAAACACTATACAGCATTGCATGTTGTGAATGTAACACAATATTGTTGTACAGGCCCAAATGGTGCCTATGTGTACTGTGACACAGTTAGGTGCCATGGCCTGCCCCCCCTCCCTGAAATGGCATCCACCTGTCATGTATGAGGGACAGGTGGAAATTAGGTAATTCTGGTGATGTTGTGCGCTGTTGTAGGAGGCGGTCGAAAACTACCGTGCTAATCCTCATTGGATCTCATTGGGCCCTATGGGGTACAGTTGCCAATGATGATGTACGCCGGCGGTGATGGCACGCACCGCCATGGACGTGACCACCATTTTCTATCTTTTCACCCACTTACTACCTGACCTCCAACAGGAGAGGACCTACACTGCAAGTGCTGCTGTGACCTGTGTCTGGAACCGACCATGCCCTGTGTCACTGGGGAAAGGGCCCTTGCCTTCACCGCTGCGGAGTTGGAGAGACTAGTGAATGGGGTCCGACCCCAGTACCGAATGCTGTATGGGACTCCAGAACAACAGGCGAGTACACTGTGAGCACGATGAATGGGGCATGAATTCATGGAGTGCTGTGTGTGAGGGCCTTGTGTAGGGGGGATTGGGGTAAGGGCCCTGGGCAGCATGCTGCATGTATGGTGGGCAATGTCTGTGGGTAAGGGGATGTGAGGGCTATGGTGGACAATGAGTGTAACAAGCAGGACAGTCTGACTGATACCTTTTCCTATGAGTATTTCTCTGCAGGTCAGTGCCAATCAAAATAAGGGTATATGGCGTGCCATCGCCAAGGATGCGTGGACCGTGGGGGTCTACGGCAGGCGGAGCACGCACTGTCGCAAACGGTGGTAGGACCTGAGACTCTGCACACAGAAGACGGTGGAGGCCCAGCTGGGGATGGCCTCCCAATGAGGAAGGGGTGCCCGTCGAACCCTGACCCCCCTGATGGCCCACAGACTGGCGGTGGCCTATCCAGACCTGGATGGGTACTTAGGGGCATCACAGCAGCCACAAAGGGGTGAGTACAATGCCCCAATATACTACTTGCACGTGGTGGGGTGGCATCCGGGTGGGGGAGGCGGGCCTGTGGGTGCCCCTAGGCCAGGCCGGGCAGTGCAGGGTAGGTCCTATGTTGGGCAGGGTCTGATGTCAACCTCCTCCAAACAAGCTAGTAGGCCTCCACTACTGGGCAGGGGTCTGTGGGTCTCAGGTATGCTGCAGTTGGTGTTAGGTATCCCTGTCCATGGGCTGTTGACTAGCATTGTGACTGGTAGTGCATTGCCTAGTGCGTAGGGATGTTCCCTGTGTGTGAGTGTGTTGTGTACGCCAACGGTGGTGTTGTTGCCGCTATTGACCAAGGGTATCCTTTGTCTCGTCCCCCCTTTTTGTTTTGTCACCCTGTCCTTATGTGCATTAGCATCATCTGGCGGAGGAGCAGTGTTGGAAAATGGGTCATTGGTAAGGGCAGGTAGGTACCTACACTGAGCAATAGGCCACTAACCTCCACTAAGGTCCAGTTAGGTCTCAGTAAATTAAACCCAGCTCAACCCTTGGTAGCTTGGCAACGAGCGTCAAGGCTTAACTTAGGAGACAGAGTGGAAAGCATTCAAATATCACAAAACAGTAATCAAATAAAACACAGGAAACAGTTTAAAAATCCAAAACCAATTTATAAAAATAGATTATACTTTTATCTTTAAAATGACACCAAAACGCATAAAATCAGATAAGGGG
This sequence comes from Pleurodeles waltl, assembly GCF_031143425.1. NCBI lineage: Eukaryota > Metazoa > Chordata > Amphibia > Caudata > Salamandridae > Pleurodeles > Pleurodeles waltl. The sequence continues at coordinate 758,900,967 of NC_090440.1, read as the reverse complement.
AACCGGAGATATGAATTTTTAAAGAATTATTATTTTTTTAGCTCCTAGAAACAAAAAGCGCCAATCGGGTCATCTGGTTGCACCTCGACCGGGGCAAAGTCAAAGTTTCAGGCTGACCGCGATGGAGCCCTGCTCGGCTACAGGCCGCGGGAGGCCTCGGTTAAAATGTTACCTTCACACTTAGGGGGTCATTCTGAGTTTGGCGGGCGGCAACTTCCCCCGTTGAAAGACCGCTCCGCGGTCAAAAGACCGCAGGGGCCATTTCGACTTTCCCGCTGGGCCGGCGGGCGACCGCCAAAAGAGCGCCCGCCGGCACAGCGGGAAAGGCCCTGCAACATTGAAGCCGGCTCAGAATGGAGCCGGCAGTGTTGCAGGGGTGCGACGGGTGCAGTTGCACCCGTCGCGATTTTCACTGTCTGCAAAGCAGACAGTGAAAATCCTGCTGCGGCCCTGTTAGGGGGCCCCTGCACTGCCCATGCCAGTGGCATGGGCAGTGCAGGGGCCCCCAGGGGCCCCACGACACCCGTTCCCGCCACCGCCAGAAACAGGCTGGCGGGAAGGGGGTCGGAATCCCCATGGCGGCGCTGCAAGCAGCGCCGCCATGGAGGATTCTCCCAGCCGGGGGAAATCTGGCAGGAAACCTTTACAGCCGCGGTCGGAATAGCAAAGGAAGCACCGCCAGCCTGTTGGCGGTGCTTCCGTGGTCGTCGACCCTGGCGGTCGATGACCGCCAGGGTCAGAATGACCCCCTTAGTCTTTTTTTCGAAGATTTTCTTCAGCGGGACGAATCTGCCAGTCCAATCCGACCTCCTGGAGCCCTTCTCCGGATACGCAATGCTGGAATCCTCGGTGGAGATTTTTACCTTCGGACTTAGTCGTTTTTTTGAGTTGAAAATCCTTCGACCGGGGTAAACCTGGATCTTGATCCGCCGTCCATGGAGCCCTTCTCTAATACGCTGGCTGGGAGGTCCCGGTCAACTTTTTACCTCCGTACTTAGTCTCTTTTTTGGAGATTTTTCTTTACCGGGACGAACCAGCAAATCAGGCCGGGTCGCGGTTGAGGCAAGCCGGCTAGAGTTGCCGCGGCGGGTCGGTCCCTCTGTGGAGCTTTTTTTCAAAAGTTGTCCAAACTTCTGGGGCTTCTCCCAGATGTCCTTTTAAGGTTCTTTTGGGGTCCACAGCTCACCCCAAGGGTCCAGAAGTTCTGTGATGGTCCTTGGGGGGTGCGGACTACAACTCCCAGAATGCACCTGGCGCAAACTCCTTTTTGGCCACTGGACAGTGGTCAGCTGGTCGCTTTCTTCAGGAGCTGGTGCAGGGGACTCTGGATAGCAATTTTTCACCTGTAGCAAACAGGGAGTCCCTCCTTGAACCAGTTGAAGCCAGGCAAAGTCCTTCTTGTGGTGAAGCCCAAGTGTGCAGCTGGTGCAGTCCTGAGTGCAGGTTCCAGATGCAGGCCAGGGGTCCAGCAGGGCAGTCCTTCTTCTTCTGTTGTTCTTCCTTGTTGGATGTGGTAGGGAACTGAGGTGTGGGTGCAGGTCTGCCAGTTTTATCCTTGCTCCTGGGTGAAAAGCAGGGGGGTCCTGGTTCTCCAATCAGGTGCAGGGTCCTTCCCCCTGTGATGACCACTTCCTGGGAAGTGTGTCAAGAGTCAATCCCAGGAGGCAACATTCTCTAAAAATCCATCATGGCTGAATCTGATTTTTGGAGGTTACATCTGGCTGAGCCCACCCACTGGTGTGGCTAAAAATCATAAACACTCCCCTCTCCTGCCCTCTCCTAATCTAATCAAGGGGGCACCTAGTTGTCTGGGGTTGCAGGATGTGGGGGTGTTGCTGGTTGCTCCAAATGTCCTTCTCTGCCTTTGAAGACCAGTTTGGCAGCCCTCCACCCTTCCTGCTTCACCATCTGCTGAGGGGAGATTCCCTCCCACAGGCACATTCCTTTGTGTGAAGCCAGGCCACTTCACACCTCATCAAGGCAGCTTGGCCAAGCTACTAGAGCTGGCCAATCAGAGCACAGCAGCAAAAACAATGCAGGGCTGAAATGGGCAACTTTTCAGGTAAAGTTTAAAACTCTTTACCTGAACAAGTTATATTAAATCCCACAACTGGAAGTTGTGGGATTTATTACAACAATTAATTTGATACCAAATTCTTGGTATGCATAATTTAAGGAGACTTTAAAAATTAAAATAAAGTCTCCCCATTCTAGCCTATGAAGGCCATTTACTACAATGAGTGAAAAACGAATGTGGCTGTTTTTACCTCACCAGGGCTTATAAAACTATTTTTATAAAGTCCCTGCTTATAGTTACATGGCACCCAGCCCTAGGGGCACATAGGGCACACCTTAGGGGTGACTTATATGTAAAAATAAGGTAGTTTAAGACTTTGGAACTACTTTTAATTCCAAAGTCGAATTTGCATATCACTTTAATTTAAAAGCAGCCAGCAAGGCCGGCCTACCTTTAAAATGACACTGGGCACCTCAGCAGTGCACCTATGGGTGCACCACCTATGCTGTGGTCCCTAAACCTACATGCCCTACCATATACTAGGGACTTATAGGTAGGTTAACGTAGCCAATTATAATTAGCCTAATTTGCATATCCATTTTACACAGAGCACAGGCCCTGGGACTGGTTAGCAGTACCCAGGGCACCATCAGAGTCAGGAAAACACCAGCAAAAAGTGGAAAATGGGGGCAAAAAGTTAAGGGGGCCTCTGCAATCAGCCCTGTTTTCTCACAAGCAGAGGCACCGGCGATGGGGAGAGGTGCATCCCACAGGGCCCAGGAGGCCGAATCCACCGATGGTGGGGGCACCAGTGGGACCGAGGGCGAGGGGAGCACCACGGCGGAGACTGGAGGGGGACAGTTCTGACAGTGATGCCTTCTCTGATGAAAGCTCGCTGGTGGTGTTGGACACCTCTGTGCCCACCCCAACTACAGGTACAGCCACCACCCCGTACCAGCACCGTCCTCCCAGCAGGCCCTGAGCGTGCTTCCCGTGCCCGCTTACCCAGGAGGGTGGGCATCTCCTTCTCCCCAGGCCCCTCAGGCCCTGCCCCAGTTAGCCCTGCTGCCCTAAGTGAGGAGGCTATTGACGTCCTGCGATCCATCTCTGTTGGGCAGTCAACTATTGTGAATGCCATCCAGGGGCTGGCAGCCCATTTGCAACAAACAAATGCATTCCTGGAGGGCATTCACTCTGGCATGGTGGCCCAACAGAGGTCAATCCAGGCTCTGGCCTCCTCCCTGATGGCAGCCACTGTCGCTGTTTCCAGCCTCCCTCCTCCAACCTCCTCTGCCCAGTCCCGTTCCCCTCAACCCCAACCTATCCCAAGCACACAGGCAGACCAGCATGCACCCAGGACAACACACAGGAGTGGTTCAGGCAAACACAAGCACCACACATCATCACACAGGCACTCACACAAACACCATCCAGATGCAAACATACCAACATCCACTGCCTCCACTGTGTCCCCCTCCTCCTCCTCGTCCACCTCCCTCCCAGTAGCGTCTACACTCACACCTGCATGTACTACATCATTATCCACTACCACCATCACGCCTATCACTACACTCCCCTCACTGGCAGTCACCACCCCACTTCTATGCACACGTCCCCTATGTCCTCTTCCACTGTCTCTGTGCCCCCTCCTCCCAAGGTACACAAACGCAAGCACTCAGACACCTCACAACAGCATCCAGCCCATGCACCTGCACTCAAACACACCAGACAGACATCTCCTACAACCACTTCCTCTTCCTCCACTCCCAAACCTTCACCATCTTCCCGCCCTAATGTCCCTAAGAAGCTCTTCCTCTCCCCCATTGACCTCTTCCCTACCCCTCCTCCCCCTGTCCTTCATGCCAGGCCAGGCAGAAGAAAACCTAGGCAAGCACCTCAGCCACCCAGTCCAGGGGCACAGTAGTGTTGACAGCTACTGCAGGTGGGAGAGGATCTCGGGCAGCAACACTGACAGGGTGCCTGCACCAGGTGCATCAAGGAAGGGCAAGGAGGAACCACCAGCTGTGACTAGGGAAGGGCAAGGGGCAATCCCCTGCTGCTGACAGGAAGGGCAAGTGGCCTGCTCCAGCAGGCAGGAAGGACAGCAGGCCTGGTGCTGGGACTCATTTGGAGCCCCCACCACCAACCATGGTGAATCAGCCATCCGGGACCGCAGGGGATGGGCTGGACTCTCCCCCCACTACTGCCAGCACCGCCACCAGCACTGCCAACCACCGCCACCAGCACCACTGCCAGCATCAGCAGCCCCAGTGGGCAGCCGTCCGAGGTTGCAGGGGATGGGCTGGAGCCTCCCTCACCACTGCCAGCACTGCCACCAGCACTGCCACCAGCACTGCCACCAGCACTACCACAAGCACCACTGCCAGCAGCAGCAGCCCCCGTGGGCAGCCTTCCGAGGCTGCAGGGGATGGGCTGGAGCCTCCCCCCACCACTGCCAGCCCCGATACCAGCACCGCCACTGCCACCACTGAGCAGCCGTCACTGCCGGCGGACAGTGTGTAGTCCTGCATCCATGGACTGTTGTGCATTCTCGCCCCTGCAAATCCTGTGGGTCTGACACCCAGGTGAGAGACTGTGACCTTAAACTCCCCAAGATCTGCATCACAGAGCACAATGCTCCCTCTAGAACCAGTGGAAGAAGCCATCCACTCACCCCATCCTTCCCAGGATGAAGCAAACTGGGCACAATGCCGCCTCTAGAACCAGTAGAAAAGCCATCCACTCACCCCATCCTTCCCAGGATGAAGCACACAAGGCACAATGCCCCCTCCAGAACCAGTGGAGAAGCGATCCACTCACTGCATCCTTCCCAGGATGAAACACACTGGGCACAATGCCCCCTCCAGGACCAGTGGAGAAGCCATCCACTAGAGAGACTGTGGCTTTGCTCTCCCCAGGACCAAGCAGTGGGCAAACCACCCACTAGAGAGACTGTGGCTTTGCACTCCCCAGGCCCAACCAGTCGGCAAATCACCCACTAGAGAGACTGTGGCCTTGCACTCCTCAGGACATCACACAGGGCATGTAGCCCCCTCCAGGACCAGTGGTGTTGTACCATCTTCCGGCTGAGTTGCCCCCCCATTCCCTGCCCCCCTGAGGTGCCTGTGTATTTTCGACCCGATGCCCCTGCAGTGTTCTCTCTGTGTTGTTGCAGGAGTGAGGTGGGGCTTTGGCCTATGTGTTTGACATTGAGGACTGGGGAGTGTCACTCCATTTGTAAATATGTATATACATTTGTAATTTAATGCACTTTTTTATGTTCTTTAATTGTTTTACACTCATTTTAAACAATTCATTTTGTCCTTACATTATTCCTGAGGGGTACAGGGTGGATATGTAATGTTACTGCATCTGCTTGTGTGTATGGTGTTGGGAGTGGGGATGTTGCGTGTGTGTGTCACTCTCTTTTTCCTCCTCCCTCCCTTGTGTGCTAGGCGGCAGTACTCACTGTGGTCATCTTTGCCGGAGTTGGTGTTCGTAATGCAGGAAAAGGTAGACGAGCATGGGAAATATATCCAACTCATGCCGTTGTGGTTGTTCCCTGTGTCTCCAGAGGTGAGTCCTTTGACATTTGTGTTCTATTTCCGCTGTGCTTTTGATGTAATTGGTACCACTCTGGAAAAGCTGGCGGATAGGCTGGTAATAATGCAGAGGGCGGTACATTGTCTTCCGCCTGGCTGTTGATGGTTACCGACATGGTGCTTATTGCTACTGCTGTGGCGGTCGGTATGTTAAAGTGGCTGTCAGTCTGAGCGGTTTCCGCCATGGTCATAATTCCATTTTTGTTACCGCTGGCCTGTTGGCGGTATTACAGCCGCTTTATCACCGACCACCAGGGTTGTAATGAGGGCCAAACTGCCAACTGTGGCTGTCTAGTCGTGCAGTCATGGGTTCAGGTCAACCATGATGTAGTGAGGGCTGGCTACAAGGACCTAGTCTGCCCCGCTTAGCAAGAATATTAAATACTGGTTGTGAAGTGTTGCAAGAACCTCTGTCCAAACATCCAAGATTTGACCAGGGCCTTTCGGGGAAGCAATCAGATGACATTGCATCAAAACTGGCCTGCTGGAGGGTACCGCACGACATCGAGAGAAAATCCTCCTGAAAAGTTTCTAAGTCTGAAGGTGAAATTTTGACCGGGACCTCCTGCTTACTGTATCTGACCAGGACTCCATTGGGTTTTGCCTCAAGCTTTGAGTTTGTCCTGGTCATATGCGACCAGATGTTCCAAGTTGGCACTATAGGTTTTTAAGTACTAGTGTTTAATCTTTAATCTCCATTTCCCTATATTGGATTTTTGTTGTTTTGGTGTCATTTGTAAGATAAAAATATTTCCTATTATTATAAATTGATGTGGGATTTTTATTGTGTGATTGTGTGTTATGTCTTACTTATTTAATGCATTGTTTTTTTCAAATGCTTTATATACCTGTCTCCTGAGTTAAGCCTGCCTGCTCGCAGCCAGCTGCCAATGGTTGAGTCAGGAGACAATGGCCCTCATTACGACCCTGGCGGTTTGTAACCGCCAGGGCCGCTGGACGCGGAGGCACCGCCGACAGGCCGGCGGTGCCCCGCAGGGCATTCTGACCGCGGCGGTTTGGCCGCGGTCAGAAAGGGGAAACTGGCGGTCTCCCGCCAGTTTCCCGCTGCCCCTTTGAATCCTCCAAGGCGGCGCAGCTCGCTGTGCCGCCGAGGGGATTCTGACACCCCCTACCGCCATCCTGTTCCTGGCGGTTCGCCCGCCAGGAACAGGATGGCGGTAGGGGGTGTCGTGGGGCCCCTGGGGGCCCCTGCAGTGCCCATGCCAATGGCATGGGCACTGCAGGGGCCCCCGTAAGAGGGCCCCACTTTGTATTTCACTGTCTGCATTGCAGACAGTGAAATACGCGACGGGTGCCATTGCACCCGTCGCACCTTCCCACTCCGCCGGCTCGATTCCGAGCCGGCGTCCTCGTGGGAAGGTTGTTTCCCGCTGGGCTGGCGGGCGGCCTTAAGGCGGCCGCCCGCCCGCCCAGCGGGAAACTCAGAATGCCGGCCGCGGTCTTCAGACCGCGGTGCGGTATTCCTGCGGCGCAACTTTGGCGGGCGGCCTCCGCCGCCCGTCAAAGTTGTAATGAGGGCCAATGTATTGAGACCTTGACTGGACCTCATATTGCATTGGTGGCCTTATTGCTAGTAGTATGTGCATACTTGCCCCAACTAATAATCCACCTTCCAACAGTTGCAGATCCAGTCCTCACCCAGGCAAGAGGGTACCTAGCAGCTGGTCAGCAGTCCTAGAGGGCATGAGCCCAGCTGACAGGCAGTCCTTTCACCAGCACGGCAGTTCTTCTTCCTAGCAGAGTATCGCAGGTCAAGAAGTGCACTGAAGTGGTGATGTCTCAGGTCAAGTATTTATACCATTGTGCCTTTGAAGTGGGGCGAAGGTTCTAGAGGCAGGTTTTCGAAGTACCCATGTGCCCTGTCTATCCTGCCCTTGCTCTAGACTAACTACAAGGGTTGCAGCCCTTTGTGAAGGTAGGGCATAGCCTATTCAAGTGTAAGTGGGGATTTGTTCACCTCCACCCTTCCATCTTTCCAGCCTGATGGACCATCCAGTCACACCAAAGCTCCCCATTGTTTGGGGCTATTTAGGAGGATTACACAAAGCGCAACTGCCACCTATACCCAGTCATGTCGCTCAGTGACAGGCTATTTATCAGGCATCAACAAACTGCCTGTTAGGGTTTCTGAAACAGAACAGAATTAGAGCTATGGAAGATATGAATGCTAAGAGAGACAAGAAGGTGCAAGAATCAAAGATATCAACAGTTATCAAGAAACATCATGGAATTGGAGGACAGGAATAAAAGGAGTAATATTCGAATTGTGAGCCTTCTGTAGGAAAGCCAGGTCATGCTGGTTAACAAAAATTTTGGGCTCACAAAATATTAGCTTTTTGTGTATTATTCAATATTATTGCCTCAAGGGTCAACCGCTTTCTTGGGCACTTTCTGTGTTGTGTTTAAAATGAGTACTTATTAGTGGCTCTCTTAGTTAAATGTTTTTGATTTATTAGTGGTGGGAGAATACTCAAAGCAACTGGTCCTATATTGTTGGCAATCCTGATGGCCTGCTTTGGGAGGATTGGGGAAGAGGTTTTCCATCAGGATGGTCAGGTTGTTCAAAGTCGTGCAAGTAGTTTAGACTATGTTTATCTTTGACTTATGGATCAAAATGAGAATACTATCTGTTAACATTAAGCATCCAATTAAATACAGTTCTTGAATACAGCCAGACACAAAGTGGTGATATAATCCTGTTACAAGAGTAGTGGCAGAAGGAAGAACCATTTAAGGAAAAGGGTAAGTGAATGAAATCTTGTACTTGGGGGGTACTGACAGGCAAAATTGTGTAATTGTGTAATTATTGTAATAGTAACCATGGCAGTCTTAAACTAGTAGAATCATATCAAGACTCTGGCCCTCATTCTGACCCTGGCGGTTTGAAACCGCCAGGGCAGAGGGCCGCGGAAGCACCGCCAACAGGCTGGCAGTGCTTCATGGGCAATTCTGACCGCAGTGGTAAAGCCCCGGTCAGAAAAGGGAAACCGGCGGTTTCCCACCAGTTTACCCCTGGCCCAGGGAATTCTCCATGGCGGCGCTGCTTGCAGCGCCGCCATGGGGATTCCGACCCCCTTCCCGCCAGCCTGTTCCTGGCGGTTTACACTGCCAAGAAGAGGCTGGCGGGAACGGGTGTCGTGGGGGCCCTGGGGGCCCCTGCACTGCCCATGCCACTGGCATGGGCAGTGCAGGGGACCCCTAACAGGGCCCCATAATGATTTTCAGTGTCTGCTTTGCAGACACTAAAAATCGCGACGGGTGCAACTGCACCCGTCGCACCCCTGCAAATCCGCCGGCTCCATTGGGAGCCGGCTTCCTCTTTGCAGGGGCTTTCCCGCTGGGCCGGCGGGCGATCTTCTTGAGATCGCCCATCGGCCCAGCGGGAAAGTTAGAATCACCGCCGCGTTCATTTGACCGCAGTGCGGTGTTTGGGCGGTTTCCGCCTGGCGGGCGGCGCCAGCCGCCCGCCGGGGTCGGAATGACCCCCTCTGACTCTTAAGGAAGATGGGCCATAGGGCATGGACACACCAACAATTTCCCAAATATTTTGCAGGAACGAGAGAAAATGTTGTTATTGGTATCAGAGGATGCAAAGCTGATTGCGGCCTAGTAGTTGGCTAGGTTGTGGATAACAGCTTATTAATTGAAACCAGCCAAATCTTTAGATTCAGTACACAATTTATGTAAAACTTGACCATATCTTAACCATTAAGTCTCATGGATCCAACAGAGAGAGATTATGGGCCTCATTATAACTTTGGCGGTCTTTTGGGAAGACTGCTGCAGTGGCAGGCGCCAAGAGACCGCCATGTTGACAGTAATCCAACTGCTGTATTAAGAGACACCCTGTGAAGGCCTAAAAAAAACAGCCAAAATCCTGACAGCGACAGGACACAGGGGGGAAGGAAAGGGGTGGTTCCACCACCAGCACCGCCAGCCCAACACAATTTCACCCACCACATTAAGAGCCACAGATCAGCATAGCGGTTCTTCCATGGTGGAAAACCATTGACGGTCCCAACCGCCGTGCTCAGTACATACTCCTGTCAGAACATAACACCTCATTGGGCAGTTTGAATAACCCACACCTGACACACATACACTACCAAACACACCTGCTCACCACACTACATAACACACCTCCTCACACCCCACAATCCTTTGCAACTAATACCACATATAGAGATACAGAGAGAAGGCAAATACACTAATATAGCACCTATACACTGTAGGCACACATACACATCTCATTTAGCAACACCACACAACTGCACTACCAACACATTACACACATAATGAGAACAAACACCACAAGCGTACAACACTCATAACGCACCATCCACAACCCCTTCAATTACCCAACACTGCACCCTTACACAAACAACACCCCCTCAACACAACCACTACCATGTCCCCACAAAAGTACCCATGATTCACAGATGAATACTTGAGGGTCGTGGTGGATGAAATTGTCAGGGTAGAGCCACAACTGTTTGGGGCACAAGTCCAGCAAACCTCGATTGCCAGGAAAATTGAGTTGTGGCAGAGAATAGTCGGCAGGGTCAACTCAGTAGGCAGCCATCCACGCACAAGGGAACATATCAGGAAGAGGTGGAATGACTTACGGGAGAAGGTACGTTCGTTGGCATCACAACACCAGATCACCATTCACAAGACTGGCGGTGGACCCCCACCTCCTCCCACACAGTTCACATCTTGGGAGGACAAAGTCTTGGACATTCTGCATCCCTAGGGATCCTGACTGGAATACCGGGTGGACTGGACTCTGGTAAGTACCCACAACTTCCATGTTACACAATTGTCATGTCCTGCATGCCTCCTCACAACCCAAATACTCCCCAATTCACTGTATGTCTCACTACACCTTCTACCTATTAATCTAATGCCCCCTCCTGCATGCCACACCTCAATCGAGCCCAACTGCCTACACAGCCCTATCCAAAGGCACGGATAGCATTGGCAAATACTATCACTATGACTCCTACAATTCACTAGCCCATCTACGTGAAAACCTGGAATGTGCACATCACCTCACATCCCATGCATGAATGACTATTATACTAGCTACACCAACTAGATGGTATGATTGAGGACCACTACATGACAATGACAGCAATGCAATGGCACACCACAATGCCAAACAACGCTAAACACAGCTACAGATCTGTGACTAATCCAAATGCCCACGTATCCAGATCTCAAACCTTGAAATTGACTCACCATTGTATGGAGTGTAAGATGGCAGAAACCATGCACATGCACAGACAGGACATTTAACCTTGCATACTCACATACTCTCCTCCCATCCTCTCCTCTTTTTGGGACACCATGCAGTAATGTCCAGCAATTTCGTGTCACATCTAACAAGCTTGATAAATCACTAGGTAACAGTGCTGAACAGTCATGTGAACTATCAGTTGGTACCTGAACAAATCCCCAGAGCTATAGTTACCAAACCTAATTGACACCAACCAACATGGACTATGGTACACATGCCACAGACTACTATCTACCACCAATGGTATGCTGTGCAGCATATGTCATTGTCATTGCTGGGAATCATGTTAAGACCCTGTCTGCATCTGATAAACATATACCCAAACACAGTTCCTACATGTAACTATGTCACTCCATCCACAGGTACCCCTGCCAGTGCCACCATGGAGAGGATACCAGAGACTGCCAGTCTTACTCAAGGTGAAGGCCCCAGTGAGGACAACACACCTGGATGTCTGGATACTGACGACCTACCTGGCCAATCTGGGACACCTGGTCAGTCTATGACTCCCTGCCTCACCCAGCCCACATTCATTCCCCCCCGTGCCACCACATTACATCCAGCCCTATGTCCACAAACCTGTGTTCCAAGGACTGTTCAAACTGTTGCATGCCCCACAGTACAGGGACCTCAGTTGACCCATAACACCACACACAATGAAGGTCCTATAAACACTGGGAGTGGCCACACTGTGCCAGGGGCACCTGGGGGCTGGAGGGTTGGGAGGGAAGCTGTGGGCAAGAGGAGGGGGCCCCAAGGGACTCCACTGACCAGGAAACCATCTCCCAAGTTGTGGGAGCATACCAACAATCCCAGGACAGGATGGGCCACATTGTCACCATGTTGGGGGAAAACCAAAGGCTGCAGAGGCAATACCACCAGGAGGTTATGCAGCACTTGCAGGTCCACAGTGCCGACATGGCCTCCATTGCAGGGGTGCTGAAGGACATCAACATCACCCTGCATACTTCCTCCACCCACCAGCAGGTCCCTTTCACTCGCAGCCTAACATCAGAGACATCTACATCAGAGGCAGCTAGTGGAATGGAGGCCCTGCCAGGGGAACCACAGGCCTCAGACACCCCTCCCTCTGTAGCTGAAGCACCCCCCCGGCAAACGTGGATGTCCAATCAGGCATCCAGCTGGAGCAGATGCCAAGACCAAACCCACTGCCAGGAAGTAAACCTCTCCTGATATGTCTCCCTTGTGTGCCACTGAGATACGCTGTTGACTGTTCATTGACATTACTCCATTTTTCAAAGGCACATGGACGCTGGAGCTGTGCAACCAACTGCTGTAGCACCTACTCTGATGATTCCATCTATCATGACTTCACTCCTCACCTGTTGGACAACAAATGCACCTTTGTTTTGCCTTACAATATCATGATATACACAATAAACACCATGGAACATAGCTATTGTATGACAAATGTGGTCTGGTAATGCCCCCCTACATCCAATAGGCAGCGTAATGGACAGCAGAGGGAGGCTTCCTCAGCAGGAGACACAGTACAACAGATATGTCCTGAGACAGATGTCAGAGAGATGGAACTCCTGGGCTAGACAAGGGTGTAGTCAGTATTCCAACCTGCAAAAAAAACAATGACAGAGAGTACCATCAGGAACGAAGGCATGACACCACACATACCACATATGTAGGTCATAGATGTCGTTCCCACTCCAGCATACCACCTAAGAAGGGGGCCCCAGATAATACCTTAACATCACCAGTCACAGATTATACACACTATTCACTTTACCTGCCCACTGTCATGTGCAACCAACTTTTCTGCTATCACTGACCAATGACTAATGACAAAGAATGCCTCAAACCATAGGTATCAGAGGCACTGACTAAGATAGCACAGTCAGTGGGTGGAATGACATGAGAACAGGAGAATGCAGCCAACATACCTCTATACTTGCCTGTTCATTTGAGATGTGAATGTAGGAAAGTGCAGTGAGCACACTTGTTAGAGCTGAAACAATTTAACTGTGCATTTTACATTCTATCAGTCAGCTCCCACGTCACACATTGGGATAGGACCACATAACACTCCCACTGATGAACCAAATCAGGAGGACAATTATCACCAACGATTGTGGACATACAAGACTTGATTACCACACTCAACATACCTGTATGTCACTGGAAGTACTTATTGATGAGCTGAGACCTAGAGTCAGCTGCACCTTCCTCCATTGCCTCCTCATCACTTGCCATTTCAGCATGGTCCAGTTGCCTCACCCTCATCAGATAGCAATGGTATCTGATGTCGCCGGGCTAGATTGTGGAGCATGCAGCAGCCAACGATTACGTGGCATGCCTTTTGGGGTGAGTAGAGGAAGGCACCTCCAGATAGGTCCAGGCACGTAAATCTGGCCTTCAGGAGCCCAAATGTTCTTAAAATTACACATCTCGTCCTCCCATGGGCCTGATTGAAACAGAGTTCACCCTCCGAGGCAGGGTACCTCACTGGTGTCAACATCCAAGGAAGGTTAGGATAGTTAGAGTCACCTGTGTGCACAAATGTAGGACCAGTGAAAAGACGGGAACATTGACAGGGCAGATAGTGATGACAGGTGCCATAATACTGAAACCCTTTATTATGCATACATACCAAGGAGCTAGGCCCTCTCTGTGTGTAGTCATGCCATCACGCCTGGGACATTGCTGTTCCTCAAAATGTAGGAGTCATGTACAGATCCAAGATACTTGGCTGTCACTTGTGAGATGTACTGGTCTGCCAGACACACCACCTGAACATTTATGGATTGGTAGTTCTTCCTGTTCCTATACACCCGTTCATTGGCATTGGGAGGTACCAGGGCTACATGAGAATGTAACTTGAGTAAAGCAGTTTACACATGTAAGCAGAACATGTTAAAATAGCACACATTTAACACTGTTGGACATGAAAAGCACTACTGACACATACTATCCGGCCATTCTGAAGCGCTTTGGACATCATCTTTGCAGCACATTGCAGTACATGTAAGTCATATAGGACAAATGTCACATGTGTAATGTACCGTGTGTGGCAGACTGGGCTATCCTGCACTGATCAATTGATACGTAGTGGAATGTACCATTATCGTGTAATCGCATATGTGCCTCCAAGTATCTGACCATGGCCATCATCACATGGATGTCTTATGGCTGTAGGTGGTTGCAACCGCCGTGCAACTTGTCATTGGTTAACATTGCTGCCTGTGGTGCACTGGGGCCAATGGTGATGACCACCGATGGTGATGGTCCTGTACGTGAAGGCCGTGACCTCCATTTTCTGCAGCCTTGCTCACTTGACTCCTGACACCGTTGCTAGCAAGATCTCCACGACCTGGGCTGCTGTGTATTGTCTCTGGGAGCCATCATGCCACGTCATGCAGGTGATAGGGCCCCAGCCTTCACCACAGAAGAGCTAGAGAAGCTTGTGGAGGAGGTCCTATCCCTGTATGGACAGCTATATGGGGCACCAGAGGAGCAGGTGAGTTGAATGCCATAGTCATGTGTGATAGGGGTTGCGAGTGATGGCAAATCATACAAGCGAACCAGTGAGGGAGTATATGCGTGCAGACAGCATATAGTGAAGATGTGGGAGTAGAGAGGATTGGTATATGTGGGTCTTGATTGAGATAGATGTGTATTGCCCACTGCTGTTGGTATGGTGCTAGTGTGCATGACCTTCTCCTTCTGTCTGTGTTATCCATGGAGGTGAACGCCCATCAGAAGAAAGGGATCTGGGGTGCCATTGCCAAGCAAGTGCAGACCCTGGGGGTCCACAGCCGGCAGAGCACCCATTGTCAGAAGTGGTGGAAGGACCTGAAACGCTGGGCTCAGAAGACTGCAGGCGCCCACCTGGGGATGTCCTTCCAACGAGGGAGGGGTGTTTGTCGGACCCTGAGCCCCCTAATGGGCCACATCTTGGCAGTGGTCTACCCTGAGGTGGATGGGCATTTGAGTGCAGCACAGCAGCCACAAGGGAGTGAGTACTGACTGTATCCTCAGACTTGTCTCTAGTTGTATGGTGTTAGGTGCCTCACTGTACCTTCTATGACAACATAGTTTGTTCAACATGTATATAGACTAGTGGGCATGGGTAGGACCCACCCGTCCTGACTACTAGTTGTAGATGTGTCTTCATGGTTTGCTGTCAGTGGATGTACATCTCCTGTATCAAGACATCTCCATGTTTGCTTGTGGAGATGGTCAAATGACATTGGCACATCTGTGACTCCATCCTGCCTTTTCCATGGACATGAGCTTGTGTTGCACCCTACCCATTGCATAAGACCTTGTGCATTCATCAGCATTTGTGCATTAGTAGCTCTAAGGTGAAAGTCCACTCCCATCTGTATTGCTTACCTGTATTTGCAACTGGGTGATTGATTTCTGCACAGGGACAATAGACATCAAGGACTGATACTGGTATTGAATCCATGTGAGGCAGCCATTCCATTTCCACCAGAGATATGACCTGTATAGGACTTAACTTATGGCTTGGTAGTTGTATTACCATATTATGTTCATCTTCTATATGTGGGGTATGTGAAGGTTCCAACAGTAGGATTAAATAAATTGTGTGTTTGATTTGGTATGATTGCAAACATCATGCATTTCAATGTGCTAGACTTGTGGGGATATGACCTTGAACCCAATGGGATAGTACTAAAGGTGGTAAGTGCCTTGGGAGACCTCGCCTTCGACATTATGTAATGTAAAGACTATGGCCCTCATTACAACATTGGCGGTAAATCCCGCGTACTGCCGTGCAGAAGACCGGCAACACACCGCTGCGGCAGCGGAATTCCGATACAGCTATTACGACCCACAGCTCGGAATCCCCCAAAACCCAGACACCCACACAAGTCCGCCACACCAAAGGTCAGTGATAAACTGTCGATAACAAAGGGGGTCATTACAACCCTGGCGGACGGTGTTAAAGCTGTGGTAATACCGCAAACAGGCCGGCGGAGAAAAAAAGGGAATTATGACCGTGGTGGAAACCGCCAACATAGACAGCCACTTGGACACTCTGATCGCCACGGTGGTACAGACAAGCAGTGCGGCGGTCACCGCCAACAGACAGACGGGAGACAAAGTACCGCCCACAGTATCACAACCTACCAATCCGCCACCTTTTCCGAGGCGGATTCACCGTGGATAAAAACACGGCGGAAACAGCTTTTGCAATGGGAAAACGTTCAACTTAACACACTCCACAAGGAAGGAGGGAACCATGGAGCCCGATCTCCATTACTCCTTGTCTTCCTGCTCCTCTACGAACATCAGCAACGGCGGCGCCGAAGACAACGGTGAGTACTGCACCTACGACATAGGGGAGGGGGGAGGCAAAAGTCATGGACACACACACGCAACACCCTCACCCCCACCCCGAACCTCACCCACTACAACACACACACCAATGCATATCCAAACATCACAGTAACAACCCACAACCCCCCCGGAAAAATGCAAAGACAAAAGGGAATCAGTTGTAATGAATAAAAATACAGTAAGCTTATATATACAGAAATATATACACATTCCAAATATATACATCACGATTAGTAGTGCAGGTATGCACAATTCAATGTCCGTAGACCACTGAGCCCAAAATGCATGGGCGAGGCCCACACACGATACCTGTCCAGAAACAGAGAGAACACTGCAAGGGCATCAGATAGAAATACAACAGGCACCTCAGGGGGAAGGGAAAGGGAGGCACCTCAGCCGGATGAGTGCAAAGCCAGATCCACAACGGGGCCCCATGCCCATTGATGTATCCTGGGGAGTGCAAAACCACAGTCTCTCAAGTCCCTACAGTGGGTGGGTTGCCCACTGTACCATCCTGGGGAGTGCAAAGCCACAGTCTCTCAAGTCTCTACAGTGGGTGGGTTGCCCACTGATCAATCCTGGGGATTGCAAAGCCACAGTCTCTCAAGTCTCTACAGTGGGTGGGTTGCCCACTTTACCATCCTGGGGAGTGCAAAGCCACAGTCTCTCAAGTCTCTACAGTGGGTGGATTGCCCACTGTACCATCCTGGGGAGTGCAAAGCCACAGTCTCTCAAGTCTCTACAGTGGGTGGTTTGCCCACTGTACCATCCTGGGGAGTGCAAAGCCACAGTCTCTCAAGTCTCTACAGTGGGTGGGTTGCCCACTGATCAATCCTGGGGAGTGCAAAGCCACAGTCTCTCAAGTCTCTACAGTGGGTGGGTTGCCCACTGGACCATCCTGGGGAGTGCAAAGCCACAGTCTCTCAAGTCTCTACAGTGGGTGGTTTGCCCACTGATCAATCCTGGGGAGTGCAAAGCCACAGTCTCTCAAGTCTCTACAGTGGGTGGGTTGCCCACTGTACCATCCTGGGGAGTGCAAAGCCACAGTCTCTCAAGTCTCTACAGTGAGTGGTTTGCCCACTGATCAATCCTGGGGAGTGCAAAGCCACAGTCTCTCAAGTCTCTACAGTGGGTGGTTTGCCCACTGTACCATCCTGGGGAGTGCAAAGCCACAGTCTCTCAAGTGGATAACAGTCTCCACTGGTTCTGGAGGGGGACTGGTGCCCAGAGTGCTTCATCCTGTGAAGGACAGAGGTAGTGGATGCAGTTCTCCACTGGTTCTGGAGGGGGACTGGTACCCAGAGTGCTTCATCCTGTGAAGGACAGAGGTAGTGGATGCAGTTCTCCACTGGTTCTGGAGGGGGACTGGTGCCCAGAGTGCTTCACCCTGTGAAGGACAGAGGTAGTGGATGCAGTTCTCCACTGGTTCTGGAGGGGGACTGGTGCCCAGAGCGCTTCATCCTGTGAAGGATTCAGGTAGTGGATGCAGTTCTCCACTGGTTCTGGAGGGGGACTGGTGCCCAGAGTGCTTCATCCTGTGAAGGACAGAGGTAGTGGATGCAGTTCTCCACTGGTTCTGGAGGGGGACTGGTGCCCAGAGTGCTTCATCCTGTGAAGGACAGAGGTAGTGGATGCAGTTCTCCACTGGTTCTGGAGGGGGACTGGTGCCCAGAGTGCTTCATCCTGTGAAGGATTCAGGTAGTGGATGCAGTTCTCCACTGGTTCTGGAGGGAGACTGGTGCCCAGGGTGCTTCATCCTGTGAAGGACAGAGGTAATGGATGCAGT
Organism: Pleurodeles waltl; assembly: GCF_031143425.1. Taxonomy (NCBI): domain Eukaryota; kingdom Metazoa; phylum Chordata; class Amphibia; order Caudata; family Salamandridae; genus Pleurodeles; species Pleurodeles waltl. Next base: position 758,882,902 of record NC_090440.1, on the reverse strand, counting down.
TCTCCACTGGTTCCGGAGGGAGACTGGTGCCCAGAGTGCATCACGCTCCTCGTGTCGGTCCCAGTTCCGTCACTGTCCCAGCCTCACATGGGCTAATGATGCTTGAGTTGGCGGTGCTTCCCCTATTCAGCGGTGCTTGCCATGGCGGTCTTTGCCCTGTTCAGCGGTGCTTGCCATGGTGGTCTTTGCCCTGTTCAGTGGTGCTTGACTTTGCCGTTTCTGACCTGTTCAGCGGTGCTTGCCCTGTTCAGCGGTTCTTGCCATGGCGGTCTTTGCCCTGTTCAGCGGTGCTTGCCCTGTTCAGCGGTGCTTGCCATGGCGGTCTTTGCCCTGTTCAGCGGTGCTTGACTTTGCCGTTTCTGACCTGTTCAGCGGTGCTTGCCCTGTTCAGCGGTGCTTGCCATGGCGGTCTTTGCCCTGTTCAGCGGTGCTTGCCCTGTTCAGCGGTGCTTGACTTTGCTGTCTGTGACCTGTGCAGCGGTGTGTGGCATGACAGTCCCTCAGTGCCCAGCGGGGCTGTGGGTGCCGGGGCTCTCCAGGGCACTGACGCTGGCGGTGATCTCCGGACAAGTGACGATAGTGCTGCCCTCCAGGGCACTGACTCTGGCGGTGGTCTCCGGACCAGTGACGATGGGACTGGCGGTGGCGTCCTGGCCAGCGGGGAGGATGGCGGCCTTCTCCGCAGTGCTGCTCTTACCAGACTGTGGAGACTTCTTCTGCCCCTTCACCACCTTGGGAGGGGTCACAGCTGACTCGACACTCCCCCCGGGAACCTTGTGGGCAGCTTTGCCGGCAGGAGTCTTCACCTTCTCCCGTCGGGCACTGTCCAACTTCTGATGCTTTACAGGGGGTGGACTGGCAGTGCTTTGGCTCCGTGTCACACTGGCTGCCCTGGTGGCCGGTGCACTCCACATACCTCTAACACGCACCACTGGTACCGGACTTTTTTTGGCTGAGGTGCTAGTACGGGACCTATGAATTGGAGGGGTGGGGGTGGTGGGACAGAGGTCAAGGTTGCTCAGGAAACGTTTCTGACGAACACTGGGACGGGTAGCTGGAGGGGTCTGGGAGTGGAGGAAGAGGAGGTGGTTGTAGGAGGTGTAACTTTAGATGATTTGGGTGCAGGTGCATGTTCTGGAGGCTGTCGTGAGGTGGATGGATGTTGGGTGTGTGGGTGTCCGCATTTGTGTACTTTGGGAGGGGGCGTCACAGACACACTGGGAGAGGACACATGGGACGTCTAAATGGTAGTGGGGTGGTGAGTGCAGGTGAGCGGGTGTGGTGCTGGGTGTTCTGGTGCGAGTCCTAGTGGCTGTAGTGGTAGTGCATGCAGGTGAGAGTGTAGACGACACTGGGAGGGAGGAGGGAGACAACGAGGAGGGGGACACAGTGGAGGCAGTGGATGTTGCTGTGTCTGTATGTGGGTGATGCTTGTGTGAGTGCCTGTGGGATGTGTGGTGCCTATGTTTGCCTGAGCTGCCCTTGTGTGTTGAGGTGTGAGCAGGCTGGTCTGATGGTGTGCTTGGGATAGGCTGGGGTACAGGGGATTGGGTCTGGGTGGAGGAAGTTGGACGGGGGAGGCTAGACACAGGGACAATGGCTGCCATCAGTGCTGAGGCCAGAGATTGCAGGGTTCGATGATCGGCAGGCTGACCAGAATGAATGCCCTCCAGGAATGCATTACTGTGTTGCAACTCCCTTTCTACACCCTGGATGGCATTCACAATGGTAGACTGCCCAACAGTGGGTGACCTGAGGAGGTCAATGGCCTCCTCACTGAGGGCAGCAGGGGTGACAGGGGCAGGGGCTGAGGTGCCTGGGGCGAAGGTGATGCCCACCGTCATGGGTGAGCGGGCACGGAGCGAAGGCTGAGGTGCTGCTGGGAGGGCGGTGCTGGTAGGGGGGGTGGCCCAGGACCTGTAGAAGTGGTGGGCACAGATGGTGCTGCCACCACAAGGGAGCTTCCATCGGAGGACGAGTCTGTGTCGCTGTTTGCTGATCCAGTGACCGACGTGAAGCTCCCCTCGCCCTCCGTCCCACTGGTGTATTCTGTGTCCGTGGTGTGGCCCTCCATGGCCATGTGGGATGCAGCCCCCTCGTGCTCCGGTGCCACTGTACCTCCGACCTGATGATGCTGATGCACAAAAGAACAGGGAGAGCACAAAAAGGGGTGGGGAAACAGAAGAAAGACAGGTTGAGTGCATGGCTTATCGCTACCGTTGGCGGACTATACAGACACAGCCGCCCACTGCACTATGCCGTGCTCTTGGCCTCTACAGATGCAGTTCCTGGGATATGGCCTACATGGCTATGAGTGTCATCTACCCACATAGATGACACAGGGGCATGTATACCTGTACTTGGCACTCTACAGAGGTGGGGTGGAGTGGCACATGACCTGGATTCCGGAGGGGCCTAGCCTACGGAACTCGCCCTGGCCTAGGGAAACCCACAGCCCTCCTCCCCCACCCAGACCCCTCCACTGCGCGCAAAGTCATGAGAATGTGAGTATACTCACCCCCTTGTGTCTGCTGTGATGCCCTCAAGTGCCCATCCAACTCAGGGTAGGCCACTGCCAGGATCTGGAACATCAGGGGGGTCATGGTTCGATGGGCACCCCTCCCACGCTGGGAGGCCATCCCCAGCTGAGCCTCCGCCGTCTTCTTGTCCAGCGGCGAATGTCCTCCCATTTTTTACGGCAGTGGGTGCTCCGTCTCTGGTGGACCCCCAGGGTCCGGACGTCCTTGGCGATGGCACGCCAAATATTCTTCTTCTGGTGGGCGCTGACCTACATGACATGTACAGGGGAAGAAGAGAAGTCATTAGCAACAGCACCGTCGAAGTGAGTGGCCCACATCCCTGCCCTTGCTATGGGGCACATGCATTCACACTTCTACATGCTCGCAGGACTCTGCCCCCTTCCTACTGACATCCAGCCCTCTCCACCCAGGCATAGCCCATACAACGTGCTCCCTGTGTACTTACCTGTTGGTCTGGAGGACCGTAGAGTAGAGTGTACTGGGGGAGGACCCCGTCCACGAGCCTCTCCAACTCCTGTGCAGTGAAAGCAGTGGCCCTTTCCCCAGACGCACCAGCAATTGTCTCTTCCAGACCGAGGTCACAGCAGCACTTGCAGTGTAGGTCCTCTCCTGTCGAAGATCAGGTATCGAGTAATTGAACAGGTAGAAAATGGCGGTCACGTCTGCGGCAGTGACGTCCGCGGCAGTGCGTATCATCACCGCTGGCGCACTTCGTCATTGGCTCCTGGGACCCATAGGGTCCAATGTTAACCAATGCAGCATTGTGCCGCGGTCTTTGACCGCCTAACGCGATGGTGTACAATGCCAGGGCAGTTACCTCACATCCCATTGTCCCACTTTAGAGGTCAGGCAGCCGCCATTTCAGGGGCCCACATGGCTTCATTTACAACTGCGTCACACATACCTAGGCATACACGCAACACACTGTAGGAGGCTGAACTGGCTTGTAGTGGGTACCAAGGGGTACTTACACCTTGCACCAGGCCCAGGTATCCCTTATTAGTGTAGAGGGGTGTCTAGCAGCTTAGGCTGATAGAAAAGGTAGCTTAGCAGAGCAGCTTAGGCTGAACTAGGAGACGAGTGAAGCTCCTACAGTACCACTAGTGTCATATGCACAATATCATAAGAAAACACAATACACAGATAATATGCCAAAGTATCTCAGTGAGTACCCTCAGTATGAGGATAGCAAATATACACAAGATATATGTACACAATACCAAAATATGCAGTAATAGCAATAGAAAACAGTGCAAACAATGTATAGTCACAATAGAATGCAATGGGGGCACATAGGGATAGGGGCAACACAAACCATATACTCTAGAAGTGGAATGCGAACCACGAATGGACCCCAAACCTATGTGACCTTGTAGAGGGTCGCTGGGACTGTAAGAAAACAGTGAGGGTTAGAAAAATAGCCCACCCCAAGACCCTAAAAAGTGGGTGCAAAGTGCACCTAAGTTCCCCAGAGAGCACAGAAGTCGTGATAGGGGAATTCTGCAAGGAAGACCAACACCAGCAATGCAACAACGATGGATTTCCTGACAAGAGTACCTGTGGAACAAGGGGACCAAGTCCAAGAGTCACGATCAAGTCTGTAGTGGGCAGATGCCAAGGAAAGGCCAGCTGTGGGTGCAAAGAAGCTGCCACCGGATGGTAGAAGCTGTGGATTCTGCAAGAACGACAAGGGCTAGAAACTTCCCCTTTAAAGGATGGAGGTCCCACGTTGTGAAGAGTCGTGCAGAGGTGTTTCCGTGCAGAAAGATAGCAAACAAGCCTTGCTAGCTTCAAGGGTCGCGGTTAGGGTTTTTGGATGCTGCTGTGGCCCCGGAGGGACCAGGATGTCGCCAATTGCGTGAGGAGACAGAGGGGGCATCCAGCAAGACAAAGAGCCCACTCAGAAGCAAGCAGCACCCCAGAAGTGCCGGAACAGGCACTACGAAGTGGAGTGAACTGGAGCTCACCCGAAGTCACAAAAGAGGGTCCCACGACGCCGGAGGACAACTCAGGAGGTCGTGCACTGCAGGTTAGAGTGCCGGGGACCCAGGCTTGGCTGTGCACAAAGGAAATCCTGGTAGAGTGCACAGGAGCCGGAGTAGCTGCAAAACACACGGTTCCCAGCAATGCAGTCTAGCGTGGGGAGGCAAGGACTTACCTCCACCAAACTTGGACTGAAGAGTCACTGGACTGTGGGAGTCACTTGGACAGAGTTGCTGAGTTCAAGGGACCTCGCTCGCCATGCTGAGAGGAGACCCAGAGGACCGGTGCTGCAGTTCTTTGGTGCCTGCGGTTGCAGGGGAAAGATTCTGTCGACCCACGGGAGATTTCTTCGAAGCTTCTAGTGCAGAGAGGAGGCAGACTACCCCCACAGCATGCACCACCAGGAAAACAGTTGAGAAGGCGGCAGGATCAGCGTTACAAGGTCGCAGTAGTCGTCTTTGCTACTTTGTTGCAGTGTTGCAGGCTTCCAGCGCTGTCAGCAGTCGATTCCTTGGCAGAAGGTGAAGAGAGAGATGCAGAGGAACTCTGATGAGCTCTTGCATTCGTTATCTAAGGAATTCCCCAAAGCAGAGACCCTAAATAGCCAGAAAAGGAGGTTTGGATACTTAGGAGAGAGGATAGGCTAGCAACACCTGGAGGAACCTATCAGAAGGAGTCTCTGACGTCACCTGCTGGCACTGGCCACTCAGAGCAGTCCAGTGTGCCAGCAGCACCTCTGTTTCCAAGATGGCAGAGGTCTGGAGCACACTGGAGGAGCTCTGGGCACCTCCAAGGGGAGGTGCAGGTCAGGGGAGTGGTCACTCCCCTTTCCTTTGTCCAGTTTCGCGCCCAAGCAGGGCTGGGGGATCCCTGAACCGGTGTAGACTGGCTTATGCAGAGATGGACACCATCTGTGCCCATCAAAGCATTTACAGAGGCTGGGGGAAGCTACTCCTCCCCAGCCCTAACACCTTTTTCCAAAGGGAGAGGGTGTAACACCCTCTCTCTGAGGAAGTCCTTTGTTCTGCCTTCCTGGGCCAAGCCTGGCTGGACCCCAGGATGGCAGAAACCTGTCTGAGGGGTTGGCAGCAGCAGCAGCTGCAGTGAAGACCCGGGAAAGGTAGTTTGGCAGTACCCGGGTCTGAGCTAGAGACTCGGGGGATCATGGAATTGTCTCCCCAATGCCAGAATGGCATTGGGGTGACAATTCCATGATCTTAGACATGTTACATGGCCATGTTCGGAGTTACCATTGTGACGCTATACATATGTCGTGACATATGTATAGTGCACGCGTGTAATGGTGTCCCCGCACTCACAAAGTCCGGGGAATTTGCCCTGAACAATGTGGGGGCACCTTGGCTAGTGCCAGGGTGCCCACATACTAAGGGGGTCATTCTGACCTCAGCGGTAAAAGGCGCTTACCGCCGGTCAGAAGACCGCCATAACACTGCCGCGGCCGCGGGAAACCGCCACGGTCATTCTGACCCGCAACGGGCAAACCGCCAAAAACCCGACATCCACAAAAGTCCGCCACACCAACGGCCAGCGAGAAACTGGCGATGACTAAACCTCCACCGTCACGCCAACAGAAATGCGCCCATTCCATTCCGACCCACGAATCCACGGGGCGGTCTTTCAACCGCGGTATTCCATTGGCGGTACACACCGCCGCGGTCAAAATACACACACAGCTCCAAAACACTGCTACATTGGTCATTTTGAAAGACACACACCTGATACACATACTAACACCACTCCCACACACCCAACACAATATAAAACACACACCCACATCACCCACAAACCCCTACGACCACCATTTATTGACTAAGGCCAGAGAGAGACACCACCAGCTAGTACAGAGCATTCACAGGCACATAACACCATCACTCACACAACATCCATGCACAAAACACCACACACCACCACACTCACCACACTCATCACCACAAACGCCTCCCCACACCTCATCCACACCACCCCATGGCACCCCAAAGACACCCCAGGTTTTCAGACGCTGAACTCAGGGTCATGGTGGAGGAAATAGTTCGGGTAGAGCCCCAGCTCTTCGGGGCACAGGTGCAGCACACCACCATTGCCAGGAAGATGGAGCTATGGCAAAGAATAGTGGACAAGGTCAACGCTGTGGGACAGCATCCACAAAATCGGGACGACATCAGGAAGCGGTGGAACGACCTACGGGGGAAGGTGCGTTCCATGGTATCCAGACACAACATCGCGGTGCAGAAGACTGGCGGCGGACCCCCACCTCAACCCCCAGAATTCACAACATGGGAGGAACAGGTCTTGGCGATCCTGCATCCTGAGGGCCTTGCTGGAGTATGCGGAGGAATGGACTCTGGTAAGTTTAATCTCAACTACTTCATCCCCCCCCACCCACTGGCATGCCAAATCATACCCCCACCGTCTCCCCCCACCCCCATCACACATCCTCCTTGCTAATGTCTCACCATCACAACCCACCCATCCCAACACCAAGCCCTGCATGCGACCACAAACCATGGACACCCCTCACCTAAGCATGCCCACTGCACATGCCCATCCCCCCCCAAACCACCGTCACAACAGCCCCCACAAGGGAATGCCAGCACTGGGGTACACGGGCACCCACCCATTGCACGCTATGGCACACACAGAAGCAATAACCATACTCTTATACCCCTGCAGGACCCGGACGCCACGACACCGCCCAGGAGGGTCCAGAAATGTCCATTCCACCCCCAGAAGAGGCCCACAGTGATGACAGCAGCTCTGTCTCCCTGGACCCAGATGACCAGCCCGGCCCATCGGGGACCTCAGGACAGTCGATTCCCCTCAGACAGCCACAGGCCACAGCAGACCTACCCACCTATGGGAACACCAGCACAGCACCCACCCAGCGGGCCCATGCCTCTGTCTCCAGGACACGTCAATCAGCGGTGTGTCCACCACTACAGGGCACCCAGGTTAACCCACCACCCCAACAACAACAGGGACCTGGGGGCAGTGGTAGTGGGCACACGGTCCAGGGGACAGAGGCCCAGGGAAACAGGGCAACTGGGAGGGCTACTGTGCGACAGGGGGAGGACAGGCCAAGGGAACCCACTCTCCACGAGGCCCTATCCTCCATCATGGGAGCATACCACCGCTCCCAGGAGACGATGGCGACGGTCCTGGCCAGGTTCCAGGAGATCCAGGTACTGCAGGAGGAACAGTTTATGGGGTTCAGGGAAGAACTCAGAAATATCAGTTCCGCAATGGGCACCATCGTTGTGGCTCTCAATCAGATTGTCAGCACATTGCGGGACCATGTGGTACCACAAAGGGCCCCTGTCACTAGCATGGACCAAGAACAGGCTACCACCTCCGCCGGCGCTAGTGGACAGGAGGCCCCGACACAAGAACAACAGGCCACCAGAACCCCACCCCCTACAGAAGGAGAACCACCCCGCAAGCGGTGCCTGAGATCTAGGAAGAAGACAGAGTAGGATGCCAAGACCCCCGCCAGGAAAGGATACCCCCTGATTGTCATCCCACTGTCCCACATTGTCACCCTGTCCATCCTTAAACTGCCCCTGCTCCACCTTCCACAGGCATAAGGACAATGCACCTGTGAGACTCAAAATCTGGACTCTGCCATGGACATTCCTCCACCATCACCCATCACCGAATTGCAACCATTACCCAAATTTGAGCACTTTAATAAACACACTTATTGCACAAAAATAATCTGGAGTCTGCCTGTATTTTTGAACAAATGTATTACACAGAACCGTGCCAAAATGTCCAGTTACATTGTGATGACAACATACCACTGTCACACAGCTGTAGTCCATGGGGAAACAAAGCAGAGGTCACGGAGTGGGGCCCACATCTCTGAAATTGGAAGGGAAAGATACAACTCAGTGAACATACACTGGGTGGAAATTAAGACAGTAGAGAGGCAGGAGACTTTAAGTAAATGTAAATTCCGGTGTTGATTCTTACCTGTATGTTATTGAAAATACTGCTGTATTACTCTGTCCCTGTTGTCTGTGTCGTCCTCTTCGTCTTCCTCCTCTTCACTCTCCGCAGGCTCCACAGCTGCCACAACACCACCATCTGGACCATCCTCCTGCAGGAAAGGCACCTGGCGGCGCAAAGCCAGGTTGTGAAGCATACAGCAGGCCACGATGATATGGCACACCTTCTTTGGTGAGTACATCAGGGATCCACCTGTCATATGGAGGCACCTAAACCTGGCCTTCAGGAGGCCGAAGGTCCGCTCGATCACCCTCCTAGTACGCCCATGGGCCTCATTGTACCGTTCCTCTGCCCTTGTCCTGGGATTCCTCACTGGGGTCAGTAGCCATGACAGGTTAGGGTAACCAGAGTCACCAATTAGCCACACACGGTGTCTCTGAAGTAGTTCCATCAGGTAAGGGATGCTGCTATTTCGCATGATGAACGCGTCATGCACTGACCCAGGGAACTTGGCATTTACATGGGAGATGTACTGGTCAGCCAAACAGACCACCTGGACATTCATGGAATAACTTTTTCTGTTCCTGTACACCTGTTCACTCGTGCTGGGGGGGGGGCAAAGCAGCATGTGTCCCATCAATTTCACCAATGATGTTGGGAATATGTCCAAGCGCATAGAAATCACCCTTCACCGTAGCCAAATCGCCCACCTCAGGGAAAACAATGTAGCTCTGCATGTATTTCAACAGGGCAGACAACACTCTGGACAACACCTTGGAAAACATAGGCTGTGACATCCCTGATGAAATGGCCACTGTAGTTTGGAATGACCCACTTGCCAAGAAATTGAGTACTGACAGAACCTGCACTAGAGGGGGAATCCCTGTGGGCTGGCGGATGGGTGACATCAGGTCTGGCTCCAGTTGGGCACACAGTTCCTGTATAGTGGCTCTGTCAAGCCTGTATGTCAGTATGACATGTCTTTCTTCCATTGTCGACAGGTCCACCAGCGGTCTGTACACGGGAACATTCCTCCGTCTCCTCGCAAGTCCCAGCGGACGGTGCCTAGGAAGGACAACATGGAGCACAGAGTCAATCAACCCACAGGTACGTTCCCACAGCTTGCACAGTACACGATTCGCAATGCATTGAATGGCTTGTATGAGTGTTGATGCAAGGCCTAGGTATGTGTGACGCAGTAGATTTTAAGCCATGTGGGCCCTTGAAATGGCAGCTGCCTGACCTGTGAAGTGCGACAGTGGGATGTGAGGTCAATGCGCTGGTGTGGCACACCGTGGCGGGAGGCGGTCAAAGACCGCGGCGCAAAGCCGCATTGGTTAACATTGAACCCTATGGGTCTCAGGAGCCAATGACGATTTGCGCCGGCGGTCGCGGTACGCACCGCCGCGGTACGCACCGCCGTGGGCGTGACCGCCATTTTCTATCTGCTTAATCACTCGATACCTGATCATCCACAGGAGAGGACCCATACTGCAAGTGCAGCTGTGACTTCGGTCTGGAAGAGACAATGGCTGCTGCGACTGGGGAAAGGGCCCCTGCCTTCACTTCTGAAGAATTGGAGAAACTCGTGGATGGGGTCCTCCCCCAGTATGCGCTACTCTACGGTCCTCCAGACCAACAGGTAAGTACACTGGGACCATGCTTTGTCGCCAATGCCTGGGTTGAGTGGGGTGAATGAACGATGGTGGGGAGGGGAGCGAATGAGGCATGCATCAAACGACAGATGAGAGAATGTGCCACATGGCAAGGGTGGGGATGGGGGGCCACTCACATCGAGCATGCAGAAAATGATTGTTTATTTTTCTCCCCCTGTACATGTCACATAGGTCAGCGCCCATCAGAAAATCGTCATTTGGCGTGCCATCGCCAAGGACGTCCGGACCCTGGGGGTCCACAACAGACGGGGCACCCACTGCCGCAAGAGGTGGGAGGGCATCCGCCGCGGGAGCAGGAAGACCGCGGAGGCTCTGCTGGGGATGGCCTCCCAACGTAGGAAGGGTGGCACTCGTCAATTGACCCTTGACCCCCTGATGTCCCGGATCCTGGCGGTGGCCTACCCCGATTTGGATGGGCGCGTGAGGACATCACAGCAGACACAAGGGGGTGAGTACAAATACATTCTGCTGACTTTGCGCGCAGTGGAGGTGTCTGGGTGGGGGAGGAGGGCTGTGGCTAACCCTAGGCCAGGGCGATTTCCGTAGGCTAGGCCCCTCCGTTAGGCATGGCCCTGTGCCCCCGCCCCCCACCTCTGTAGGTTGCCTAGTACAGCTAATCATGGCCCTGTGTCACCTATGTGTGGATTTGTCGTCCATAGGCTTGTAGGCCATGTCCCACGGATTGAGTAGTGTACCCCAAGTGCGCGGCGTAGTGCAGGGGGCTTCTGTGTCTGTCCTCTCTGCCAACTGTGTCGCCAATGCATGCACTCAACATGTCTTTATTTCTCCCCCCCCCCCTTTTTTTGGTGGTCTTCCTGTTCATGTGTGCATTAGCATCATCAGGCGGAGGAGAAGTGGCATCGGAGCACGAAGGAGCTGCATCTCACATGGCCATGGAGGGACATGCAACCGACTCGGAGTTCACCAGTGAGACGGAGGGCGAGGGGAGCTCCACAGCGGGGACACGTGGTGACACCAGCGACACAGACACGACCTCGGAAGGGAGCTCCCTTGTGGTGGCGGCAACATCCGTGCCCACCGCAACAACAGGTACAGCCGTCACCCAGCGCACCAGCTCCGCCCTCCCAGCAGCCCCTCAGCCTTCGCCCCGTGCCCGCTCACCCAGGAAGGTGGGCATCTCCTTCGCCCCAGGCACCTCAGGCCCTGCCCCAGTTACCCCTGCTGCCCTCAGTGAGGAGGTCATTGACCTCCTGAGGACGCTCATTGTTGGGCAGTCTACCCTTTTGAATGCCATCCAGGGTGTAGAAAGGGAGGTGCACCGGAGTAATGCATACCTGGAGGGCATTCATTCGGGTCAGGCTGCCCATCAGCGATCGTTCAACGCTCTGGCCTCAGCACTGACGGCAGCCATTGTCCCTGTCTCCTGCCTCCCTCCTCCAACTTCCTCAACCCAGTCCCACTCCCCTGTACCTCTGCCTATCCCAGACACACCTACAGACCAGCCTGCACACACCTCAACACCCAAGAGAAGCTCATCCAGACATAAGCACCACACATCACACAAGCATTCACCCAAGCAACAGCCACATGCAGACATGCCAACAGCCACTGCCTCCTCTGTGTCCCCCTCCTCCTCGTCTCCCTCCTCCCTCCTTGTGACGTCTCCACTCACACTTGCATGCACAACATCATCAGCCACTACGTCCATCACCAGCACACCCACGAGAAGACTCCGCACACGTGCAGTCACCACCCCTACTACCATTTACACGTCCCCTGTGTCCTCTCCCAGTGTGTCTGTCACCCCCTCTTCCAAACCACACAAACGCAGGCAGCCACCCACCCAACAGCCATCCACTTCACGACAGCCTCCAGCACAAGCACCTGCACCCAAAGACACCAGACTTGACTCACCTACAACCACATCCTCTTCCTCCACTCCCATACCCACTACACCTACCCTTCTCACTGCTCCCAAAAAGTTTTTCTTGTCCAAAATTAATCTCTTTCCATCACCTGACCCACCCCCTCCATCTCATAAGACTCCAACCAGCACCTCAGCCACCACAAAACCTGGACCTACAAGGACAATAGTCCAAGGATTTTGGAGTCCAACACCTTCAAGGCCAGCTACTTCGGCTAGCAGTAAAGATACAGCCAGCCCACCCCCTGGAAAGAAAGCCAAAAAAGCCAGTGCCCGGCGCGAGAGGCCAGAGACAGCAGGCTCCAAGGGCACTACCCTGGCACCGTCAGGAAGTAGGGTGCCACCTGGCACACCGACAAAGGGAGGAAAGGGCCACAGAGGAGCAGGGAAGGATGGCAAGGGCAGCACGCCTGACAAGTCCGGCAGCAGGCGAGCTGCCCAGGAGGGCCCCACCAGCCCCATTCCAGGGGTGAAGGAGGACACCCACGGGCCCGGGACGGCAGCACAGGAGGGCCCCGCAAGCGAGAAGACAGATATGCACGAAGGGCACGGCAGCCACATGTCGGGTGGCGAGTGAGATCCATGTCATGGACGGATCTGGTGCCCTGGAGACACATGTCAAGCACCGCTGAACAGGGCCCTTCAAGTCAAGCACCGCTGAACAGGGCACCGCCGTCTCAAGAACCACTGAACAGGGCCCTTCAAGACAAGCACCGCTGAACAGGGCACCGCCGTCTCAAGAACCGCTGAACAGGGCCCTTCAAGACAAGCAACGCTGAACAGGGCACCGCCGTCTCAAGAACCGTTGAACAGGGCCCTTCAAGACAAGCACCGCTGAACAGGGCACCGCCATCTCAAGAACCGCTGAACAGGGCCCTTCAAGACAAGCACCGCTGAACAGGGCACCGCCGTCTCAAGAACCGCTGAACAGGGCCCTTCAAGTCAAGCACTGCTCCGCTGGGCCCTTCAAGTCAAGCACCGCTCCGCTGGGCCCTTCAAGTCAAGCACCGATCCGCTGGGCACCGCCGTCTCTGCACCGCTCCGCTGGGCCCTTCAAGTCAAGCACCGCTCCGCTGGGCACCGCCGTCTCTGCACCGCTCCGCTGGGACCTTCAAGTCAAGCACCGCTCCGCTGGGCACTGCCGTCTCTGCACTGCTCCGCTGGGCCCTTCAAGTCAAGCACCGCTCCGCTGGGCACCGCCGTCTCTGCACCGCTCCGCTGGGCCCTTCAAGTCAAGCACCGCTCTGCTGGGCACCGCCGTCTCTGCACCGCTCCGCTGGGACCTTCAAGTCAAGCACTTCTCCGCTGGGCACTGCCGTCTCTGCACCGCTCCGCTGGGCCCTTCAAGTCAAGCATCGCTCTGCTGGGCCCTTCAAGTCAAGCACTGCTCCGCTGGGCACCACCGTCTCTGCACCGCTCCGCTGGGCCCTTCAAGTCAAGCACCGCTCCGCTGGGCACCGCCGTCTCTGCACCGCTCCGCTGGGACCTTCAAGTCAAGCACCGCTCCGCTGGGCACCGCCGTCTCTGCACCGCTCCGCTGGGCCCTTCAAGTCAATCACCGCTGGACAGGGCACCGCAGTCTCATGCACCGCTGGCCCATTGGCAGAAGGGGCAGGGCAGGATCTGTGTCGGGCAGGGCTGCACGAAGCACTCTGGGCACCATGCCTCCTCCAGAACCAGTGGAGTCTGTAATCCACTTGATTGACTGTGGCTTTGCACTCCCCAGGATGGCACAGTGGGCAATCCACCCACTGTAGAGACTTGTGAGACTGTGGCTTTGCACTCCCCAGGATGGCACAGTGGGCAATCCACCCACTGTAGAGACTTGTGAGACTGTGGCTTTGCACTACCCAGGATGGCACAGTGGGCAATCCACCCACTGTCTGGACTTGTGAGACTGTGGCTTTGCACTCCCCAGGATGGCACAGTGGGCAATCCACCCACTGTCTGGACTTGTGAGACTGTGGCTTTGCACTCCCCAGGATTGAACAGTGGGCATGGACGCCCCTCGTGGATCTGGCGTCGTGGACTCATCTGGCTGAGGTGCCCCCCCTTCCCTTCCCCCTGAGGTGCCTGTAGTTTTGCTATCTGATGCCCCTGCAGTGTTCTCTCCAATTGATTCGGGTATCGTGTGTGGGCTTTGCCCATGTGTTTAGGCCCATTGGCCCACGAACAATGGCTGATACCCAATTTGCACAGGACAATTTACATTTGTATATATAGTTATGGATGTTGGATATATTTTTTTACTTAGCCATTCAATATACTTCAAAATTCATGAACATTTTATTTTGTCTTTGCATTCTTCCAGGGGGTTTGGGGGGTGTCACTCTGAGTTGTTGCTCTGCATTGATGTGTATGTAGTTGTGGGTAAGGGTGGGTGTGTCGCGTATGTGTGTGCCCGTAATTTTTTGCCTCCCCTCTCCTCTGTGTCGTAGGTGCAGTACTCACCGGTGTCTTCTGCGCCGGCGTTCGTGCTCCTGGTAGAGGAGCAGGAAGACAATAGCTGGTAGGATGTGTAGTTCGGGTTCCATGCTGTCCAGATTCCTCGTGGAGTGTGTAGAGGTGAGCGTTTTCCATTCGTAATGTCTGTTTCTGCCGTGTTTTTATCGGCGGGGCTACCGCCCCGGAAAAGGTGGCGGATTGGTGGGTTGTGATAGGGTGGGCGGTACATTGGCTCCCGCATGTCTGTTGGCAGTGACAGCCGCGCTGTTTGTTTGTCCCGCCGTGGCGGTCGGAGTGTTAAAGTGGCGGTCTCTGTTGGCGGTTCCCGCCAGGGTCAGAATTCCATTTCTTTTACCGCCTGCCTGTTGGCGGGTTGGCCGCCGCTTTAACACCGACCGCCAGGGTTGGAATGACCCCCTAAGTAACTTAGCACCCACCCTTTACCAGGTAAAGGTTAGACATATAGGTGACTTATAAGTTACTTAAGTGCAGTGGTAAATGGCTGTGAAATAACGTGGACGTTATTTCACTCTGGCTGCAAGGGCAGGCCTGTGTAAGAATTGTCAGAGCTCCCTATGGGTGGCAAAAGAAATGCTGCAGCCCATAGGGATCTCCTGGAAACCCAATACCCTGGGTACCTCAGTACCATATACTAGGGAATTATAAGGGTGTTCCAGTATGCCAATGTAAATTGGTGAAATTGGTCACTAGCCTGTTAGTGACAAATTGGAAAGAAATGAGAGAGCATAACCACTGAGGTTCTGGATAGCAGAGCCTCAGTGAGACAGTTAGTCATAACACAGGTAACACATACAGGGCACACTTATGAGCACTGGGGCCCTGGCTGGCAGGGTCCCAGTGACACATACAACTAAACAACATATATATAGTGAAATATGGGGGTAACATGCCAGGCAAGATGGTACTTTCCTACACACACATACAGGAAGGATATTGTATTTAGTGTCGTGTTCTGTGTAGCTGTGGGTACATAAGTCAGAATTTGTTGACTCTGTGGTCGCTGTTGTCCTTCCTAGGCACCATCGCTGGGACATGTGAGGAGATGGCGGAATCCTCCGGTGTACCGACCACTGGTAGACCTGTTGACAATGGAGGAGCGACATTTAATCATCACCTACAGGTTTGACCGTGCCACAATCCAGGAACTGTGTACCCAGTTGGAGCCTGACCTGATATCACCAATCCGCCATCCCACAGGAATCCCCCCTCAAGTGCAGGTGCTATCAGTGCTCCATTTCCTAGCAAGTGGGTCATACAACAGTGGCCATGGCATCAGGGATGTCCCAGCCTATGTTTTCCAATGTGTTGTCCAGAGTGTTGTCTGCCCTGCTGAAACACGTGAGGAGCTACATCGTTTTCCCTCAGGTGGAGGATTTGGCTACAATTAAAGGTGACTTCTATGCCCTGGGACATATCCCTAACATCTTGGTGCCATTGATGGGACCCATGTGGCTTTGGTCCTCCCCCCTCACAGGAGTGAACAGGTGTACAGGAACCGGAAGAGTTATCATTCGATGAATGTACAGATGGTATGTTTGGTAGACCAGTACATCTCCCAGGTAAATGCTATGTTCCCTGGCTCAGTGCATGACGCCTACATCCTGCGGAATAGCAGCATCCGTATGTGATGGGTCAACTCCAGAGGAACCGTGTGTGGCTATTAGGGGACTCTGGTTACCCCAACCTGTCATGGCTATTGAACCCAGTGAGGAATCCCAGGACCAGGGCAGAGGAACGCTACAATGAGGCCCATGGGCGGACTAGGAGGGTGATCGAACGCACCTTCGGCCTCCTGAGGGCCAGGTTCAGGTGCCTCCATATGACAAGTGGTTCCCTATTCTACTCAGCAAGGAAGGTGTGCTAGATCATCATCGCCTGCTCCAGAGGAAGAAGACATTGATAACAGGGACTCTGTCATACAGCAATATTTCCAGTGACACACAGGTGAGAACAATTTTTTTACTATTACATTCACTTTCACACTTCTACCTCTATCCTGTCTGTCAATTTGAAGTAGTATCTGCTAACTGAGTGATACATTTCCACTACGGTTTAACAGGTGTGGTTACCAACATGTGTCATCTGCTTGCATCCTTCATGGACTTGTGATGTGTGACATAGGTATGTTGACATTACTATTGAGAATGGATTTTGTCACTGTCATAGCTAATACACATTTTCAAAATCACAGGCTGACTCCAGTTTGTTTTGTGGTTCAAGGGTGTTTATTGAAGTGTTAATTATTGGAGGGGGTGGCAAAATGGTGATGGCTGATGGTGAAGGAATGTCCATGGCAGAGTCCAGTCTATTAGTCTCACAGGTGCATTGCCCATATGGGCATAGGAAGTGGAGCTGTGCAGTTCCAATATGGACAGGGTTACAAAGTGGGACAGTGGGAGGAAAATCAGGGTGGTCTCATTTCCTGGCGGGGGTTTGCCATCTTGCTCTGTCCTGTTCCTGGATCTCAGGGACCGCTTGCGGGGTGGTTCTCCGTCTGCAGGGGGTGGGGTGCTGGTGTGGTGGTCCTGTGGCGGGGCGCCCTGTCCACTAGCGCCGGCGGAGGTGGTAGGCAGTTCATCATCCATGCTCGTGGAGAGTGGGTTCCCTTGGCCTGTCCGCCCCCTGTCGCAATGTAGCCCTCCCAGGTCCCCTGTGTTCCTGTGCCTCCGTCCCCTGGACCGTGTGCCCACTACCACTGCCTCCAGGTCCCTGTTGTTGTTGGGGTGGTGGGTTATCCTGGGTTCCCTGTAGTGGTGGACACACAGCTGACTAACGTGTCCTGGGTACGGACGTATGGGCCCGCTGGGTGGGTGCTGTGCTGGTGTTACCAGAGGGTGAAAGGTCTGTGTTGGGCTGTGCCTGTGCGAGGGGAACCAACTGTCCCGAGGCCCACGATGGTCCGGGCTGGTCATCTGGATCCAGTTGGCCAGAGCTGCTGTCATCACTGTGGGCCTCTTCTGGGGGTGGAGTGGAGATGTCTGGACCCTCCTGTCTGGTGACGTTAGGTAGTGGTCCTGCAGGGGTATAAAAACACGATTATTGCATCTGTGTGTGTCATGGTGTGCAATGGGTGGGTGTGCGTGTACCCCAGTGCAAGCATTCCTGTGTGGGGGCTTGTGTGATGATGTTTTGGGGGTGTTATGGATATGTGCAGTGGGCATGCTTTAGTGTTGGGTGTCCATGCTTAGTTGTGTCATGCAGGGCTTGGTGTTGGGATGGGTGGTTTGTGTTATAAGTACATTAGTGAAGAGTTGGAGTGATAGGGGAGGGGGTGAGGGTGGGGGTGTGTGATAGCATACAGGTAGGTTGGGGGATATGATAGTTAAGATTAGACTTACCTGTGTCCATTCCTCCACCGACTCCTCAGAGGCCCTCAGGATGAATTATGGTCAAGACCTGCTCCTCCCATGTTGTTAGTTGTGGGGGAGGAGGTGGGGGTCCGCCGCCAGTCCGCTGAATCGCGATGTTGTGCCTGGAGACCACTGAACGCACCTTCCCCCGTAGGTCGTTCCACCTCTTCCTGATGTCCTCCCGATTTCTTGGGTGCTGTCCCACTGCGTTTACCCTGTCGACGATTCTTCGCCATAGCTCCATCTTCCTGGCTATAGAGGTGTGCTGCACCTGTGATCCAAATAGCTGTGGCTCTTCCTGTACGATTTCCTCCACCATGACCCTGAGCTCCTCCTCGGAAAACCTGGGGTGTCTTTGGCGTGCCATGGGGTGGTGTAGGAGATGTGTGGGGTGGTGTATGTGGTGTGCCCCCTGCATCAACAGGTAGAGTCGCCACCCCCCCTACCAGCACCATCCTCCCAGCAGCCCCTCAGTGTGTGTCCCGTGGCCGCTCACCCAGGAGGGTGGGCATCTCCTTCGCCCCAGGCACCTCAGGCCCTGCCCCAGTCAGCCATGCAGCCCTCATTGAGGAGGCTATTGACCTCCTGAGATCCCTCACTGTTGGGCAATCTATCATTGTGAATGCCATCCAGGGTGTTGAGAGGAATTTGCAACAAACAAATGCATACCTGGAGGGCATTCATTCTGGCCAGGCAGCCCAACAGAGAGCATTTCAGGCTCTGGCCTCAGCACTGATGGCAGCCATTGTCCCTATGTCCAGCCTCCCCCCTCCAACTTCCTCCACCCAGACCCAATCCCCTGTACCTCAGCCTATCCCAAGCACACCATCTGACCAGCATGCACACACTTCAACATACAAGGGTGGCTCAGGCAAACCTAAGCACCACACATCCCACAGGCGCTCACAGAAGCATCATACCCATTCAGACATACCAACATCCACTGCCTCCACTGTGTCCCCCTCCTCCACATCTCCCTCCTCCCTCCCTGTCACATCTCCACTCACAACTGCATGCACTACATCCTCAGCCACTACCTCCATCACCAGCACGCTCATCAAAACACACCGCTCATGTGCACTCACCACCCCCACTACCATTCACATCCCCAGTGTCCTCTCCCAGTGTGTCTGTGAGCCCTCCTCCCAATGTACACAAATGCAGGCACACACCCACCCAACAGCCATCCACCTCAGAACAGCCTTCAGCCCATGCACCTTCACCCAAATTAAGCAAACATACACCTCCTACAACCACTGCCTCTTCCTCCACTCCCAAACCCCCTCCATCTACCCATCCCAGTGTGTCTAAAAAACTTTTCCTGGCTAATATTGACCTCTTCCCTACAACTCCCCCCCGTCCATCCCCTAGGGCCAGGCTTTCCAGGTCCCAACCCAGCACCTCACATTACCAGACAAAGTAAAAAAGTTGCCCACATCCCAGAGGGAGAAGCAGAAAACACCTACCACCAAGGGCTCAGGGAAAAAGAAAGGGGATAGTGGCAAGGCAGCTGCGCCACCATCCAAGGTGGGGAAGGGCCAGAAAATAAAGGGCAGGTCAGGAGAGGGCATGGTGGCACTGACAATGCGACCAGTGTCATACCTTCTGTCCACGTCGACGCCAACCTGTATGGCATAGAAGACCGCCACCTGGACCGCCACCAGCACCGCTGTCATTGAGGCCGCCACCAGCACCGCAGTCACTGAGCCCACCACCAGCACCGCCGCCACAGAGCCTGCCACCAGCACGGCAGTCACTGAGCCCGCCGCCAGCACCGATGCCACAGAGGCCGCCACCAGCACCGCCGCGACTGACCCAGACGCAAGCACCGCCAGTGGCACCGTGGCATCCTGAGCCAGTGGCACCACCGCAGACATGGCTGCCATCCCCAGTGGTCAGTCGTCCGAGGCTGGTGGTAAGTTCCAGGAGCCTGGGCAGCTTCCATGATGCACCACTTTCAGTGGAGAAAGGCATCCACTACCTCAGTCCTTGGCAGGATGAAGCACTCTGGGCACAAAGCCCCCTCCAGAACCTGTGGAGTATCACATCCATTACCTCAGTCCTTGGCAGGACGGAGCACTCTGGACACAAAGCCCCCTCCAGAACCAGTGGAGAAAGGCATCCACTACCTCAGTCCTTTGCAGGATGAAGCACTCTGGGCACAAAGCCCCCTCCAGAACCAGTGGAGTATCATATCCACTACCTCAGTCCTTGGCAGGATGAAGCAGTCTGGGCACAAAGCCCACTCCAGAACCAGTGGAGAATGTTATCCACTTGAAAGACTGTGGCTTTGCACTCCCCAGGATAAAGCAGTGGGCAAACCACCCACTGGAGAGACTTGAGATAAAGCAGTGGGCAAACCACCCACTGGAAAGACTTGAGAGACTGTGGCTTTGCACTCCCCAGGATAAATCAGTGGGCAAACCACCCACTGGAAAGACTTGAGAGACTGTGGCTTTGCACTCCCCAGGATAAAGCAGTGGGCATACCACCCTCCTCCCAAAACACATAAGTGCCCACACTCACCCACCCACCAGACACCCAGTACCCATAAGCCTTTCTCGCATGCACATGCACGTAAGACATCCACCAAGACAAACCACTCCCTCTCTCTCCACTTCCAAACCCTTTTGCCATGACCATCCCTATGTGTCTAAAAAGGTGTTCCTCTCTGAATTATCCCTCTTCCCTACTCCTTTCCCACCCGTTGATACCCCTAACAGTCTGTGTCCCTCCCCAAGTCCAGCCCTTCCACCTCCAAATCCTCCCCTGCTCGTACCCATGCCCCTGCAAAGAAGTCACCTTTGCCAAGTGTCCCCAGCCCTACCCTAAAGCTCACCCTAGGTCCCCACTCCCAAGCCCAAAGACCCCCTTCCCAAACCTAAGCCCAAACCCCACCTCGACCTCCCAATCCCTGAGGTGCCTGTCTGCCCCCATGATGCCCCTATCCTGTGGAGTTCATAAAGCAGTCAGGAGTCATGTAGGGGCACACAGAAGAGCCATTTGTGCATTATGCGCTTTGCATTTTGGACTGGCCTATGGCCTTTTATATTGTACATACGTATTTATTTCTTACCATATTTATATTTTTAATATATCTGAGCCTACCAGTTGTTGGTTCCATATTTGTCATGCCTTTCTTTCCACATGGCTGTTTAGGTCTTGCCTGCTTTGGTTTGTGTGTGTGACATGTGTGTGTGTGTTGGTTGTGATAGCTGTTGTGTCTGGGCAGCGTGTGTGGGTGTGGTCCTGGCATTTGTCCTGCTGTGATGGCAGTGTAATGTGTGTAGGAAATGTTTGTGTTTGGAACTTGCAAGTGTGTTGATGTTTCGTTGATTATTTGTGTTGACATGTGTAATGGTGGTGTTGTGTGCCCTTGTGTGGTTGTAGTGTGTGCTTGCATGTGTGTGGTAATGGGTATATCAGAAGCGTTATATGGTGTGTTAAATTAGTATGACATATGCTTGGATGTATGGATGTGTGATTGTGTGCATTGGTTGTCAGGTGTTGTTACGTGTTGTTGTATGTATGTAGTGTCAGGTGAAGGTGTGTATTGTATTTGCTTGCCGAGGCCTTTATACTGTTGCGGTTGTGGTGTAGTTGTGTGCAACAGAGGTGTTGTGTATTGTTGGGTTGGACTGTGCCGGGCTGTGTGTCTGCTGGTTGGTGTGTGTATTGTCCATGTGTGTTGGCCATGGTGTGTGTAGCTTGTGTGTGCATGGGTGTATGTGGCTGTGTGTGAATGTGCATATCAGTGTGATATAACATGTGTGTGTCACCCTCACCACCCGTTCTGGATGTGTATGTTGTGTGCACTGGCGGTGCAGGCAGTGGATTGGCTGTATTGTGTTGGGAAGACTGCCATGGTCATAATTTGGCCCTCTTGGACCGCCGCTGCCAACATGGTGGTCCTGAGACTGCCAAACACGTAATGAGCCCCAATATCTCTTTTCCTCATAAGGTGTACTTGGGAATCAACTATCTTTTCTTCCACTCACAACACACTAGGTTGATCATTTTAACATCTATCAAACTGATTTTCCTAACAGATCATGCTTTTTTCATCTTGGTTGTTTACCTGTCAACATCAATAATAAAGGATCAGTCATGTAAGAAATATATGAACTTTCTCTTATGTCCAGTACATGCGAAATAAATTAAATGTGCCAGTGTAAACTATTTTGAGGGGACTGAAATATTAGTTGTTTTCCTCACTTCCAACTAGACTTTCCTGGCCCTGGTTTCCATATTAGAACCAACAGATGTCCATGTCATGTACCATCCACAGGAACATATACATCCCAGCATGCACATACAACTATCTCATGCTACATATGGGCTTCATGTGGGGCCACGGGTGAGTTAAGTATGCAGTCCGTTGCCCTCTTTTCTGGTTGAGATAGATTGGACCTAAATCTCTCGAACCCAGAACCCAAAGTGACTCCAAGGCTAATTGGAGGGCCTCCTGATCTGAATCCTCAGGGACACAGCAGGCTTCCAACAACCTTGCACCTGGACTCTGCCATCCTTGTGTCTACCCTGCCAGGTGGTGCCACCCCAGTCCTAGGCCCTTGGAAGTGGACTTAAGCTGATCTGCCAGCCTCTGTGGATGAAGCAGAACCAAAATATTTCCTCTGCTGCACAGTGTAAATCTGAGCAAATCTGAGCAAATCTGAGCAAAACTGAGCAACTGCTGCATGGTTCAGTCAATCTATCATTTGGTATTTGGAAAGTGTGGCTGGTCACCCCATGGGGTATCTAGGCACTGGAGGCTGACTCTGAGTGCTGCAGACCTCTTGTCGAAGAGCCAGGTCCTGAGTTTTTTCCTGAAGTCTGGCAGGGTGTGTGCTGTTCACAGGATGTAGGTTGTTCCAAGCCTTAGTGGCGAGGTAGGAGAAGGAACGGCCCCCACAGCGGCTTTTCTATACACATGGGACCTGTACAGGGGCATGGGACAAGGGCAAGGGAGGCTGATTGGAATTCTCTGGCGGGTTTTTAGAGGGGGAGCAGGTGGTTGACGTGCTTGGGTCCGATGTTGTAGAGGATGCAAAAGTCAGAACCTTGAATTTGAGTCTCTGTGCACAGGCAGCTAGTGGAGGTTTTGGAGGTGAGGGGTGATGCTATCTGTTTGGAGGGGTCTAGAATGAGTCTTGCTGCAGAGTTCTCTATAGCTTGAAGGCGGTTGAGGAGTTGAGTGGTGACTCCAGCGTAGAGAATACTTCCATAGTCTGGTCTGCTGGTGATAAGGGGTTGGGTTACTGTTCTTCTGACCTCAATGGGGATCCATCAGAAAATCTTACAAAGCATGCTGAGGATGAGGAAGCAGCCGGAGGCAAATGTCCCTTAATTGTGATTTGGCTGTCAATGATGATTCTGAGGTTGCGGGTATGGCCTGTCGAGGTAGGGGCCTGCCTTAACTTGGTGGGTCACCAGGTCTCATCCGAGGGGGAGATGTTGTTTCCAAAAATGATTACTTCTGTTTTGTCTGTGTTCATTTTCAAGCAGTTGGATCTCATTCACTCTGCGACGTTGGTCATGGCATTGCTGAAATTGGCTTTGGGGGCGGTGTGGTCCTCGGAGAGAGAGAGGATGAGTCACGTGTCATCGGCATATGAGATGATGTTGAGTCTGTGATTGTGCATGATCTCAGCCAGTGGTGTCATGTAGGTGTTGAAGAGAGTGGGGCTGAGTGAGGACCTCTGGTGGATGCCGTAGATGATCTTCTTTGGCTGTGAAGTAAAAGGAGATTGGCAGATTCTCTGGGTATATCCTGTGAGGAAGTCATTGATCCACTTGAGGGCTTTGTTCCTGATTCTGATGCGGTGGAGTCTGGTGAAGAAGGTGTGAAGAGAGATGGTGTTGAACGCCACTGAGAGGTCGAGGAGGATTAGGGCAACTTTTTTTCCTCTTCTGAGGAGGGCTCTGATATCATCCATTGCGGATCAGGGCAGTCTCGATGCTGTGGTTGGTGTGAAAACTAGTTTGGGAGGTATCCAGTAGATTGTGTTCTTCCAGGTGTTCAGACAGCTCTTGGTTAATGGCTCTATCCAGAACTTTGGCGAGGAAAGGTAGCAGTGAGACTGGTTGGTTGTTTTTTACTTTGCTGGGGTCGGTGGACAGTTTCTTCAGGAGAAGTTTTACGTCTTTCTCCTTTCAGTTGTTGGGGATGGTGGCAGTCGTGATGGAGGCGTTGAGAATATGATTGAGGGCACTGCTGTTCTCCCTCTGTCCTAGGTTGAAGATGTAATAGGGGCATAGGTTAGTGGGTGATCCGGAGTTGGTTGAGCTCATGAAGGATGCTATTTCCTGAGTCAATAGCAGCTTCCAGTTGGTGATCAAACATCTGAGGGTGGTGTCTCTTGGGGTGAGAAGGTGGTTGATGCTGGTGAGTTGAGGGTCAAAGTTGCTGTAGATAGCTGTGATTGTGTTGTGGAAATAGTCTGAAAGTGTTTTTGCAGAGGGTCCGGTAGGATTTGATTGTGTTCTCTGTAGCTGCCTGGCAGGAGAACTCTCTGATGATTCTGAAGAGCTCCTTGGAGCGGTTGGTACTCTTCTCATGCGGCTGATCAGGGCATCCATTTTTGCTACCTTGAGGTGGTAACGATATTTGTTGAGGGCTGCTTTGAAGGTGGTGCAGTCTGCTGGGTTTTTGCTTGTGAACCACCATCTTTCTAGTTGCCTGCATTCTCTCTTCAGTGGGTGGAGTCCAGCTTTGAACCACCTGGCGGGCTTTCTGGATCTTTTGGTGTTAGGGTTCCTTGTAGGGGAGACCTCGTTGGCACAGTTGGAGATCTATTAGGAGAAGTTGCGGGTGTTTCTGTTGGAGTTAAGAGTGGTGGTCCTTTGGGTCTCAGTGATTTTTACCCACCAGTGGAGAGGGGTGTGTGGGGTGTGATTGGGGGTTCTGGTGCACTTGTTATGTAGAAGTGCACATTGTGGTAGTCAGTCCATGTTAGCTCCGTCAGTGGGAGAACTTGATCCTGTCGCTGGCTTTAAAGATGGGATCCTGGGTATGTCTTGCATTGTGTGTGGGGCTGGTGGCTAGTTGTTTCAGTCCAATATTGCTAAGGTTGTTTAGGAGGTTGTGGAGTTGCAGTCATTTGGGTCGCTGAGATGGAAGGTGAGGCCCCCAAAGAATAGGTAGTGTTTGAAGTCGATGGCCAGAGGGGCGATGAACTTGGTGATGGATTTGCAGAAGGCAGGTCGGGGCAAGATGTCTTGTAAGCCACGGTTCCTCTGATGGTGGTTTTGGCGTCTGTTCAAATAAGGAAGTTAAGGTGTTCCATGATGGGGCATAGGAGGTGTCCTTGTGGATGATGGCAAAGCCTACTCCATGCTTGTTGTGGTGGTCTCTGTGAATCAACTTGTAGCTTTGAGAGATTGCGCAGGTGATGTAGGGGCTGATGTGATGGTGAGCCAGGTCCCAGTGATGAACATCAGGTCCGGTTTGCGAGTCATTATGGTGTCCCATATTGGTGTGGCGTGTTTGCTGAGGGATCTGCTTTTCAGCTGTATGCAATAGA
Source organism: Pleurodeles waltl (assembly GCF_031143425.1). NCBI lineage: Eukaryota > Metazoa > Chordata > Amphibia > Caudata > Salamandridae > Pleurodeles > Pleurodeles waltl. The sequence goes on along the minus strand of NC_090440.1, from coordinate 758,857,513 downwards.
GTTTGTTTCTTGGGATAGGAGGATGGCAGTGTGGGACCGCTGGGGGTGTCTTCGGTGTTGCAGGTGAAGTGACATTAGTGGCAGGTGAACGGTCCTTCTGTGGTCTGGGGGGACACGCTGCAGCAGTTGTTGTTTTGATTCCTGGTGGCCAGGTCCCAGAGTCTGGAGGCTGTGTATTAGAGGATGGAGGGAGAGCCAGGGTTCTTGGTGCTGGGTATGGTCCAGGCATGGTCCAGGCACGGATGGGCACAGAGGTGCTTGCCTTTGATGCACCTTTGGAGTGCTGGTGGCACACCTGCTGCGCAGCCATGGTGCGTCCTCCACTATGTAGGTCCTGGGCAGGGAGCTGTGCTGGGTGGCTGTGGATGGGCTGGTGGCGGGTTGGAAAAATCAACAGGAAAGCAGCTGGGCAGCGCAGAGGCAGAACAAAGACATGACACAAGGGAAGAAAACCACAAAATGAGGCAACAGAAGTACACAGAAGGCAACAGACCGAGGAACACAGACAACAGGAGAAAATAAGCAAATAGCCAAAACTTGACTAGCACTGTGTTAAAAAAAACTACCTGGAAGGGCTACCACTACTAACTATTGTAGCTTAATAGCCTTCAAGTAGTGCTTTCAGCAGGAATGCTGAGGCGCTATACCAGAACTTAGGGGCACTTGAGAGAGGAATCCAGACAACTGGCAATGAGCATCTGCTCAATAGGACTGTGCTGGACTGGACCCATTGCAAAGACCTGCGTTGCTGCCGCACCCCCATTACCATACATGCGTTACAACAAGAATGGCATTACCACACATAACCTTTACCATGCATGCCTTTACAACAAGTTACTTTGTAAAAGCATGAATGCTAAAGTCATATGTGTGATAAAGGTTTTCCCTGACCCGTGTGCTGAGTCGTAAATGCTATTCAACCCCGACCCCGGCCCTAAGCCCTAAAACCAGACCTCAGCGTGACACCCCCCCTCAGCCCCAGCCCTTCTAAAAACTATCCAACCTCTGCCATAAGCCCTATCACCAGGCCACAGAGCGATACCCGCCTGGACCCAATCCCTTCTAAAAACTACCCAACCCCTGCCCTAAACCCCAAAACTAGACCCCAGCCTGACACCCCTCCCACGGCCCCCAGGCCTTCATAAAAATTCCTGAGCCTTGCCCTAAGCCCTAGATGCCAATGCAACACCCGCCTGGCCCCCAGCCCTTCTTAAAACTACTGGACCCCTGTCCTAAGATCCCCAGCCCTTTTAAGAAAACTATCCGATCCCTGCCATAAGCCCTAAAACAAGATCCCAGCATGACCTCCCTGGCCTTTCTGAAAAAAATGTATTCTTTGCCCTGAGCCATAGTATAGCCGTCCCCTACCCCCCACCCTGAGCCCTAAAGAAGTCCCCTCGCCCCTACACCAAGCCCGAAAACTGTCACCATCCATCCTGCCCTACACCTAAGCCCCACAACAGTACCCCCTGCCCCATACCCCCTTACCTTCCTCTCCACACAAAGAGCCAGCTCTTCTGAAGCTTGTTGCAGGTTGTTTGCCATCATTACCATGCATAGTCCATACCAGGCATATCTTTACAAGATAGTTTGTTGTAATGGTATGCACGGTAAAGGCTATTCATGGTAATTGTGCATTTGTTGTAACGGATGCGTGGTAAAGGCCATCCATGTTAACAACTGTGTTGTACTGGCTGTTTCCTACTCCCAGGTGAGTGTAGAGCATTGGAGAGATTACAAACAGGTGTTTTTGTGCAAGTGAACCCTGTGCTGGTGTTTTGGAGTTCTGGACACAAGGGCTGCTGAAAGTTACAGTCATGTAACTCCCTGTACTACATACACTATACAAATGTTATTCTCCCAGGTGAGTCCACTTCAATGAGAGATCACAAACAATGGGATTTGGAGGAGAACACTGAGCTGATGCTTGGTCTTACAGTTACAGAGACTTCCTGGCCTTAGTAGTCATGTCACTCCCTCTACTTCCCACATTTGACACATGGTATCCAGATGAATAAGCTTAAATTGTGAGTTGCCAGACTGTGGTCTTTAGACAAGTGAACAATGATTGGTGTTTTGAGTGCAACAGGGCTTCCTGTCCTTAGCAGTCATGTAACTCCCTATACTACAAACACTATACAAATATCATCCTCCCAGATGAGTACACTACAATTGAGAGTTAAGACACAGGGGTTGGACAAGAGAACACTGGGCTGGTGGTTGGAGTTACAGAAACAGTGCCTGCTGGGAGTTACAGTCATGTCACTTCCTCTATTACATACACTTGACCAATGTTCTCCCCCAGGTGAGTAAACGTCATTTGAGAGTTCACCAACAGCAGTATTGGGGCTTTTGACCACTATGCTTGTGGTTGGAGTTACAGAAACAGTGCCTCCTGGGAGTTTCAGTCAGATCACTTTCACTACTCCCCAATACTTGACAAATGTTATCCCACCAGGTGAGTAAACTTCATTTGGGAATGAGTTGCCAAACAGGGGTCTTTGGACAAGTAAACTCTGGGCTGGTGTTTGGAGTTACAGAAGGAAGGATTGCTGTGAGTTACAGGCATGCCACCCTCTCTAGTACACACACTATACACCCCTCTCACAGCCCTCTGTCCTTCTAAAAGCTACCCAACAACTGACCTAAGCTCTAAAACCAAACCCCAGTACGACAAACCCCTGACCCCCATCCCTTATAAAAACTACCTGATCCCTGCCCTAAGCCCTAAAACTAGGCCCCAGTGCAACACTCCCTCAGCCCCCAACCCTTCTAAAAACTACCCAACCCCTGCTCTAAGCCCTAAAACCTGTTCCCACTGTGATACCCCAATCCCTTCTAAAACTACCTGACCCTTGCCCTAAAACTAGACTCTAGCGCAACACCACCTCTGGGCGCTAGCCCTTCTTAAAACTATCCGACGCTGCCCTAGCCCTAAAATTAAATCCCACCATGACACCCATCCCCCTGGCCTAAAGCCCCTCTAAAAACTAAAAACTACCCTACTCCTTCTCTAAGCCCTAAAACCAGACCCCAGCACAACCCCCAGCCACAGCCCTTCTAAACACTACCCAACCCATGCCCTAAGCACTGAAACAAGATTCCAGCGCTACCCCTGACCCTAGCCCCTTAAAAAGAAACCTGTTCCCTGCCCTGAGCCCTAAAACAGCCTCACCCTGCCCCCCCATCCTGAGCCCTAAAACTGCCCCCAGCCCCATCCCAAGCACCAAAACCATCCCCAACCACACTTTTCTCACCCTAAAACTGCACCCACAACCAAAGACCTAAGTACCCCCCAGCTCAGTCCCCCCTTACCTCCCTCTCCACGACAAAGACACAGCTCTTCTGAAGTGCAGCTCCGGTTGTTTAGAGGAAACGGAAAGATCTATCTGTTTTCTCCAACAACGCCGAGCCTTTACCACCATTACCAGGCAGAGCCCTTACCATGCATACCTATACAAGATAATTAGCCGTAATGATATGCGTGGTAAAGGCTATTCGTGGTAATGGTGCATGCATTGTAACACATGTGTGAAAAGGCCATCCTTGTAAACAGCCATGTTGTAATGGCTGTTTCTGACTCCCAGGTGAGTGAAGAGCATTGGAGAGATTACAACTGGGTGGTTTTTTTTGTAAGCGAACCCTGTGCTGCTGTTTGGAGTTTCGGACTCAAGGGCTGCTGGGAGTTGCAGTCATGTAACTCCCTGTACTACATACACTATACAAATGTTATTCTCCCAGGTGAGTCCACTTCAATGAGCTGATGGTTGGTTTTATAGACACAAGGCCTACCTGGCCTTAGTAGTCATGTCACTCCCTCTACTTCTCACATTTGACACATGGTATCCTCCCAGCTGAGTAAATTTAAATTGTGATTTGCCAGACAGTGGTCTTTAGAAAAGTGAACACTGGTATGGTGTTTGGAGTTGCTGAAGCAGTGAATCCTGTGAGTTGCAGTGAGGTCACTCTCTCTACTACACACACTTGACCAATGTACTCCCCCCCAGGTGAACCACGTCGATGCAGAGTTCACTAACAAATGTATTGTAACATGTGACCACTGTGCTAGAGTTTGTAATGACAGTAATTACAGGTATAGTGCCTTTTGGGGGTTGTAGTCATGTCAGTCCCTGTAATCCCTGTAATACAAACATTATGCAAATGTCATCTCTCCATGTGAGTACACTTCAAATGTGAGATGAGAAATAGAGGTCTTTAGCCTAGTGGACACTGGGCTGGTGAATGGAGTGACATTTAAAGTGGCAAAAGCTGACCTGTGAGCATGCATGAAGTAGCATTTTGCTGACATTTTTTGTGTTGTGACTTACCAGACTCCGCTCCCCCAGGTATTCCTGTCAAGCCCTCAGGATGCAGGATAGTCAAGAACATTTCCTCCCTAGGAAAGAGTATTAATGTGGGACTGGGAGGGCCACCACCAGTCTCTTTGGCTTGCAGCTGATGCATGAAGACCATGGACGGTCCTTGCTCCTGAGGTTGTCCTACCTCTTCCTAATGTCCTCCCTTGTGCGCAAGGTGGTGCCTAGAGCATTGTCAACAATCCTGTGCCACATTTCCATTTTCCTACTGAGAGGAGTATACTGGACTTGTCTCTACTCTTAAGATTTCATCCACCATGACTCAACTCATCTTCTGAAAAACATGGATCTTTTTAAACATGCCATGGCGGAACATAAAAAAACAAGTGACAGTGACTTACTAAACAGGGGAAGTCCAAAAGGGTGTGACTAGACAAAAGTGTGTACAGGGTGTTGTATGGGACGGTGAAAATAAGTGGTGCCTAGTATCTGTACTGTGTGGAAAAATGTTGCTCTTACTTCTGTGTGTTGCAGTGTAAAAGCAAAGGATTGTGGTCTGTGAAGGGGTATGTTTTATAGTGCCCTTTGCAGGTTTGTCCAGTGTGGTAATATGTGTCAGCTGTGTTATTTTTAAACTCATCCAATGTGCAGTTGTGTAATACTTTGGTGACCATGGACCACTGTGGTTCGGACCGCCATTGGCTGACTACCTTGGGGGTCTGCCATGGCAACTGTGTGCTTGTAATATGATAAGTCGTTGGTCGCGGTGCTGTCGGCGCTGAAGGTCGGACCGCCTGTTTCCAGGCCTCCGCGCCTCTGCCGGTCTGCCTTTTTTGGTTGGCGGTTGGCTGTCCTGCCAGTGTAACTCACAATAGGGCAGTCTGAAAGACTGTCAACATGGCTGTATTTTTAGGGCTGCCAATATGGTGGTCAGACGGTCCGACTGCCCAACTCGTAATGGGGCCCTATGTGTTATGTATGTGTATATTTGAGAATGTAATGTATTTTGTGTTTTTTGAACAATTATTTTACAGAGTTCTGTCAGCAAATGCTTTCTATGTGTAATTGGAGCTTATGTTTTTTAAGCAATCCCTTTTGGTTTATAATAAACCAAAGGATTTTACTTAGATTTCCTTTTTGGTGGGGGTCCTTAGAGTTGTTCCTTTTTTACAAAGCTCTTTCCTGTTTTTTTATGGAGCTTAGGGCCAGATGTATCAAACGAATTTGCATTCGCAAACGGTGCGAATCACTAAATTTGGTCATTTGTGAATGCATAAACGTGGTCTGCGATGCATGAAAGGCATTCGCAGACCAAAAATAAGGAATCGTAAAAATTTCGATTTTTAGCGTTGCAACCTGGTTTTGCGTGTCGCATTTTGCATCTAGCAATTTGCGACATGAAATACTGAATCACAATTAGCGATTTGGTATTTCAAGTCGGAAATTGCGAGACGCAAAATGGGACTCGCAAAACCAAGTCGCAATTGGATGCATCAAAAAATCGCAGAATGGCCTTTTGCACATGCAAAATACCACTAAGTGAAACCAGGTGGTAACCAGGTGCAACCTATATAAAGAGGCCCAGAATGCCCCAGACTCTTTTCCACAATGGCTGCACTCTACGTCATGGCAAGGAGAATGAGGATCTTGGCAGGTTTGAGGAGATGGAGGATTTTCAGAGTGTGCATTACCCTTTTTGACCAGACTGAGGAGGATATATATGAGAAGTACAGGTGGAGCTCAGACATGATACTGGACCTGATAGCTGAGCTACAACCCATACTACGGCGCACAACACATAGGACTAATAGCATACCCACCCATGTGAAGGTATTATGCTCCCTCCACCTACTCGCCTCAGGGAGCTATCAAGGGGTCATAGCAGCAGCTTGAGGAGTATCACAGAGTGCCCTCTCTAGATTTTTCAATGCATTTATCAACGCCATGCTGAGTAGGATACACCAGTACATCAGATTCCCCCACACCCCACAGGAAATACAGCAGTCAAAAATAGATTTCTACCAGATAGCACAGTTCCCCCACGTCCCAGGTGCCAGTGATGGGACACATGTTGCAATCTGTCCACCATCGGCCACAGAGTATGTGTACCGCAACCGTAAATACCAACATTCAATGAATATACAGGTGATATGCAATGCCTCCTACATCATAACTGATCTCGTGGCCAGGTACCCAGGGAGCACACATGATTCTTACATGATTGTGTGAATCCACAGCGGGATTCACCCAAGAATGGTAGCTGGGGAGTTTGGTGAACGATATCTACTAAGTATTGTCCCTCCGTACACTGGCACATTGATGCCGTTGTGACATTAGATGGCTCACTTACTCATTATACCCTCTGTTCCTTCCAGGAGACAGTGCTGATGCAGTGTGTACCCACATGATGACGCCCTACCTCAATCCTACAACACCAGCAGAACAGAGATGCAATACAGCACACAGGGCAACCCGCAATGTGGTGGAGGGCACCTTTGGGCTGCTGAAGAGTCGCTTCCGGTGCATCCACAAAAGTGGAGGTGTACTACAGTACAGCCCAGAGATGACATGTAGAATAGTGGCCACGTGTGCGATCTTGCACAATATAGCTACCACCAGGGGCATACCTGTGGAAATATCTGATTCAGACTCTGATGTGGATGATGATCCCATACCCCCCTTACAGCCAGCAGACAAGACCAGTGCAGCAGAGGGCAGGCAAAGGCGTGCTGACATCACGCACAACCATTTCAGATGTAAGAAATGACAACAAAACTTCACTGACACTGTGTGCTGGTAGTTAGAATATTTATTACCTTAACGTCAGGTAACATAAGTTTCACTAGCAGAAAAAATAAAATAATATGTGTCTTAAAAATAAGCAAGTATCTCACTATTGAATCATAGTTTACTGTATCACACAATAAGCAAACAGTCCCCTGTGGCCATTACAGCCACTTTCTACGGCCACGCAGGCCACTCGAGTGAGCAGTGGCCTCACTGTCACCTCTGTTATCGGCCTCAGTGGCAGTGCTGTGCTGAGGCTAGATGTGTCCTCAGTCTCCCCTAGTCCCAGTTCACTGGGTGTAGCGGAGCGGTTACCCAGTGTATTGTCCAGCACATTAGTGATCTGAACCAGTCCCTGTGCCACATCCCTACTGCTGTGCCCTGCCTCCACCTGTGCGGCCCCAGCACGCCGCAATATGAGGGCTGTTGAAGTAGCGAGGCGATTGACCGAGCGACAGAATCCACCAAACATGCCCATAAAACGCCTCTCCTGCCTGCGGTGGCTGACTCTGTCGTGCCGCAGCTCTGTGCACAGTTCCCTCACTGCAATTGTCAGCTCCCTGGTGTTCTCAGAAGCTTGAATCTGTCCCTCATGCAGTTTTGTGATGTTGGAATTAAGGCACTCCAACTGCTGATGCAGCCCCCCCATGTTGGCATTGTGTGCCTGCATCTGCCTTTGTATTGCTGATATTTTCCTGTTTTGCAGGCGCTGCTGTTTCAACATAGCGGATTCCAGGCCACCGAAGACTGATGGCCCCTCTCCTGCTTCCATGTGCTGTGCGCCTGCATACTGAGGCCTCCTGCGGGGTGTAGAGCTACGCTGGGGCTGGGAATCCTGCATAACAGTGGATCTGACATCTGGGGAAGGTGTGTGGCCGTCATCCCGCATGCCGTTAGAGTCCTGGCTCAATTTGGGTAGCGGTAAAGCCCTAGCCCTGCGTCTGATAGGTGCAATATTCAGTGACTCACTGGTGTTTGAGTCTGATGCAGGGTGGGTTTCAGTATCCCCCACAACGGCACTTGCAGATGCTGCTGGGCCTGGGCCACCTGCAACGACAATGTGCAGCATGTCAGTTATGTATGTATCACCAAAGGTTACACAATGGTAATAAATGTACTGTTACATAATATCACTATGTAGTGGGTGTTGTGTTCTTCTGGGTGTCGCTCTGCCTCATTACATTCTATGTGCTACTTTCAGCTCTGGGTTGTGGACTATCACTCCCATAAGCCATTGTTGTGCCACTTCTAAGATGTGGAATGGACTACTTCTCACAATGCTTTGCACTACTTGCTAATTCCTATGGGGCATTTGTACATACACATATGGGGTTACATTTCAATATTGCACTTACCTTTACTGGTGCTTGTTGTGCCGGATGTGTCAATGTCAGTGACCCCACTGACAGCTTCTGGGAGGAGTGTCGACTCCACCAGGTCTTCCATCGGGGTGGAGGGTGTCTTGTGGATGGTCTGCCTCCTGTGCTCCTTGCCTCCTGTAGTCGTCTTGCCACCCTCTCCTTGGCACGGGAACGCAGTTCGTACCACCTCTTTTTGATCTCCTCCACTGAGCGCTGCGCAACTCCCACAGCGCAGATTTTTGTTTGAATGTCCGCCCAGAGTCTGCACTTCTTACTCTCAGGGACCTGGAGTGAGCTCTTTCCAAACAGATGGTCATGGCTCCTCACTACCTCCTCAGTGAGCACCTCCAGTTCCTGCTCACTAAACTTGAGTTTCCTTTTCCTCTCTCCCTTCTCCTTTCCCTGTGCAGAGGTGTCCATGGTGATGTGCAGTCCTGCCTTGTCACAGACTTGCTCCCTGTGGCTGGGCTGTGTCTCTCTCAGTGCTCCTCTGGGTGTGGCACCTGCAAACTGCCTGGGAAGACTCACTTCCTGCTTGTTAGGTCATCAGGCTCCGCCAGGTGTGCGTTCTCGCAATTTTGCGATTTTCAATTACCGAATCGCAAATTGCATTCTCGCAAATTGTGATTCGGTATTTGGGCCTCGCAAACCACAAATAGCGTTTTTTAAGAAATCGATAATTCCGAATCGCAAATATGTTACATAGCATATTGCGACTCAGAAATAGCGATATATTTGCGATTCGCAGAGGGCTTTCTTGATACATCTGGCCCTTAGATACTTTGGAATGGTTTGAGGGATTTAGGCCCTCTTCATAACATTGGCAGTGAAAACCGCCTACCGCTGCGGTGACGGCCGCCAAAACCCCATCGCCGCGGCTACCAGCAGTCCACCAAATTATGACCGTAGCCGGAATTCGCCAAGAAGGATGGCAGAATTCCGGCTGCAGCCATGGGGGCGGATGGCGGTAAAGTGGTGCTGCTGCCAGCAGTAGCGCCACGCCAGTAGACCTCCGCAGACCTGCTGGAGGACCTCCTGAAATCAGGTAAGTCGGGTGCTCCGACAGGGGAGGGGAGTGGGGGGGTGTTGTGTGTGTGGGGGTGTGTGTGAATGTTTGTGTGTGCGTGAATGCGGGTGTGTGTTGCATGTTCTATGTGGGTGCATGTATGGATGTGTGAGTGCGTGTATGTTTTGTGGTGTGAATGCATGTGTGCTTGTATGTATGTCAGTGTGTGTGGATGTGTGTGTGAATGGATGCATGCATGTGTGGATGAATGTGGCTTTGAGTGTGTATATGAGTGTGTACAATGGTGCCTGAAGGTGCGTGTATGTTGGGGGTGGGTTTGGAATGGGGGGAGGGGAGAAACCTGGAGAGGGGGAAGGGGGCTAGGAAGACCCCTATCAGTGAAAGGAAAGGGATTCCCTGTCACTGATAGTGCCTACCGCCATGGTTTTTGTGGCGCTAAGGAAGCCACGAAAACCATGTCGGTAGGCGGGGTCAGAATCCCTTGGGTGCGCTATTGACGGCCTCCTGGCTGGAGACTGAATTCTCCAGCCCGGTGGCTTTGACCGCCGTGGTGGACGGAATGGTACATTGGTGGTTAGGCTTGAGCCAAACTGCCAATGTCATATTATGGGGAAAGTACCGCCAGCCTGTTGGCAGTACTTTTCTCCATTTTACCACTGTCCACCGGGGTTGTAATGAGGGCCTTAGGTTCGAGTCCTTATAGTTTTGCATTTATTCAGGGCTTTTTAGATTAATTTACCCTGGTTATTGTGGGTTACTACTTTTTTATGCAGAGACTAAGTGACAGATTCTGAGTTTGGTGGTCCAAACCCGCAGGAATGAGACTGCCATCAAGCCGACAGCATCACCCCGTGACATTACGATGTTTCCACTGGCAGAAACAGTGTGGTGGCTGCCAATGCAGTTGCACACCAGCACCCTTGAAATGCACACTGTCTGTAGAGCAGACAGCACACATTCCGAGAGTGCTTGAAGGGGGGCTCCTGTACTGCCCACGACATGGGAAGTGCGTGAGCCACTCTGTGGCCCCCAGCACTGGCTTTTCCCCTGCCTTTCCATGGTGCTGCAGCCACCATGGAAAGGCTGGCAGAAAGTGGAGTCGTAATCAAAACGGTGGTGCCAAACTTGGCACCACCGTGGCTGACCACTGACAACCAGTTGGGATCTATGATCCTGGTGTTGGCAACAGTCTCCTGGCAGTCCGACCGCCAGGATCATAATCTGGTGGTCAGACCACCACCACAGGTTTGGTGGTCCTCGAACTGCCAAACTCGTAATCAGCGCCTAAGGGAGCTCTGCTGCCACTGAACAGTACGTTTTATTTCTCTCATTTATTTTGGGTGGGAAATGTGAGATTATATTGTTTATGTCAAAGTTATGTGAATATTGTGTGGAATTGTTTGGATTATGTTTTTTATTTTATGTGATGAACTGAGTTTGTTTCTACGTTTTTTGGTGATTGTTATTTTTTAAATAATGAATATATATTTGTATTATTTCAGTAGTTATTGATATTGCAATATTAAATATTTGTTTCACTGATGTAATAAAATAGTATATTTATTATTTTAAAACAAAGGATTTAGTACATTGGTTTGTAGTTTTTTACGATTTTTAGTGCCTCGTTAGGTTAATATTAATTTTATAGTATGGTTTTGGATACCATTCCCAATTTGTCTACTCCTTTGTTATTTATGAATAGTTTAACTTTAAATTGTAGCATGTCATATGTTATTTTAGTTTGTTTGCTACGTTAAGGGCAAATTTGGTTAACAGATTGTTCGATTCTTAGTTCTTGGTAGCTTTGCTCTTTTTGTAATGCTAATATATATTTGTATAGTGTAGGTTGAGTTCTGCCTAATGTGGATTGGAAGGTATTGTGCCATCCTTCTACTGTGTTGTTTGTTTTGGCTTCCTGTGCCAAGACATTCCAGTATGCTATTTGGAATTTGGCTCGGTGCCCAGAGCTACGCAGTCTGTTAACCCAAGAATCTTCGAAATAGCCTATTCAGGGGACTACGTTTGTCTTCATTGTGTTGGTGGAAAGGGCTTTTTCTTAGTAAATTATAGTGGTTGGGTACTTCTGTGACAGGGACATAGGCTAGTGCTATCGGTTTTTGACTGAAAAGGCAAATTGGCTGCTAGTGGAATATTCTAAACTGAGGGACATATGTTCAATACCCTTGCACCTCCAGTTCATCATTTTTTGCGATGCTGTGGTGGTGCAGTGTGCAGACACACATCTACAAGGCCACGCAAAGCCACGTTGCATGACTCTTCATGGCCTCATACATAGGTGTAAGGCAAAGCAGAGCAAGTTGCTGCACTGCCTTACACTGCATCAGGGAGGCATGCCATAGGTGTTGCAGTGGGTGTTCCCACGCAACATCCAAAAGGTTTTGACACATTCCCAGATTTACAAGAATCTGTAAACCTGGAAGTGTGTAAAAACTCCATGCTTCACCAGGGCAGGCACAACGAGGAGAACTATCTTTATTTCTCCTTGTTGTTTTCCATTCTACAGCACGCATAGAAAGAGGAAAAAACCTCTCTGGATTGCTTTTGTTCAGGAAGGTGCCCCTTCCTGAGCAAAAACAATCCTGCCAACAACACAGAAACCCTTGCACCATGGTGCAAGGGTACCTGCGTTGACACTAGGCAGCATGTCAGCACAGGGGGAAAGGACAGAAGTCCACCATATCTTGTAAATACAGTGTATTTCTGCCCTTCAAATTGGCATAGGGCAGTGCAGCAGAAAGACTTGCGGTGCTGCTTACATCAATTCCATATAAATATGCCCTTAAGTGTATATTTTGGGGGGGTGTATCCATACACTTTGATTAAAATGATTAAAATTATAGTAACAGCCTTGTATGGCTGTATTGGGTATATTTTTAGGATGGTTAGAATCATGGCTTGCTCAAAGTTTATGACTATGTTTTTGGGGTAGTAATTATTATTATTTTTTGTATATGGTTTTATATGGTTCGTATGGTTTAAGAGGTCATAGTAAGTGCTGCTATGTTTGATAGTAGAACAAGTATAAAAAAGGAATATAAGTGTTTTGATATTCACCATGAGTGGTGTATATCTGACTGTATGGATAGAGGCACATTTTGAAGTTACCATCCATCAACCAGATTTGACATTGGCTAAGCTTCATTAAGCTGTTTGCTGTATTAGAGAACATTATGATGTGTTTCTCATTATTTATATTATCAGGTAAAAGAAAAGGTTCCTCATTTAAGGCCTGATTTAGGTTTTGGTGAAGGGAAATAGTCTGTTACAAATGCATTACGATTCTATTAGCTTCTATGGGGATCGTAATATGGTGAATGGGATATCCGTCATGTTTGTGACAGAGTATTCTCTCTGCCAAGACCTAAATCAGGCCCTTAGTGTAATTGTTAAATGTTCAGGTATATGTATGTCTTGGTATCTTTAAGAGGCAAGTGCGGTATCACTGGTGGCTTTTTTAGTTCATGCAATTAAAGATTTTAAAGTGGGAGAGGTGGTAGTTTGTCCTGTTATGTGTTCTGGGACTTTAGGGAGCATATCCTTCAAGAGTTTGCTTGTAGGTTCCTGGGAGCAAGTGCTTGCCTCACTTATATCCTGCAATATTTCTCTAACTTCTATTCTGTCACATTTGTGGGGTGGTTGAGCTCTTTTAAATGAATTACAACATTATCTTTTAGAGTTGCCCCAAGTAGCAATCATTACAATTTTATTTAGTAGATTGCCAGTTTATAGTTTTTGATGATGCACTTTCTTTGCTGTGGGTGTAGGCCATTTGAATTAATAACTGCTTTCCTTTCTATGAAGTGATACATGTGGCGGCCTATGTCATTCTATCTGTAAGTAGTGTATTAGCATAAATATATATTACATTTTAACTTTTGCATGTTTGTTATTAATGTATCAAAAATACAATTACATTTATTCTGTTTACTTACTTGTATGCTTTATTGAGATATTTTGGATGTTTGTGTATCTCTTTCTTTGTGATTGATTTAACATAGAGCAAGTGGTTTCTTTTCTGTTGAAAGTGAAAAAAACATTAGTTTAATTATAAATGGTATTTTGTTGGTAGTTTGTAAAGGCTGACATTGTTAGGTTCAATTTTGATCGCTATATGGGTACTTTCATAATTGTTATTCATATATACTTATTTTATTATATCTTCTTGCTAGTTTAAATATAGGTGGTCATTATGAACACGGCGGAAACAACCGCCGTGTTCATGCTGGCGGTCAAAACACTGACAGCCAGCGACCCCGGAACCCCGCCGGCCAGATAATGAACTTTTCTGTGAGCTGGCGGGCGGGAACCTTGTCCCGGCTCACAGAAAGGCTCAGCTGGGACATTGACGGCGGCTCCACATGGAGCCGCCGTTAATGCCTCTGTGCGGCAGGTGCAGTTGCACCCATCGCGCAGATCCTGCGTGACGGGGCTCTGCACCGGGGCCCCTGCACTGCCCATGCAAAATGCATGGGCAATGCAGGGACCCCCAGGGGTGCCCTGGGGCACCCCCTCTGCCAGCCTTTTCCTGGCGGGATATACCGCCAGGAAAAGGCTGGAGGGAAATGAAACATTATCCACAGAGTAGAGCAGCTACCCGTGCGGATGGTGTTTCAACCCGCCGCCAGGCAGGAGCCTGGCGGTAGCAGCCAAACCGCCATGATCGTAATGAGGGCCATAGTTTTTATTTTCTGGCAGTTTGTTGGTTTTGGAAGCTGTAGATCTTTTCTTTTAGGAAGTCTAGTTAAAACAATAACAGTTACGGAGTGTGTTAATATTTATTTGATCAATTATATTTTTAGATTTAATGACATTTCCATTGTAGTTTAAATATGAGTATTACTTACTTGATTATGTAGTTGTTGATATGAGTATATTTCTTTTTTAATCATTTGTTGAGAGAACCTGGCAGAGTTTCCTCGTCTTGCTGCATTTGTCATTTTTTAAGTATGTGGTTGTTTACATTAATGTACATTTTATATTGTTGGTTTACTTATATCTTTGATTTTATTGGTTAAAGGTATAGTTTTAGTTATTGGTTGGTGTAGAATAGTTTGATTTGTTTTTAAATCATTTGAGTCCTTCTATGGTAAACGCTAATTTATGTTTTATTTTTGTTGATGTATGATATATAGTTTCTTGTTTGGGCATATATATATATATATATCATGAACAGTCATTATACAGCATGGTGCCAGCACCAGAGGTCGACCATACCTTAATCCAATATTAAATCACCAAGAATTGTGCTGCAATCCAGGGATATTGTTCTCATTCCATCCTTTATTCCAAAAGCAAAGCATACTATCAACTGACCCTTTTCGACTTCTCCGAGTCTTTTTCACTTTGTAAACCCTTGCGCCACATTATGCTTGTGCCATGGATAATGTATACAAGGGAGAGGGCATTTTGACACAGGAAGGCCCGAAGAATTGGCAGAGTGAAATTTACAACATTTCACTGCACTACTTTTTCCGTCATTTTTAATGCCTGCCTAGAGCAGGCGTTAACATGACGCACACATTTTAATCGATGAGCCTCCCTGTGCTTTGCTGCACTAGCATCAACATTTTTGATTCTACTGCTGCAACGTGCCAAAAATGTTGACGCTATTTTCCTAACAACCGCCATGGTGCGTTGTATTGTAAATATGGCACAACTATGGCGTCGTTAGGTGTGTAGGAGCGATGCAAAAAAAGGGACCGCTACACCACTTTCTTGTAATTATGCTCCTTCAGCTTGAAAATGCTTTCTCATAGGGAAATGGGGTGCTATGAAGCCTGTGACAGACTTAGTTTGGCAAGTTAGTTCTCAAAATCAAAAGGAATTGTCTGGGTAAGTCTTGGTCTATCTACTACAAGAAACAGAGTATTTAAGTGTTTCCCTCACATTCAGTACCAGGCAGAGTTTGATCCAAAACGTACAGCCCTTGTAAAATCAAATATGTTGGATACATACTATCCAAGAAGAAGTCAACATCTGGAAGACAGTTGTCTTTATGAAATTCTGCAAAACTACAGATATAGAAGTAATGCAAGTGAAAACATAGAAGAAGAAAAATATGCAGTTTGTGAATGTGATGGATGCTTAGTGAAACATGAAAAACAAAATGGAATTAGCCACTAAAAACTCAACTGTCAAACTCCTGAGAAAAGATACATTTTCTATTTATCACTTCTCTAACTGTTCAAACCTTGTCGTACTGAATTGGCATTACTTGGAGATTATGACTCCTATGAAGATTGTTTTAATGCTGTCAAAGATACTATTCAGTGTCCCATGTTCAATAACTACTTACAGATGTTAAATGATGAGATACAACTGGAATAAATGATTGCTGCTGAGGTAGCCAAGAGCACTTCTCAAAGCACCCGAAGTTCAGCAACTTCACGTCAGGATCCTCTTGGAAAACCTATAATTGAAAATTAAGCTGCAATAGCTCTGAATGAAGTGGAAACTGCCATGGAGCAAGCTATACAGGAATCAGTAGATCTGGAGCAGTTAGCTGGACAACTAAACAATGAGCAGATTTACATTGAAGTAAAAGAAGAAATAGAACATGGATTACAACATGAGAAAAGGAAAGCAATTGCTTATCATCGTAGCCAATAATATTATATATTATTGGTCAGTTTGGTACTGGAAAAAGCTTTTTAATCAAAGTTATCTCTCCTTTCTTACAGAAAGCTATAGATTTAAACATATCCTGTGTGGTAACATCACCTACAGGATTTGCTGCACACAATATCAAGGGAATAACAAACATGACAATCAACAGGAATACCAGAAGCTTTTGATTATTGATGAGGTAAGCATGGTTTTAAATCTAATGCTTGCGTTTCTTCACCTGCAAATGCAAGAGATTTTAAAAACTGAATGTGAATTTTTGTTTGGAGGGAAGCATTTGATTATTTTTGGAGACCTTCTACAACTTAATGCTGTAAAAGGACAGCCTGCTTTTAAAACTCTTTCACATGTAGAGACCCGAAATTCCTTAATAACTATTGGCATTGTCATCATTTGTCAATATTTTCAATAAAAGGAGCTTCTCAAAAATATGCGTCAAGCTTCTGACATGGAGTATACAAACATTCTAAAAGGCATTAGAGTGGGAGGTCTGAAACAGAAGGAAAAACTGATGTTTAAATGACGACTTAAGAAACTGTTTTCCTCTAAGAAGATGGCAGCAGAGCTAATGTATAACTTTTGTAAAGAGGGGAAACATAGGGGCCGATTATGAGTCTGATCGACGGGAAGACTTACTGGTGACCTCCTCATTGGACCGATTATGACTTTCCCGCTGGGCTGACGGGTAGAAGCCTTGTCTTCCCATCAGCCCAGCAGGAAAGTGGGAGCAACATTGTCATCTGCTCGTAATTGAGCTGGCGGCAATGCTGCCACCTGCAGGGGGAACCAGCACCCTCGTAATGCTCACTGACTGCAGTGAGCATTGGAGGGTGGTTGACTGGGGAACCCTTGCACTGCCCATGCCAAGTGCATGGACAGTGAAGGAGGCCCTGTATGGCCCATTGCACCTGTTCTTCAACAGCCTATTCACTGCCATGAAAAGGCTGGCGGAGAACCAGGGTATAGTCAGCAGGGAGGCGTTGACTTCAGCGCCACCCTGGCTGATTCTGACCTCCACCTCTGTCAGCCATCAGGATCACTGATCCCAGCAGAGATGGCGGTACTTTGGCAGTCTGATCTACAAAGTTTGATAAGGTCGACAGCATGATGCAAATTGGACGATGTGTTGTGAAATATTTGTATGTCTGACAAAAACAGTTCCCAGTTTGTCTTGAGTATGCTGAAACAATCCACAAGTGTCAAGGATCAAGTGTTGATGCAGCGTTTATTAATATTGGAAGAACAGTTTTTAAAGAAGGAATGTCATATGTGGCATTGTCATGAGCTTGAACATTATCTGGTTTGTTTCTGATTTGATGAGAAGTAGCTAAGTGCAGAAGTAAATTGTGTGAGAGAGTACAACAGATTAAGATGTAAATATGCACCTCATTTAAGACAGTATCCCGTGTATGAAAAACAGGTATTATGCCCTAAGCAGAAAGTGGCAAAACTGTCAAAAAAGATTATAGAAAGACAGAAAGCAAAGCTAAAGAAGATGGTGTCAAGAAAATAAAAGTGGAAAATGAAGGTGATATTGTAGGTTACCAGTTGGATAACAAAAGTGAGGTTAACTGCTATGTTAATGTTGCTTTCACAGTTTTCTTCCATCCACCACATGCTGTAAATGCAATTTAGGAAAAACCATAGAACACATTGTGCACAGCACTATTTATTTGCCTTCAACTTTTACCTTGTGACAGAACTGAAATACCATCTGCTTCAGGAATTTGAGAACTAATAGACAAATATAGTGGATCTGTAGTATTTACTCTAAACACTCAGCAAGATGCATAGGAATTTATTATGGTTATTCTTGGAATTTTAAAAGAAGAAAATGTGAATATTGATTATATATTTGGACTCAGTTATACATGGAACCATGAATACGAAGATTGTTCTTTCTCATCTACCACTGAAACCCTGTCTGAGTGATTTCTGTACCTAACTGTGCTAGAATCTAAAAGTGTGACTTTTGATAAATTAATAAAAAACAGAGGCCAAAATATGACCTGTCCAAGCTGTAAATCAAATGTATTCTCTATTTGCTTATTCAGAGGAGTGGCAAATACATTATAGCAGCATTTCAATGATGCAGAGCTAATGGAAAAAAATTGGACACCAAGATTACAAACTTTAAAGCTGGACAAACATCTATTTCTGGGAGAACATATTGTACTTTGACTTTCATCTTTCATAGAGGCCTCAATATTAAATCTGGACCATATACTGTATTTTTAAAGACACACACTGAATAGACAGATTGCAATGATAGAAGTCTGCAATTCAAACAAAAACTAGATTTCAAACCTCCTAATTCTTATGTATTGTTTCTTCAACCAAAGTTCTAGGGCAGATGAGTGTGAAAATATTGGACACAGTCATCTTTCTATGTGGATCATTACTACTTAGAAATGATTCGGCCCAGCAAGGGTGATGTCTTCAAAAGATATCTAAAAGTGTTGTATGCATGAAATGTATTCAAATAGTTTTTAAAAAGGGGGCTTACAGCCCTCTCTGTACATCAATCATCACTGGTTAAGAAATCATTCGGCCTATAAAGAGTGATTTCAAGAAAAGGATATTTAAAAATGAACTTTAGAGGAATATATTTATACTATTTGTAGAATAAAATCCCTTCTGTGTACATGGATATTTACTCTGTAAGACAATATTCAGTCTTATAGGACGTATGTCTACAAAATGAAATTGAAAACTTTAATGGTTGATTACCTCTGTTTATAGTTTTGTTCCAGGTATAATAATAAGCAACATGTTTTGTTCCAGGATAATAATAAGCAACATGTTTTAGCATCCATAGTTTTGTTTAGTTTAGTAATTGTAGGAGAACTACATTTTTGTGGAAAGTGTAGAGAGTGCAATTCATAGTAACACATATTTAGAGGGAAACACTGTAAAATTATGTCTGTGATGGATAGTAATGTTAGTTTTAAATAATGTGCTATGTGCTTATGTTTTTTTTTATAGTCCATATGACTGTTTCCTCCCCATTGTTCAGCCATGAGCAGCTATACACACTTAATAATAATAATAATAATAATAATAATAATAATAATAATACAAATATTCCAGGATTTGTAAAGTGTGGCAAATCACAGAGAGGGTCTCAAGATGCTGAGTTGTCGGCACAGGGAAATTAAATGGGTTGCCTGGAATCACAGAATTGTGAGCCGATGCCGAGACCCGAACCTAGTTGCACCCCCCTCTCCCCCACTCTGAAGTTGTGCCATGTCCTTTCCTCTTCTTTTATAGTGAAAAAGCAAAGCAGCTGAGAACAGTGGACAGGGCACATAACATGTCTACATAATATGTATAATGTCCAAATAAACAACAAATGTTGCTTGTGTTTTGTTATTAATAATACATTTTGTATTACAGATTAGCAAATGTTAATAGGTATATTCACATCAAAGTTTAGGAATTATTTGTCTTCTTTGCCTTTAAATACAGAACAAAGGACACCTTTTAGCAGTAATGCAGGTAAGTAATTAAATGTTGCTTTATTAATTAATGATGCATTCATATTCTAACACATCCAGCCACTCACCCTTACAGACACTTATGCACTCACCCTTACAGACACTTGTACACACATTTAATCAGCTATTCATCCCCTCATGCACCTACTGAGTCACCCATACACGACTAATGCATCCATTTACTCACCCATACAGCCCCTTACACACCCACTAATTCACCCATACAGCTACGCATGCATCCTATAACTCATCCGTACAGCAACCTGTGCACCCAGTTACTCATCCATACACACACCTATGCATCCTTTCACTCACCCACACATACACTCATACACCCATTTAATCACCCATACAGTGAGTCATACATCAAATCACTCACCCATTCTCCCCTGATGCACCCATTCACTCACCCATACAGCCACTTCTGCACCTATTCACTCACCCATACAAACACTTATGCACCTAGTCACTCGTCTATAAAGGCATTCATGCACCAGTCACTTGTCCATATAGCCACTAATGCACCCATTCACTCCCATACAGCATCTCATGCACCCACTCAGTCATCCATACAGAATTCATGCATTCAGTCAATCACCCATAAAGCCAGCCATGCAACCACTCACTCACACATATACTCACTCACACACCCATTTATATACATATACTGCCCTACTCACACCATCACTGAGCCATAGAGCCACTCATGCACCCAGACACTCACTCATACAAGCAGTGATGCACTCAGTAACTCAACCATATAGCCACTCACAGACCCAGTCACTCAGCCATACAGCCACTCATGCACCCAGTCACTTGCCTACACAGCCACTCCCTCACCCAGTCACTCATCCATACAGCCACTCATGCACCCATTCACTTACCCACTCATTCGCTCACCCGTACAGCCACTCAGATAACCAATCACTCACCCATACAGTCACTCAATCACCCACTCAGTCACCCATTCAATCACTCATGCATCCTCATGCATCCTACCACTCACTCATACACTCACTCAAGCAGCCACAGACTCACCCAGAGACTCATGCAACCACTCACTCACACACCGTTATTCACCTGTACTGCCACACTAACACCAAGTCACTCAGCCATACAGCCACTCACGCACCCAGTCACTCACTTGTACGAGCACTGTGGCACCCAGTAATTGACCCATACACCGACTCATGCACCCAGTCACTCACCCATACAGCATCTCACCCACCCAGTCACTCATCCATACAGCCACTCATGCACCTATTCACCTACTCATACAGCTACTATTGCACCCATGCACTCATCTATAGTCACTCATGTACCCATTCACTCAGCCATGCAGCCAAGCCATTTGTGCACCCCATACACCCATGTACTCAGTCACACACACACTCACATCCCGCTTTACTCAGCCATGCAACCAAAATGCAGCCACTCATTCACCCAGACAACCACTTACACACCTAGTCACTCATTCAGACAGCCATTCATGCACCCATTCAGTCACCCATACAGCGCCTAATGCACCCATTCACTCACCCATGTAGCCACTTACGCACCCAGTCACTCACTCATACAGCCACTCATGCAACCACTCACTCACCCATACAATCCGCTCACAGACCCAGTCATTTCCCCACACAGCCATTCATGCACCAATTAACTTACCCACACAGCTACTCACTCGTGCACTCATTTCCTCACCCATACAGACACTCACACACCCAATCACTCACTCATACAGGCACTCACACACCCACCCAGTCACCCATGCAACCACTCATGCATCCTATCACTCACTCCTACACTCACTGATGCACCTACAGACTCACCTACACATTGATGCATCCATTTACTCAGCTGTAGAAACAATTATGCACCCAGTCACTAACCCATACAACCAGTCATACCCCCAATAACTCACCCATACATCCACTCACATACACAGTCACTCAGCAAACAGGCAGTCATGCACATTCACTAACCCATACAGCACCTCTCACACACAGCTATAAAGCAAATCATGTACCCACCCACTCAGTCACTCACACACTCATTCACTCACTTATAAAAGCACTCAAACCCACATTCACTCACCTATACAGCCACGTATGCACCCAGTGACTCACCCATACAGCTCCCATGCATCCTATGAGTCATCTATGCAGTCACACATATACCCACTCACTCGCCTAAACAACCAGTTGTGAACCCATTCTCTCACCCATACAGTGTCATGCACCCAATCACTCACCCATTCTCCCCTGATGCACCCTTTCATTCACCCATGCAGCTGCTCATGCACCACCTCACTCACCCATACAAACATGTATGCATCTAGTCACTCATCTATACAGCCACTCATGCACCCAGCCACTCATCCATGCAGCCAGTTATGCACCTATTCACTTAGCCATACAGCTACGCATGCACCCACTCACTCACCCATACAGAACTCATGCATCCAGTCAATCATCCATAAAACCACTCATGCAACCACTCACTCACACACCCAGTTATGTACATATAGAGCCCCTCATGCACCCAGTCACACACTCATACAAGCACTGATGCACCCAGCAACTCACCCATACACCCAGTCATGCACCCAGTCATTCACCTATACTGCCACTCACAGACCCAGTCACTCAGACATACAGCCACTCATGAACCCAGTCATTCACCCATACAGCCACTCACCCACCCAGTCACTCATCCATACAGTCACTCATGCACCCGTTCACTCACTCATACAGCTACTCAGACACCCATTCACTCACCTATATAGCCACTTATGCACCCAGTCACTCAGCCATACAGTCACTAATGTGCTCATTCACTCACTCATACAGCTACTAATGCACCCACTCATTCGTCTGTACAGTCACTCATGTACCCATTCAATCACCCATACAGCCACTCGTGCACCCCATGCACCCATGTACTCAGCCATACAGACACTCACATACCCATTTTCTCAGCCATACAGCCAATATGCCCCCACTCATTCGCCCACATAACCACTTATCCATATAGCCACTCATGTGCCCAATCACTCCCCCATACAGCCCCTGATGCACCTATACAGCCACTGATGGACCCATTAATTCACCCATACAGCCACTCATGTACCCATTCACTCACCCATACAGCACCCATGCACCCACTCCCTCACCTATAGAGCTACTTATACACCCAGTGACTCACCCATACAGCCACTCATGCGTCCTATCAGTCATTCATACAGTCACTCATCCTCCCACTCGCTCACCTATAGAACCCCTTATGCACCCATTCTCTCACCCACACACTTGCTCAGGCACCAATACAATTGCCCATACATTCCCTCATGCACTCACTCACTCACTTATCTATATAGCCATTTATGCATCCTCTCACTCACCCATACAGTCACTTACACACCCATTCACTCAGCTACTCACACACCCACTACCTCATCTGTACAACCAATTGCGCACACAGTCACTCACCTATACAGCCACTCATCCACCCGTTTAATCATCCATACAGTCACTCATGTACTCTATCACTCACCCATACAGCCACTCATGCACCCACTCAGCCATATAACCATTTACGCACCCAGTCATTCACCCATATAGGCACTCGTGCATCCATTCAGTTACACATACAGCCCCTCATACACCCATTCACTCAGCCATACAGCCACTCATTCACCCACTCACTCAGCCATACATCCACATATGCACCAGTAACTCACCCATACAGACAGTCATGCACCTATCTGTTATCCATACAGCCACTCATACACCCACTTTATCACCTACACACACAACCACTTACTCACTGTCACTCACCAATAGAGCCAATTGTGCTCCCGTTTACTCACCCATACAGTCACTCATGCACCCTTTCACTCTCCCTTACAGTCACGCTTCCACCCTTTCACTCACTGATACAACCACTCATGCACTTACTCACTCATACAGCTAGACATGCACCTACCTAATTAACCATACGTTCATTGATGCACCCACTAGCTCATGCAAAGGACAAACAAACATATAACATATAATTACTTTTCTTCACCAGTATAGTGGTCCTGAAAAAGACAATTTTTGTGTTTTTTAAAATCATTTTTTTTAATGTTATGCTTTTTTAAAAACAATTTTGGTTCTTTTTTTATGTTTTCTTTTTTTTAAAAAACATGTTAAACTGAAGTGTTATATAAAAAATAATGCAAACTTTGTTTTCAAAAGGGAAAAAAACTAGCACTTGTGTGCATTGATTGCATTTAGGATGCTTTGAATAGATTGTTCTCCTACGCACAATGTACGTTTGCATTTCATGCAATCTTGTTTGATTGTGAGATGTGTGTTGTCTGGCCTCAGTGACAGGCTTTTCCATTTGTGGAATGTTGTGTGTGAGGCTGGAGTTGTCATGCTGCTTATTCCAACTGGTGTACCTGCATGTGTGGTGGCACTAGAAGTGGTCACTGTAGTGGTATGATTGTTCCTGATGTAAATCTGTTGTGACATTGTACCCAGTGGATGTGCTTGGATGCTTTACATGTGGTACATGGGCCATTGTAGATGCACTTAGCAGTATGCTGGGTGGTGATGTATGTGTTGTGTGTTACCTGGTCTGGCTCTGTGATGGGGTCAGACTACTAACATGCCTATACCACAGATTCACATTGTACACATCAGATGTGAATTGTTTGGGTGTCTGACTAGTATAGGTTAAAACTGAGTACTTCTTCATAGTGGCAACAGTATACTGAGTGGGCAGCCATGTAAAATGACAGGTAGGTGCTGTGTGGTCTTTGAGCGGAGTTGTAGTCAATGAAATGGACATGTTACAGAGGACATGGACATATGAGGTGTTGTGCCTGTAGAAGCCTAATGTCTTGTGTCTTGTCACCTGCACATCCAATCGGTGAAAGGAGTATTGAGGGGTTAGATGTGTATTCTGGCATACTATTGCTTCATTCAGGGCATGCAATGCAAGCTAAAGGGCTTAGGTTGGCATCACAGGGATGAGTCTAGTACTGCACTCCTACTTAGGTATAGGTGTATGTGTGAGGGTTGCAGACAGGTGTGGGTAGTAGTGTCATGTAATGACATGATGTAGATAATGTGTATTGGCAAATGTGCTGTCCTAGCCATGATATGTATTGTGACAGATGTACAAGTGTGGCTGTTTCAATGGTAGGTATATGTTAACCATTGTGCCCTCTGTCTCTCTCTCTCTCTCTCTCTCTCTCCCTCCCTCTCTTTCTTTAATTGTGTGCTTCTGATGAAGGAGAAGGGGCACAGGAAGCTGGCAGTAGTAACACTGAGGGACCCAGTGGGACGGAGGGTGAAGGTAGTGCCACAGGGGAGACAGGATCGAGCACCTCATCCTCGGAATCCTTCTCCACTGGACACTCCCTGGCAGTGGTGGAACCATCGGGGACCACCCCAGCTCCATCTATGTCCACCATCTCCCTTACTACCACTGCCCTCTCTGTTGCTCCCCACCTGTTGCCCATAACCACTCACCCAGGAGGTTGGATGTCTCCTTCACCTCAGACACTTCTGCCCCTGCCCCAGTCAGCCCTAATGCCCTCAGTGAGGAGGCTATTGACCTCCTGAGGTCCATTGCTGTGGGTCTGTCGACCACTGTGAATGCCATGCAGGGACTGGCAGCTCAGGCCCAACAGAGCAATGTGTTCCTGTAGGGCATTCACAGTGCCATGGCTGGCCTACAGATATTCTTTCAGACTCTGGCCTCCTCTCTGATGGCAGCCAGTGTCCCTTTGTCTTCTGTCCCCCCTCCAACTACCTCTTCCCAATCCCAGACCCCTTTCCCCAAACCCATTCAATGCACACGTTCACACAGGCATGCATCCACCTCAACAGACTAAGACAAGCACCACAAAACCCACCACTGGCATGCACACAAGCAACACCCTCCTGCAGACACACCAATATCCACTCCCTGATCTGACTCCCCTGCCACCCTCTGCCACATAGACACTACTCCAGCCACACCTCCAGCCACCACAACATCATGCACGGATCCACCCATCAGTCCCATCTTACACACAGTCAGCACGATAGCAGGCCTACAGACATTCACCCCAGTCACCACATCTGTACCCACCACAACCACAGACACCCCCACATACAGCACATGTACCATACCTGCAGACACACCCCAACAGGCAGTAACCCATCCACCACAGCATCTCCCAGCACCGTCTCTCCACCTCCTCCCAAAACAGCTAAACGTCTGCACTCACCCATCCAACAGACACCCGCACCCACAAGCATTCCACGCATGTACCTGCACCCAAGACATTCACACCTACACATCTGACAACCACTCCCTCTACCACCACTCCCAACCCCTTTTGCCATGACCACACCCTGTGTGTCTGAAAAGCACTTCTTCTCAGAGTTTTCCCTGTTCCCTAAACCTCTCCCACCCGTGAGACCCCATACCTTCTGTGTCCCTGCCCAAGTCCAGCCCTTCCTCCTCCAAGTCCTCCCCTGCCCCCCTGCTAGTTCCCATGCCCTTCCCCCTGCCAAGAGACTGCCCCTACCAAGCCCAAACCAAAGGACCCCCAGCTCAAACCCAAGGAACCCCCTTCCAAGCCCAAGGACCCCCCTCCCAATCCCTAACCCAATCCCCCTCCACCACCACCCTCTAATCACTAAGTTGCCTGCCTGCCCCTGTGATGCCCCTACCCTGTGGAGGCCATTTTGCAGTCAGGAGGCCAGTGACCTTCAATTTATATATAGTTAATTTCCACTCTTTTAATATTTTAATACATCTGGTCCAACCTGCTGTTGGTATCGATGGTAACATACTTGTCCTGCCTTTCTTTCTACATGTCTGCTTTGTGTTTGTGTGCTTTCGTTTGTGTGTGTGAGATGTGTGTTGGTTGTGCTACCTGTTGCGACTGGGATACATGTGTGTGTGGTATGACATATGGTTTGTTGTATGGCAGTGTGATAGTGTTGCATGGTATTGTGGTGTTGTTACGTATTGTTGTATGTATGTGTTGTCATGTGGAGGTGTGCAGTGAGAGTGTTTGGTGAAGCGTTTGTGTAGTTGTGGTTGTGATGTCACTGTGTGAGTGGTTGGTGTTGTGTATGATTGTGTTAGACAGTGGCGTGTGTGTGTCTGTCGCAAACCGTTCCGGATGTGTGTGTTGTACGTGCATGTGTTCTAATGTCTTTCCCTCCAATGTGTGTTAGGTGTGTGTACTTACAGTTGTCTGCATCGCAGGTTCCGAAATCATTGTGCGAGCAAGAGAAGGACTTCGAGTTCAGGCTACATGGTGGCTCCGGGCACATCTGTGTTCCTCAAGGTGAGTGTTTCCTATTATAGAGTTGGTTTCCACCAGGGTTTTGGTGGCGGAAACCCTGATGGTCTGCAGCCTCGTTATATGTGTGGTGGAAACATGCTCCCTGCCGGTCTGAAGGTGTCCACAATTGTCCACTGTGGCCTGACCGCACTGGCAGTACTGGTGGTAGTTTGTCTGTGTTCCGTTGGGGACACTGCTATGGTCATAATTTGGAGGTCTTCACAGCCAGGACGCCGGCAGTATGACTGCCGCCGCCAACATGGCGGTCCTGTGAATGCCAAACTCGGAACGAGGGCCATAGTAATTCATACTGTTAAAACTATGGTAGATCCGCATCTCCATCATGACACAGGAAATAAGTCGGGGCAGGCTTCGCAAATCCATGGCAACTCCACAAAAAGTAGCAAAATCACCTGTAAAATAACAGTATTTTGTAACACTCTCTAAAATAAACCTCCTAATGTGATTCGTAGTTATGAAATTTATTTATATATGTTTCGACAATATTGAAAATACGATAAAGATGCAACTCCAGCACGAATATTCGCGATGGTAATGCGACTCCAATTAAACATTTAAAAAAATAAATAAAGCATAAAGCATATGTCAATAAAATATGCATGTACATATTTTATGGCCTCTACAAATTATTATTATTTTTTAATAAAAAAATTAATAAAGTCTACAAGTAATAGTTTGAAAGTAGTAAAATAAAAAAAATACAAGATTACTTAAAATAGAAAATGTTACAGAAAACAGCTGTTAAAAGAATATAGAAAATAAATTGCATGAACATCATATTATTTTACTATCATACAAAATACCATATGTAATCACTGGAAAAAAAAATGTTTCAGGGACGTTGTAGTCAGAAAGTAGTTTTCAAAAAACCATAGGAATTCTCTTAAAAAGTCAAGGGCTATAGGGAAGTTATAGTTAGGAAATGGAATAAAAAGAATGTTGAAATTCACTTACAAAAACAAAGGTTATAGAGACGTTATAAGTAGGGTCATATTTGTTTTCATACAAAACCATAGAAATTCAACAATTATAGTTATTTGAGCTAACTATCACGTACGCCCCCGCAATGCACTGCTTATGACATCACATATTACATCACTCAAAATGTGACTTAACTATAATGTCCCTATAGCCTTTGTTTTTTTTAAGTGAATATATTAATATACTTAGGTTTGTGTTTAAATGTTTTTTTGTTAATGTTATTGTTTTGGTGGTTTTTATTGCATGTACTTTAGCTGTACAATTTTTGGGGGATGAATGTTCAATATTTGGTTGATGTAATATATTTTGATTTAATTAAATATGTGTATATCAAGTTTTGGGTTTACTTGAAGTCATTGTTTTATGTTAAACTGTTTTACGTTTTATTAGATTAATTGGCCCTCCACCAATACAACTGAATTTTAAGGAAGCCCATGTTGGTCTATATGAGAATATCAAGTTTTTGAAATTTTCTTAGTGTTCATGCTTTTTGAGATTAGGGTGTGAACGTGATGGCAAAAGTTCACTTAAATCTTAGTATAAATTGCAAGACTCAAATTACATAAATTGGAGGTGTCACAGGCAATGAACAAGACCCCCTTGACTGTTAATCACAACAAAGTGTTTTTCTTGTAAGTGATCCAGTCTCATGTGAACCAGTCTCTGCAAAATGCTTTAAAAACAACGGTCATACTAACACCTTGTTCCTTCCGTTTAACCATGCTTCAAGTTCACAGCTGTCAGCGATTTCCAACCTTAAGCCTATATTATTGTTCAATTCAGTTATTGTCAAATTATTTTCCCAGTGAGACTTTACATGCAGTCTTTTATTATATTGTTACATTATTTTAATTCTTCAAAAGTATCCTAATTATTGAAATCATTCGACCCCTGGTGTTCTCATATGTTTGGAGGCTAACCAGTCCCACACCGGCGCCCCTTAAAGGTATCCTTCATGCGTGGGTATGTCTTATCAAGGGCCTTAAGCACAGCTGCATCACCTACAAAACCATCAGAACCAGTAACCCAACACACCTAGGCAAAACACTAACCACCTATGCAAGATAGTGTTATGCCAGGCCCAAAACATTACCAGAATAAATGGAGCCCCGCCCCGCTAACATCAGAACTGTCCATGCCCTCCTATAATTCAAAAGCAGCTAACGACTCACATATTAATGAAACATTATCCTGCCATAGTAACGAAACCCTTCTGGTAGCAGCCTCTCTTGAATGACCTTTAATCGCACACCTTGGTTGTGGTCACTGTTCCTCACTTCCATGTTTCCAGCTAGGCTTGCCCTATACAAGCATATATGTCATCCTTTTTTTTCATGATTATCAAACGTCATATTGTTAATGACCTATAATATTTGACCTATAAAATGATGATTGTGAAAATATTTGGACTACATTTTTTACAAGCACGGCGATGGCAAATTCCATCCACTTGTCACATTAGATGAAAAACTAGTTTACTTGGCCTTTTGTGGTCGCTATGAAAACAAAATGTCTTAAGGAAATTGATGTCCTTCCTTTTTTAGAAGCAGTATATTTGTTTCTCACATACTCTAAAAATGTTCAATTTTAGATCTAACCTTATTAATGACACAAAGAAGCTTTCAACCTTGCTAATCCCAATATGGCTTATGAGGTGATAGAAGGGTTTATTTGCTTTTTGATCGGTTGACTAGTTAATAGAATTCTACATGAAATGATGTTTCATCACTACCATTTTCAAAACATTTGCTGCTTTCATTGTTTTCATGGGTGGAAAACAAATCTCATCTTCACAAAAATCAGTTGGGTCAGACAGGGCCTAACAGCAAGAAGGTTTGTTTAGTGCACTTCTCCTGTCCTTTATATATATGATTATAATGATTTATTTCCTGGAGCCCTTTGTCTCAACAGCAACGCATATAAAATAAGTACAGAAAATATTTGAGAATGTTACTTAAGCAATAATTATTTAAATAAAAATTTGGGAACCACATAACCTGCGAAAACTAAAATAATAAAAATTGTAAAAGAATCAATGTATGTTATATTCCCATTTTCCATGCGTTAGACTTGGCATCATTGGCTAGGTCTCCACTAATTTTTTGCCTCTACTTCCCAGGTTGTTTCTGTTTGCTGTTTTGTTTGCTCTAGGCACTTTTACCACTGCTGACCAGTGCTAAAGTATAAGTGTTCCCTGTATAAATTATATGTGTACATTGGCTTACCCATGATTGCAATATTTGATTTACTGGTAAGTCCCTAGTAAAGTGCACTGCAGGTGCTCAGGGCCTGTAAATCAAATGCTACTAGTGGGCCTGGAGCAGTGGTTGTGCTACCCACCTTAGTAGCCCTGAAAGCATGATCAGAACTGTCACTGCAGTGTCTGTGAGTGCTTCTTTAAACTGCCAATTAAACTTGCCAGGCCTAAACCTTCCCTTTTTGTACATGTAAGGCACCCCTAAGGTAGGCCCTAGGTAGCCCGATGGGCAGGGTGAGGTGTATGTTAAAAGTGGGACATGTACTTATGTGTTTTACATGTCCTGACAGTGAAATGCTGACAAATTTGGTTATCACTGTTGCAAGGCCTATCTCTCTCATAGGTTAACATTAGGTCTGCCTTTAAATATGATTAAAGAACAGATTCCCTTTGGGAGCAGATAGACATGTGGAGTTTGGGGTCTCTGAACTCACAATTTAAAAATACATCTTTTAGTGAAATTGATTTTGATATTGTGTGTTTGAAAATGCCACTTTTAGAAAGTAGGCATTTTCTTGCATGAACCATTCTGTGGCTCTGCTTGTTTGTGGATTCCCTGTCTGTTCAGTTTGACAGTTGAGCTGTTTGCACCTCTCCTCTAGACAGTGACGCAAATGAGGCTGGGGTGTAGCCTGCATATCTTGATGAAACATCTGGGTTGAGGGGAGGGGAGGAGTGGTCACTTACACCTGAAAGGGCTATGCCTGCCCTCACACAATGCAGTCTCCAACACAGAGACTTTATTTGAAGTAGGCCTTCTTCAAAGGCAGAAAGGGGTATAAGAAGAGCACCCAAAATCCCTGAAAATCAGGTTACTTCTGAAACCAAGAAGAACCTCTGCCAAGGAGAAGAGCTGGAGAAGTTGGAGGAGGAGTACTGCCCCTTTTCCTGTGACTGTGCTTTGCGGGGTTGGCCTGCAGTAGCTGCTTCTCCCTTCCTGTTGTTGAAGTCTCAAGGACAGCAACGACTTCTCTCTGCCAGCACTTGGGCTTTCTGCTGAGAGTCCTGCCTGCCAAGTGGTGCCCTAACCTGTCTCTGGGCTCTTGAAAGGTGCAGCTGGTGTAAAAGGACAGAAATCCATGCAAAGACTGCCGTGCGGGTAAACTTTTGACGCACCACCAGCTTTGCGGATGAAAAACGCCACACCACCGGCATCCCGGCTAAAATCAACGCTCCACCTGCATCGTGGCTGGGAGCTGGCCGCAACGTGGCTGGAGAAATGGCGCACAACACCCGCCGCGGTTGCTGTTAAAGATGCAAGCCCCCACGCAGCGCGGTTTCTTGACACCTTGCGACCAGATTTCAACACAACATCGCTGGGTGCGGAAAATCAACGCAAAGCCTGCCCGGACCCGAGGTGCCTGTCTGGATCGACGCATCGCTCTCTTGCAGGAGAGGAGAAATGACGCACGCCGACCTGACTGAAGGAGGAATGACGCACGGTCTCGCTTGCGAGTGAGAAATCAACTCATCCCTGGCTTTTTCCGATGCACACTCGCCTGTGCATTGTTATTTGGATGATACCCAGGTACTTTTGTACGCTAACAACATTCTCACTGTTTCCTAAAGGATTAAAGACTCTTATTCTTTTAAAATTCATAACTTGACTTGTGTATGTTGGATTTTTGTCATTTTAGCCTTGTTTTATTTAGATAAATATTGCCTATTTTTCTAAACCTGTGTTGTGTCATTTTGAAGTGTTTTCACTGAGTTACTGTGTGCGTTGGTACAAATACTTTACACATTGCTTCTGAAGGTAAGCCTGCCTGCTCGTGCCAAGCTACCAAGGGGGTGAGCGGGGTTTAACTGAGGTTGATTCTCCTTTACCTGACTAGAGTGAGGGTCCTTGCTTAGACAGGGGGTAACCTGACTGCCAACCAAAGACCCCAATTTCTAACCCCATCATAGTGCATATTTGGTAAGAGCACAATGTTATTAGTGAGAACTTCAGACAGTTTTGATGTTTAACTAATATAACTTTTCATTTTTTACTGGCATTTTGTGTGTCAATTTTTAAAGGTTGAGGCTTAAAAATCCCATGACGAAAAATTCTGTTGGCTGAAAGCACCACAACTGTCTGAAGGTGAGGTAGATGAGAAGAGGTGCATAAAACTATTACTCATATATCACCATATGCGTCGAGTACACATCCCCTGTGCCCATCTTGCATATCCTCCTTCGCTACAAAATGAACACTGTGTTCCACCACTGAACTGTACATCAACTAGTTACTCTCCGAATGAGCAGTCCTTCACTGATGAACGGCTTCTGGAGATCTCATGAGACTCCACCCAGTGTACACATTAGAGACATTACTATTGCAGAGTATATGCACCTCACTGAGTACTTCACTGAGCTGGGTCACTCGATAGTTCTGCCAGGTAGTGTTCATTGATGAAGATAACATTTTGCCGCCACTGCATGTGGTAATTTAAGTTGGTTGGATTTTGCATGGTAACTTGCATGTTTATTGATCTTTGTAAAAATGCTTGCCTATAATGCCTGCAGGTGTGTTGATCTCTGTAAAAAAGAAGCATGCATATACCAACATGTAGTGTGACTCTTTGCTTATGAACCAAACAATCGCTACACATGTTGATTCTATCAGTGCTTTGTGGGTTTTTTGGTCATTTCAGTAGCAGCAACCTTCTTCAAAGTCTTCTACTGTCCCTTCAGGTTTACTCCTGATAAATTAATAAAATGCTATAATTTTTGCTCCAGTGGTGCCAATTTGTAATACCTAATTGGAATTGTTCCATATTTAAAGACAGGTTTTTCCATTTGCATTCACCTTCAGAAAAAAACTTATCTTGAAGAATATTGACCAGTGCAAGAGGATCATCCTCATTCTCTGTGTCAGAAGATTTCACCTAAATCGGTTGTTAATGCATCATTGTAAAAGCAACAGTTTCCATTGGTCAATTCCCAATTCAGATTTCAAAGAGTGTCTTGTTATTTAGGGAAAATATACATAGATCAGAATTAGATATGTTTTAGTCGTCTAATAGGTCACTGGTTAGAGGCAATAAATATTTACTTAAAAATAGTTATTAGCTTGGATCCTTTTGTTTAGTAATTTAAGTAGAAAATAACACCTATCCTCCATTCTATGTAACCTTCCAACTCAAATTTAGGGCCTCATTACGACTTTGGTGGTCGGACGAGCTGACCACTAAATCCATGGCGAGGAGGCTACTGTCATGCCAGCAGCCTACCCCCAGACGTATTACGATGTTTCCACCAGACTTACCTGCAGAAACATCATATTATGATGTTTCTGCCAGTCAGCCCAGCTGAAACAGTGCCACAGCATTGGCCTCTGCTCCCTTAAGCAGACAGAGACCAATGTTGTCACACAACAGCACCCTCAGAAGGTGCATTGTCTACACAGCAGACAATGTGCATTCCGACCATGACTACGACCGCCGCCAACCCGTCAGGATCCATGATTCTGGTGGTGGCGGTGGTCTGACCACCAGGTTTGTAATCTGAAGGTCAGACCGTCAGAAGTGCAGCGGTCCAACCACCACTTCAGGTTTGGTGGTCCTCGGACAGCCAAACTCCTAATGAGGACCTTAGTCATGTGTCTGGTTTCCTGTACTGCCAACATTTTACAGGAGCTGCTAGATTCCAATTGATCTACATTAAATATCAATATTTTAGATCATCAGAATTCCGTGAAAGAAATATAAACATTTTGGAATGGGGCTATACTTCCCTCTAACATTACTCCTTAATCTGTGAAGCTAAGCTTTTAAAATACAGGCTTCTCCAATGAGTTGCGTGTGAGCTACTGGTTAGCTCCCCACCTACCTATAATTAGCTCTCCTCTGTGCACCTCAGCATACAAACCTGGAAGCTTTTGCTTGATTCAATTATTATATGTATTCCAAAATTGAAAAGTGTGTATTGAGATGAAATGTATGTATTTTCAGAACTCATTAGCTGGTGTTTGGAGACAAATGATAGCATTTCCAACATTTAATTAAAGCTGATATATAATTTATAAATTACGGGGAGACAGTTTTAATATTAAAACCATGTTGGCAGGGACATTGCAGCTGTCGCTGTGATACATTACCTATGCACAATCATTTAACATTGACAAGGCCTCTTGTGCTTTCCTGCTAACATCCATGTCTGATGAATTAAGGTGGTTGGTCATTGCTGGTAATTTTGCATATGTTGGCCATGAATGTAATCTTGTCTGATATGGTCACTTTTAGAACAGTAATAATTTTAGTAGCTTGTGATGATTTTCAGTAGCATAAGTAGTTTTTATTACAGAAAAAGCTAGAGACACATGTAGTTGTATATATGAAGCAGAAGTGTCTACATTTATGACTTCACAAGTTGATGAGTTTCAGCTTGCATGATTCTTCAGAAGGTGGACCTGAGTAGCTGCATATCACCATGTCCCCTTGGACCAGTGATGTACTAAGGAAGGAGGCAATTGTCATGTTGTGCTGTTCAAAAACAAAACTAAAGGCAATCACTCTTACCTGTGGCTTCCATCACTTCCCCAAAGCATCAGAGAGGTTGTGTCCTCAACACTTCTCGAAAGCTTGAGGAACATCAGACTCACCCAACTCATCCCAGGAATCATATATAAGACAAATGGGAACTGTTGCCAGAAGAAGAAATGTGTACAAGTTATGCATTGACTGTTGTTGATACCTGGAAAGAGCTAAAGAGCCTGCAAGAAAGAGTTGACAAAGAAGAAAAGACAACTTGGGTTAAAATGAAATGTGTGCAAAGAGAAGACGACATTTGGGTGTCCGGGGAGGGACAAGGGGTCTTGCCTAACTGTTTGCTGACACAAACGGCTAAATATTATCATGCTCAAGCACATGTTGGGAGAGATGCAATGATTCGAACATTCAAGCAGTCATGGTTTAATCCAAAATTTTGACAGGTTGCTGAAGCAGTTTGCCACCATTGCATCATCTGTCAACAGATGAATGTGGGTAAAAGAACGACTGTTAACCTGAGTCACATTGGAACAGTTGGAGGTCCATTGCAATGGATTTCATTAAAATGCTTGTGTGTGAAGGATTGAGATATGTTTTGGTGATTGTTTGCATTTTTAGTCACTGGATTGAAGCATACCCCACACGTGGGAATGGTGGCCTTATCGTAGCAAAATCATTGCTTAGGGAGCTAATACCACATTTTGGTTTTCTGGTCTCTTTAGAATCAGATAGAGGAAGTCACTTCAACAACAAAGTAATTAAATTACAATGTTCAGCCTTAAACCTTGAGCAGAAGTTGCACTGTAGCTATCGTCCTGAAGCCTCAGGACTTGTGGAACAAATGAATGGTACCTTGAAGTCACGACTTGCAAAGATGTGTGCGTCTACGAATCTGAAATGGCCAGATGCACTACCGTTAGTTCTGATGAGCATGAGAAATACACCCAACAGGAAAACTGGACTGTCTCCGCCTGAAATCATCATGGGCAGAGCAGTGAGGTTACCAGCAGTTCCTGCGAATGTTCTTGTGAACATAACATATGATATGGTGTTGGATTACTGTAAGGGTCTGGCTGATGTGGTTCGCTCTTTTTCTCATTAGGTGGAAGCCGCAACTGTGCTGCCATCCCAAGATAACAGTCACAACCTGAGAGCTGGAGACTGGGCTGTGATCTGAAAACACGTGAGGAAGACTTGTTTGGAGCCTCGGTGGAAGGGTCCCCACCAAGTAATACGAGTTACTACCACTGCTTTGAAGTGTGCAGGAGTTCCAAACTGGGTACATGCCAGTCAAACTCAAAAAGTGTTCTGTCCTTTCAACAAAGAAGAAGAGTTGTTGAGAGTACCAACAACATCCAGACAAATTCCAGAAGAAGAGAAGGAAACTGGAGAATCAGAAACAGACACTGGGCAGACAGAGGAGAATCCAGGTACCCCTGTAAGATACAAGATGGAGGACTTACAGGAAATTGACATTGCATCAGTGTAAACTGAGACGTCAGGAGAGTCTAGACAGAGGAGGGCTCTCCCAGAAGCAGATAATCTAAAAAAACAGAGAGAGCAGCCCAATGACCCAGTGGAAGGAGTTGAATCAGACCAGAGTCAAACAGGTCTGACCCCCTCCAGAACAGAACCAGTTCCAGGTACTTCAAGTCAAAGCCCAACAGGCCAAGGAGAAACTGTAAGTCCAGTACTAAAAAGAGCATTGACAAAGGGAACATTGAAAGAAGACAAGTAGCCAAGATCATAAGTGAAGAGAAAAGAATCAGTCACATTGTCATCAATCGAAGAAGAAGCAGACACCAGAAGAATTAAGTGGAGATCGAAGTCTGAAAAGAAAACGAGTTGCAAATCAAAGGTATGCAGGACCTGAATGGGCATATGCAACAAGTAGTGAGTGGCAAAGTGAAATGTTGTCATTTTGTTTTGATCGTGAAATTCCATGTCAATATTTTGACATGTGAAGTTGGTCCATGAACGTTGAGAGAGATTCTGTGAAACTGAGAAAGTAAAAAGAGATTAAAGATAACATGAAAAGACTTTAAAATAATCTGATTTGACAAACTGCTGAACTGATTTTTGGCCACTGTCACTGATTTCTGACAGAAGCTCTGGAAAAGAGACTGAAAGCTGTATATAACTGCAGAGAAGATTGAAGATTTTTTTTCGTTTTGCTGCTTAGTTGAATTGTTTTTCTCTTATACTTTCTGATACTTAACAGATAATGGATAATCACAACAAGCAGGTTAGGAACAGTAGGTGCTGTAAATACATTGGTATTGGCTTAGTAATTGTATGCATGGCAGTCTGTTGCTATTGATTGTGAGCATGAGCTTTCTCAGTAAAGCTGAAACCAATCACACCTCTTCTTTAGAAATGACTACACTTACAGAATTAGACAAGTTTAAGCAGGATGAGAGATATTTGCACATAGATAACTCACAAGGATATCTTTCCTGTAATGTTTTCTATGGCTTGTTGTATGAATATGTTGAGACAAGAAATGTGAGAGAATGTTATGTTTGCACGCAAATTCTTTCATCAGTGGAAGAAGGAAAAACTTACCATAGTTTGCCCCTAACGTATGGAATTAGCTGCTGTATTTTATTAACAAGGCTTTACAACCAAGAATACATTCAGTATTTGTAGTCAAATCCTGATCTGGTGTTTTCTTTTGTTCCTATTATCAAATTCTTCAATAACCTAGCTAAGGAAGAGTACATAGAATTAGTGAGAGGCTTCTTCGAACCTATGCTAACATTTGGCACAGCTTACACGCACAGGAATAACCTCACATGCTTGCTTACACCAGTCGAAAAATTGTTAAGTTGGTGTGCATTCCAGGAAGGTACTGGTGGGACAGTTTCTACATTTAAGTACCTTCAGATATCTAGTTGGGTAAAGTCTTGTCGAAATGGAGAAATAGGGAGGAGCATATGGGAAGGGAAGCTAAACCAGAAAATCATTAATAAAGAGGTTGCATTATGGTACTATGCTTTGTTGGAATCAACAGAGGATAGTGCATCCCTTCCCTTGTCGAAGTGGGGAGCGATTTTTCCAACTCTAGATGTTATAGCATTGTGGCAAAAGTCTTGTTCAATATTGTGGCTTACCACCAGTCCAGCAGGGCTGAAGAAAAATCACTTGTTTACACTCCATAGGGTTTACTGGACTCCGGCCAAATTAACATCTATTGGGAAAATTCAGAAAAAGTGTCCAAGGTGTGGGGAAGATAAGGCTGATGATATCCATATGTTTTGGCAATGCTCTAAGTTGTTGAATTACTGGGGGGATATAGGGAGTATCTTAAAGGTAATCTTTAATGTTAACTTAGTTTTAAACCTAGTAATAGTGGTGTTTGGGGTTCGGGAACAGGATACAAACTACCAGAAATTGTCAGTTCAGCAGGAGTATTTGTTGTTTATATTAATCCTTCTAGCTAGGCGAGAAATTTGTCGTAAATGGATTGATCCTCTTCCTCCTCGTGTGTTGGATTGGCAAACATCTGTAAATCGAATTTGTACATTGGAACAACGGGGTCCCCTGTCTAGAAAAGATAACTTTTGGTTGTATTGGGAAATTGTGTATCAATAACATATTATTCTATGCTGTATAGGTTCTTTTGTTTTGTTTCTTCCCTTTAAATTTTTTAGAATTTTTGAACTCTTAAAGTCCAATGATTAGATCTCCCCCCCACCCTATTGGGGTGTTGCTTTGGCTATGATCGGGTTCTAGAAAGTAACAATTCTTGATCGATGACATTCGTACGGGAAAAGTACAATTAGTAGAACAGGTGGGATGGATCAACCGAGGTATGGATTATATACCTGGAGGCACGCTGTCGCCTGCCGTGCCAGTGCTTTTCCTACCCAACCAAAGCAGGGGTGATGAATATGAGGACAAAAATAAAAATCTTTTCTAGATCAAACTGATGACTGGAGAAAGGCATTGAAAGAGAAAATAGATGAAGGGTTAGTGAAGAGGACGTTTAAAAATGGGCATGCATTTAGTGAAACAAAAAAACAAGGGAAATTAGCTTTAGATGTGCAACATGAGGGAAAGCTTTGTATATACAGATCCCAATCCAGAACTGACACTTTATTTGTGGGAACGAGTGAATGCAGACATGTGTTTCTTTTTCTGAGTAAATGGACTTTAATGCTAAATGGACAAGGCCCAGTGATTCCTGTTTTTTTTTATGTCTGTGGACAGACTGCCTATTACCGTCTTGCAAGAGGATGGTATTGCACATGTTATTTGGGAATTGTTTTTCCAAAGATTTAGCAACTTGAGAAACTAAATGAATTACACCTTGCTAGACCAAAGAGAGAATCTTATTCTGACATAACTGGAGATATATTTGGAGCGATCATTAGCTCAGTGGGATTTATTCTAAATTCTTTGAAAATTTAAAAGTTATCCACTATTGTGGATAACATGTTAATTGGTTTTTCTGGAGCCATGATCTTAATGGACACTGAAATGGCTGCGGTGCATGTTATGACTCTTTAGAATTGCCTTGTGCTAGACATCCTTTTTGCAAAGGAGGCCGGAGTCTATAAAATGCTGAAATCTCAACATTGTTGCACATATATCCTGATAACAGCAGAGAAATTAAAAGCTTTATTAATAATCTGACTAACATCAACTCTGACTGAAAAGTTCTAAAAGAACCTGGGGTTTGGAAAAAGGTTGGCAAATGCTTTACTACTGTGGGAAATTGGCTAAGCAGCCTGGGAAATAGTATCATAGGGATAATGTTGAAACCAGTGTTAATTGTATTTTGTAAGTTTGCACTGATTTTGCGTAAAAAAACTACACAAAAGTGGCGCTAAAAAAGTATAAATATGGGCCTATATGTATTAGTGGAACATATTAACCTGTTAATGATATATAGTTGCTTAATTTTGTTGGGCATAGAGTAACTGTGAAATTATGGACCTAGTCGACAACGCCTCATGTTAAGCTCTTGTTCTTTGTTCACACAGTGTTGACCAAATAGATTTGTAATGTTGCAGCTTTAAACTAGATGATGTTTTAAACTTTCTTATGAGAACTGTCAGTTGTAATGTGATGTACTAGCTACGGATACATTTGTGTCTTTGGTGCATGAAAATCTAACATTCCCAGGACATGACAATGGCCTCACTGACTGGAATTATAATTGCAACTGACAGAAACTGGTGACAGGAACAGGAGAAGAGAAGCCAATCATCGACGTGTGAAAGACCTTCTGACCTATAACGCCTCGAGAAATTACTTTTTAACTTATCCA
Source organism: Pleurodeles waltl (assembly GCF_031143425.1). Taxonomy (NCBI): domain Eukaryota; kingdom Metazoa; phylum Chordata; class Amphibia; order Caudata; family Salamandridae; genus Pleurodeles; species Pleurodeles waltl. Next base: position 758,817,535 of record NC_090440.1, on the reverse strand, counting down.
ACTGCTCTTACCAGGAGCAGTTCAGTTCCAGAGCAGTTCCAAATACCCTCTCTTTTATTCTCATTGCGTAGTTGATTGTTAATGCTATTGATGCTGTCTCCTTAGTTTGATGCCTCTTCTAATTTGGTTCAGCTAGCTTAGAGCCCAGTTGTGGCTGAGCCAATCACCATCACTTTCCCCTGCCAACGCTGACCAGACGGATGTCCAACTGATGAAGAAGTCTCTGCTTGCTGATCCATTCAGGAGAGGTATAACAAAATGAAATTGTCTTTATTATAGATTTTTGTTCTTTATTTTAGGTACCAACCACTATTTTTTATAGAGCCATAGCTAGATATTTTCCAAATTAACTTTTGTCTAATTTTCTTTTTGCATGAAAGCCAAACATGCCATTCAAATTAGAGGGTTAGATAGTGTGTTCATGTTAGATGAATGTTATAAAAAAGGATTGATTTTATTCACCTGTAAATGTCTAAATGTATGCCATCTCTACTGTTCAGTTATTATTGATATTAGTTTGTACGGTAACTCTTGAATGTCTAAAGTTAAATGCTTTGGTCAAATTGAGGTTTTTCTGCCGTTTTGGTCAACCTATGTTTTTTGTGTATGTTTATCAGTTGGTTTTGAGATTACTATACTTGACATTAGCATTGTTAATCTAGGGAAATAAACTTTCTAAGTTCATTAAAAGATGTGGTTCTTCATAGTCACATGGGCCATGGTGTGTGAAGTTACTGACTCAGAGTTTCTGATAACAATTTATTAAACTAAGTTGTACTGTTGTTAGTTGGGCAAAGTTTGTGTCCATGGTAGAACACTCTTAGTGAAATCAAAAGGTCCATCGAACCTCTAACGCATCCCCTTATAGATGAATTACCAAAGACCAAATAAGGCCAGAGGTGCTTGCACGTATGATCAGTGCCATTTTCTATAAGACAGACCCTGGTGTGATTAAATTATTTAATTTTATATATCCAAGGAAAATCCTAGCAAAGTTCTTCAAAGTTACCTACCTAATTTAAATTGTATTTTAATGATGTAATCAGATTTTTAGTTACTTGAGTGGAAAAGTACATTTATAACAACATACTTAGGCTGCCTCAACAAGAATCGGCTTAAAACAATTCTGCCACTCATCGCACCCCGAAAGGAAACAACCCTGGCTCAATGGCCTTCCTCTGAGTCCAGAAAGGACAGAGTGGTGTTAACTGCTGACTAATTTTGAAGGACAGAACAACTGACAGAACAAAGGATAGCTTTTGACTTGAAGATTCCAGGTAGGGCTTCTCAAATTCATTCCCAGTACCTTCCTAAAGAGCCAGGCTCCAGTTGCAGTAGGGTTAACAATCAGTTTGAAAGCTGTCAATTGGGAGGAGACGTCCTCTAAATAAGGGAGTGGCTAAGTGTAGGAAGTTGGCTCTGTATGTGCTATTTCAAAGTAAGGAATAGCATGCACAGAGTCCAAGGGTTCCCCTTAGAGGTAAAATAGTGGTAAAAAGAGATAATACTAATGCTCTATTTTGTGGTAGTGTGGTCGAGCAGTAGGCTTATCCAAGGAGTAGTGTTAAGCATTTGTTGTACATACACATAGACAATAAATGAGGTACACACACTCAGAGACAAATCCAGCCAATAGGTTTTGTTATAGAAAAATATCTTTTCTTAGTTTATTTTAAGAACCACAGGTTCAAATTTAACATGTAATATCTTGTTTGAAAGGTATTGCAGGTAAGTACATTAGAAACTTTGAATCATTTCAATTGCATGTATACTTTTCAAGTTATTCACAAATAACTCTTTTAAAAGTGGACACAGTGCAATTTTCACAGTTCCTGGGGGAGGTAAGTTTTTGTTAGTTTTACCAGGTAAGTAAGACACTTACAGGGTTCAGTTCTTGGTCCAAGGTAGCCCACCGTTGGGGGTTCAGAGCAACCCCAAAGTTACCACACCAGCAGCTCAGGGCCGGACAGGTGCAGAGTTCAAAGTGGTGCCCAAAACGCATAGGCTTCAATGGAGAGAAGGGGGTGCCCCGGTTCCAGTCTGCCAGCAGGTAAGTACCCGCGTCTTCGGAGGGCAGACCAGGGGGGTTTTGTAGGGCACCGGGGGGGACACAAGCCCACACAGAAATTTCACCCTCAGCGGTGCGGGGGCAGCCGGGTGCAGTGTTAGAACAAGCGTCGGGTTCGCAATGGAAGTCAATGAGAGATCAAGGGATCTCTTCAGCGCTGCAGGCAGGCAAGGGGGGGCTTCCTCGGGGAAACCTCCACTTGGGCAAGGGAGAGGGACTCCTGGGGGTCACTTCTGCAGTGAAGTCCGGTCCTTCAGGTCCTGGGGGCTGCGGGTGCAGGGTCTTTTCCAGGCGTCGGGACTTAGGTTTCAGAGAGTCGCGGTCAGGGGAAGCCTCGGGATTCTCTCTGCAGGCGGCACTGTGGGGGCTCAGGGGGGACAGGTTTTGGTACTCACAGTCGTAGAGTAGTCCGGGGGTCCTCCCTGAGGTGTTGGTTCTCCACCAGCCGAGTCGGGGTCGCCGGGTGCAGTGTTGCAAGTCTCACGCTTCTTGCGGGGAGATTGCAGGGTTCTTTAAAGCTGCTCCTTTGGATAAAGTTGCAGTCTTTTTGGAGCAGGTCCGCTGTCCTCGGGAGTTTCTTGTCGTCGTCGAAGCAGGGCAGTCCTCAGAGGATTCAGAGGTCGCTGGTCCCTTTGGGAGGCGTCGCTGGAGCAGAGTTCTTTGGAAGGCAGGAGACAGGCCGGTGAGTTTCTGGAGCCAAGGCAGTTGTTGTCTTCTGGTCTTCCTCTGCAGGGGTTTTCAGCTAGGCAGTCCTTCTTCTTGTTGTTGCAGGAATCTAACTCTTTAGGTTCAGGGAAGCCCCTAAATACTAAATTTAAGGGCGTGTTTAGGTCTGGGGGGTTAGTAGCCAATGGCTACTAGCCCTGAGGGTGGGTACACCCTCTTTGTGCCTCCTCCCAAGGGGAGGGGGTCACATCCCTAATCCTATTGGGGGAATCCTCCATCTGCAAGATGGAGGATTTCTAAAAGTTAGAGTCACCTCAGCTCAGGACACCTTAGGGGCTGTCCTGACTGGCAAGTGACTCCTCCTTGTTTTTCTCATTATCTCTCCTGGACTTGCCGCCAAAAGTGGGGGCTGGGTCCAGGAGGCGGGCATCTCCACTAGCTGGAGTGCCCTGGGGCATTGTAACACGAAGCTTGAGCCTTTGAAGCTCACTGCTAGGTGTTACAGTTCCTGCAGGGGGAGGTGTGAAGCACCTCCACCCAGGGCAGGCTTTGTTTCTGTCCTCAGAGAGCACAAAGGCTCTCACCGCATGAGGTCAGACACTCGTCTCTCAGCAGCAGGCTGGCACAGACCAGTCAGTCCTGCACTGAACAATTGGGTAAAATACAGGGGGTATCTCTAAGATGGCCTCTGTGTGCATTTTTTAATAAATCCAACACTGGCATCAGTGTGGGTTTATTATTCTGAGAAGTTTGATACTAAACTTCCCAGTATTCAGTGTAGCCATTATGGAGCTGTGGAGTTCGTTTTTGACAGACTCCCAGCCCATATACTCTTATGGCTACCCTGCACTTACAATGTCTAAGGTTTTGCTTAGACACTGTAGGGGCATAGTGCTCATGCACATATGCCCTCACCTGTGGTATAGTGCACCCTGCCTTAGGGCTGTAAGGCCTACTAGAGGGGTGACTTACCTATGCCACAGGCAGTGGGAGGTTGGCATGGCACCCTGAGGGGAGTGCCATGTCGACTTAGTCATTTTCTCCCCATCAGCACACACAAGCTGGCAAGCAGTGTGTCTGTGCTGAGTGAGGGGTCCCTAGGGTGGCATAAGACATGCTGCAGCCCTTAGAGACCTTCCCTGGCATCAGGGCCCTTGGTACCAGGGGTACCAGTTACAAGGGACTTACCTAGGTGCCAGGGTTGTGCCAATTGTGGAAACAATGGTACATTTTAGGTGAAAGAACACTGGTGCTGGGGCCTGGTTAGCAGGGTCCCAGCACACTTCTCAGTCAAGTCAGCATCAGTATCAGGCAAAAAGTGGGGGGTAACTGCAACAGGGAGCCATTTCTTTACACTAAGGAGCTGAAGACATGTCTCCCGTACTGGAAAAGCAGCTCATGAAGAGGTGCAAAAGGAGAGGAGGTACAGCGAGAAATTATGATTCAGTGGCAGAATTAATTGAATCACAGACTAGTTCACTCAATAAATCTGTCACATCACCAATACATTCCTGGACCTTGGAATACTCCACCCAAAGAAGAGGGCCTTTCTGGAAGAAAGAGGACTCCTGACTCATTCAAGGATTCAGGGACTTCTGCCTCCTGCTTGAACCCAAGGGCTGAAATTGCTCTTCAAGTTTAAATTGGTTAGCCTTCTATCTAGTTGCTCCCGGGTTTAAGACAGCGCAGCATTTTAGAGACTGTCTGGCAGCCATGCAGTTGCTGGACGAAAAAGCATTAATTCTACTCCCCAGTGCATTAGCTGCACACTAGACTGGATTACTGGCGCTGCAATCCAGCCAGGTGGCCAAAGGCATTAGGAATGGAGTATCTGGGGCACACACTATTTGATCATAATCCTCTGAAACTGACAGTGGCCTGGGCAAAGAGTAGATTGAGCATTGCCATCTGGTGATTGAGAGCTGAGGTGCTTCTGGATGGCTCATTTCACACCACAAATAGGCACGGACATTGACCATTTTATTGCTGACAATGTGGTGAATGCCACGGATGGCACAATCAAAGTATACATTGTATTAAGACCTCCTGGGAAAGGAAACATGTATTGAATGGTGAGCTGCACGATGTGGAGAGGGAGATTATGCTAGCCAAACAACAAGTGTGAGGGTGTCCAGATGTAAGCAAAACTTTGCTTTGATTAACAAAAATGCACTGCAACGTGCTACAAAGATTGGTAGGTTTAGATTACAGGGAGTTTGCTGTTCACCAGCATGCTGAGGGGATCAAGGCAGGCAGGATGCTTGTCTAGCTTCTGAAGTCTAATGCTGTCAGAGTTCCAATCAGCACCATTAGAAACCCTGACGCTGTAGTGGTGAACACACAGGAAACATTAATTGCTTTCTATTGAACGCTTTAAGCTGCAGCAGAGGACATTGATCTGAACTCATTAAGAGAACATGTGAGCAGTATTACCATTCCTATTATAAGTCTGTTCCAATGACAGGAGCTGGAGGAATCCCTGCAGATCAAAGAAGTGTGGGCAGCAATCTCACAGTTGGCTCGGACCAAGATGTTGGGCATTGATGGGCTACCAGTGACGTTTTATGTAACGTACAATATGTCACTTGCCAATAACGTTTTTGGCCATGTTTCAGGTTGCCCAGCTCAGGCAAGAACATCTGCAGACCATGAGTGAAGCAAGGAACTCCTCAAACTCATTGCCACCCAAGCCATATGATACTGAACACTACTCGGAGACCGGAACCTTCACCTTGACAACCCCAATGATGCCAACACCACCATTCTCCTGGAGAGCATGAACATAATTGGACTCAACCAAATTGTCACCGATCCCACACACGTCCAGGACACACACTAGACCCCATCTTCACCTCTAGCAAAAGCATCTCATATGACCATACCTCAATGCTCACTTGGACAGTCTACTCCATTGTGCACTTCACTCTCACAGCAGCCCATTACAAAGCAGCCAGGTCACCCCACACTTCTACCAAAGCTGGGGCAGGATATCCAAAGCCCAATGGTGTCGATGCCCTCTACACTCACCACCCAGACATCTCAACAGAAACTGACACAGCAGTCAGAAACCTTGTGGATCTTGAACAGCGCAGGCACTGTCACTCTCAGCAAACTGAGCAAATCCAAAAACCACTCCAAGCAAGCCAGCTGATACTCACTAGAACTTAGAACCACCAAGCACAGGTGCAAGTAGCTCTAATGATGAAGGTGGCTCTCCACAAAGGACTGCAACAACTGATCCGCCTTTGAGGTCGTGCCCAGCAAATATAACAAATGCATTAATGATGCCAGGAAACAAGGCCGAGCCACCCCCAGACATACCAGCTCCAACTGTAACAGAGAACATTTTAAAATCATCAACAAATTTTTCAACCCATCCGCATCAGAGAACTGCACCACCCCTTCACAAAACCTATATGACTCCCTTGCCTACTTCTTGCACAATAAAATAGCTACCATCTACAAAAACGTTATCCTTCAATCCTCTGTCACCGACACCATCAATCTTTTAAGCTCCTCAGATCCCCCGCCAACTGTACTATCACCAACTGGAAACATCTCACTATGTAGAACACCACTGACCTCATGAGATCCATCCACTCTGGATTCCCAATGGACCTATGCCCCCTCCACATGCTCAACCTAGGAATCAGCACCATCGCCATCAAACTCACCGACGTCCTCAACTCCTCATTCACCACAGCTACCTACCTGGAAGTCAAACACCTGCTCTAAATGCCATCTGCCAATCCCAATGTACTAAAAAACTACCAGTTGATTGCCCTACTACCATTCCCAGCAAAAGTACTACGCTCACGACCTTGATTGCAGCCACATGCAATATCAGACACCTCCTAGACCAAGGAAACACTGCCACCCTCATACTCCTTGACCTCTCTGAGGCCTTTGACACAGTCTTACACTACACACTGCTCACTAGGCTCCATCAAATAGGAATCAGAAGTAAAGCCCTTAAATGTATCACCTCATTTCTATCATACAGAACTCAGAGAGTCTAACTCCTGTCATTCACCTCAAAGCCCTAGGATGTCATCTGCGGCGTCCCCAGGGATCACCTCTCAGCCCCACCCTATTCAGCACATACATGGCATATATGACTCAACATAATCTCCTACACTGATGACACGCAGCTCATCCTCGTGCTCCCCAAAGTACCCTCTAAAACAAAATCCAACTTCCAGAACTGCATGAACAGTGTTGAAAAATGGATGAAGGACAGATGCCTCAAACTCAACACCGACAAAATGGAAGTACTATTGTTCAGTAACACTGCTTCACTTTCTGACAACTCCTGGTGGACAGCTGGGTTGGGACCCCCCCCCCCCAGTCCCACGGACCACACCAGATACCTAGGTATCATCATAGACAACAAACTCAGCATGAAGGGTCAGGTCAATACAGTCTCCTCAGCCTGGTTATTCACACTGCAAATGTGACGCAAAATCTTTAAATGACTCCCTCTCAACACCGGACGTACAGTCACACATGCCCTCATAACTAGCCAACTAGACTGCAGCAACGTGCTGTATGCCGGACCCACCACACCACTGCACTCACAAGAACCCTTCAGATCATCAAGAACTCAGCCACCAGACTCATCCTAAACCTTCTGAAATGAACGCACATCACCCCCCCACCAAAGAAACTTTCACTGGCACCCCATACACAAACAAAGCCACTTCAAGCTTCTGACGTTCGCTTACAACTCCCAGCATGACCAAGCACCAGCTTGCCTCAGTCATCGCTTGAACTTCCACCATCCCTCTAGGCTCCTTTGCTCTGCCTCAGTCTCCATTGCAATCACACCACGTATTTGCCACTGCACGTATTCACCACTGCACCTATGGTGGTCACTCCTTCTCTTATCTAGCAGCTAAGGCCTCAAACAACCTCACCCCCATCTAAGAGCATCGCCCTCCATTCAGGAGTTCAGAAGAGGTCTCAAGGCATGGCTGTTCGACTGAGAATAACACAGCTGCAACAATGCCTAGATACCCTTATTGGTGATTAGTGAGCTTTATAAATCCATTGGTTTATTGAGAGTTGTGTTGCTCAAACTGGGAAGAGATCCCCTAGATGTCCATTTCTAGCGAGCCCTATCCCTCCTGAACCAGGACTGCAAAATCCTGAGTTTCATTTTAGCCAATAGACTCTTGCTGCTGTTGCCAACGGTGATTCTGTCTGCCTGCAAAACCTTTATGAATGTCAGGAGCTGATTCAGCCTGATGGATGTGGATGGTGCGGGAGCATTTAAAATAATGACTAACAATTCAATTGCCATTTAGAAATAAAATGTGGAGGCCTCAGATAAAAGCGATATTTTAAACTCAGTAGTGAGCAATAGGCTCTCATACTCACACATATTCAGTTATAGATAATTTAGAGTGCATTTCCTTTTCTTTCTTTTACCCTGACCTGAGTCAGGAATGTGAATATTGAACTTTCAATGACGCAAATGTGCTGAGAAAAACATGAATTAACAAGAAATTGTTATACTTTGACCTTTCCCAAAGGCATACTTTTCATAGAATATAATATTTTATCAAAATGTTTAATTGATTTCCGTACAATGCTTCATATGAACAATAAAATGTTTATTTAGACTAGGTGAGAAAGTGTGTGATCTGATGCTGAAATGTAGAGACTTAACCATTAACTGTTTATGTTTTGTAGTAGGTGAGAATCTTACCCCACGTAGCTAAATGTAACCAAAATATATTTTGTTAAAAGTTTATTGCTTGAGAGTCCTTGTCTTCAGACTACTTAGACAGTGGAAGCTTTCTTGCTCCAATGATGATACCACTGCCTGATTGGATGAGCTGCTGTGGATGACAACTTATTGTAGCAAACTATTGATATGAAATGTAATAAAGATGCATGGAGGACAGGACACCTCGTTTCCCAGATTCTCTGACAGAGCCATTTACTGACTCTTCTCATATTCATTTCTGAGAGACCCTTTGTTTTCCTTGACTGAATCTATGTTGCTGAGTTTCTCAAAACTAACTCTCTTTATGGGACATCCTCCTTCATGATTTGAGATTTATGCTTAAAGCGTCATGCCTTTACCTCTTATAACTAGAGCTCTGCTTTATGCATTTGCTCTGATTAATGGTTTGCATTGATGTATTGACTAATTTTATAATACAATGATCAATAAAGATGTACTTACTAAAATAATTTAAATAAGGGTTTGAGACTCACACCAACTCTTATCATTAACTCTCAAGAGATCGAAATTAAAATATTAAATGTGATGACTAGTTGATTTTGATCTACTGTTCTTGGTTGCTTTCACCTATGAAAAGGTCCATCACCTGGCTCCAAATGAGAAAAGCAGAGACTTTGGCCCTCATTACAACTTCGGTGGTCATTTTGAAAGACCGCCAAAGTCGCGGGTGCCCAAAGACAGCTAGTGTTGGCTGTCCGAAGACCGTCATATTTGGAGTCACCCAAGGATTTCCGCCCATTTAAGGGAGTGAATCTGACACCTTTCGCCTGACCAATGGCAGGTGAGAGGGGGTTCCACCGCCACCACCGCCATGCCAAAAGAACTCCACCCACCATGTTACGAGATGTAATATGGCACAGCGGTTCCTGCCCGCCGATGCGGCACTGGTGATGGAAACGCCAACACCCATCCCCTCCAAACGAACACCTCTCCCAGACAGGTAAGTGGACTGTCTGAAAGGGGGGAGGGGCATTGTGTGCATGTCTGTGGTGTGTGCTTGTATGTGTAGCAGTATGGGTGTGCATGAGTGCGTGTGTGTATGTATGTGTGCGTCGAGGGTGTGTGTGTTTGAATGGAAGCAGAGGGGAGGGGGGGTGTCGGAGTGCGAGTGAGTAGGTGTGTGTATTGGGATGCATATGAGTAAGGGTGTTTGTACAGGTGAGTGGGGGCATATGTCAGGGAGTGTGTTGATGAGTTGGGGTGCGTGTATGTCAGTGTGAGAATGAGTGTGTTGATGAGTGGGGTGCATGCATGAAGGTGTGCGGATGAGTGGGGGTGTGTGAAAGAAGGTGTGTGGGTGAGTGGGGGTGCGTGTATGAAGGTATGTGGATGAGTGGGGAGTTTGTATGTCAGTGTGTGAGTGAGTGGGGGTGTTTGTATGTATGCATGCGGTTGGTTGGGGGTGTATGTTTGCAAGTGTGCGGTTGGGTGGGAGGTGTGTGTTTGCAAGTGTGTGGATGGGTGAGGGTGTGTGTTTGCAAGTGTGTGGCCAGGTGGGGGGGTGTTTGCAAGTGTGTGGACAAGTGAGGGGTGTCTGCAAGTGTGTGGAAGTGTGGGGGTGAGTTGCCAGCAACAGGAATGGGGATTACTGTCACCTGATGAGTTACCGCCAAGGTTTTCGAGGCGGTCTTATGGCTTTGGCCCTGCAGTTCGACTGCCCTGGCAGTATCGGCGGCGTTGTGGCTTTGTCCAAACCGCTGCAGTCATAATACGGTGACCTTCACCACCTGCCCGGTGGCGGTAAGACCGCCACGTCGAGTGTGGCAGTCTTCAGACCGCCACACTCGTAATGAGGGCCTTTATGTCCAATTGGTAATATTTACGCTGTAGACCTATATTTATTGAAAGTGCCTGCTCCAACAAGGGAATGCAAGGGGAGATGGCAGTGGTGGTGTCTTTGGTTATTGAAATGGCCTTTGATACACTTGACTGGCTGAACCTACTAGTAGTACTCAGGACATTGGGACTGGGGCTGAAGTTCCTGCAGTGGGTGCACCTCTAGTATATGAAACCACTGGCCATGGTGTGATTTGGCCAGGTTCTCTTGGAGGGATTCAAGACTGTCCACAGCATGCCACAGGGATGCCCTCTATCCCCATCCCCATCACATTCAGCTTAGTGTTTCTGTTATGCCAGAGAAGACTGGATTGAGGAATTTTCTCTGGGGGAGAATGGCATATAACCTCCTTATATTGTGTGCCTGCAGCCTCCAAGAGTCTCTTGTCATGTTAATGGCTGAGTTAGACAACTTGTTTATGTTCTCAGGGCTCAAGATGAACTAAGACAAATATTGTATATTCTCATTGAAAAAGCATCTTACATTGGAGAAGGCAGCTCTCTGTCACACCAGGCTGGTGTGGGAGGCTTACACTTTCAAATACTTTGTAGGTAATGTGTACCACAACAAGGATGACCTAGTGAGGTGAAATCTGGGAAAGGTGCTGTTATCAACATGGCAGCTGATAGCATTTTGGTGTGCCTTGCGGAGCCGTGTGGCTTTAGCCAAAATGTTGACCCTCCCACAGTTAATTTACTTGTTCTTGGCAAGTGCTGTGGTGCTCAAAAAGCCTTTCTTCATGGAATTGCATGCCCTGCACTCAGATCTCATCCGGGGTGGGAAGCAGAAAAGAGAGGTCTTCCACAAGATGCAACTTCCCAGACCTCTAAAAGTGATACTGGAGCAATCCGGCATTCATAATGCATGCAGAAAGAGCAGGCAGGCAATTGGGATAGCAATATGGTATGCATTTAGCATTAAATTGGAAGCCAGATCTCACAACAGGCTACATTGACAGACCATGCTTGGAACCCCATTCATGACCCCACCTGCTCATTGATTGATGGTTAAGCATACAGATGGACCCAGTGAGGGAAGAAAAGAGCTGTACACAGTGATGTCAAGCCTAATGTGCTTCTAGCAGAGATAGCATTCATAGCAGGGTTGCTGCGAAAAGTGTTACAGCCCACTTAGTTGGGTGCAAGGTGGGTTGCGTTTCTATCAGTGTAGTCCCTACACAAATTGATAAGGCCAGAGAGATCTGATCACCACAAAGTCACTTGTTACATTGTCAGTTACATCACAAAATCAAGAGTTTTTTTTCTTTCGTTTCTCTTTACATCAAATAATATGATGCTCCTGATCCTGGATGTTAGAAATGGGGTCTTTCGTTTGCAGTCAAGTTACCCCACGTCCAATCAAGGACCCTCACTCTAGTCAGGGTAATGGAGAAACACACTTAGATAACTACTGCTTACCCCCTTGGTAGCTTGGCACAAGCAGTCAGGCTTATCTCAGAAGCAATGTGTAACGTATTTGTACCAACCCACACAGTATGACAGTCAAAACACCACAAAATGGACAGCACACCAGTTTAGAAAAAAAATAGGTAATATTTATCTAAATCAAACAAGACCAAAACGATAAAAATCAAGTTAAAATATACATTTTCAAAAGAATAAGTCTTACTCCATAGAAAACAATGGAAACGATGATTTTGCACAAAGTACCTAGTTAGCATCAAAAATAAAGCTGCACGAGCGAGCGTGCGTCAGAAAAGGCAGCGATGCATTGATTCCTTCCTCGCAAGGGAGGCCCTGTGCTGTTTCTTCTCTGGTCAGGTTGGCGATCTGCCATTTTTCTCCCTCGCAAGAGAGCGATACATCGATTTCCAGACGGGGCACCTCGGATCCACGCAGGGTCGGGTTCACTTTGACTCCCAGGGACGATGCGTGGAGAATCCTGTTGCACAGTGTTAGAACTGTACATGAATTTTCAGCTCTTGTCTGCCACCTTCACTTTCAAGTGCCCAGGGACTGGATGGGACACCACTTCGCAGGAGTCTCAGCAGAGAGTCCTGGTATTAGCACAGGAAGTCTTTGATGGCCCTGAGACTTCAAAACAGGAGGCAGGCTCAACTCAAGCCCTTGGAGACTCTTCACAATCTGGAATGCACAACAAAGTCCAGTCTTTGTCCCCTTTCACAAGCAGAAGCAGGAAATACAGGATAGCCCAACAAAGCTCAGTCAAAGACAGGGGCAGCACTTCTCCTCAGCTCTTCAGCTCTTCTCCTTTGCAGAGGTTCCTTTTGGTTCCAGATGTGATTTAAAAGTCTTGGGTTTCGGGTCCACAACTTATACCCCTTTCTGCCTTTGAAGTAGGCCAATTTTAAAGGAAAGTCTCTGTTGTTCACAAGATCCTGCCTTGCCCAGGCCAGGCCCCAGACACACACCAGGGGGTTGGGGACTGCATTATGAGAGGGAAGGCACAGCCCATTCAGGTGTAAGTGACCACTCCTCCTTCCACTCTAGCACAGATGTCTAATCAGGATATGCAGGCTACACCCAGGCTCCCTTTTTCTCACTCTCTGGAGAGGATTCACGAGCAGCCCAACTGTCAAATTGACCCAGACAGGCAATCCACAAACAGGCAGAGCCACAGAATGGCTTAAGCAAGAAAATACCTACTTTCTAAAGGTGGCATTTTTAAACTAACAATCTAAAAAACAACTTCACTTAAAGATGTATTTTTTAATTGTGAGTTCAGAGACCCCAAACTCCACATGTCTATCTGCTCCCAAAGGGAATCTGCACTTTAATCACATATAAAGGCAGCCGCCATGTTAACCCATGCGAGAGATAGGCCTTGCAACAGTGAAAACCAAATTTGGCAGTATTTCACTGTCAGGACATGTAAAACACATAAGTACATGTCCCACCTTTAACATACACCACACCCTGCCCATGGGACTACCTAGGGCCTACCTTAGGGGTGCCTTACATGTATGAAAAGGGGAGATTTACGCCTGGCAAGTGGGTACACTTGCCAAGTCGAATTGGCAGTCCAAGACTGCACACACAGACACTGTAGTGGCAAGTGTGAGATATATTTATAGGGATACTCATGTGGGTGGCACAATCAGTGCTGCAGGCCCACTAGTAGCATTTGATTTACAGACCCTGAGCACACCTAGTGACTTACTAGCACATCAAATATGCCAATCAGGGATAAACCAATTGCACACACATTTTAAATAGGAGCACTTGCACTTTAGCACTAGTTAGCAGTGGTAAAGTGCCCAGAGAATCAAAAACAGCAAAAACAGAGTCCAGCACACATCAACCACCCTGGAAACAGAGGCAAAATGTTAGGAGAGACCACACCAAGGATGTCAAGTCTAATACTGGGCATATGATTAGGGTTCAAGGTATACAATGTCTACTAAGGCCAAGGTGGATGGAGGAAGACTCAAGCCTCATTATTGTTGATTATCGATATGATTGGCATCAGCTGTTGTACAGTGAAAAATCAATAAAGACCCATTTAGAAGTGGTTGTCTTACTATTTGCCCTCTTTAAGTACACACAACACAGAAGGACTTCTAATATCAAGAGGCCCCAGCTGACCACAGAGCACTGGACTCAGCAGGAAACCTGGTTGTGAGAGTCCTGATGCCTAGAAGTGTGCCCTCAGGAGCTAGGGGCTGCAGGATTGACCATAACCAACTTTACTAGCAGTTTGAGCAAAGTGAGACTTTGACATTTTTCTATCTGCAGAGAACCAGGCAAGGCTTGCCAAGGAAGGTCATAACAACAAAAGCAGGTTTGTCTTGTTGGGACCTTTTTGCAGTGCTGGACACAGGTGCTACAGGATCTTGTTACAAAGGTACCTTGCCTTGTGAAATCGTGGCTGGCTACAGCTTCCACTTTTTGCCCCACTGAAGTATTTTGGGTGCCTAAAAAATGAATGTCAGAAGGTGAAATCTTGGACTGGGATAAGGTGGCAAATGTATCTTTGTCCTGCACAGAGCTTTTTGTGCCAGAACCAATAACTTCAGCAGGAGTTCAATTATGGCATATCTGACTCTGTGGGACCCTCATCAACCAAAACCTTGGACCTTACCCCTTAGAATAGTTTGACTTGCTTTTCAGACATGAAGTCGAAAGGTACAAATGTTGACCAGGGTGACATGCTTGGTGTATTCGACCTCCGCTCTAAGGTGGAGCCCTGAAATCACTCATAGGGCCCAGCCATCTGAGGATTGTTATTTTACAATGGTGGTTTACACTTTCCAAGTGCTTTCTGACTTAAAATGCATAGCTTATACTCCACTTAATCTGTTTTAATGAGGTCGAGGTCCTTTGGCACATAAATTTATTTGTCCATTTTTCTGAATGGGTTTAGGAATTTCACTGTGCTGTGTTCTTCATTCTAAAATTGCTTAACAAGTGAGAATTACCTGTAGCATGTGCCATAGCGACCAGGGTTTGAGGAGAGACTCTCATGGAACTGCTTTTTTAACCTAACCATTTTATGCTTACTAGGTTAGTGGGTGTCACTCTCTTCCAATGAATAAATCAATGTCTGACAGTTACTGTGTCTTGCTGGTGGAAATTCAATATGTTTAAGAGACATGCCAATAGCAGTCATTAAGTATTGATAATGAGCGATCTTAGAAAAAGGGTACCATCTATCAATCTAACCACAGTGTCATTAAAGCATAATATTTGCTATTCATATTAGTTCATTTGAGAATTTACATGGGATAAAATACCCCAACCCTATATTTAAGACTACTGCAAGTCACAGAGGAGTTCTAGCATTGTGCAGGCATAATAGTCAGAAACATTTATGTAGGCACTGTTTCATCCCTTGTAATGTATATCCCCCAGCTTCTTCTACAGTACTTTTCCTCTACTATTTCATAGCTATCAATGGGCCATATCCGTGGTTGAAACAAGTTAACCTTAATGGTATTGGATTGTATTGGCATTTAAACATCACTTTTCATACTCCGTGTGAGGCCTAAAGTACCTTTTCTATTATTGGACATGTAGCTAAAGTAAGCCATTTATATAGAGGTTTGCAGCCCTGACAATGTTACCGAGAGCTCCAATTCAGCTTTATGGACACTGTTCCAGAGGATAGTTAAAAGGAAGTAGGTTGTTGTTTTGTCCTATCTGGGAAAGTTTGGAGTAATGTGTGTAGTTTAAAGGTTGGGATGGAAGTGATGTATAGTGTTTTAGAGTACATAAGCATGTGTTTGCAGAGAGTGTAAAAATAAATGTAGCCTGGCATGCTGGTGTTACCATCTTTGTGTAGAAAATGTTCCAAATATTTATATATATATTTTGCCACTGGGAAGTTACAGTTAGGACCATGTTTCAATAGGAAAAGCAATTTCTGTCTTGCTTGTAACTTTAGAAACGTTTGTCAAATTTGCATGAAACTTAAACAAAAAGTCTCATCCACTTGTGCTCTTTCTTGGAATGTTTTGGGGTGATCTGTCAAACAGGGGGCAAAGAAAAACGTAGGGGTCCCAGAATGTGTTTTTCTTGCAGAACCTTTCAAAGGAAAATTGAACAGCAATGCCACAAAAATGGCTAAATGAAATTACACCACATTTAACAGAATGCAGGGTGTTGGTTCAGAAAGCATGTTATGTTTGTGATTTGGTGTAAATCTGTTCTGTAGTTTTTTAGAAATAAGGTTAAAACCTTTGTATAATTCATGCTGTGGAGGATCCCCGGAGCTGACAAATCTCAAGATAAGATTTGGTTGACTGCCACCACAGTACCAAACACGCACACCCACACACACCCACACACACACACACGTACATATATATATATATATATATATATATATATATATATGTACATATGTATATTTATATATATATATACTGTATATGTATATATATATATATATATATATATATATATATATATATATATATATATATATATATATGTGTGTATATATTCCAAAGATAGGCCTCTTATCTGTAGCTGTAAAATGGCTGAATTGATTTTAATGACAATTGACAGGAATGTAGATTATGGCATATTTGGATTCCTTTAGTAGTAGATTTAATTTTGTTCAGTAGCTTTAAAGTTCTAAAGCACCAAAACTTGGTGATATATTGGGACGTGGTATACCATGGTAATTTCATGGTATAAAGTGGTATACCACAGTACTTGCCGATGACAAAGCAGTATTTCATTGGCTAATGACTGCAGTTACAAAACTAAAAGGTGACTATGTTGTATACCCCATACCTTCTCTGCTTTGTGGGTTTTAAGGGCCAGATGAAGGAAGGCTTTTGCGCCTCGCAAACGGCGAAAAACGCCGTTTGCGAGGCGCAAAAGCCCTTACGCGATGCAGAATCACATTTTGCGAGTCGGTACCGACTCGCAAAATGTGATTCCAACTCGCAATTAGGAACGGGTGTTCCCTTCCTATTTGCGACCGCATCGCGATGTAGAGTCGATTTGTGACCGCGAAAGCGGTCGCAAATCAACTCGCAGTTACCATCCACTTAAAGTGGATGGTAACTCATTTGCAAATGGGAAGGGGTCCCCATGGGACCCCTTCCCCTTTGTGAATGCAAACAAAAATATTTTTTCAGAGCAGGCAGTGGTCCTATGGACCACTGCCTACTCTGAAAAAAAACGAAACAAAAAGGTTTTGGTATTTTTTCTTTTTGCAGCTCGTTTTCCTTTAAGGAAAACGGGCTGCAAAGAGAAAAAAAAAACTGCTTTATTTAAAAGCAGTCACGGACATGGTGGTCTGCTGTCTCCAGCGGGCCACCATTCCCATGAGTGCCTAGACTCAATATGGGGTCTCAAACTGCGACCCACCTCATAAATATTTATGAGGTGGGTCTTTGCGACCCCATAGCGAGTCGCAGAAGGTGAGACCCCTTTCTGCATTTCCTTTTGCGAGTTGCAAATTGCGAGTCGCTGGGACTCGCAATTTGCAACTCGCAAAAGGAAACCTACCTACATCTGGCCCTAAATGTTATGTAAATATAGGGTATTAGTGCATAGGGAAGATTGAGGCACTTTAGAAATGTATGTAAAGTCGGTAAAAGTAATTTTATTACTTTAAATATTTTTTGAGGAGTTTACAGAGTACCCGGGTACAACCTAGAAAGTACTGCTGCACATTAAAAAAAATTAAAAGCTTAAACATGTAAAAAAAATCACAAATTTAGGGGATTATTTATGAGAGGGTTTGCACTGCGTCAGGAAAAGTGACCTCTCAACCATATCTATGAGGCCACAAAAAGTTACTTTGCATGGCCTTGAATGGCCTCATAGATATGGAGTAAAACAAAGCAGTGTAAGTCTCCGCGTTGTCTTACTCTGCACCAGAGAGGCATTCCCCTTGTTCTTTCCTCTTCCTGCAGGAAGGTGCATTTTCCTGCACAAAAACAATCCTGCATGCAATGCAGACACCTTTGCATCAGCGTGCAAGGGTGTCTGCATTGGTGCTAGGCAGACAATTGTGCACCAACGCAGGGGAAAAGGACAGGAATGCATTGCATTTCATAAATACAGTGCATTCCTGTACCTTTCACATTGGCGTAGGGCAGCACAGCAAGACTTGTGGTGCTACCCTACGACCATTCCCCATAAATAAGCCCCTTAGTGTACTACAGTGTACTTTCAATTTTGTACTTATTTAACTTTTCTTTTAAGTGTATTGAGTACAACGGTAGTACCTAGAAATTACACCGTACTACACTATATTTCACAAATACAGTGTACTACAGTGTATTTTTAATTATTTACATATTTATATTTTTAGGCACTAGCGAGGTACTCCATAAACTTTTTCTTAAATATGGTAAGTAACAAAACTACTTTTTCTTACCTTTACATCCTTCCCTAAACTGCTTGATTCCTTTCTATTCACTTATAATACAGCAGTAAACTATATTTCCACTGAAAATACACAATGCAGGCTAACTCTGGTATTAGAAATATGGCTGTGGTTTACTTTTGTAAGAGCTTTTGTTATCTAATCATCTATTATTTTGTCATTCTGATGTACTGCAGTATACTGTGAAATTACTAACAACAAAAGAAAAGGGACCGGGAGTATTGATGGTCCAGTGTACAGTCTCCCAACAATAGTAACTAAATACAGGTACACTGTTCCAAAATAAATATATATAGACAGGGGAGACCCGTGGTCTCAGGAGCGAGAACCCTCAAGCATCCATTGGATGACTGGCATCATCATCGGGAATAGCTCCTCACTAGGCTGGCGCTGCAATGCCTAGTGGGCACCCCGATGTGGGGGCTCTCAGCCAACTTTTTGAGACAGTGACTAAAAAAGTTCAACTATGCAGAATAAAGGTGCTGTAAGTGACCATCAACAACAGAAAAAGAGGTCTAAAATTGGTTATTCATCCGTTAAACTCCATCATTTAATCAGTCTAATCTACAAGGATGAAGACCAAGATTAAAAACATAGTTATGAAAGTATAGTGGAGGATTATGCTCCAAAAGCCTTTCAAAATGTGTATGAAAAAGGTAGAGTGTTCTGAATTTTGAAAAGAACCTCTATAATATGGTCGACATGTTTCGCGTCTATTGGTCCATCAGGATCCACTGACGCTTCATCAGGACCTACAAAACTAACTAGCAAACCTCTTCGAAGCATGTATCGTTGATAAAGATACAGTAACACCGGCCACTTACTTAAGATGACTGGTAATACAGGTACCCACCCCCTATTCAAGAACAGGTTCCATGGGTAGAGCGTCTCTGGGAACTCAAGTTGACAAAATTCTGTCACTGGTCCTGAAGTGGGACCTACCCTCGGAGACCGCCGCCCGGAAACACAGTAGCACAATATCTCACTAAGTTTTTATGCAATATGGGCCTGATAAACAATGCTAAACTTACACTTTTGTGTAAGTTCATCATTGTTTGCTATTCACAAAGGCCTGTAACTAGTAGTATCTTTACCAATGTAGAGTCTCCACAGATACAAATATGAGTGTTTTACCTATTTGTGTGTCGGTATGCCACCATCGTAAAGATACAATTCATAAAATATTTTTATTAAAAGCAGACTATTGTAAACTTACACAAAAGTGTAAGTTTACCTTTGTGAATGAGGCCCTATAACTTCAAAGCTACTTAAGCACTCTACGACATACCACTCCACCCTATGCCACTTCACTCTACACTATTATATACTGCACCACTCCAATATATATCACTAAACTCTATGCACCATCAATTATGCCAGTGATATTATTGATGATGTCATAGAACATGTCAAGAGTGATGCAATATGTGAGCTAATTAGCAGTATTTGGCAAGGCTCTGAGTTATAGTTACTTTAGGGCACAAGTTATAGTTACTTGCGATAAATATAACTGGTACATTTAAGTGGTTTTTCTCACTTAATTTTCACCTAACTATAATATACCTTTAACCTGTGTTTTTTCAGTGAATTGCTATGATTTTTTAATGTAAGTTCCTATCAATAGATTAAAGGCAATTGGTTGGTTTTCTCAATAAACATTTCAATGAAGCATTTATAATTAAAAACATAATGAGCGTGTGTCAGCATTTTATTTACTCCTCAGGCCACATAATGCAGCCATAAACCCAAACACAAGAGATTACTCAGCTCCCAAGCTAAAAAGCAAAAAGCTTCAGCATTGGAAATTGTTTAAATTGTTTAAAAATATAAATACATTTCCCTGGGGTCATACTCAATAGACCCCAGGAAACACAGGGTTATTTTTCAATTATTTGTGTGGGCTGCTGCACTCCCTGCAGCCCCCCAGAGCACTTAAAACAACAGGCTGATGGTGCTTTTTCTCAGATTGGGGGATACCACCAGCAGCAAAATATATGTAAATTAGCCCTTGACGACCAATATAGAGCCCTCCTAAATAAATAAATGAGCAGCTTAATTATTCACTTATTCATTTATTTTTATGGGTGTCCCGCTATGATGTAGGATGCCCACAGATTTCATTTTTGATGGGGAGTGCAACCCAGATGACTTCCTACAAGCTTCCCCATATGCATGATTAAATAGTGGGGTACCCTGGCACCCACCGAAGCTCTCTGCAGCATTTTTAAGTTTGTGGGCTATGGGGGGAGCCCCAAGCCATACCAGCTCCCCTGCCAGCACGTATCCCAGGTGTGGTAGGAACCTGCATTGTCCACACCCGACAGGATCAGTTTACTTTTGCCCCTGCTGGATGGAATCAATGCTGTGTTTCTCTGAGAACCGTATGTGCTCCCAACCAGTAGGATCAGCTTTATCCTACCCCAGGTAGATGCAATTAGACTTCCCTGCCCACACTCTTGGTGGTAGGAAAAGTAGGGTGTTCAGGTGGATGAGGTCACCGGGATACTGTGAATGAGCCTGCCTCAGGAAATGAAGTCTCCAAACTCATAGAACGGCTTGGGGGGGCACATGACCCTTGCCCTTAATTTACTACACATCCACAGACATTGGGCCCTGGGGCCTCAAGGTGGCTTGGGGAAGGGGACTGCACTCCCATCCCAATAACGTAACCATTGGCCCAGGGGGTGGGGTCCCCTGGGCCTGATAGAGGCTCAGGAAGGGAGAGGGGTCGAATCCCCCCTTTAAATAGATTGTGTCAACCTCTCCCCAGGCCTTTTGTTTTTTTAAAGCACTGGAATTTGTGCTGTCTTTTTTTTAGATCCACAGACCCTCTGGAAATTTTGGGGTAATTTTTTTTTTTCCCGGATAGGTTACCCGAGTCCTAAAATAGCTGCCATACAACTTTGATCATGTGTTGGCAGCCAATCATATCTAATTTCTAGATCTGTTGGCTCTACGGCATGATATACTTATATTTTGTAACCTTACTTTCGCCAAAACTAATGAATGGCATTGCACCAAATAACAAAAGGCACGCATTCTGAACTAAGATCCCACTTTCTGCCAAATATGGTGAAATCCATTGAGCCATTTTGGCTACAGTGGTGTCTAATTTTCCTCTGGAAAAATGAATGGGGAAATCATATTTTGGGCCCCACTTTTTTTTCAGCCCCCAATTCATGGATCACCCAAAAAAGTTTTAGGGAGGAAATTAAGTGGGTGATACCTTTTTTGGAAAATTTCATGAGATTTGTTAATCAGCATCAAAGGTATAAGTCAATACAAAAAACACTGTGTATGAAATTCTTACTGTCACACCCTCAAGATCATTTGCCTTTATATTTTTTATTATTTATAAGAAGTTTTATCTTCCATTTGTTATCTAATATCTCAATAAATGTCTACTAAAACTATCTTCTCTCGAGACTACATGTTCGTATATGACTCCAGGAGGTAATTTTATTTCTAATTAAAGAGTAAAAATCCAGGTACCTTCAATGTGCTAACATAGCAGAAAACACAAATTTTAGTGGTTTTGAAAGCAGCTATCAAAAGTCAAAGCATATTTTTGTAAAAATAAATGATGTGCAACAAGACCTTTTAGGGCGTGTGTTACCTCATTGACTTCCAATTGATTTAAATCCAAGATGCTGCAGCAGGGTTGAATCACTGCAACATTTATTGTTGTAATTTCCCAAGATCCCTACAGTGAAATGCCTCTGGGCTGGTTCCATACTACAAGTAAAAGCCATCCTTTTATTTCAGGAGGCTATGCAGGGTTCAGTGCTTGAATCTGAACTGCTCATTGTCATTTTGGTACATTTTGGTATGATTTTCCTAGCTGAAGTCTGACATTTTTGGAGTAAAATCTGGGTTATTAATATTGCGTACCCTCGCTAGACTATCTAAATGGGAAACATCTATGGGGATTTTCTGTCCCCGATGAAATAGCTTGGGGGCTGATTTAGTTTAGATGTTTTTTAGTTGTGATAGGCTTGTTCTTAACTGGAACTGCAAAGTTCTTGACAATGATCACCCGAGAGGTAATAGACTTAACACCTCAACTCGTATTATTAGGTATTGATGAAGAGGTGTGTACAGACCAATTTCAATGGTTTCTGTTTTTTGTCATGGCTGTAATTTGGAGCTTTGTCGCTTCAGACTGGCTGAAACAGGAATTGTTCCATTTAATCAATGGCTGGCGCGTCTTCTTTTGATGTATTATTTGGAGATGGGCTTGTAAGCACTTACAAATCTGGGCCCCATTATCCCAATGGTTAGGTAGAATGTAGCTGGCAATTTGTTCCACGACGGTGCCAAGGAATAAGGAAATGTTTATAACGTGATGTCACTATTTAATTCTTAAATGTTTTGAATATTGTAGCAGTGTTTCTTTTATCTGTCAAGAATGAACTGGCTTCTTTTTTGTGTACTTAACTGTGCATCTTTTAAATTAAAATAATTTAAAAAACAAATAAAAAAATAATAATAATATTGCTTGCAATCCACCCTCCCTTGTGGGGCAGCTCTGGGTAGAGTAGGACTTGTGTGTCCTACGCTGTGCACACTGGGGGCTCACACCTTGGAGCAGTTTACCTCTATGCTCTGGTTGTGTGGTTCCTATTATGGTAATAAGACTGCGTATTTTGGGGCGGCAACACCACAACGTGTGGGTAACTGAGAAAATTCCACACCGTCTGGAAGCTGTCAACTTGATTCCTGTCTAGCTCACAGTGCCTAACCCAACCCTATAACTAAAATTGTTCACTATTTGAGAAACAGAAAACACAAAAGCGACATCTGCTCTAATCCCACAACAGCCTTGATCACTCAGCATCAAGTAACTCCCATTTGAAAGTAACTGAGATACTGGGTGAATCAAAGGGGTGGGAATACCCTTCAGGTACCAAGGTAAGTTTGACACAGATGCGTTGCATGTGCCCTCCAAAGTCACCTGTTTATAAATCATAGAATGACTTACAGAGGTTTAACAATCGCTTTGCTGAGAAAAACCTACTTGTCACTGTTCAGGTATTTAAAATCAAAGGGTGATTCCCACACATCATGGATATAGCTATCTCCTGACTGCTCAAACCTACCAACAGGAAAAAAATTCAAACATGCTGTGAATTTAAATTTCGATATTGGTAGTGAGATCACTCCATGTTTTAACCACACTGATGATGGTGTTTCGGCTACAGTAAAAGGCAACATTTCTAATTCCTCAATTTTAAGCATGATGTAACTAGTTTCCTTCTTTGTCATTATCTGTTGTTCATGTGTCAAATTAAATGTGGCACATAACAACTTAGGGTTAATGTGTTTCCAGGGCACGCAGCCACTTTTCAGAACTTGTAAAGTCCAACACAACTGCATGATGGATCTAAGCTGGGTTTGTCAATGGTGTAAAAATGACACATCGGTTTGAATAATGTCAATAGCAGAAGACACAATGGTGTTTAATGTGCGTATGTGAGTGGACAATGTGATCATACCATTATTGACAACAGCTAAAGATTTTTCTAAATTTCCCTTATCTATTTGTGTGAAACGTGTAGCAGCTTCCATTTGTGAAAGCATCAAAATTTCATTATATATTGCATGTAAATATCTTTTGGAGCATGGTTTTCTGGGACCTAACAGGAAATCTTGTAAGTAAATGTCTTCAGAAAGGAGATAAAAGTGTTCTTTTACAGCTGTTAGTGTGGAGACTACAACCATTGTTAACATAATTTAGCAACGCTGTACGTGGTAATGATACCTGAATGCTGTGTGATGACATAGAGAGGGTATGGTATGCTCGCTCTAAAATGCCACATAGAGTTGATAAAACATGCATGACAACCATTTGTGTCCACTGGCCACAATAATCACCTATTGGGAAGAGAAAGTGATGAATTAAAGGTACCATTCTGAAACCAGCCGTAGAGTTGTACTTCTGTGATGTTCACAATATTTTGCCAATTTTCAAACTTAGCTATGAAGGGAATACTGGGCACATTAATTTATTTTACACTTGCTAACACAAGGAAAGTAGTTTACTGGATAGTATCATTTAGAAAAATCATTTGCAATGGAATTAAACAAGCTTTAAATAAAGCTTCTGGGCCTTGCATCTGCCAATATTTTGTTCCCCAAACACCTTTTAAGTCAATCGACCTTTTTCAATATTCATAACCTTCTGTGGTCAACTGGGAAACAAAGGAATCCAAATAAAATAATCCAGTGTCTGTTAGAGTATTTTCCCTGCTTTCGAATGTGGCAATTTGAAATAATAACACTCTGCATGTTTAAGGATCATGCCCAGAAAAATAAGCACATTTCTCTACATATGTTTTGGAACTCCCCACCCTTGGAGTCGGACAATGTTCCCTTTGTGTGTAATTAAAATCTACCTTTGGAGTACTACCTTGATGTAAATAATTGTGTCCATAATTGTGATAATAGAACAATTCCCCGTAATTTGCAGTGTTCATATATCCATCTTCACTTTCAAATACAGTATAACATTCAAGCTTTAAAAGCATAGAATCAATGGTTATTACATCTCTGTTGTCAGAAATAACCCCAGGTGTATTAGTGTAATTCATGGAAATTGTGAAAACATATGGAATTTGAATCATTTAAGTAGGCCCAAATATACCAAAAGGCACTTTATCCCAAACAATCCCATCAGGAACTAGCATAGCAGAAATATTCACAAGGGACAAGTCTCTTTGCCCTCTGTGAAAGGACAAGCAAGGCTTTGAAACCTCATCCACCAGTTCAACAGCAGAGCATTCAGGATGATAATGACCATGTATCAGAAGAAAGAAGACAATAACAAAACCAATCCATAGAAGAAAATCAAGTATTGTCAATATTATCAATAGATACTACGATGGGCGAATCAAATGATTTTGCTCAAGCTTACGTATACCATTCGCTGGTGCAATAGCTGGTGCAGAAGAATCTGAAGTAAAATCATCAATGTCAGCAAAATAGCCAGAAACAGTCTGTGCAAAAACTGAAGCTGGCACGGATGGAAGAGAACTGGTAGTTGTATCTGAAGGTGGTTCATCATAAACTATTCCATCCATTTGTGTTGCACTGGAAAACTGCAGAATAATATTTAGGATTTTTCTAGTCAATGCAGTGGTGACTGTAATCAACCAAAGTTCATTCTCCATCCTCCCAAACTCGGGGCAATGATTTCAGTGTTGCTTAAAGCTTGAAGAGTTATTTCTTGTATGGTAGTGAGAGGGGAAATGGAACTACCCAGGAATCCTTGTGGTCTACTGTGCAGAATCGGCCACATGATGTAATTTGATGTGGTCAATGGAGATAAGGCGATTGTCTTTGGAACCAGGCAGCAGCAGTAGAATGACAGTTCTAATACCATGTATGCCAAGAATCGGAACTGGTGTCCTGTAAGATGGGTCAAACTCCTTCTTCATAGGTATCTTTTCTAAAACTAGATCCCCAAACATTAGAATCCAGCCTGTGGATGTTGGTGCATCTTTCATTCCCAAGGTGGTGGCATGTGCTGATGAATGCTCATTATGGAACAGCTGTAATTCCCACAAGTCAATGACACCTTCATTTATCTCAAGAGGTGTTTCTGCTGCCCATGCGCCAGGACCATCAAGATCTGTGACATACATAGGGATGCTAAACAAGACTTTGCAAGGACCACAACCTCCCAAAGACCTTCTAGGCAGATTATTTAATGCTCCCAGGACTCCATACAAGTGATGGAGCCACTTATGACCTGAACCTAGTACTCTAGCTGTTAAGGATTCCTTTAAGTCATGTTTTTTTCTCTCTATGACTGAATTTCTCTAAGGATGGCATGGAGAAGACAAATGAATCCCAAACCCGATCTTTTCCATAGCGTCCCTATATGCCCTGGAGGCAAAAGCAGGGTCCTAGTCCAAATGGAATGCTGCTATTGGATATGTCCCAATTAAGACTTGCAAATCTTTAGTAACAGTTCAAGTGTCGGCTGATTGTTGTGTCCACACCCATAGGAATCTGGAGCAAGAATCTACAGGAAGCAGAATGTATTTGTACGCACCATGTGAATTTAAGTGACCACAATGATCCAGGTACTGCAAAGGCCTGTTTGATATTAAGAGGGGTGTCTGTGGTTGGCGTTTTCTGGCGGAACCTTTAATTTGATGGCAAATGTCACAACTAAGCACATACTGCTTGGTCTGCCTGTATAGACCAGGCCACCAATAGTGTTTCTGTAGTAGGGAAATGTTAGCATCACCAGCATGGGCAGAAGCAATACCCTGATGTGCTGCTGTAATCAGATCTAGCCTACGATCTTGGCTGGATATCACACAATCACCCACCCGTGGTATTGCAACAAAGGCAATATTTTGGACACTTAAATGGTAGGAATGTTTGGTAGGATATGCTTTCGGTAAAGGCTTATCATCAGCCAAGGCATTCAGGGCAGCGAAGATGTCATCATCCACCCTCATATGAGAATGAGTTATCGCAGCAACAGAAGCTGTCACAAGTCAAAGTTGGCCGCTTCATCAGCCAATTAGTCTCCTATAAAGTGTATTCCATCACTCTGGTGGCTCAATGCATGTATAATATGAGCCCAAGGCAGTATGTCTTTGAGACCTGCCACCTTCCCTGCAAGAAGTCGTGTTTTATGGTTTTTCCTTTTGAATCTCTGAACACATTAATGCACCAGTAGTGTAATAGCGCATTAAAGGACTGGACACAATAGTAGGAATCATACAATATAAGTGTTGGAATTTCATGATCTGTATGTTCAAGTGCCAAAATCAAAGCTTTAAGCTCTCCAATCTTTGCTGTGCAATCCCCTTGAGACTGCATGCAGGTCTGTTGAGGGTGGAATTCACCATTCCTCATTATTCCACAAATAGCCGTGAAAGCCGTGGAGTACTGATGTCTGGTACCTACAGCTTATGTCAGTGTAAGTGATGATTCTGTGTCGGTCAAGAGGCATGACAAGAGTCGGCATGGATTATTCAAGTTCATTTTGGAGAAATTCTTGGGTCTGTAGTTTTGGATCAAGAACATAGTTGACATCAAAGGCAGTCAAGGAGGTAGCCAACTGTTTACGACCTGGACGTAATGCTTTTCTGATAGGGACATTGGCTTTGGTAACAGCCTCAACGGTTGGGTTTGGGATCACAATAGTGAGATGTTTTCCCTGGGCTAGTGGTCTCTCCTTATGATCGCCATCTGAACTGTAGTCAGTATTTTTTCTGTTGGTGCAAAATGCATTTCCGCATTGTAGTATAGGTGTGATTTGTACAATATGAGTACGGTGTCATCTTCATTGAATGTGATGTATATCTGAAACCAAGGGCACCCAGGATGACCCTGATTACTAAGTTTGTTTTCTTTACATGTGCGTGCAGATGTTTTGCTTCAAGCATGTCAGTCTGTCAGGATCTGAGAATTTGTATATGTTGTAGTGTCCAGTGTTGGCTTGAGAAATCAGGATAAATTAAGTCATAAAGCAGTTTCATGCGTTGTGCAGAGTCTGGTAGGTATGTTCTGCCAAAACTGAAGCAACCTTGCAAAGATTGCAGTTTCTTGATGTTGTTTGGTGGTTGAAACCAAGTACACTTCTCTTGGAACTTTGAAGCCAGACTTTTCCCTCATTTCAAATCACATATCCCAGGAACAGTACACTGAGAAAAGCTATTGCAGTTTTCTTGAAATTGAATTTGCAGCCATGCTCAGGAAATCTCAAAACAATGCGATCTGCCCTTGCTAGGTATCCGTTGAGGTCATCATCCATCAGATAAATATCATCTAGATAGAACAAAGCCTCAGGATCCATATCATGCAATATTGATATCACACAGGCTGAGAATAACACAGGAATGTTCTTATATCCTTGGGAAAGTCGACAAAATTGGCCCTAGGAACCGAACACGGAGAAGGCTCTTGGATCCCAGCTTTCAGGGGCTAGATTTTGTCAGACGTAAATGTTGGAAATATTCAAGTTCTTTGGTATTTTTTGTGCATTATGTTGTTGATAAGTGACTTTTTATGTAAGTTTTCAATGGTGAATATGTGTGTGTGTGACTGTTTAAATGTCTATAATGTAAAACTATTCTATAAGAATATTTCAGCTTAGCAACTGGAAACAGAGGATTAGTCATAAGAGATACATAGGGTTCAATCACTCCCTGGTACTCAGATTGTGAGAGAATTTCCCTCACTGGGGCTTTGGCCTTATGTTGTATTGGATATTGAGGTTGTATTTGTGGATTGGACCATATTGATATGACATGATAGGGAGAATCTCTATCCCAAACATTGTGATAGCAGTACATCGCTGGATTCTGCACCAGTGCCCAATCTGCGGCATAGGCTTCTTTACTGGATCTTTAACAAAGACTGAAAAAGAAGGCAAAATTATATCTTCCCCTTGTGGGAGCATTCGGACAAACTCTGGCTGCCAATCTTTTTTAGCCGAAGAATGTCATAGCTTAGTGCTAATCTTACCCAGAATATTACTTTGATGGTATGCAAAATGTCCCCCTTGATTTGAATTTGTAATTTGTAATCCCTGTCAGGGGGAAGATGTGCCTGTATGCTGTTTTGACTTCAAGGTACTCATTAGTTGCTGTCACCTCCAGAAGCTCTTGAAGATTCTGGTAAACTATCATGATCTATGCCGCGCTGTCTACCAGAGTCACTGCCCATGTCTTGAACTTCCGTAATATTCTCAATATGTGTGGCACACTTATCCAAAAGTGCAGCAATCTTCTTCTTTTTAAATTGAGGTTTCTGTTGTGGAAGTTTTTCTTCTGTTTTTATCATGATGTCCGAGGAGTGTTGTGACTTTTCACCTACTCGTTTCAGTGCTCTGATCATCCTTCTCTCTCACTCCGCTTGTCGGATGAGTGTTGAAATGTACAAGAAGGGCATGTATCAGTATACAGATATCTGTCAGGAGGCTTTACATTGTCATGATTTCTACCATTGTATCCTTTCTTAGAGGTCTCTGAATGCAGAGAATCTCCTAATTGTTTTACTTTATTTGTATTATTTTTCTGTATATCCTAGTGTTTTTAGAACCCTCTTGTACATGCTTGGTATTATCCTTACCAGATTTAGATTAAAGATGTGGCTTACTTGGTCTGCCCCCCAGGCTATCTTGACCCATACTAGCATAAGCCTTGGCAATAATCTTTGGCAGCTTGCGTCCCTGATCTATTTGAGGAACATTCCAGAGTCACTGGCATACTGCCAATGCTGCTGCTTCCCCTCTGATATTATTACTTAATATGATTGAGGACACTGTACCAAAGTTGCCCGTTTTACATCCAAATCCAGAGCAGGGGCTGCCCGTGTTCATTTTGTGTTGGTTTTAACACTTCAGAAGATTCACAGGTGGCGGTGTACCATGCGTAGTAGGATGAATTGCAGCAAATACTGTTTCCAAAGTTTTACAGTCATCTATAGAGGAAACCATTCCAAAGGCAAGCACATTGTGAAAATTCTATATTTATCTTCCACTGTGGGAAACACTGCTTCCAGAGGATTTGTTTTTTGTGCTATACAAAACAGAATTTCATTGTGTTAAGTGGTAACCTTACTCATAATTGAATGCACAGTCACTGCGTATCCCCAGCTTAGTCATTTGATGAGTAGCTGGAGCAACCCTCACTGGGGCAGTATTTAGAGTCTGTGACATGAATCATACTAAACTGAATTATTGTATAGGGAGCATAGGTCTGATGATTGTAAATGTGTATATTTGGATGTGGTGTGTGTGTGCCTAATTCTGGCAATGTAGGTCCATCATTACTTAAAGGACCTAACCTGATGTTTTGAAAAACAGGTGGAAGGGTGCCTTGAAACCAATTATGGTGTTCTTGATTTGTCAGTGATATCACTAAATATGCATAAGCTCTGTATTGTGCAGTTGGCTTTGCTACAGTGTACATGTGAAAAGTGTTTCAATTTACACATGGTGCAGGAAAGATGACCCATGAAAGAAACATTTCTGTTCAGGTTACTTCATGTGCCTCTACCACAAACTTAATATCTCCACCCCATTAAGAGGCTTATGACCTAATAAATGTTGTGTGAGAGGTGTTTTCATATTTATGGGAATTACCACTGTTACTTGTTGTGCCATATATACAATGGTAAACTCAGAGATAGAAACACCAAATGGGCAATCCATGTAAGGTTCAAGCTTGAACAACCTACAGAAGTAAGACAGGTACTACCTGTTTAGCTAAGGAGGATTTTTCCCTAATACTACAGACATCTCCGTATAAATGTAGGGTACCTTAGGCATGGGAGAGAAAGTTAATCAGGAGTTCCGTTAAATTTGGGCCTGACCAACATTGTTAGCGTCATGTCGTGTGGTTCCTATTATGGTAATAAAACTGAGTGTTTTAGAGCAGTAGCACCACTGTGTGTAGGTGACTGAGGCAGTCCCACACCATCTGGAAGCTGTCAGCCTGATTCCTGGCTAGCCTGCAATGCTTCACCAAACCCTAGAAAGTAAAGGTGATTCATGGCAACCCTAACATGACACTCTGACTCCTCAGGGAGGTCATGGTGAACAGATCATACCCCTTTTTCTCAGTTTCAAAAAGACTCACGTGCCATGGCAGAATAAGAGATGCAAAATGGATTTCAATACATTTATTGAAGCAATTGCATTCTGTTATAAAAAGCATGGACTGTGAAAATAAGGCAGATGAAACATAAATCAGTGATCAACATTACAATTAGGGTAAAGAATATAAATAACCCTGACCCCATAGCTGAAAAGGCTGGCAAGGGTCTGCCTGTTGTCTGGATGGAAGGCCTCTTGGTTGGCTGAAGAGTTAGCACTAGGATCGTCGAAGCTGTCAATGGAATGGTATACGTCGCAGGAAGGTAATGAATGGAATGCCCTCTGCCCCCGTTGGGCCTATGTGGTGTTTATATAATAAATCCTGCAGTGTTCTAACGTGATAATATGTCTAAGAATTGTGGACTGTCTTCTGAGCTCCTGGAGTAGCAATATGAATTATAATATCATGTACCGAACATGACAGCCTAGGATAGGGCACAAAGTGAAATGTGCAAAGGGATGATAAAATGTGCAGCACAATCAACTATGTATTCTCAGAAAAAGGCTAATTATTAAAATATAAAAACAACAAGCAGAAAGCTGGTTGTGCTAAAGGAATATGAAACAAATAAAAATAGAGCTACATGTAAAAGGCACAGGCTACAGGACTAGAGTTAAAATAAGGGTGTCCAACCCAGGCACTAAGGAGAACTCACAACACTCTGGATCCATGGAGCAGCATCACGAGAATCACCTATCACCTATGAAGTACATCAGTGACATCTTAAGGATTTGTGGGCCCATGGACAAGATGTATTTTGGGCCCCCTTATTGGAGCAACATTGAATTTATTATTATTACCCCTTTGCAGCCCATTCAATCTCTCATAACACTAAACAAGGTTGAATCATATATGAAACCTTCAGAAAAAGGGGCATGCAAAAACAGCCAATAGCCCGTGCTGCCTGGTGTCGGCCAGCAAAAGAGTATCAAAAGGAAGCTTGAGCAGGCCTTGATAAGCAATTTCTTTTTTACCTTGTATCACGATTGTTTTACTTCCAAAAACATAACAAGCGCGTTAATCCTATTGCAGGAACAACACAGTAAGGGTGACTTGGTAGAGGTTTAGTGGACTAGAACATACTATTAAAATAAGACATGTGCACATAGCACTTAACATTTTAGTTAACAGAGACATAAAGATAAGTGTAAAGCGAGGGACATGAAGTAAAGGGAGAAGGTGATAGAGATAGAGATCACAGAGAAAGATGTTTGAGGTAGGAAAAGTATATAGAGAAAGGTGATGATGCCAGAAGGGAGGATAAAGAGAGGTAGAAAGAAAAATAGTTATGTAGATAAAAAGAGGCAGAAAAAGGTACAAAGATTTAGAGTGACGTACAGACGTAGGGAGAAATAGAGATAAAGAGAAGGGAATGAAGAGGGAGGCAAAGGAGTGCAGTACTCCAAGGGGATAGGTAGAGAGAAATAATGTATGCAAAGAGGTGAGGTGAGGCAGCAATGGGTAGAGGTAGACGGGGGAATTTAGAACACATAGAGAAATACAAGAGATATGGAGAAGCATGTCAGGTAAAGAGAGTGGTGGGGAATAGAGAACAGTACATAGAGGGGTGAAGGGTATAAAGAGAAATGTGGTTTAGCATAAAAACATAAAGGTGAGAGAAGTGAAACAGAGAAAGAGATGTAAGGTTGACACAGAGGTAGACAGAGTTTTGAGACAGGGAAATAGGAAGAGATGTTGAGGTAGATTCTATAATGAAGGAGGTAGCAAAAGATAATTGAGGCGGAGGGGTGAGTTGTAATGGAGAAGGAGGTCAAGACAGTGATATTTTTATGTTTGTGAGAGAGAGGGGGGAGGTATTGATAAAGGAAAACGTGGTAGAGGAACAGAGGTAGCCAGAAAGGAGTGAGACTGAAAAACTGAAAACTGAAGAACAAAAAAGAAGTAGCCAAAGTTATATTATTGTAATATTTGAACATTAAAACAAAGCAAGCTGGAAGATTTTTCCTTTTCTCCCGTCACGCTCTCCTCTGCAGTGAAAATGATTAACTGTGTGAATTATTTTCAACAGTATTATGTTATTTTACCAAAGGGAATCATAAACGTCTTGATAATTGCACGAACATAGGTGGTCATTACAACATTGGCGGTAAAAGCCGCTTACCGCCGTGCAGAAGACTGCCAACATACCGCCACTGCCGCGGAATTCCGCCACAGCTATTATGACCCACATCTCGAAATCCGACAAAATTCAGACACCCACACAAGTCCGCCACACCAAAGGTCAGTGAAAAACTGGCGAAAACAAAACCTCCACTGTCACGGCAACAGAAATACGCCCACGCTATCACGACCCACGAAACCACGCAGCGGTCTTTCAACCGCGGTATTCTATTGGCGGTACACACCGCCGCGCTCAAAATACACACACCTGATACACATACACACACCACTCCCACACACCCATTACAATATAAAACACACACCCACATCACCCACAAACCCCTACGACCGATATTACAGAGAGAAGGCCAGAGAGAGACACCACGATCCACAAACTAGCAGCCACAGGCACACAACACCATCACCCACACAACTTCCACGCACAAAACACCACACACCACTACACATCACCACACTTATCACCACACACACCACCCCACACATCACCTACACCACCCCATGGCACGGCAAAGACACCCCAGGTTCTCGGAGGAGGAGCTCAGGGTCATGGTGGAGGAAATCGTCTGGGTAGAGCCACAGCTATTTGGAGCACAGGTTCAGCACACCTCAATAGCAAGGAAGATGGAGCTATGGCGAAGAATAGTCGACAGGGTCAATGCAGTGGGACAACACCCAAGAAATCGGGATGACATCAGGAAGAGGTGGAACGACCTACGGAGGAAGGTGCATTCCGTGGTCTCAAGACACCACCTGGCCATTCAGCGGACTGGTGGCGGACCCCCACCTCCTCCCCCACAACTAACAACATGGGAGGAGCAGGTCTTGGTGATTCTGCATCCTGAGGGTCTCGCAGGAGTCGGTGGAGGAATGGACTCTGGTAAGTCAAACCTTTAACTACCATATCCCCCATCCTACCTGCATGCTATCACAGACCCCCACCCTCGCCCCCTCTCCTATCACTCCAACTCCTCACAAATGTACTAATATCACAAACCACCCATCCCAACACCAAGCCCTGCATGCGACAACAAAGCATGAACACCCATCACTAAAGCATGCCCACTGCACATACCCATACACCCCCCTAAACCACCATCACACAAGTCCCCACATAGGAATGCAAGCACTGGGGTACACGGTCACCCACCCAGTTCCCCACCATGACACACACAGATGCAATAATTATGCTTTTACACCCCTGCAGGACCACTACCCAATGACAGGAGGGTCCAGACATCTCCACCCCACCCACAGAAGAGGCCCGCAGTGATGACAGCAGTTCTGTCCAACTGGATACAGATGACCAGCCCGGACCATTGTGGGCCTCGGGACAGTCGGTTCCCCTCACACAGGCACAGGCCACCACAGACCTTCCACTCTCTGGTAACACCAGCACAGCACCCACCCAGCGGGCCCATTACCTCGATCCCCAGGACACGTCAATCAGCTGTGTGTCCACCACTACAGGGAACCCAGGATAACCCACCACCCCAACAACAACAGGGACCTGGGGGCAGTGGGCACACGGTCCAGCGGACGGAGGCCCAGGAACACAGGGGAACTGGGAGGGCTGCTGCGCGACAGGGGGCGGACAGGCCAAGAGAACCCACTCTCCACGAGGCCCTCTCCTCCATCATGAGAGCATACCACCACTCCCAGGAGAAGATGGCAACGGTCCTGGCCACGTTTCAGAAGACCCAGCGCATGCAGGAGGAACAGTATTTGCTGTTCAGGGAGGAACTCAGAACCATCAGCTCCGCCCTGGGCACCATTGTAGGGGTGCTGAAGGAAATACTCAACACCAGGAGGGACACTTTGGCACTCCAAGGGGCCCCTGACACTAGCATGGACGATGAACTGCCCACCACCTCACCGGCACTAGTGGACAGGAGGCAACGCCACAGGACCACTAAACCAGCACCCCACCCCCTGCAGACGGAGAACCACCCCGCAAATGGTCCCTGAGATCCAGGAACAAGACAGAGAACGATGCCAAGACCCCCGCCAAGAAATGAGACCACCCTGATTGTCAACCCACTGACCCACTTTGTCACCCTGTCCATATTGGAACTGCCCCAGCTCCACTTCCGATGCCCATATGGGCAATGCACCTATGAGACAAATAGACTGGACTCTGCCATGGACACTCCTCCGCCATCACCCGTCACCATTTTACAACCCCCTCCAATATTTTGTATGTAAATAAACACACCTAAAGCACCAAAAGATCTGGGGTCTGTCTGTGATTTTGAAATAGTGTATTTGCAATTACAGTGACAAAAGTTCCAGGAAATAGTAATGTCCACATACCTATGTCACACAGCTCAAGTCCATGAGGAATCTAAGCAGATGACACACGTTGGAACCCACACCTGTGAAACTGTAAGTGAAAGTGACAACTCAGTGACCATACACTGGGTGAAAACGACAGACAGGATAGAGGTAGAAATTGAAAAGTACTTATAGTAGGCAGGAATGTATTCTCACCTGTGTTTCAATGGAAATATTGCTGGATGACTGAGTCCCTGTTGTCAATGTCTTCTTCCTCTGCTTCCTCCTCATCACTGTCCACAGGATCCACAGCTGCCACAACACCGCCATCTGGACCATCCTCCTGCAGAAAAGGCACCTGTCATCGCAAAGCCAAATTATGAAGCATACAGTAGGCCACGATGATCTGACACACCTTCTTTGGTGAGCAGAATAGGGATCCACCTGTGATATGGAGGCACCTAAACCTGGCTTTCAGGAGGCCGAAGGTGCGTTCAATCACCCTCCTAGTCCCCCCATAGGCCTCATTGTAGCATTCCTCTGCCCTGGTCCTGGGATTCCTCATTGGGGTCAGTAGCCATGACAGGTTGGGGTAACCAGAGTCCCCTAATAGCCACACTCGGTGCCTCTGTAGTTGACCCATCACATAAGGGATGCTGCTATTCCGCATGATGTACGCCTCATGCACGGAGCCAGGGAACATGGCATTCACATGGGAGATGTACTGGTCTGCCAAACATACCATCTGTACATTCATGGAATGATAACTTTTCCGGTTCCTGTACACCTGTTCACTCCGGTGGGGGGGGACCAAAGCCACATGGGTCCCTTCAATGGCACCTATGATGTTGGGGATATGTCCAAGAGCATAGAAGTCACCTTTCACTGTAGGCAAGTCCTCCACCTGAGGGAAAACGATGTAGCTCCGCATGTGTTTCAGCAGGGCAGACAACACTCTGGACAACACGTTGGAAAACATCGGCTGGGACATCCCAGATGCCATGGCCACTGTTGTTTGAAAAGACCCACTTGCGAGGAAATGGAGCACTGATAGCACCTGCACGTGAGGGGGGATTCCTGTGGGATGGCGGATTGCTGACATCAGGTCTGGCTCCAACTGGGTACACAGTTCCTGGATTGTGGCACGGTCAAACCTGTAGGTGATGATCAAATTTCTTTCCTCCATTGTCGACAGGTCCACCAGCGGTCGGTACACCGGAGGATTCCGCCATCTCCTCACATGTCCCAGCGGACGGTGCCTATGAAGGACAACAGCGAGCACAGAATCAAACAACTCAGAGCTATGTACCCACAGTCTACACAGTACACCAATCATACCCAAAATCTGGACTGTATGTGTGTTGAGAGTAGGCCTAGGTATGTGTGACGCAGTTGGTAATTAGGCCATGTGGGCCCCTGAAATGGCGGCTGCCTGACCTCTAAAGCGGGACAATGGGATGTGAGGTAACTGCTGGCGTTGTACACTGTCGCGGTAGGCGGTCGAAGAGCGCAGCACAATGCTGCATTTGTTAACATTGGACCCTATGGGTTCCAGGAGCCAATGACGATGTACGCCGGCTGTCACGGTACGCACGTCCTCGGACGTGACCGCAGCGGAAGTGACCGCCATTTTCTAACTGTTTAATCACTCGATACCTGATCTTCGACAGGAGAGGACCTACACTGCAAGTGCTGCTGTGACCTCGGTCTGGAAGAGACAATGGCTCGTGCGTCTGGGGAAAGGGCCCCTGCCTTCACTGCAGAGGAGTTGGAGAAGCTCGTCGATTGGGTCCTCCCCCAGTACACGCTACTCTACGGTCCTCCAGACCAACAGGTAAGCACACAGGGAGCATGTTGTATGGGCCATGCCTGTGTGGAGAGGGCTGGTTGTAAGAAGGAAGGGGGCAGAGTTCTGCGTGCATGAAAGACGGTGAATGCATGTGCCACATGGCAAGGGTAGGGATGTGGGCCACTCACTTTGACTGTGCAGTTGCTAATGGCTTCTCTTCTTCCCCTGTAAATTTCATGTAGGTCAGCGCCCACCAGAAGAAGGATATTTGGCTAGCCATCGCCAAGGACGTCCGGACCCTGGGGGTCCACCACCGACGGAGCACCCACTGCCGGAAGAGATGGGAGCACATTCGCCGCTGGAGCAAGAAGACGGTGGAAGCTCAGCTGAGGATGGCCTCCCAACGTGGGAGGGGTGCCTGTCGAACCATGACCCCTCTGATGTTCCGGATCCTGGCGGTGGCCTACCCTGAGTTGGATGGGCGCTTGAGGGCATCACAGCAGACACAAGGGGGTGAGTACACTATCATTCAGCTGACTTTGCACGCAGTGAAGGTGTCTGGGTGGGGGAGGAGGGCTGTGGGTTCCCCTAGGCCAGGGCGAGTTCCGTAGGCTAGGCCCATTCGTAAGGCATGGCCCTGTGGCCCCCCACCCCACCTCTGTGGAGTGCCAAGTACAGCTATTCATGCCCCTGTGTCATCTATGTGTGCAGATGTCGTCCATAGCCTTGTAGGCCATTTCCCAGGAATTGCACTGTAGAGCCCAACAGCGCGACGTAGTGCAGGGAGCTGCTGTGTCTGTATTGTCCGCCAACGGTAGCGGTAAGCCATGCACTCAACCTGTCTTTCTTCTGTTCCCTCCCCCCTTTTTTGCGGTCTCCCTGTTCTTGTGTGCATTAGCATCATCAGGCGGAGGTACAGTGGCACCGGAGCACGAGAGAGCTGCATCCACATGGGCATGGAGGCCCACACTATGGACTCTGAATACACCAGTGGGACGGAGGGCGAGGGGAGCACCACGGCGGTCACAGGATCTGCAACCAGTGACACAGACTCGTCCTCCGATGGGAGCTCCCTTGTGGTGGTGGCAACATCTGTGCCCCCCACTTCAACAGGTACAGCCACCACCCCCCCTACTAGCACCGCCCTTCCAGCAGCCCCTCAGCGTGTGCCCCGTGCCCGCTCACCCAGGAGGATGGGCATCACCTTCGCCCCAGGCACCTCAGTCCCTGCCCCTGTCACCTCTGCTGCCCTCAGTGAGAAGGCCATTGACCTCCTCAGGTCACTCACTGTAGGGCAGTCTACCATTTTGAATGCCATCCAGAGAGTAGAAAGGGAGTTGCAACACACAAATGCATTCCTGGAGGGCATTCATTCTGGTCAGGCTGCCCTTCATCGAACCCTTCAAACTCTGGCCTCAGCACTGATGGCAGCCATTGTCCCTGTGTCTAGCCTCCCCCCTCCAACTTCCTCCACCCAGACCCAATCCCCTGTACCTCTGCCTATCCCAAGCACACCATCAGACCAGCCTGCACACACATCACCACACAAGGGAAGCTCAGGCAAACATAAGCACCACACATCCCACAGGCACTCACGCAAGCATCACACACATACAGACACACCAACATCCACTGCCTCCACTGTGTCCCCCTCCTCCACGTCTCCCTCCTCCCTCCCAGTCTCATCTACACTCACACCTGCATGCACTACCACTACAGCCACTACGTCCCGCACCAGCACACCCACCACCACACCCCGCTCACGTGCACTCACCACCCCCACTACCATTTACACGTCCCCTGTGTCCTCTCCCAGTGTGACTGTGACGCCCCCTCCCAAGATACACAAACGCAGGCACACACCCACCACCAGCCATCCACCTGACGACAGCCTCCAGCGCATGCACCTGCACCCAAATCCACTAAAGTTACACCTCCTACAACCACCACCTCTTCCTCCACTCCCAAACCCCCTCCAGCTACCCGTCCCAGTGTGTCCAAACAACTTTTCCTGTCCCCCCTTAACCTATTTCCCACCACCCCCCGTCCAACTCATAGGTCCTGTACTAGCACCTCAGCCAAAAAATCTCCGGGACCAGTGGTGCCTGTTGTTACAGGTATGTGGAGTGCACCGGCCACCAGGCCAGCCAGTGTGGCATGGAGCCACAGCACAGCCAGTCCCCCCCCCCTGTGAAGCACCAGAAGTTGGACAGTGCCCGGCGGCAGAGGGGAAAGACTCCAGCCAGCCAAGCCGCTCACAGGGGTCCCGGGGGGAGTGTGGACTCAACTGTGACTCCTCCCAAGGTGGGGAAGGGGCAGAAGAAACCTGCAAAGTCTGGGAGGAGCAGCACGGCGGAGAAGACCGCCATCATCCTCGCTGTCCAGGAGGCCACCGCCAGCCTCATCGTCGCTGTCCAGGAGGCCACCGCCAGCCCCATCGTCGCTGTCCAGGAGGCCACCGCCAGCCCCATCGTCGCTGCCCAGGAGGGCCCCGCAAGCCACAGCCCAGCTGCCCAGGAGGGCCCTGCAAGCCACAGCCCAGCTGCCCAGGAGGGCCCCGCAAGCCACAGCCCAGCTGCCCAGGAGGGCCCCGCAAGCCACCGCCCAGCTGCCCAGGAGGGTGCCGCGAGCCACAGCCCAGCTGACCAGGAGGGTCCTGCAAACCACAGCCCATCTGACCAGGAGGGCCCCGCAAGCCACAGCCCAGCTGTCCCATGAAGGACCACCAGCCAAAGCCC
The DNA here is from genome assembly GCF_031143425.1 of Pleurodeles waltl. NCBI lineage: Eukaryota > Metazoa > Chordata > Amphibia > Caudata > Salamandridae > Pleurodeles > Pleurodeles waltl. The sequence goes on along the minus strand of NC_090440.1, from coordinate 758,777,819 downwards.
AGCTGGGCAATGGCGGACCGCCAGGGCAAGGACCGCTGAACAGGGCAAGCACCGCTGAACAGGGAAAGACCGCCATGGCAAGGACCGCTGAACAGGGCAAGCACCGCTGAACAGGTCAGAAACTGCCAACTCAAGCACCGCTGAACAGGGCAAAGACCGCCATGGCAAGGACCGCTGAACAGGCCAAGCACCGCTGAACAGAGCAAGCACCGCTGAACAGGTCAGAGACCGCCATGGCAAGAACCGCTGAACAGGGCAAGCACTGCTGAACAGGTCAGAAACTGCCAACTCAAGCACCGCTGAACAGGGCAAAGACCGCCATGGCAAGGACCGCTGAACAGGGCAAGCACCGCTGAACAGGTCAGAGACCGCCATGGCAAGGACCGCTGAACAGGGCAAGCACCGCTGAACAGGTCAGAAACTGCCAACTCAGGCACCACTGAACAGGGCAAAGACCGCCATGGCAAGCACCGCTGAACAGGGCAAGCACTGCTGAACAGGTCAGAAACTGCCAACTCAAGCACCGCTGAACAGGGCAAAGACCGCCATGGCAAGGACCGCCGAACAGGGTAAAGACCGCCAAGCCGAGCACCGCTAGCCCATTAGCGGCAGGGGCAGTGACGCAACTGGGACCGTCATGGGGGGAGTGCTGCACTCTGGGCACCAGTCCCCCTCCAGAACCAGTGGAGAACTGCATCCACTCTGTCTGTCCTGCACAGGATTAAGCACTCTGGGCACCAGTCCCCATCCAGAACCAGTGGAGAACAGCATCCACTACCTCAGTCCTTGGCAGGATGAAGCACTCCGGGCAGAAAGCCCCCTCCAGAACCAGTGGAGAAAGGCATCCACTACCTCAGTCCTTGGCAGGATGAAGCACTCTGGGCAGAAATCCCCCTCCAGAACCAGTGGAGAAAGACATCCACTACCTCAGTCCTTAGCAGGATGAAGCACTCTGGGCACAAAGCCCCCTCCAGAACCAGTGGAGACTCTTATCAACTTGAGAGACTGTGGCTTTGCACTACCCAGGAAAAAACAGTGGGCAACCCACTCACTGCAGAGACTTGAGAGACTGTGGCTTTGCACTCCCCAGGATGGAACAGTGGGCAAACCACCCACTGTAGAGACTTGAGAGACTGTGGCTTTGCACTCCCCAGGAGGAAACAGTGTGCAAACCACCCACTGTAGAGACTTGAGAGACTGTGGCTTTGCACTCCCCAGGATGGTACAGTGGGCAAACCACCCACTGTAGAGACTTGAGAGACTGTGGCTTTGCACTCCCCAGGATGGTACAGTGGGCAACCCACCCACTGTAGAGTCTTGAGAGACTGTGGCTTTGCACTCCACAGGATGGTACAGTGGGCAATCCACCCACTGTAGAGACTTGAGAGACTGTGGCTTTGCACTCCCCAGGATGAAACAGTGTGCAAACCACCCACTGTAGACACTTGAGAGACTGTGGCTTTGCACTCCCCAGGATGGTACAGTGGGCAAACCACCCACTGTAGAGACTTGAGAGACTGTGGCTTTGCACTCCCCAGGATGGTACAGTGGGCAACCCACCCACTGTAGAGACTAGAGAGACTGTGGCTTTACACTCCCCAGGATACATCAATGGGCATGGTGACCCCTCGCGGATCTGGCGTCGTGCACTCATCCGGCTGAGGTGCCCCCCTTCCCTTCCCCCTGAGGTGCCTGTTGCTTTTCTATCTGATGCCCCTGCAGTGTTCTCTCCGTCATGTTCGGGTATCTTGTGTGGGCCTCGCCCATGCATTTTGGGCCCAGTGGTCCACGGACTATGAATGGTGCAAAACCTGGACTACTAATCGTGGTGTATATTTTGTTAATAGTGTACATATATATATGTATATTTTTGCTTACTGAATTTTGATATATTACAATAGTTACACTCATTTCCTTTTGTCTTTGCATTCTTCCGGGGGGTTTGGGGGGTGTTACTGCAATGTATTGCTAAGCATTGGTGTGTGTGTTGTAGTGGGTGAGGGTTGGGGTGTTGAGTATGTGTGACACTGTTTTTTCCCTCCCCTATGTCGTAGGTGCAGTACTCACCGTGGTCTTCGCCGCTGGCGTTGGTGCTCCTCGTAGAAGAGCAGGCAGACTCGCCCTGGGAGAATATGAAGTTCCAGCTCCATGCTGTCCTCCTTCCTAGTGGAGTGTGTAGAGGTGAGCGTTTTTCATTCGAAATGCCTGTTTCCACCGTGTTTTTATCCGCGGGGAATCTGCCCCGGAAAAGGTGGTGGATTGGCCTGTCATAATAGTGTGGGCGGTACATTGTCTCCCGCCTGTCTGTTGGCGGTGACTGCCGCGCTGTTTGTCTGTACCGCCGTGGCGGTCGGAGTGTTAAAGTGGCTGTCTTTGTTGGCGGTTTCCGCCACGGTCGTAATTGAATTTTTTTTACCGCTGGCCTGTTGGCGGTCTTACCGCCGCTTTAACACCATCCGCCAGGGTTGTAATGACCCCCATAGACTTTTCCTGTTACAGCCGGGCCTGCTAGATGTACCAAGAGACGAGCAACCCCTAAGCTGGTCTGGTATCAAGATACTGCTTCTGCCTCAGGTCTCCTTAAAAGGACAAAGGCCTTTCTCTCCATCACGGAAAGGAACACTGCGTTGTTCTTCAAGAGGCGCTGAATGTCAGTGACTGAACTGGCCTTACTCCTGAAAGCCTTTGCAGGTGCTTTAAGGACCCGGGGAAGAATTAAGGGGATTGGAAGTGGGATATGGTGATACGAGAGCAAGAGGAAGTGAATGATCATCAGCATGCCTTCTTTTATCTCTAAACATACAATTAGTTTTACATTTGTTTTCCCTGTCCCAGCCCTTATGATTGCTGTGGATCCACCCCGAAAAAAGTATTGCGCATTAAAATGGAAAACAGATTCCTGGTCTACTAACTCATCCACCGGATCCATAAGGAGGCATGGATTACTCACAATGCTTGATTGTCTAATGTCTCTGTGTTAATACATGCATAGTTAAGATGCATCTGCAGGTCAGGAGCATCCATTTACCTCACTAGTCACTGTAGGTGATCTGGAAAGAGCCATACGGCTTCTATATTTTCCTCAAGTCGGTGAATTTGTGCGTCCTGCTACCTTGCCTGACATATGTAGTGGCACATGGTATGTATTCATGGTATGGCCCTAGGAGGTATGGTAGCATCCTGTGTGGATGTATAGGTAGGTGCTATTCATAGAGACGGAGAAGGTGGCCACAGATGTTTAGGAATGATTATGGGTTTCAATTGGGAAGATTCACTGCACCGGATTTATCATTGGACTTCTGCAATCTGTTCTTAAGTAAATCTGTAGCAGATTTGAATGGTGTAAGCATGGGTGTTGTATTATACATCAGTGTGGAGTGTGTGTGACTTCAGAACCCCTCAATTGTGAGGACTGAGATTAGGAAGTGGGATATTGGGGTAATGCACAGTTTATGCCCCAGTTATCCTCCTTACTCATAGTCCTATGCTTCCTGATCTCAGTACCGATTTTTATGATGGGATCAGCTTCCTAGTCCTGTTGTTTCAAGGTTATTCCCTAAGTGAATAATAATGATTACCGATATATAATCAGGGCATTTCCAAGTGCTACTCAGTGTATGAAGAAAGGATTTTAATCATGCAAATCATTTAGTAAAAAGTTTATTTTCTATTACAAACCATGCCAAAAATATTCACTGAAGTCTCTAGAGTTCCATACAACTTTAGTAAAGTTGACAAACTGGCATACCTAGAACCATTCATCAGAAAATAGAATATTTGTTTCATACACCCTACACACATAGCTACTAAGCCCATGTCAGTTATCAACTCCAACTACGACAACACTATTGATCAATCAACTTTGGATCAAAAAGAGGTCCCCTTTCTTCAATAAAATGAGAAAAAAACAACAGGATCGATGCACAAGGACTAGGCGATACCTCATGCTAGCAACCATCAGGTGCCTGTTGACTTTTCTTTTGGGAACATACGTAGAATTGTGAAAGAAAATTATACAAATAATTGAAAGAAGGGAGGGTACTGAGTCGCCAATGGACCAGCTAGTTATAGCACTTTTCAGAGAAGTGTAAAAAAAACACAAAGGAAAACAATATTTGTAGTCCGGCCCAGGAGGAAAGTCTTCTAATGACTTTGTGAATCAGGTAGAGTGCTTGGTGGGTTAATATGGCAAGAATGGAAATGAAGAACTGAAAGAAAGGAAGTTAGCGCGCCCGTTTATGATATCACTAATGGATCAGGGGATAGGTCACTGCTCTTTCAAATAACAATTAGGTCAAAATGGCAATCACCACCGGTACTGATCTGAAGGATGGCCTATTAATAATTTCATAAAGCAGGTACACAATTTGGTGGTTTACTTGAGAACAGGTAAAACATTGAGACAGGTACCAAGGTGCAGAAATGGCTAATGCAAAATTAAATTCACATTCTTTACCCTCTTAGTATACTCACTTAACTATACATTCTGCCGCTAATGGCTGTCTTCAACACAGAGGCCCTCATTCTAACCCCGGCGGTCTCAGACCGCCGGGGCCAGGGTCGGCGGGAGCACCGCCGACAGACCGGCGGTGCCCCGCAGGGCATTCTGACCGCGGCGGTTTGGCCGCGGTCAGAAAGGGTAAACCGGCGGTCTCCCGCCGGTTTACCGCTGCCCTTAGAATCCCCCATGGCGGCGCAGCTTGCTGCGCCGCCATGGGGGATTCTGACACCCCCTACCGCCATCCTGTTCCTGGCGGTTCGCCCGCCAGGAACAGGATGGCGGTAGGGGGTGCCGCGGGGCCCCTGGGGGCCCCTGCCGGCACGGCAGGGGCCCCCGTAAGAGGGCCCCACAAAGTATTTCAGTGTCTGCCTAGCAGACACTGAAATACGCGACGGGTGCAACTGCACCCGTCGCACCTTCCCACTCCGCCGGCTCAATTCTGAGCCGGCATCTTAGTAGGAAGGTTGATTTGCCCTGGGCTGGCGGGCGGCCTTTTGGCGGCCGCCCGCCAGCCCAGGGCAAATCCCCAAATACCCTCAGCGGTCTTTCGACCGCGGAGCGGTATTTTGGTGGGGGAACTTCGGCGGGCGGCGGAAGTTAGAATCACCCCCAGAGTGTCAGCAGGGGAATGTAATACTGCGTGGTCCATGGAGCTAGGCATGACCTCACTGCTCTGCTTAATGTACCAGCTATTAGATAAGAATCTGTGATAGGCATGGAGTAGGAGTTTAGCAGAGGCCTGACTTCATAATGTGGTGTGAATGCCTCTCGTAACTCAAGAAAGTTTCTCAGGAGCAGCCAGCTGAGGTGACTTCGTGTTATTTTTGGAGGCGCAAAGTGCAAACAAGATTGACATAGAAGTGAAAACACACTAGAATAGTAGTTATTGATTTTACATTTTTAGATATCCAGTAGGCAATTCTAGCCTTTGAAAGACAACAAATAAAAACATTTTATACAGGCAGAAAACTGAACTTTTTGGGGGGTGTAGATGCCATTTGTTATGCACAGAGAACATAATTGGAGATGGTGCATCCAAACAACAATAGGAAGTGATTTGTGTCAAGAGAGCTGCATAAGGGGCTTCATATAAATAGAGCACCTGGAAGACTGGAGTGTTAAACGATCACAGTTGATGTCTGTAAGAGACCAGCGAGGATTGGCAGAAGCCCAGTGGATAGCCTGTATGAGTGTTTATGAGGTGTATGCAGGAGCCCAGTAGATTGCTTAAAGGAATTGTGTTCAGTAACTCATGGCCAGCAAGCAAAAACTGTGCCCTATTGTATGCCTCGGGTACTGGAAATAAACTTTCCAACAACTTAGGAGCTGTGGGCATAGAAGGCATACCTTAGGGGTGACTCAGCTTATACATAAAAGAAGCATTTTGTACATGACAAAGGCACTTTTGTTTGCCCTGTGACACCAACAGTCCTTTTATACTGCAGCACAGTTAGACCATAATGGTGCTCCCTGGAGCCATATATTTGTGTCATAGTTGTCAGTGATATCAATACACACTTCAAACTTAAAAATACATGCCTTACTTCTTAAATACAATGGACCCTGCCCTATGAGCCTTTCTGGCATACTTTGGGGTGGCTTATATGCATTAAAAGGACGGTCTGGCAAAAGGTTTATTTTGCCTAGTTGAAATGCCAGTTTGAAACTGCACTACAGGAAGCAGTGGCACGCGTAAGGCATGTTTTAAAAGGGCTATGTTAGTGGGTGGCATAGTGAGTGCTGCATGCCCACTAGTAGCATTTAATTTACAGACCCTGAGCATATGTAGTACCATTTACTAGGAGCTTACAAGTAACTTAAATGTGGCAATTAGGTGTACTCCAATTTTACCATGTTTGAAGTAGAGGGAACAGGCACTATAGCACTGGTTAAAGTGACAAGAGGCCCTGCACACCACACAACCCGAAGCCATGTCAGGCATCAACAAAGCCATCCACAATTTCACCTCCTGGATCACCAAATGCGCTGACAGAGTCATCTATTCAAGCCAGCCAAAGACGCCAACACCACCAGGCCAGCAAGCTTGGACATTCCTGAACTCAGAGACACCAAACGCAACTGCCAACAACTATAGAAACAATGGCGGGTTACCAAGGAGCCCTCTCACATAGCCACCTACGAGTCAGCACTCAAAAACTACCACATCCTCATCAAATCAACCAAGAAAGAAACACTCACTGCCCATATCGACTAAGCAACCAACCGCACAAAAGAGATCATCAAAATCAACAAGAATTGTTCCAACCCTACAGACACAGAGACCACCAATCACCCAAACCATGAGCTCTGCGACTCCCTTTCAGACTACTTCCACAAATAGATCACCGCCACATACAAGGACTTCGAACCCCAGCCATCCACGGCCAGCCTAGACAACCTCCCGTAATCAACACCCACTAGCCACTCAATAAACACCTGGTCCCCCATCACAGAAAAGAGCACAACAGCCATTAAGGCCTCAATCCACTCAGGAGCCCCGACTGACCCCTGCCCCCAGCAGCTCTTCAACCTCGGTTCCAGAAAAATCAGCATCAAACTCATCAACATCCTCAACATTTCAATCTCCACGGCATCATTCCCGGACCAATGGAAGACCGCTGAGGTCAAGCCCCTCCTCAGAAACTCTCCAACGACCCCACTGACCTCAATAACTACAGACGCATCTCTCTACTCCCCTTCCCTGCAAAAGTTCTTGAGAAGGCAATAACCAAGAGCTCATCCACTACTTCTAACAGAACCACCTTCTTGAAACATCACAATCCGGCTTCCGAGCAAACCACAGCACTGAAACTGCACTCATAGCAGCCACGGATGACATAAGGACACTCCTACACAGAGGGGAATCAGCAGCCCTGATCCTCCTTGACCTTTCCACATCATTTGAAACAGTGTCCCTCAACACCCTCCTCAACAGACTCCACGACATAGGGATCCATCAAAACGTCCTCAAATGGACTGCATCATTCATCTCAGGCCGCACTCAGAGCATCCACCTCCCCCCCTCAACTTAGCACCCAAGAATATCACCTGCGGCATACTCCAAGGATCCCTCCCTGAGCCCCACCCTGTTTAACATCTACATGACTTCCCTTGCACACATCATCAAATCACACAGACTCAACATTGTCTCTTATGGCGATGACACTTAAATGATCCTCTCACTCACCAAGGACCCACTCAGTGCCAAAACCAATTTCCACAATGCTATCACTAAAGTAGCATCGTGGATAAGAGAGAGCTGCCTCAAACTAAACACCGACAAAATGGAGCCCCTAATCTTCAGTAACAACACTTCCATCAGGAACAACAGTTGGTGGCCTGCGGAATTCAGACCCACGCCAGCCTCATCAAACCATGCACACAATCCGGAATCATCCTCGGCAACCAACTATCCATGGAGAAACAAGTTAACTTAGTCACTGCCTCCTGCTTCTATATCCTCCGAATTCTCCACCGGACCTTCAGGTGGATCCCCACCGACACCAGAAAAATATTCATGCATGCCCTGATCGCCAGCCGTGATTTATGCCAGTATTTCCTCTGGCTTTATCAAAAGACCCCAAACTCTTCAGAACACTGCCACCAGACCCATCCTGGACCCTTTCCAAATGAGCGAGCATCACCCCTCCCTCAAACAACTCCACTGGCTTCCCATCCAGAAGAGATGCCCTACATAACATCGGCCCAGCCTACATCAACCACCACTTGAAATCCCATGTCCCATCCATACTCCTTTGCTCCACACCCCTCAAGCTCGCACACACACCCTGCAACCATTGCAGCCCCAGCAGAGGCCACTCCTTCCCTCACATAGCAGCTAAGAACTGGAACAGCCTGCCCTTCCACCTCATAACGGCCCCTTCCCTGTCAGATTTCAGAAGGAGGCTCAAGATGTGGCTGTTCGACTCTGAAGTGGCTACCACAGTGCCCAGGTACCCCTAGGGATGACAGTGCTGTGCTATATCATATGATTGATTGATTGATTGATTGATTGATTGATTGAGCAAGATGTAGTTTTGCATGGTTTGCAATTTTAGGTGGACCCATGGATTCTAGCCACGAAAATTAAAGCAATAAATGGTCCATCAAGACAAAAGTGATGGGATGGGAATGTTTTACTTAATCTCAATGACTTGTAAGTTCTCTTGCTCAAATTTTAGTGCAATGTAGTTTTACTCACTGAGCCAGAAGGAAGACAATCGCTGAACCAGTTTTGGACGTTTAGACCTCCATAGCAAAATGCAGCTTTTGCGCTGTGGCATATTGATCATGTGGCCCACATAAGGTGCCATTCAGTGATGCACAGCTTTGTGATCAATGGTACTAAAAGGTGCCAGGCAACCTATACTATACCATGTTTCATCAGTCAATTGCCATACTAGTGATGGATCAAGTTGCATCTATTGCAAGTTGGACAGAGTTACTACTGTGTCAATATGGAGGTACATAAGATTCCAATTGCCCGGATCATGTGCTGGGAAAATAGTGTCTATATTAATAGTTCTTTTCAGCAGAGAGGATACAAACCAATCTGCAGTGTGCAGAAGAGCTCAGTAAACCTTGTGTGCATGTTAGATGAAACAGCCCAAGATGCACCGCATTTATCTGGGATTTCATAAACCCTTGTAGCTGTGAGCTGGGATGGTGTTGTGGTTCCAATAGAAGAGGAAAGGGGGTCTGGCCAGCCTCTGTATATGGCAGGCACATGACTGTGACACTCCCTGCCCAAAAAAAACCCCATCCATCCAGCTCTCTGAGGCCGTGTTGACCTCCAGAGACCCGGCTGTGGTCAGATGAAGTGTGGTGCCAGAGCCCACCCATGAGAATCAGAGCCCAAGTCCCTGTGACGATGCCGCATTCAGGGCCAGGAGTGACCACGGCTCAGCTCCCTTCTACTGGAGCACATCTCTTGCTTGAAAGCAACTGCCTTGGGTCCACATCAGGCTTTGGAGACCCAAGTTGAACTGACATGGAGATTCAGCTGGGTGGGGTGGTTGGGCCGCCCCCAGAGATTGAGCTTGGGCTGCAGGGTGAGCTTGAAGGTTGGGGACTTGTGGGGACCTTCTTGGTGGCCTCCTTCAGTCATAAGTCAGTCAGTCATAAATTCCTTTATTTGGCTTAAGCCTTAAAGCCTTAAAAGTATAAAAACAATGAATTGTACAAAATTCCTTATAAAAAAAAATCTTAGCCCATAAACAGTTAATTATACAAAGTTCATTAAAAATGTCTTATTACATTATGCAATCACATACAAAATTCTTAATTCATTCTAATTCTTATCAACCAACTCTATTTACATAATTCATTAAATTGTTCTAACTTTAAATACATTTCATTTTCCTACTAATCCTTCAAAGTACAACGTGCCCACCACAAAGTCCCACATGTGATTCTAAGAAGACTGAAATTCTTACAGTTTCATAAAGTGTGATTTTCAATATGAAGTGCTCTATATTTGCTTTAAGCCTCACTATAATGTGGCAAATTTTCTATATTACCATCAGCCAATATAATTTTAAAATAATCAATTTACTTTTGAGACTCCTCATTCACCTTTGCTACCTACATTACACTGGGCCCTATAAATCCAGTTAAAACCCCTCTTAATAAAATAAAAAATTGGCCTAGCACACAAGTTACATTCAGAAACTTCATGTCGACTAGTAACTTGAGCGCTTTATCTGGATTAATAATATTATACTCCTTAAAAATTTGTCTTAAAAACTTCTTACGCACTTCTAAAAGCCAGTAACAATCCAAAAGTAGATGTTGCGTGTTACATTTCTGTAGTAAACCACAAGTACAAAGGTCCTGGGTGTTCTTAAGAAATGCTTTTACTTTGGGATCCCTATAATCTTGGTTTAACCCAATTCTGAACTGTAACACTGAGTCCCTTAATCTTGGGTTAGGTAGAGCATCTACATAGGGGAAATTTCCGGATTCCTCTATCCACCCACCATAGCCTGGGTTGAGATTTTACACTCCAGGTACTTCAGATCTATTTCTCTTGCCCTTTCCTTCACCATTATTCATAGGTTCTGTTTCTGAATTTGTTCTCCACACCACTGGTTGCCTGGTAAGCCTAAGAGGACGCAAATCTTTTCAAACCGTACTCTCACTTGTAACGCCCAGTATTCCTCGCTTGTTATTATTTCTTTTTTACACATCCTCGCAATCTTACAAATCCCCTCATCTCTTATGCCTAGCCAGAACTTCAGTGCGGCTTGCAGTCCCTGGTAAGTCCATGCCGTCATTTGACATTCTGCTCTTATAGCTTGTAGTATACTTGAAGGAGGCAGCGATAGCATTCGCTTTACGCAAATGCCTTCTTCTGTCTCCCAATTTAATTTCCCTGAAAATGTTAGAACTTCTACCCCATATTGAAACTGGGGACGTACCATAGCATTAAAAGCAGAGATAACCAGCTGGAGGGAAGGTCCCCTATATTTACTACTAAATTGTCTCAATCCCCAAACCGATGATAGTGCTTTATTTTTTAGGACTTCAATAGGATCTTTCCATCTCAAATCTGAATCGAATCACATGCCTAAATATTGATATTTTTTCACCTTCTCTATTTTTCCCCTCCTAGAAGGTAAGTAAATGCGCTCTTTTCTTTTCCTTTTGACATTATTTTCATTTTATCCATATTTACTACCATTTTTTTCCTTTGGCAATAGGAATAAAACACCTCCAATTTCCTTTGTAGCCCAAGCTGCGTCATATCCATTATCACTAAGTCATCAGCATATAGTAAACAGGAAACATGCACTCCATCCATTTTTGGGCATAGGCCTTTAACCTCCTTCAGCAGCCCTGGCAAGTCTGACAGAAATAATGTAAATAATATTGGGGCCAACACAAAACCTTGGCTAAGTCCATTTTTAATAGGGATCTTTTTTGAGAGTGAACCACTCATATCTAAAATTACTTGGGCCCAATTTTGTGTATGCAGACCCTGAAGGAGAAATAATAAATCCGAACCAATCCTTAACTGTTTTAGCATATCCCCCAATAGTTTTCTGTCTACCAAATCAAATGCGGCACAAAAATCAACAAAACAGCAAAACAGGCTTCCTCGCATTTCAGTTGATTTTTTTGCTAATGACCACAGACTGAAACAGTGGTCAATTGTTGAGTGCCCTTCTTTAAACCTGTGGTGTTCTACTGGTATCAGGTCATTTTCCTCTGCCCATTCTTTAATCAATCCCAGCAGTATCTCTGTAAATACCATTTCTCCTACATCTTGTAGGCTTATCAGACGGTATTTTTTTGGTTGTGTAGGGTCCTCCTTTTTGTGAATCGGTCTTATCATTGCTCCCTTCCAATTCTCTGGGAAACACCCACAATCAAGAATTTTATGAAATGTAGTATGAACAAATTTGACCCACCAATCACAGTTTTTTCTTATTATTAATGCTGGGAGATTCTCTGGGCCTGCCGCTTTGTTTAGTTTAAGTGCTACAATGGTTTCTTTTATCTGTTGTGGAGCAAAAGCTAGCCTCAAGTCCCCACCAATCTTCATAGTAGCTCCATATTCTTCCTCAGCGCCGGAACCTTTATGTACAGTAGACAAATATTTATACCAATCCTCTTCTCCAATCAGACTTTGCATAGTTCCTGACATTTTCCCCTCCCTTACCAGCTGCCAAAAGCCCCTGACATTCCGCGTGCTTATCACCTCAATCATTGTATCCCAATTCTTCTTAATAAATGCCCGTTTCCTCTGTCTTATGATTATTTTATAACTTTGTTTTGCCTGACAAAGCTTCTCTTCCATAGCCACTGAAGGTCTTTTCTTAAATTCCCTTCCTAATATTAGCACCTTTCGCTTTTTACATCTGCACTCCCAATTAAACCATCTATTGCTATTATTATTCTTATATGCTTCTCCCTTCATCTTTCCCTCTTGCGATATTTTTAATTTTGTTTTCAAGCAGTCAACCATTAGCGCAATACCCCTATTATAACCTTTGAACATGTCTTTTGGATCTTCTTCTATTTTTTTAAAATTTGGATAGTTTACTATCAGATCATTAAGCGCTTTCAAACTACTTTCTGTAAGTCGGGTCATTCTCCTGCGAGGGTACTCAACCTGCGCTATTAACACCTTTTCTCTTTCTTTTTGATTTTTATCGGATGACCGAATTGTTAAATGGAGTGGCCAATGGTCACTGCCCTCTAGATACCCAACTCCGAAGTCCAACACTTCTCCAAAAAAACAGGTATTTATGAATGCAAAATCAATAGGGCAGGCCTGATTGCCTATACGAAAAGTCTGTTTTGCCAGGTGATCCGTATTCAAACGTCCATTTAAACAGAACATACCTAGTGAACCTAAAATTCTTACTAAGGCCAAATCACGGGGTGAACATCCTACATTTGGGAAAATGCTATTTGGGATTTGTGCAGCTACGAGTAGTTCCTTGTACAATTAATCACTACTTTTGGGGTCAAGTTTGTGATTAAAATCCCCCAGCATTAGAGACACATATCCTACATTACCAATACATAGTAATTCCAAATCTTCCTCAAATAGACCCCGCTGTATGTCATAATCATGCATATACCCCGGTTGTATATACACATTAATTATCATAAGCTGTTTTGAACCTCCTATTGTATTGTAAAGATCTACATGACCTGCCAATAACCAGAGGCATTTAGTTTTTATTTCTGTGAACTTATTTGCTATTCTAGTTGAGGCTAAGGTTATTAGGTCCCCGGACGGGCGGCCTAACCCTTGCTGTGTTGCTCCCCTAAAAAGCCTCATAAATATGTCTACTGGTTCAGGTTCCTCGCACAGCCAAGTTTCCTGGAGACACAATATATCATACTTTTCTAGCTCTCCTTTAAATAGGTCTTGTTTTAAATGTTTTTTATAACCTTACAAATTCCCCCAAAAAATCAACTGGCTCTGCGCAGGGCTTAATTCCTAGTCCACATCATTCAATTCTCCCCCACTGTAATCATCAAGGGGCTCAGAACGATTCCTCCACTGTGATTCATTATACCCAGTAACTACAGTTACGCTTAGACTGCCATTATTTCGATCCACACACCTTCTTTGAGTTTTATTACGTAACAAATATACCCTCCTTTATTAGCTCCGTCTCTGCTTGCAGTACTAATCGTTTGATACATTCAGAATAGAAGAGTACTTTGGTCACCTCTTCCCCCTCCGAGTTTTGTATAAATCCTATTTGCTTTAAATCTTCTGACTCAATCTCACATAAGCTTGGACACAAAGCCATAACTTCCAAAAGGCGTGTATGATTCAAGGGTTTTAACTTCCTTTGCCGTTTCCTCCCAATCTCTCTTCCCCCGGGCTCCATAAATATCCACCTACATTTACTTCCATTTGGGACTATCCGTCTCCCTCTTTTTCCCTGAGCCGTTAGGTGAAATCAAAACCCTGCACTTCACTGGGCAAACTGGTTTATCTAATTCTCTACTTCCCCTTCTTCTTACTAATCTCTTAATGTTGTTCTCTCCCTCTAGCCCACTACTTAACCCTCTATCTTCCCTTTCTCCCATTACCCCCTCCTTGGTTACCCTTCTTTCTACCCTTCTTTCTTTCTCCTCACTGACTATCTTCTCCATAGGACACTCTAGGAACTTTTTGTGACGTGGCCCCTTGCTCTGGGGCTACTACTTCCCACCCTTGGTCGTGGTCAGTCCTTAAATTATTAACCTGGTCTGCCTGTACCATCGCTTACTACTAATGTTCTACTCCTAACGTTTCCTGACTTTCTTCGCTTCCTACATTGGAGTTTGTTGAGGGGTCTATGGGAGCTATATCACCTTCGCCACCATCTACGAATCCTCTTTATCACCAGCATTGGTTGTTTGGAGACATATACTGATGATTGACTTGTTGTCTGTTTTAAAGCTGTTTCCCCTCCTTCTCTATTTTGTTCGAGGGAATCTGTTTCTTGATCCTTTTTTCCCGGCACAGGTCGTACTAGCGCTGGCATACTACAATTAATTTATTTCATCTCCTCTGTTATCCCCTATAATTGGTTTTTATGTACCTTCCCTAAACTATTATTTGCTGTCAGTACTTCTAAGATTGCCTAAAGAGTCTTTTGCATTAGGAAAATTACATCTAGTAGTGACTCAGTGGGTACAGCAGTAGTATCCAAGGCAAATGCAGATTGTCTGCCCACAGGGGAAGACGGCAAGAGAGTATCCAGATCTATACCCTCTGCGGCACTTCCTCCCAACCCCCCTACAAAACCCCCCTCCTTTCCAAATCCGATGGAATCCTTTCCTCAGATCTTATACTATCCCTTGCATGAGGCAGGGGGCAAGGGGATGAGGAGTGTCTAGGCTCCAGCAAACCCTTACACCCAGTACCCCCCTCTGACTTACCCCCCAGGAGCAAGTCTCTCATCTTTAGTAAATCTGAAGTCAGGGACTCAATCCTTGTAGAACGATCCATTTCGCTCTGGTTAGTGTCAAACATGTTGTTCCCCTCTAACTTCTGTGGTGTGTTCTTTGACGTATTACGAGGCTTTTAAAAATATTTTCCCACAAATTCTCTAATTGACACGCCAAGGGGGGTTCCTGAGGGTCTCTCGCAGTTGTCCCTATTGACACTGGTATCTCTCTGAGTGTTCTCCTGTCCCTGTCCCGACGACTAAAGTACTTTTCCTCTACCTCCTTCTTCTTCTTGATTTCCAAACGATAGCCTTAAAGACTGACGCTCACCCAAAGACTCCTTTGCCTTAGGGCATGTTTTTGTTCCCTTTTTCGCACCGCCACATGAGCGCACCTTGCTCACCAGCATGCTGAAAACTATGCTGTTTCTGTATAATGTAGTATGGGTATTATATATAAATAACAGATGTCTCACTCTTTTGGATGTCGCCCGCAATAAACACACACCATCCTTTGTGTTCCGATCTACTTGGCTAATTAATTCTTAGGTAAACTTTCCAGGGTCCTTGTGGGGTCCTTAGTGAAGTACTATTTCGTTTTTCTACTCCTTAGTGGAGTTCTAATACACTCTGGTACACTCCAGAGTGCCCCAGTGCACTCAAGACCACTCCAAGATCCAACTGTAGAGTTTTCTTCCACAGCCTTAGTTCTTTAATTCTTTAACGAACACCCAGGGGGGCAGCCGCACTGGTCTAATAACAGCTGCCTCCGCCCCACCACCGGGAGGAGCTGCAGCGCTAGCTACGCACAACAAGATGCTGGACACTTGCCTTAGTCTTAGTCCTTAGGCCACCACTTTAGGCCATCACCTCCTGTGTTGCTCCAGTCCTGAATGGTCCGGGAGGTTCATCAAATACCAGGCCAGAGCGAAAACTGTTGACAGTAGACAGTAGACCGAGCTCCGTCACAGAGTGGCCAGCCCTGACAGAAAGTTACACACGCGGCCGTACCAGGGCCTGCAGAGAGCCCCCTGGAACCACCTCGGGCTAGGCAGTAGGAGCTGGCCCCCTGGAACGGGGAAGAGCCAGAGGCAAGCCAGACCCTTGGAGGCCGAAGGTCCAAAAAGAAGCAGGAGTAGGGCAGGCAGGAGGTTCGCCCCCCCCCCAACCCTGCTCTGCCAAGCACCACCGGGCACCACAGCAGCTTGGCCGCAAGCCGCGGCAGCCACCCTTACCGCAGCCATTCCAGTGAGGACCTGAGACAGAAAACCAAGAGCAGACCAAGAGGGGCTGGAGGCCGAGTCGCCGAGTCGCCGAGTCACCGAGTCACCCCAGTAGACCTGGATGGCCCCCCTCCCGCGCGGTGCTGCGACCACTACACTATGGTGGCCCAGCGGGTTCCACAACTCTGCAACTCCCTGACTCCGCCTCCGCGGCCTCCTTCAAGATGGCATCCATGACCTGGGATCACAGTGGCCTTAACACCTGACACCAATAGAGACCACTGTGGACCCCCAGATCGCGATGGATTGGTAGGACCCCCCAGGCTCCCTTTTCATTATAACATGCTGGTAGGCCCTCCTTCCACCAAGTCACATATACTGGATCTTGAGTAGGTAGAAGCCCACACATAAATAAACAGTCCAGGTGGGACCCTCCAGATTACGGTAATGTCAGTGTCCCTGGGCCCCATAGAAGGAGAAGAAAGCAGAGGCAGTGGCCGATCCAACTGTAAGTCCTCCCAGGTAGAGCAATAGTGTGATCAGCAAACTGGCCTTGTGGGAGACTCCAGAGCCCCTGGGACTGCATCAGAAGGAACCTCTCCTTAGTTGCCTCTGTGGCTATACTTGGCCTGCCTGAAGGAGTAAAGGACCATGCTCTAAAGCATTCCCCCAAGGAGCAAGGCTTGAGATAGCCCTGTGCCCACTGCGTCAACCAGGACCTGCAGGTGCAGGAGAAGTAAATAAAGGCATACCCACACACACCTACTATTGGACATCCCTGTGCTAGGGGTCCACAAACAGGGCCGACTGGATTATATGGAAGCTATATTGAACTTTTGAGGACCCCCAACTGCAAGAGAGAATTTTCTGTGTCAGTCACGTGGGGGATGACCCTTCTCTGAGGTCCCGGGATCCACTGGGCAGCTATGACTTACTACCCCTGCACTTAACACTTAAAAAAGTTTGTCGGATGGAGAGGATTGTGGTGAATGTGACACATACATGCATCTCTGGGTTGGCACACTGTTGTCTTCCTTTGCATTTTACACATCCTGAGATGGATTCCTAGCACTTCCTGACAATTAGCAGAACTGGGCACTCCTGATCAGCTAACCAACACAGCCCCTCAACTGTGTGGAAAGAACACAGACTCCAATGTGACCATGGCAGTGGGTTGCCACAAGATGGACTCTAACTGTAAGGTTCTCCTCCAGCAGGCCTCCTACCATAAAATGAAAAGTAGTGGACCCCAATAGCAGAGGGAGGGGGCCTAGTGAGGGCTATGGAGACCAGCTACAGTCAACTACCAGAAATGTTCTCCTACAGGTCTTCAGAGAACTCAAAGACGACATCAAGGGAATCAAAACTGATCTGCAGCATGACCTGTGGGGTATCTAATGAGATGATTTTGAAGAAAGGTCACACAGGAAGAGACTTTAATTGACAAATTGTATGAGGAAAGTGAAGTCCTGCAACAACAGCTTCCCCAGCCTAAACACCAGCATATTCACATCAAAGGTATCCCTAACAGTGTCCTCAAGGCCGTCATACTGAAATATGCTAAAGGCCATTTTGATGTGATCACTTGGTCATGAATAGAGACAAGAGTGACTCATCTAACAGAGCTAGGAAGCAAATCCCTGATGTCCAAGCTCACATCCACTATTATTCAGATAGGGAATCAATCATGTGCAAAGTACAAGTGGGAGGGCACTATTTCTTTCAATGGCTCACAGCTTCTCCTTTTCCAGGACCTTTTTTGCAACAATGTTGTTGAAGAGAGGATCTTTTAGGCCCATCACAGATTTCCTGATCTCCCATGACACAAAATGCAGATTGGGCCTCCTATTCCCTTTCACCTTTTCATGGAGGGATCACTCTTGGACACAAACTCACTCAGAGAAGCTAAACAGATCTTTGGCCTACCACTGGAGGAAGGCAAAGACCAAGAAGGGGTAGAGAAGCAAGGATCTGTGAACGGGAGTGACATACAGTCACAAAACACTCCAGTGGTTGTCAATAAAGTGCATCTGAGATTGAAACTATCAAGGAGTACTGTTTTACTAACCATTATAATGAGGTGTGAATTAGATTCAGATGGAGGGGCTCCCATCATGCTTCATGGTTGAGACTGCTTCCTGGTGAATGAGGGCATGTTCCAAGATAGCAGGCGTCTAACAGCCCACATACTGATGTCGGGATCCTGCTCTTTGTCCCTGGCATCTTGACTTCAAGGTCCCAGCCATAGCCAGCCTCGGGAGGGAGCATGCTCTGCAGGTTTATGCCACCATTATTCCTGCTCCTCCTCCTGAGAATTGGAGTCATGGGCTGGAGCAGCATGCTGCCACTGGGCCCAATGGACAATAAACGCACCTCCCTCCTACACCCGCTTCTGATTTTTGATTGTCACTACGAGTGTGCCCAGCCCAGGAGAACACAATCAGAGGATGAATTGAACAGTGGAGCAAATGAATGTATTAGGGCTACTAGCCACAATAGCGGTGGCGCTTATGCAAAGAGGTTTGCTTTGACTGGCTGATAGTAAGATACATTCTATAGTATATGAATAATACTACCTGAACCAGCAGCTCTAGCAACCTCCCTAGCCATAACTACTAGCAGTCAGCAGCAAGCTGTAAAAGCTGTAAGAAGAGGGCCATTCAAACAGGGCACCAGGGGCTCCACCAAATTGAAGTGGCCCTGGTTTTTGGACATTCATGCCCTCATTCTGACCTCAGTGGTCTTCATGAAAGACTGCTGAGGTCCAACCGAACCGAAGACCGCCAGTGATGGTGGTCTTCCGCCAACCATATTATGACTGGTGGCGACCCTCTGCCATTTTCTGGTCGGAGAGCCGCCAACAGCCATACTGGCGGTCGGCGGTGCAGTGGAGGTTGCTCCTCCGTCACGGCCACGTCATCAGAACACCGCCCACTAAATTACGTGCCAGTATTCGGTGTGGCGGTGTTCTGGTGATGGGGTGCTGGCAGCGGAGCAGTCCCCATGGAACCAGTTCCCTCCCGGAGGACCACCGAGGCAGGTAAGGTGATCGTCCGACAGGGGAGGGGGGTGGGGGGTGTTGTGTGGTGTGTGCGTGAATGGGGGTGTGAGTGTTTAGAGGGGGTGTGTGGGTGCATGTATTTTTGCGGGGGTGTGATGTGTGAAGTGGGGATGTAACATGTATGTATGTGTGCAGGTGTGCATGTATGTGCGCTTGTATGTGTGTGAGTGGTGTGCGTGCGTGAGTGGGGGGTATGTTTGGGGGGCCTATGGAGGTCTGGAGCGGGGGAGGGGAGAGGGCCCTACCACCTTTGAGGGGTGTTAGTGGGGTCGTGGGTGTTTGGGGTGGACTCTTGGGAGGGGGAGGGTGGAGGGGGAGACCCCTTTCGCCATGGTTTTTGTGGCAGTTAAAAAACCACGAAATCCATGGCGGTATGCAGGGTCATGATCCCGCAGGCGGACTAGTGACGGCCGCCGGGCGGAGACTGTTGTCTCCAGCCCGGCGGTCGTTACTGCCATGGCGGGCCTTGTGGTACATTGGTGGTTTAGCATGTGCCAAACCGCCAATGTCATAATGTGGTGGTAATTACCACCAGCCTGTTTGCAGTCCTACCACCAACATTACACCATCCGCCAGGGTTGTAATGAGGGCCTCAGTGTCTTATTTGCAGGGCTACATCGTACTCAGTCTCACATCGAGCCTTGTGATTTTGTGTGGCTGGGTCGAAACGCGCGATCTCACTAGGATCCCATCCCCTCCAGGTGGAGGGAACCCACTGTGTATTGCAGAGACAGTCTGTGTAGCAGGGGATGTGGCTTGTGACCCCCCGGTATACCTCATAACCTCCCTGGAAACACATCATTGAAATCCTTGCCATCTGTTCCTTAATCTACAAATAATCTACTTTGTAGTTCTACTCTACCCCCACCCCGGTGTCAAATGAAGTAATTTTCCCAAGACATTGCAGAAAAAGCACATGTGTCTGGCAAAACCATAAGGGGAGCCAAGCATTATGTCCATACAACATCTATACCGATGCAGGGGATCAAGGCCCCAGAGGTGGTGCAGCAGATTACTTGCCCAAATGGACTGCTTCAAGAGGGGACTCCCCAAGAGAAGGTGACAGAGAGGCTTAAAGCAGCCTTCATGGAAATGCCCAACTAAACCTGCTTTATCAGTCCCTCATTATCTGAACTGTCCCTGGATATATCTCCCAGAGGAGAGGACAGGCAAGAGATGGCCACAAAGGAAAATCTTGGGGCTCACTCAAGAAAGGCACCAACGTCGCACCCTCAGAATCCATCTCCACAGCCATCCTTCAGATCCAGTCTCTGTGACCTTGTCAACGCTTCCAGCAAATCTCCACTCAGCGATGCTTTTATACTAAAGAAATTGCCAACATACCCTATATTCAAAACATCTGAAACCTTAGGTGGGGGGAGTAGTAATTCTGTTGGGGGTCCTAATTCCCCTCAGGTCCAGCCAGCAGCAATGGACCAAATGCTTTTGTCATACTCAGCTTGATCTCCACTGACTGAGGAGATCCTGCATCAAATACTAAGTGAAATCAGGGAAATTAAAATCTCACAGGAGAAGGCCAAAAAAGAGACAAATGATCAGCTAGTCCAGATCAACTCCAACAATCGGCTCATTCAGCTACTCACCTCTTGGGTCACTGAAGAGAAGCAAAATGTTTCTGACCTAGAAGACTTTAAGCATAAACAAGACTCCACAACTTTAAAACTCCAATCAGAATTAGACGAGCTACCATTGAAACTTGAAGATGTCGAAAATAGGTCTCTGCTTTCCGACTTGCGATTTGTTGGAATCCTTGAGGGCTGAGAAAATGGCCAGACTGTTATCCTATTAATAATAGTTCACATCATTAAATATGTGTGGCCAGAAACAGTAACTATAGACATGGAACTCACAATCACTCTGGCACACTGTTTTCCTGCAGTTTAGCCACAAAGTTCAAAATACTGTCTTTGTGAACTTTGGTGACATTCATGTGAAGGGACAAAGCTTATCATACCCAGAAAAATATTCTTTCAAAACTTTTTCTGAAGTCTTTATCCACAGCACTGCAGCGCAAGGAGGTCAAATATATGATTGATAACATTTGAAGCCAAGGTGCCCCAGCAGGGATTTTTCAGCAATATAAATTGAAAGTTCTTTACAAGGGCCTATCACAAATTCTTCTCACAGTGGATCAGGCTGAGGACTTTCTACGTTCAATTCAAAAGTCTGAGGTGGGTGGAGGTTGGCTGGGATACATAATATATGATGTAGCACTCCTTTATTTAATATAGTCTCAAGCTATGTGTATTTTGGTTTGCTCTGATGTAGTATCTGATATATTTTGGTGCATGTTGTCCAAATCAGTACGTTTTGAATGGTTGCTTAGCAGACTGGTTTGCCTTCGAATATCCACCATTGCAATCACCTGGCAGTCACCTAAGGGCACTCGCCTAGGGAGAGAGGATGAGAGGGAGGTGTGGGCAGGCAGCTGCTTCAAAGGGAGGCCGTGACGGGTGTGGCTCTAGGGGCAAAGAAGGTGGGGTGTGGAGGGCAGGGTCACTTTGGGGCAGAAAAACTCAGGTAGAAAAGTCTGGAAGCATTTATCTTTGGAACGAATAGCCACTAATGAATGGTTACAGCAAGATTAACATTAAAGCCACAGCTAAACAACTCTGGATCCCAAGTTTCGTTTAACATGCATACTATGTATCTGCTAGTGCAGCAGTTCGGGGGGTGGCACTCTTGATCCCACAAGATTTTCCAGGTGAAGTGCAGCAAGTATTAAGGGGCATATTTATACTTGTTTTGTACCGAATTTGCATCATTTTTTTTTTACGCAAATTTGGTTCAAAACTAACTCCATATTTATACTTGGGCGCTAGACGAATCTGGAGTTAAAGTCATTTTTTGGACATGGAAACCTACTTTGCGTCAATGAGATGGAAATTAGGTGTTCCAGTGCAAAAAATGACTCTATGGCCTTAGTGCCGTATTTATCCCCCCATGCTAAAATCACTCATGGGAGGGGTCAAAAAATGGTGCAATGCTTCCTTTGGACCATTTTCTAACGCCTGGTCAGTGCAGTTGATAGGGGACCTGTGGGCCTATTTACATGGTGGAACACCATGGACTAAGCGCCCAGGTGCCCTACCCAGGCCCCAGGGACACCCCCGCCCACACCAGAGGTACAGCAAAGGATGGGGGACCCCATCCCTGGTAAGTATAGGTATGTACAGATAAGTATTTTATTTTATTTTTTAAAGTGCCATGGGGGCCCTGAAATGGGCCCCCATACATGGCACTGGGTGCAATTGAGGTTATGGGCATGACTCCTGTATTTTCCAAGTCAGGAGTCATGTGGTATGGATGGTTTTGCATCATAAAATGACTCTAGGCAGGTTAGAGTCTTATTTTTTTACTCTAACCTGCCTATTGTCATTTTTTGGTGCAAACCCCCCTTCTTCCATATCGCCAGCCCCACCCAACTAAAGTCATTTTTTTTTACACTAGCCTACCCTTTGCACCGGCTTGCACCATTCCATAAATATGGTGCCCGTCTGGTGCACAGAAAAGTTGCAAGCCGGCAATAAACTTTTTGCCACAAAACTGCATTAGTGCAGTTTTGCACCAAAAAGTATAAATCAGGGCCCAAGACACCAGAGGGCAAGGTGGATTTTGGTTAGCGTCAAGGCACACAAACAGCTTATCCGTCTTTTGAGCTATTATGGCCCAATTGAATACAATGTTTACTCCCTCAAAGAATTTTACAGCCTTTTACTTTGACTAAATGGATTATTGGCAATGGGGGTAGACTTTAGTATCATTCAGGATGTTAGATTACACTGCTTTTGCAATGATAAGCAACAAAATAAGGTGAGCTCATCACGTTTCTTAGCTAAATTGAGAAGTGACTTTGCTTGAATTGATCTTTTGTGGGACAAGCACTCTCAAGGGAGAGAATTTCCCTGTTCTCGAAGCGCTTTAATTTTGCTTCAAGAATGTGTTTTTTTAAGTATCTCATAAGTGGTGCAGAAATAGATCAGGTCTAATATCAACCCCCTTCCCTAATCATTGGGCCCCCTCTTTAAATGTGTCACTGAGTGATCGGCGGGACAAACAGCCTCGATGGTCCCTCAATAAATCACTGTTAACAGATTAAAGCTAGGTTATGCTCACGCTTTCAGCTATTGATGAATTCTTCCTCAGAAATATAGGCACAGCCTCTACATTCGCAGTCTTGGGGCTTTTAAAGCCTTCATTCAGAGGGAGGCAATCTCTTTCATGGCCCAAGTCAAGAAGTCAGGGGGCGAACAGGCTGTGGCCCTACTCTGTGAGCTCGATCAGGCCATGCTTGCCCATTGCACACTTCATACATTGAGTACCAGAGCCAAGGTCTCAAAAGCAAGCCATGATTTAAAAGCTCATTAAACATATAGCAAACTAGTTAATCAAAATACATGTTTTCAAAAGTACTATGAGATAAGTGAGCATGCTGGGTGCTTTTTGACATGGTCAGTGAAGAAAAAAGGAACAATGATACTATCAAAACAATTTTTGATGAGGCGAAGAATCAAACGGTTACTCAGCCTAACCATATTGACAAATTATTCCTCGACCACTGCACAGGGTTATACGCTTCAACTAATAACTCCACAGCTGAGCGCATTGAGGAATTCCTGCACTCAATTGGACTACCTCTTGTAAGTAGTGACCTTCAGACCACAGCTCCCATCACACTGGCCAGGGTTAAAGATGCAATAAAATCATCTCCCAATGCCAAAGCATATGGAAGTGATGGCCTCCCAGCCAAAATGTGTAAGTTGTTCAAAGCCCAAGTAGCTACATTTTTAGGTACTGTCTTTAATGAATCTTTGGGAGGGTGTGATGTACCTATTTTTATTTTTACAGAAGCTGTGGTTATCAGTTTCCTTCAAAAAGATAAACCTCCCAAAATAACAGGGTCAGACCATTCTATTAGCCTATTAAACAGGGGTTATAACGTCTTTGTAAAAATCATAATGGCTAGCCTTAGCCCCCTTAGCTCAAATTGTGGCGCATTCTGACAAAACTGGATTTTTACCTAGATTTTTACCTGGATACTGTCCAATGCCAACTTTCTAATGCAGGCTGTCTATTCAATATAAAGGCACCTATCATCATGCTCGACGCCAAAAAGACATTTGACCTAGTGCAATGGGAGGGGCTGTATGCCATACTGTTACGCTTTGGCTGTTCCTCAACATTGGTTAATCTATTGGATCATCTATATAAAAAATCAAAAGCTAAAATTGTAATACATTTCCAAATGATGGGGCGTGACAAGGGTGCCCTATCTCCCCATTTTCTTTGCTCTTTTTATGAAGCCTTTGGCAGCCGCATTAAGGCAAGATCCACAGATCAGGTCGCCACTCTAAACGGCATTCAAAATAAGTGCTCTTTGCAGATTACGGCCCTCATTCTGACCCTGGCGGTCGGCGGAGAGACGGCGGTCGGACCGCGAACAGACCGGCGGTATTAAAAATGGCATTCTGACCGCGGCGGTCCCCGCCGCGACCGACCGCTACTTCTCCACTCCGACCGCCGCAGCGGTCATGACCGCGGGGCTGGAGTTTGCGCACTCCGGCCCGGCGGTCGTCCCAAGACCGCCAAGGGTATTATGACCCTGCCTACCGCCGCGGTTTCTTGCGGGCGGGAACCGCCGTGCGAACCATGGCGGTAAGCACTATCGGGGCCAGGAAATTCCTTCCCTGGCACTGATAGGGGTCTCCCCCACCCCCCACTACCCACCCGAGTCCTCCCCCCACACCCTCCACCCCCCTGCCACCCCCCAGAGGTGGTACGAACCCCCTCCCCACCCCCACCCCGACATGCACATACATGTACCCCGACATGCACACACCCCCAACATGCACATATACACACCCCCTACACACACATACACAACGGGGACACATACCCGCACACATACATGCCGACATGCGCACCTGCCGAACAGCACACATTACCCATAGACACAGCAGCACCCCCCGCCCGCATACACGCACTCACACACCCCCTCTACACACTCACACGCACACCCCCATGCACGCCCACATCACACAACACCCCCCACCCCCTCCCCTCACGGACGATCAACTTACCTTGTGCGTTGGTCCTCCGGGAGGCGACGGGAGCCATAGGGACGTGACCGCCAACAGAAGACCGCCAACAGAAGACCGCCACACAGAAATGTGGGTCGTAATTCTTTGGGCGGTGTTCTGCTGGCGTGGCGGTGGAGGTTGACCAGTCTCCACTTTCCCGCCGACCGCCAGTGTGGCTGCTGGCGGTTTTCCGGCGGAACGCTCCCAGCGGTCAGAATGCGCACAGCGGCACACCGCCGCGGTCGGCGGTCTTCACCGCGGCGGTAACTCAGCGGTCTTGCGAAAAGACCGCCAAGGTCAGAATGAGGGCCTACATGTGTTAGAAATGGGGTTTTTGGTTGGCAGTCAGGTTACCCTCTGTCCAAGCAAGAACCCTCACTCTAGTCAGGGTAAGTCACACACAATCCAAAATCAGCCTGTGCCCACCCTCTGGTAGCTTGGCACGAGCAGTCAGGCTTAACTTAGAAGACAATGTGTAAAGCATTTGTGCAATAAATCATACAATACCATAATATAACACCACAAAAATACACCACACAGTGTTTAGAAAAATATATAATATTTATGTGGGTATTTGCAGGTCAAAACGATCAAAGTTGCAATATGAATTTGTAAAGATATCACTAAAAAGTGATATAACGTGTCTTAAGTCTTTAAAAAGTAAACAAAGTCTCTTTCAAGCACAAAGTACCTGGTTTGGAGTGGAAAATCTCCGCAGAGGGCCGCAGAAGAGGAGATGCGTGGAAAAATGGTGTGTGCGTCGGTTACGCCCCTTCACACACGAACTTGCATCGTTATTTTTCACGCGGGGAGACGTGCATCGTTCTACGGGAGGAAAAATGGTGTGTGCGTCGGTTGCGCCCCTTCACACACGGACTTGCATTGTTATTTTTCACTCAGGGAAGACGTGCGTCGTTTTCCGGCACGCGGACCGTCTCTTTCTATGGGTCGCAGGGATTACCAGATGTCCTGGGTCTGTGCGTAGATTCTCCTGCTTGTTTTCCAGCTGTGCGTCGTTCCGCGGGACTGTGCGTCAAAGTTTCGATCTCACGGCAGGCGTCGCGTCGATTTCTCCTCTGGAAGTCGGGCGGCGTTGTCCTTGCGAGGTCGTGCGTCGAAGTTCCGGTCGTCCCGAAGGTGTTGCGTCGATCAGCGTCAGTGTGCGGTGTTTTTCTCGCCGCGGAACAAGCTGTGCGTCGAAAATTTTGGCGCACGAAGCGTCCAAGTGAAAGACAGAAGTCTTTTTGGTCCTGAGACTTCAGGGAACAGGAGGCAAGCTCTACCCAAGCCCTTGGAGAGCACTTTTACAGCCAGACAAGAGTTCAGCAAGGCAGCAGGCCAACAGCAAGGCAGCAGTCCTTTGTAGAAAAGCAGACAGGTGAGTCCTTTGAGCAGCCAGGCAGTTCTTCTTGGCAGGATGTAGTTTCTGGTTCAGGTTTCTTCTCCAACAAGTGTCTGATGAGGTAGGGCACAGGCCCTGTTTTATACTAAGTTGTGCCTTTGAAGTGGGGGTGACTTCAAAGAGTGTCTAAGGAATGCACCAAAGTCCCCTTTCAGTTCAATCCTGTCTGCCAGAGTCCCAGTAGGGGGTGTGGCAGTCCTTTGTGTGAGGGCAGGCCCTCCACCCTCCCAGCCCAGGAAGACCCATTCAAAAACCTGATGTATACAAGTGAGGCTGAGTACCCTGTGTTTGGGGTGTGTCTGAGTGAATGCACAAGGAGCTGTCAACTAAACCTAGCCAGAAGTGGATTGAAGGGCACAGAAAGATTTAAGTGCAAAGAAATGCTCACTTTCTAAAAGTGCCATTTCTAGAATAGTAATATTAAATCTGACTTCACCAGTCAGCAGGGTTTTATATTACCATTCTGGCCATACTAAATATGACCTTCCTGCTCCTTTCAGATCAGCAGCTGCCACTTCAACAGTGTATGAGGGAAGCCCCAATGTTAGCCTATGAAGGGAGCAGGCCTCACAGTAGTGTAAAAACGAATTTAGGAGTTTTACACTACCAGGACATATAACTACACAGGTACATGTCCTGCCTTTTACCCACACAGCACCCTGCTCTAGGGGTTACCTAGGGCATACATTAGGGGTGACTTATATGTAGAAAAAGGGGAGTTCTAGGCTTGGCAAGTACTTTTAAATGCCAAGTCGAAGTGGCAGTGAATCTGCACACACAGGCCATGCAATGGCAGGCCTGAGACAAGGTTAAGGGGCTACTGAAGTGGGTGGCACAACCAGTGCTGCAGGCTCACAAGTAGCCTTTAATCTACAGGCCCTAGGCACATATAGTGCACTCTACTAGGGACTTATAAGTAAATTAAATAGCCAACCATGGATAAACCAATCAATTGTACAATTTACACAGAGATCATATGCACTTCAGCACTGGTTAGCAGTGGTAAAGTTCTCAGAGGTCAAAAGCCAACAACAACAGGTCAGAAAAAAATAGGAGGAAGGATGCAAAAAGTTTAGGGATGACCCTGTCAAAAAGCCAGGTCCAACATGACCCCCTACCAGCCTAAAGCTAGGGGAGAACAATCACTATCCTGATGTACTTCCCTGTTTCAGGCGACAGAACAAGGACCCAGGCCCACAACAGCAGGGGCATGCTCCAGTTCTTCGCCTTCCTGACTCCAATTGGATCCTTCTGTTCATACTCTCAGGGCCCACTAAGCCAACCCATGGGGAACCTTTCTCCTTACCTGCGGATCCCATCTGTGCAGCACTTAACCTTACTTTGCTCACAGATGTATCCCAGGAGCAGGATAGTACCACCAGGACCAACACAGTGGTGTTGCCCACTCTACCCCCGGGGTGTGACACTTGTCCCCTCCCCAGGGATAACTCCGTCCACCCGGACAGCAAGCCACAGTGGTTACTGACAGCTGCCAGGGATGAGAGCCAGGCCCCAGGCCTCTCAAAGCTCTCCCAACACTGTGGCTGTGGAGGGTGGGGGCCGGTAGCCCCAGGTGCTGGGCACCCTTTAACCACTCTCCCTTCCACCAGGTCAGGGATGACAGCCTGAACCTGGTCCTCCCCTCTGGGGCTCTGTACCCTCCCTCCTGGAGTGGTACCCCCAGAGTCCAACATGGTCAGGGTGCTTATAGAAGTCGCCCTGTACCATTCCTTAACCAGTGCAGGGCTGTTAACCTGCAACTGGCCCTCCAACCCGGGGTCTGAACCTTCAGGTTGGACTAGGGCCCGGGGTGAGGCTTCCCTCCCCTGCCCTGCCTTCTGGGGTCCAGCACCCTCCAACTAGGAGTGGCCTCCTCAGAAGACAACATGGTAGGGGCACTGTTATCAGTAGCCCCTCCCTCCAGGTCCTGGGGGACACCCTGAACCTGACCTTCCAGCCCAGGGTCTGTACCCTCAGACTGGATCACTGCCTGGCAAACCAGGACTTTCTGGGGGGCACACCTACCCCCCACCAGGTCAGAGTTTAACCTCTGCAACTGACCATCCAACCCAGAGTCACCACCCTGAGGTTGAACAATTGCCTGGCACGCCAGGACTTCCTGGGAGGCACACCTACCTCCCACCAGGTCAGAGTTTAACCTCTGAACCTGGGTATCCAACCCAGAGTCACCACCCTGAGGTTGAACCATTGCCTGGCATGCCAGGACTTCCTGGGGGGCACACTCACCCCCCACAAGGGACACACAATTCCCAAGGGCCACACAAGAGTCTGGTTGGCGCAGGTCTCCTGACCTCTGCCCATCCAACAGAGTCTGGATCTCCCCCAAATCAGAAACAATTTCACCTGGGTCATTCCTGGGGGGCTCTGCTCTCAGAGCTAACCCCTGACCCTCCAGGTCCTCCACTGGGGTCCGCAACCCCCTCTCAACCCTCTGTCTAGACTTCTGCACCCCCTCACTAGGAGTGGTACTGCCAGACACCAGAACTGTTGGGATGCTGGCTACAGTCACACTCCCAAGTTCTTCTGACACTGCGGGGCTTCCCTAAACAGGTGGCCCTACGGTACAGGCTACGCTCTGGGACCTATCTGGGACACTACAATCCTCTCCCACCTCACTTGGTTGGGAAACACCTAGACCACTCCCTTCAGGAGCACCCCCAAATGCCTCTTCAGACTCTCTGGTACTCACCAGGAAGTCTGCCTCCATTGTAAGCTCTTTGGGGTCAGAGAACTCACACTCCACCGTGTTTTGGCGTAACTCTGGAAAATAAGGACCAGACATATGCTTTCTAGCAATTACATCACTCTGCCCTTTGCATGTATTAACCACAGTACCCTTCACCCCACCATCCAGTAACTCAGCCTTGGAAAAGCACTCTACCTCACCTCCTGAGACTGGTGAGACAGTATCTGACTGTCCCTGACACTCAACCCATACTCTTCTGGGATGTCTCTACACTCTATATCCAGGACGTCCACCAGGGGGGAACCCTTTTCTCTGTCACTCTCTGCTAGAGCCAGTAAAGTGTCCCTCCCCCCAGTAGGAATATGACTCCCTGTGCCAGTTCCCCAATCCTTCTCAGGGACCCTCTGCATAACAGGAACTACCTCATACCCTTGAACCACCTGGGGTGTGTCAACTCCCTTCTTCAAGTTGGGCACCACATCTCTGGGCTTGTGGCCTTCTTCAGCAGTACTGGATGCAAGATTTTTGCTGCCACCATCTGAACTGGACTCAGCCATTCCGGCCTCCAGTTTCAGCTCTTCACAGCTCAGCTCTTGAGCTGCAATCCTTTCTTTTTCCAGGGCTAAGAGTCTTTTTGCCTCAACCCTTTCAAGATACTCCTCTAACTGTTGTTCCTGCCGCTTTTGAGCTAGGAGCCATTCATCTCTCTCTGGTTCTCCTTCCTCATCTGAGTAGTCTTCCTCCTCAAGTGAGCAGTCCACCTCCTCATCGGAGGGGTACTTAGTCATTTGGTTTCTTGCTGCCTCTCTTTCTGCCCATCTTTCTTCCCCCCAGACTATGTAGTTATGTAGCATTTCCATCTTAGTAGATCTCCTTAATACAGGGAGGCCCCATTTTCTGCAAAACCTCCTTAGGTCAGCCTTAGTGAGGTGGTCAGTAGGCACAAAGAATGAGTAGGTAAGCAACCTCATTCTGATAAGGTCTGACCAGCAAAAACCAAAATCCAAAGTCCAAAATATCAATAGTATATCCAGGAGGACATCAGAGAACCAAAAGCAAAAAGATGAAAAATCAAGTTGACCTTCAACTGTGGGTAGGTAGTGAAATTCTTAGCTACTGTATGTCACTGCACAAACACAAGTCCTATCCTCGCCGCTGATCACCAATGTTAGAAATGGGGTTTTTGGTTGGCAGTCAGGTTACCCTCTGTCCAAGCAAGAATCCTCACTCTAGCCAGGGTAAGTCACACACAATCCAAAATCAGCCTGTGCCCACCCTCTGGTAGCTTGGCACGAGCAGTCAGGCTTAACTTAGAAGGCAATGTGTAAAGCATTTGTGCAATAAATCATACAATACCATAATATAACACCACAAAAATACACCACACAGTGTTTAGAAAAATATATAATATTTATGTGGGTATTTGCAGGTCAAAACGATCAAAGTTGCAATATGAATTTGTAAAGATATCACTAAAAAGTGATATAAAGTGTCTTAAGTCTTTAAAAAGTAAACAAAGTCTCTTTCAAGCACAAAGTACCTGGTTTGGAGTGGAAAATCTCCGCAGAGGGCCGCAGAAGAGGAGATGCGTGGAAAAATGGTGTGTGCGTCGGTTACGCCCCTTCACACACGGACTTGCATCGTTATTTTTCACGCGGGGAGACGTGCGTCGTTCTACGGGAGGAAAAATGGTGTGTGCGTCGGTTGCGCCCCTTCACACACGGACTTGCATTGTTATTTTTCACTCAGGGAAGACGTGCGTCATTTTCCGGCACGCGGACCGTCTCCTTCTATGGGTCGCAGGGATAACCAGATGTCCTGGGTCTGTGCGTGGATTCTCCTGCTTGTTTTCCAGCTGCGCGTCGTTCCGCGGGGCTGTGCGTCAAAGTTTCGATCTCACGGCAGGCGTCGCGTCGATTTCTCCTCTGGAAGTCGGGCGGCGTTGTTCTTGCGTGGCCGTGCGTCGAAGTTCCGGTCGTCCCGAAGGCGTCGCGTCGATCAGTGTCGGTGTGCAGCGTTTTTCTCGCCGCAGAACAAGCTGTGCGTCGAAAAGTTTGGCGCACGAAGCGTCCAAGTGAAAGACAGAAGTCTTTTTGGTCCTGAGACTTCAGGGAACAGGAGGCAAGCTCTACCCAAGCCCTTGGAGAGCACTTTTACAGCCAGACAAGAGTTCAGCAAGGCAGCAGGCCAACAGCAAGGCAGCAGTCCTTTGTAGAAAAGCAGACAGGTGAGTCCTTTGAGCAGCCAGGCAGTTCTTCTTGGCAGGATGTAGTTTCTGGTTCAGGTTTCTTCTCCAACAAGTGTCTGATGAGGTAGGGCACAGGCCCTGTTTTATACTAAGTTGTGCCTTTGAAGTGGGGGTGACTTCAAAGAGTGTCTAAGGAATGCACCAAAGTCCCCTTTCAGTTCAATCCTGTCAGCCAGATTCCCAGTAGGGGGTGTGGCAGTCCTTTGTGTGAGGGCAGGCCCTCCACCCTCCCAGCCCAGGAAGACCCATTCAAAAAGCTGATGTATGCAAGTGAGGCTGAGTACCCTGTGTTTGGGGTGTGTCTGAGTGAATGCACAAGGAGCTGTCAACTAAACCTAGCCAGACGTGGATTGAAGGGCACAGAAAGATTTAAGTGCAAAGAAATGCTCACTTTCTAAAAGTGCCATTTCTAAAATAGTAATATTAAATCCAACTTCACCAGTCAGCAGGATTTTATATTACCATTCTGGCCATACTAAATATGACCTTCCTGCTCCTTTCAGATCAGCAGCTGCCACTTCAACAGTGTATGAGGGCAGCCCCAATGTTAGCCTATGAAGGGAGCAGGCCTCACAGTAGTGTAAAAACGAATTTAGGAGTTTTACACTACCAGGACATATAACTACACAGGTACATGTCCTGCCTTTTACCCACACAGCACCCTGCTCTAGGGGTTACCTAGGGCATTCATTAGGGGTGACTTATATGTAGAAAAAGGGGAGTTCTAGGCTTGGCAAGTACTTTTAAATGCCAAGTCGAAGTGGCAGTGAATCTGCACACACAGGCCCACAAGTAGCCTTTAATCTACAGGCCCTAGGCACATATAGTGCACTCTACTAGGGACTTATAAGTAAATTAAATAGCCAATCATGGATAAACCAATTAATAGTACAATTTACACAGAGAGCATATGCACTTCAGCACTGGTTAGCAGTGGTAAAGTGCCCAGAGGTCAAAAGCCAACAACAACAGGTCAGAAAAAAATAGGAGGAAGGAGGCAAAAAGTTTGGGGATGACCCTGTCAAAAAGCCAGGTCCAACAACATGATTCTCTATCTGGCCGTGGAAGAGCAAAATATTCTGAACGCATTTGCTAAAATTCAGACATTTACGGATATTGGGGGCTACAAAGTCAACCATGACACATCCAAAGCTCTCTTATTTAATAGCACTCTCTTTACCCTTCCCATTGAAATGAGACCCCATTATTGCAATACTCATCCTATCAGATACCTTGGAATTTATGTTTCACAAAAATTTGCAGATATATTTAGATTAAATTATACAGCCACCCATAACAAGCAGCGTGGTTTGTCACTTCAATTACATTCCTTGCCTTTGACAGTTATTGGGCGCAGAGCTCTAATCAAGATGGCTATCCTTCCCTTATTTGTTTTTACCTTTTCTAATGTCATGATCAAAGTTCGTCAATCTTTTTGTAATGAAATAAATCAAGTACTACAATATTTCCTATGGCAGGGAAGAACGCTGGTACCTATCTGTTGATATTGCAGCTGAGTACTGAAGATGGGTTCTGGCCCTCCTGCACATTAAAATGTAATACTAAGCGACCTTTGTCGACTGGCTTGTTCGAGCCGCAGCCATTGGCAATGGGTTGGGCTGTTTTTATCTTCAGCAGATGCTGTGAGAGGCGGTTATTCAGCTCCCTGACTATCTTAAAGTACTCAAATTACCCAAGCATACAAGATATAAATTAACTCACATTCTGGATTTTAGGTATACAAAACCAAAAGAGAAATTTCACCCTCCCCAGTTTCACCACTGCATGCATTTAAGAGAGTGCCCCCGTTTAGGAATACAAATAGAGACAGGAGCTATTAAGGGATGGGAAAGGGCGGGTTTTTACAGGATTAGTGATTTGTTACTGACCGGAACATTGAAGGCTTGCCAACAACTGGTTTCCAGCAATCTTGTCGTCCCTCCTGAATTAGCATTTTCCTACTTGAAAGTAAGCCATTTCTTACAGAATAACCAACAACCAACGAATTCACTTACTGAAGGTATTTACCAAAGCCTACTTTGCGAACTGCCTCGCTGGAATAGGCAAACAGAAACTAGGTGAAGCAGTGGCCCCTTCTTTTTTGACCAAGACTATGGCCTCCACCGAATGCAAGATCGACCAGCACTCAGGGGCCAGAAATACATCGAATGGCCCACAAAGCTATCAGTGCTGAAATTATGAAGGAATGGCTTTTTATTCCAAATCGATGTTGTATTACACTCCCCAGCGCTTACAGAACATGTATGCCAGTAACTCAGCAGCTTTCTTTGCATGCAGATACGATGAGGGGGATTGGTTGTATATAAATTTACATGCCCAGCTCTGTCCCGATTCTGGGTTAATAAATTGCAGTCTATCAGTGATAAGCTGCAGGTCTGCTTTACTCCAGACCCATTCGGGCCTCTTTTTGGCATGTGTGCTCCACACAGGCATATTATGTTATGGCAGCAACAATTTCTCTTTAATGCCACTTTGGTTGCCAAACCTTAATTTTGCAAAAGTGGAGCTCCCCCGAGGTTCCGACTTTCAACGCATGGCTAGGTAAAATGAAACGGCTTGAACAACGTGAAAAGCTGTATGCACAAAGAAAGGGTGCTCCTAAACAATTCAGGGAGATCTGGA
The DNA here is from genome assembly GCF_031143425.1 of Pleurodeles waltl. Lineage (NCBI taxonomy): Eukaryota > Metazoa > Chordata > Amphibia > Caudata > Salamandridae > Pleurodeles > Pleurodeles waltl. The sequence goes on along the minus strand of NC_090440.1, from coordinate 758,743,530 downwards.
ATGATGCATCTGATTCAGCTGTGGTATTATGTATCATGGCACTTAATTGTCTCTTTAGCCGCGCTGGCTTATTATTTTTGTGTGCAAGATATTTTTGTGCGTATTGATGATCTCCTTTTAATGGGTTGGTAGTGGCTTCTTTTCTAGTTATGTATCTCTGCTATATTTATACTTACAACAAACCTCATTTGTATGTTAATATTTGTGAATCTTGGAATCATGACAACTATTTGTAATTGACGTATTCTACTTGATCAATACAATAAAATATGTAAGAGAAAAAGATTGAAACCATCGAAAACCCAACTACTAAAGCTCTTTCAAATATCCAGCAACGCCGGTAGAGAACAAGACAAACCGAAGTGGAAGCCTGAATGCAGTCGAGACCACTTTTATTGACAGGACTGGGGCTCTGCAGCTTGCTCTGCCTAGCACTAGAGTCCTATTGACACGTCCACACATGCAGTACCTCCCTCTGCAACGTACTTAATATGGACTAGCGTTATTTCAAGGGGGAGTTTTTTGGCATTACGTAATTGTAGCTTTGGTTGTCGGACAGGCTAGCCACCGGAGACCACACAGTAACGATGCACTGCCTTTGCACACACTCTTAAAATACGCTGCCTTTGCCATGGCCGAAGATGAAAGATTGCTAAGTATACCATAGGTACGGCACAATGGTCTGTGGGCACATAACATTGAAAATCAAAACCTTTAATGTTGGAGGTCTCAATAACCCTTCTTTACCACTTAGCATACTACTTAGACTTCAAAGCGACTAACACAGACGCTTTTTGCAGGAAACCCACCTTATCCTTGTAAAAAGTAATATATTGATTTCCCGAATCTTTCCTTTTTTCAAAAACATGCAACCACACCCTACAAGAGAACTGGAGGCGCAATAGTTCTAAGGCCTGGGGTCCCCTTTATTGACAGAACTTACAAAGTTGATAAACTTGGTAGCTGTGTAGTGGTCGATGGCCTCTGGAAAAGCAGCCCAGTTAGCCCGGTGCCTGCGTGTGCCCTAATTTAGGACAAGAGTGATTTCAAAATGACCCGAATAGTTTCAAACAATGCAATGCAGGATCTCAGGGTTATCAGATGAAGAGCGGATCTGGCTAAATGAGTGGATTTGATTGATGCATGGTGCACTCTGCACCCTTTACCATTCGATCGCTCCCACTGATCTGCTCCGTGTGGCACATATGCCAGGATTGATCTGGTCTTGCTGGACAAGAGATTACAATATGCCTTAGAAGAGGTCAATCAGCTTCCCAAGGCTAGTATCCCCAGGCTCTCCCTGACCATGAAGAAATTACAATACATTGGGAAAGAAGTGACATAAGCCATTATCAGGGTTTTTGGCTTCTGAACGATTTATTACTGAGAGACCTAGTAGTTTTGGCTGACGTTCAAGAGAAACTTACAGAATATTTTACCCTTAACGATGCTGTGAATTGGAGAAAAAAGTTGTTGGGACTCCATTACGGCTGTTATTAAGGTAACCATTATCCAGGAGGCAAAAAGGCTTAAATATATGCATGAGAAACCCAGGGCATACTTAGCCGTTGCACTTATCACAAACTGAGAGTGTGAGACGATCACCTAGTCATGTTCTCCCAACGTATAACCTATATCACACAATAGCAACTAGATGGGAGTTACTTAACTGGCGGGACAATTTGTCTAATAAATGGGGTTTTAGGACTAATCGTTCAGACAGCTAAATATTAGACCTGAAAAGCCTTAGAGTGGTCACCCCTAACTTTTTGCCTGCCTCCCTCCACGTTTTGGACACTGTTTTTGCTGGTTTTAGGACTTTGCGCACTTTAACACTGCTAACCAGTGCTAAAGTGCATATGCTGTCTCCCTTAAAACATGGTGACATTGGTTCATACCCAAATGGCTTATTTAATCTACTTGTAAGACCCCAGTAAAGTGCACTACATGTGCCCAGGGCCTGCAGATTAAATGCCGCTAGTTAGCCTGCAGCACTGATTGTGCAACCAACATAAGTAGCCTCTTATCCATGCCTCAGGCCTGCCATTGCAAGGCCTGTGTGTGCAGTTTCACTGCCACTTTGTCTTGGCATTTAAAAGTACTTGCCAAGCCTTAAACTCCCCTTTTTCTACATATAAGTTCACCCCTAAGGTAGGCCCTATGTAACCCATAGGGCAGGGTGCTATGTAGATAAAATGCAGGACATGTACCTATGCAGTCTATAGGTCCTGGTAATGTAAAACTCCTAAATTCGTTTTTACACTGATGTGAGGCCCGCTCCTTTTTATATGCTAACATTGGGGCTAACCTCATATACTGTTTGAGTGATAGATTCTGATCTGAAAGGAGTAACAAGGTCATATTTAGTATTGCCAAAGTGGCAATACAAAATCCTGCTGACTGGTGAAGTTGGATTTAATATTACTATTTTAGAAATGCCACTTTTAAAAAGTGAGAATTTCTCTGCACTTAAATCCTTCTGTGCCTTACAATCCACATCTGGCTAGGTTACTTGACAGCTCCCTTGTGCATTTCACTCAGACAATACCAAACAATCAATCAATCAATCAATCAATTTGTTGAGCGCGCTACTCACCCGGAAGGGTCTCAAGGCACTGGGGAAGGGTGCTACTGCTTGAAAAGCCAGGTCTTTAGGCGCTTCCTGAAGGTCTGGAGGTCCTGAGTCTTAAGTAGTGTTGGGGGAAGGGAGTTCCAGGTTTTGTCGGCGAGGTGGGAGAAGGATCTGCTGCCGGTTGTGGTATGGTGAATGCGAGGGACTGTTGTGACGGCGAGGTTAGCGGAGCGGAGCTGGCATGTCGGGTTGTGAAAGTTGAGTTGATCATTGAGGTAGGCCAGTCCGGTATCATGGAGAGCTTTGTGAGTGTGGGTTAGGATTTTGAAGATGACCCTTTTGTTGACGGGTAGCCAATGGAGGTCCCTGAGGTGGGCAGAGATGTGTTAGTGGCGAGGGAGGTTGAGGATGAGAAGTGCTGAGGTGTTCTGGATGCGTTGGAGTTGTTTCTGGAGCTTGGCCGTTGTTTCCGCATAGAGTGCGTTGCCGTAGTCCAGTTTTCTGCTAACCAGGGCGTGGGTGATCGTTCTTCTGGTTTCCACAGGAATCCACCTGAAGGTCTTGCGGAGCATTCGAAGGGTGTTGAAGCATGAGGATGAGATGGCGTTGACTTGCTGGGTCATGGAGAGTGAAGAGTCTAGTATGAAGCTGAGGTTGCATGTGTGGGTATTGGGGGCGACCCCAGGGTGGCCGGCCACCAGGAGTCATCCCATGCTGATTTGTTGGGTCTGAAGATGATGATCTCGTTTTTTTCTGAGTTCAGCTTGAGGTGGCTTGCTGTCATCCAGTTGGCTATAGTGAGGAGTCCGGTGTGGAGGTTGTTCTTGGCGTTTGCGGGGTTCCTCGTGAGGGAGAGGATGAGTGGAGTGTCGTCTCCGTAGGAAATGATGTTGAGGCCGTAGGATCGGACGATGTTGGTGAGCAGAGCCATGCAGATATTGAAGAGGTTGGGGCTGAGTGAGGATCCCTGGGGGACTCCGCAGATGATGTTGGTGGTCTTTGACTGAAACACAGGAGGCTCAGTCACACCTGCACACATCTGAATACTGAATGGGTCTTCCAGGGCTGGGAGGGTGGAGGGCCTGACACTTACATTTGAAAGGACAGTGGCCTGCCCTCACACAATGGACTGCCAAACTCCGTACTGGGACCCTGGCAGACAGGATGGAACTGAAAGGGGACCTGGTGCACTTCTAAACCACTCTTTGAAGTCTCTCCCACTTCAAAGGCACATTTGAGAACTTAACCAGGACCTCTGACCCTACCAACTCAGACACTTCTGGACAAGACACTACTGGAGAAGAAACCCTGAACCGGCAACCTGACAAGAAGAACTACCTGGCTACACAAAGGACTCACCTGACTGCTTTTCTGCAAAGGAAGGTTGCCCTGCTGTTGCCCTGCTGACGTGCTGCCCTCTGGTTCGGCTGATAAGTGCTCTCCAACGGCTTGGATAGAGCTTGCCTCCTGTTCCTTGACATCTCAGGACCAAAAGGTTTCATCCTGCAAAGAACTCCTTGTGCAGCGAAAATTCGACACACAGCCTGCAAGAAATGACACACAGCCTGCATTCGGTGAGAAAATCACCACACGCCGAACCGGAACGACGCAGACTTTTCCCCCAGAGGAGATCGACGCAGCGCCAGCATTGCGACCAGAACTTCGTCTCACGGCCCACTGGATCGATGCATAGCCAAGCTGGAACAATGCAGCCCGACTTCCTGCTAGAAGAATCGACGCAGCGTCTGCTGTGTGACAGAAATTTCCACGCATCGCCCACCGGATCGACGCAGCCCTTGTGACTTCATCCTACATGCCCAGGATTTCTCAGCATGGTCCGTGGGGCGTCCGAAAACCCCGAAACCTGAAGAGGATCCAAATCTTCACGCCAGCAATTGACACAAAGCCTTCCCTGCATGAAAACGTATAGATGCATCATCTGTCTGCACCAGAGAACTCGACGCACACCTTCCCGTTTTCCACGCATCTCCTCCTCTGCGATCCCGTGCGGAGATTTTGATTGCAAACCAGGTACTTTGTGCTTGCAAGAGACACTTGTTGCTTTTTAAGAACTAAAGACTCTTTTTATCTTTTTCCAAAGTGATATTTCAAAGTATACTTATCAAATCTTCCTCATTTTGACCTGCATTTAACCAGATAAATATTCTATATTTTTCTAAACACTGTGTGGTGTATTTTTGTGGTGTTATACTGTGTTATTGCATGATTTATTGCACAAATACTTTACACATTGCCTTCTAAGCTAAGCCTGACTGCTCAGTGCCAAGCTACCAGAGGGTTGCCACAGGATAATTTGGATTGTGTGTGACTTACCCTGACTAGAGTGAGGGTCCTTGCTTGGACAGGGGATAACCTGACTGCCAACCAAAGACCCTATTTCTAACATTGGTGATCAGGGGTGAGGATAGGACTTGTATTTGTGCAGTGACATACAATAGCTAAGTGTACACTACCTACCCACAGTTGAAGGTCAACTTGATTTTTTATCTTTTTCTGCAATTTCGTTTTCTGCCTGACATTTTTTAACTAAATCCTTACTCAACATGTCTCTGACTGGGTCTCAAGCAGGAGATGAAGATTTTGAACTAGCCAAGCTGTAGACATACACTGTTAAACAGATGAAGGGGTTCTGCAAGGGGATGGGAGTACCTACCCAGGGTGCCTCCGGAAAGAAGGAATACCAAAAGGTGCTGAGGGCCTGGGCAGAAGCCCATTCTGATGAGAATGTTGAGGAAGAGGAGGGTCCAGAGGATGAGCCCTCAGAGGATTTCTTGCCAGTAGTGGGGGATGTTAGCCCTGAAATTGTGCCCCCTGATAAACCATGGAGCAGTGTCTCTAGCCATGGCCTGACCACAGAGGAAAGGAGGAAAGAGAGGGAATTTCAACTACAAATGGCAAGTGTTAGAAATGTGGTTTCTGGTTGGCTAGGGTATGCACCTCAGCCAGGCAGAACTTACCCACTCTAGTCAGGGCATGGGAGTTACACGTCCAAGATAACCCCTACTCACGCCCTTGGTAGCCTGGCACGAGCAGTCAGACTTAACCCAGAGGCAATGTGTAAAGCGTTTGCACAACACACACAACACACGTGACGCAATATCCCCACCACAAAGGAAACACAACACCAGATTATATGAAAATATACTGTATTGTACACAAGGCAATTATCAGACCAAACATCACACATCAGTACTATCCTGCTACCTTAGCAGTTGTCAGAACGTTACACATTAGTTACTCTGCAACCTAGCAGTAGTCACACATAACACACAGGTTACTCAGTATTCTGCAACCAAAGCAGTAGTCAGAAAAACACGTTATTACATCACAGCACTTGTCATAAGAATATCATAAAATGCCCATAGTAGGAACATTAGAAAACATATGGCAAGTTAGAAAAACATATTAGCAAGCATGTCCATAAAAGGAACATTTGCATACACATATGTAAAAACATCAAACGTAGGTAGGTAATATATGAATCAAACAAAAGTCTGTAGAAAGAACTTTGGATTGTAACTATATTGGTCCTTTAAACAGTACCTGGTTGGATGAAGGCACCTCCAGTGCCTAGAAGGCAAAAAATGGGGCCCCGGCACTCCTATGCGCAAGACGGGGGCCTCCCTTATACTCTGGGGTTAGAGGAGGGCGACATGCACCTCCTCTCTTTTATAGACAGGCCCCTCCGGGGACCGTGATTACTGGGGGCCCCAGGGCCTCAACCGGCCCTCACGGGGGGGCCAAAGTCAGCAAAAACAACTTAGGGCAGGAGGGGGGCACCACGCACTCCCTCCGGTTTAATGACAGGCCCCTCCCGGGACCCGCGATCTCTGGGTGCCCCCCCGGGCCTCCACTGGCCCTTCCACCAAGGGGGGGCCCACAATAATGCCCGTTTTACCTAACAGCAGAAAAGGAGCATCCTGCTCCTAATGCAGAGGCCAGGGGGAAGGGGGCACTCCCCGCACCTTCCCCTGGTCCTGCTGTGAAGCCACAAGAAGATCAGACCCCTCCTGGGGCACGAGCAGACACTCGCCTGCACCCGATGCGGTGTGCGAGTGTTCTTCCAGCTTCCCGGGCCGCTGCGGTGATCTTATTTAAAGGGGCACAATGCAGCCAGGAGCCTACGAGCTCCCAAGGCTCCATAAGCGTGCTGCAAACCACAGAGAAGCACCCCTCGTGAAGAAATTAATGCAGGGGTCAGGGGCCACAGCACCCTGCCCCTGGGAGCAGAGTCTTAAGACAAGGTCCTCAGGTGGAGGGCCCAGCTACAGGCCAGCACAAGGGAAAGGCAGCAAGTGGCAAGTCCTTCACAGTGACCAGGCAGGTCACAGGTCAGCACAGCAGCAGCAGTCCATGGTGGTTCCTGGTGAGTCCTTTCAGCCTTTGGTGTCCAGTTCCAAGATGATTCCAGGCGTCTCCAAATTGTGGGGAAAATTCCCCTGTACTTATAGTCAGTTCTTACAGTGTTTACAATGGTAGGGAGAGGAGGTTCCAGCCAGTTACAACTGGTTCTGGGAGTGCCCCCTCTCTCCTTTCAGCACAGGCTCCAAACATCACTTGGGGGTTAACGACCTTATTGTGTGAGGCCAGGGCACATCCTTTACAAATGTAGGTGTGCCCCGCCTCTCCCTTCTCTCAGCCCAGGAAGACTATTCAGTATGTAGATGCACCTCTGTGACACCTCCACCCTCCCTGTGTACAGGCTGTCTGAAAAGTATGCACAAAGCCCCAACTGTCACTCTGCCCAGACGCGGATTGGAGTCAAGCTGCAAAACACCAGAGTCATAAGTACAGATAAATGCGCACTTTCTAGAAGTGGCATTTCTGTGATATAAAAATACACCCACACCAGTAAGCAGTATTTATCATCACCATCACAACCATACCAAACACGCCTACGCTACCCCTCATAAATCAGACAATACCCCATACACATAAGGCAGGGCATTTCTAATGCAATCCTATGAGAAGGCAGCACTCAGAGCAGTGAGACACCAAGTTAATCTGTTTGTCACTACCAGGACAGGCCATGCAATATGGCACATGTCCTGCCTTTCTACATACATGGCACCCTGCCCATAGGTCTAGCTAGGGCGTACCTTAGGGGTGACTTACATGTAGTAAAAGGGGAGTTCTGGGCCTGGCAAGTAAGTTTAGATGCCAGGTCCCTGTGGCAGAAAACTGCGCACACAGGCCCTGCGCTAGCAGGCCTGAGACAGGTTTGAAAGTCTACTTCAGTGGGTGGCGCAAGCAGCGCTGCAGGCCCTCTAGTAGTATTTAATTTACAGGCCCTGGGTATAGAGATACCACTTTACAAGGGACTTATAGGCAAATTAAATATGCCAATTAGGTATAAGCCAATCATACCAACTTTAGATGGGAGAGCACCTGCACTTTAGCACTGGTCAGCAGTGATAAAGTGCTCAGAGTCCTAGAGCCAACAGCGAGAGTTCAGAAAAACCAGGAGGAAGGAGGCAAAAAGACTGGGGATGACCCTGCATAAGGCAAAAAGTCCAACAGCAAGGTTAAAAATTGAAGTTCAACAAGAGGAGAGGAGAACAGAGAGGGAAGCCAAACAGGCTGAAGCTGAGATAGCTGAGGCTGCAGCTGTGAAAGCCTTGGGTGAAAATGAACTTTTGTTGGCTCATGAACTAAGTCTCAAGGAGCTGGATATTAAGGTGAGACAGTCTGAGTCCAGCGGTGATGGTGGCAGCATACATGCAGGACCTGCTGGGGAAAGAAAGGTTTGTATACCTAAAAATGTAGTGCCAAGTTATGTGGTGGGAGATGACATTGACAAGTGGTTGGCTGCTTATGAAGTTGCACTAAGGGCTCATGGGGTCTCTGAGATGCAATGGGGGGTGGCCCTGTGATGGTATGTACCAGTAGTGGGGAGAGACAGACTCCTTGCATTGGATCCTAAGGATCAAAACAGATACACACCCCTGAAAACTGCTTTGGTTGCCAAATTTGGGCTGACACCTGAGAAGTACCGTCAGAGGTTTAGGGACAGCAGCAAACTCTGGACACAGAACTGGGTAGACTTTTTTGATTTTTCCAGTAAGGCACTGAATGAATGGGTGCGGGGTAGTAAAGTAGATGAATATTTGGGGTTATATAACTTGATCCTGAAAGAGCATATGTTCAGTGTTTGCTTTACAAAGTTGCATCAGCACGTAGTTGACAGTAAGCCTGCTGTTTTAACCTTGCTGTTGGAGGCGGACCTCTGGGTTGGCACCAGAGTGCCAAGAAGGTACCTTGGGGGACACCCAAAAAGGTGGTCTGAGTTGGGACCAGAAGAAAGAGGGAGGATACAAAATTAAGAATAAGGAGTTCTCAAAAGGCCCCCAAAACAATTCCCAGGGGGGTGGTAACCAGTCCCCACCCGAATATGACAGGAAGCCAGGGTACTTTTACAAGAAGAAAAGGAAGTTTATCTAAAATGCTTAGAGTGCTTCAAGTTTGGACACTATAAGGGTGACTCCCAATGCCCCAAGAGGGCACAGCCCCCTGCTGGAGGGTAGACACCTGGGTTGGCTAGTGTAGCACTCGGGGGAGGTGGTCCCAGTTAGTTTTGGGGAGCAGATAGAGGTGTCACTAGTATCCCTGGAAGATAATTAAATGGTGCCAAAAGCCCACATGCCTGCCAATACTTCCAGGTATAGGCAGTGTGTCACCATTGATGAGAAAAGGGTGGAGGCTCTGTGTGACACAGGAGCTCTGGTAGCTCTGGTTCCCTTTGAGTGTGGTAGACTAAAATTAGCTGGGATTCATGTCATGCCTGTAGATTGTCTGTTAGGCAATGATCATGAGCACACTGCCTAGAAGGAGGTAGAGCTCAGATCCCACCTGGAGATATTAGGTTTGCCTTAATGGGGTCTGCATGACCACACAGTCCAAGGCTGCCCGGTAAGGGAGTCAAGGGCATCTGAAGCCTGGAGCAATGGCCCAGACAGCTGCATAGAGGAAGGGCAAGGGGCGCTGGAAACCGGCCCCAGATATTCCTGCGGTGGTTGACGGGGTCTCCTGAGCCAACTGGGGAGGATATTGCCGACCTGGGTAACCTGCCTGAGCTTGCCGGTTGGCAAGTGGAAGGTGGGCCAACCAGGGAGGAATTCTGCAAAGCGCAGAAGGAGTGCCCCACTCTCGAGAGTCTGAGGCAACAGGTTTCAGCCCCAGCAGCAGGTGAAGCCTCTGGCGATCACCACATATATTGGGAGAATGATCTCCTCTGCAGTGAGCCTAAGGGACCGGCCACTGTTAACTGCTAACCATTGCTAAAGTGCATATGCTCTGTCCCTTAAACATGGTGACATTGGTTCATACCCAATTGGCTTATTTAATCTACTTGTAAGACCCCAGTATAGTGCACTAAATGTGCACATGGCCTGTAGATTAAATGCTACTAGTGGGTCTGCAGCACTGATTGTGCCACCCACATAAGTAGCCTCTTAACCATGCCTCAGGCCTGCCATTGCAAGGCCTGTGTGTGCAGTTTCACTGCCACTTCGACTTGGCATTTAAAAGTACTTGCCAAGCCTTAAACACCATTTCTTTACATAAAAGTCACTCCTAAGGTAGGCCCTAGGTAACCCATAGAACAGGGTGCTATGTAGATAAAAGGCAGGACATGTACCTGTGCAGTTTATATGTCCTGGTAGTGTAAAACTCCTAAATTTGTTTTTACACAGCTGTGAGGCCTGCACCTTTCATAGGCTATCTGTCTACGTACCCTCATATACTGTTTGAGTGATAGATTCTGATCTGAAAGGAGTAACAAGGTCATATTTAGTATGGCCAGAATAGTAATACAAAATCCTGCTGACTGGTGAAGTTGGATTTAATATTACTATTTTAGAAATGCCACTTTTAAAAAGTGAGCATTTTTCTGCACTTAAATCCTTCTGTGCCTTACAACCCACATCTGGCTAGGTTACTTGACAGCTCCCTTGTGCATTTCACTTAGACAACGCCGAACACAGGATGCTCAGTCACATCTGAACACATCTGCATACTGAATGGGTCTTCCTGGGCTGGGAGGGTGGAGGGCCTGACACTTACATTTGAAAGGACAGTGGCCTGCCCTCACACAATGGACTGCCAAACCCCCTACTGGGACCCTGGCAGACAGGATGGAACTGAAAGGGGACCTGGTGCACCTCTAAGCCACACTTTAAAGACTCCCCCACTTCGAAGGCACATTTGGGTATTTAAACAGGGCCTCTGACTCTATCAATTCAAACACTTCTGGAAAATATACACTGGAGAAGAAACCCTGAAACAGAACCTGCCAAGAGGAACTACCTGGCTGCCCAAAGGACTCACTTGAGCGCTTTTCTGTAAAGGACTGTTACCTGCTGTTGCCCTGCTGCCTTGCTGCCTTCTGGTTCTGCTGAGAAGTTCTCTCCAAGGGCTTAGATAGAGCTTGCCTCCTGTTCCTTGAAGTCTCAGGACGAAAAAGACTTCATCCTGCAAAGAACTCCTTGTGCAGTGAAAATTCAACACACAGCCTGCAAGAAATGATGCACAGCCTACATGGTGGTGAGAAAATCACAGCACACCGAACCGGAACGATGCAGGCGGCTCCCCGAGATGAGATCAATGAGGGTGCCAGTGTTGCGACCAGAACTTCGACCCACAGCCCAATGGATTGACACATAGCCAAGCCGGAACGATGCAGCCCAACTTCTTGGAAGAAGAATTGATGCACACCTGTCGTGCAACAGAAATTTTCACACATCGCCCATTGGATTGATGCAGCCCCTGTGACTTCATCCTGCATGCCCTGGAATGGTTGTATATATTTCAAAGGCTCTTGTGCCCTGAAGAAGGTGAGCGACTCGCGTACAGACCGCATGTCACTGAAACATGCGTTGGCACTAATACACAAGACAAGGACGTTTGTTGAGATCAATATAGACATTTTACTTACATCATAATTGAATGTTTCACCTAACAGCAAGAAGGACCAAAAGGACATATTCTATTATGAAAAAAAGAAGAAAGAATCATTAGAAAGTTGGTCAAATAAGAAAATATAATAGAATCTCCTTTGTTGGAGATATTGAAGTCTGTAGATCACAACTTGATTTGAGATTCACTGTGTTGTTATCCTTCCGGCGAGTGTGTGTGGTCCGCTAGTTGTTATTTGTATGGTGCTTCTCAGACTTGATATTTGTCAGTCCTAGAGAATTATGTTGGGTCCTTGTCATTCACAATTTTTTAATTGGTATGAGTGTAGTAGTATGAGTGTGATCTTTTTTTTTAGCTTTTTTTATTTATGCCAGGGTGTATAAAGTGTTTGGTCATTAGTTTGGTGTATTTCCTTTGTGGTTTCAAATAGGTCCGAACACATTTACATCATCTAAATAAATTTATTATTCTGCACTAGTTTTGGATGTAGTCAAGCGTCTATTAACATTTTTAGTTTGATTGTTGAGATCTTCCTTGTACGGACACCTGGGATTCCTTCGGAACCCAGTTTGTCCTTGGGACATTGTGAATGTTTTTTTGATGCCCAGGATTTCTCTGCAGCGTCCAAAAACGCTGCAATCTAAAGAGGATCCAAGTCTTCACACCGGAAATTGACGCAAAGCCTTCCCTGCATGAAACCTTATCGACGCATCATCTGTGTGCGCCAGAGAAATCAATGCACATGTCTCAGTTTTCCACGCATCTCCTCCTCTGCAACCCGGTGCGGAGATTTTGATTGCAAACCAGGTACTTTGTGCTTGCAAGAAACACGTGTTGCTTTTTAAGAACTAAAGGCTCATTTTATCTTTTTCCAAAGTGATATTTCAAAGTGTACTTATCATATCTTGATCATTTTGACCTGCATTTAACCAGATAAATATTCAATATTTTTCTAAACACTGTGTGGTGTATTTTTGTGGTGTTATAATGTGTTATTGCATGATTTATTGCACAAATACTTTACACATTGCCTTCTAAGTTAAGCCTCACTGCTCAGGGTCAAGCTACCAGAGGGTGGGCACAGCATAATTTGGATTGTGTGTGACTTACCCTGACCAGAGTGTGGGTCCTTGCTTGGACAGGGTATAACCTGACTGCCAACCAAAGACCACGTTTCTAGCACTACCACTCACAAAAATATTTTTGCGTTTTGCACCAGCTAAAATTCAGTCAATTTAATCCTTCATACTTTTGTTCCCTTTTTGAGTTTTCCCTGAAAATGTTTTCCCTTTTCTTTTCTCCCCTCCTCTGATCATTCTCTGACCTTTGTCAATTTAATTATTTTGCATAATTTACTCATTACCCATATTCCAATTAGGCAAACCACAATAATTAATATCCCCTGCAAACTTTTCAATAGAATCCCATTCCAAATGTTGCTGAGCCAATTTCCCACTGAAGCAAAACCTTTGCCAATCTTTCCCAAACACCTGGTTCTTTCAATTCTTTACAATCAGCACTTTTATTAGTCAGATTAGTAATTAAGTCTCTAATTTCCTTACTATTATTATGAATATAGGAGCGGCAATGCCTAGAATTCATTATTTTACAAACTCCGCCATCCTTCGCTAAAGGAATGTCTAATGCATGACGTTTCTGAAGAGTCATTGCTCTTTCACCAGCTAATTCAGTATCTATCAGGAGTATGGCCCCTGAAAAAATTGTCACCATGTTATCCACAATAGTAGACACATTTTGAATCTTTATCAAATTCAGAACAACTCCTACTGAAGGAATCATTGCTCCAGATATATCTCCAACCATACCATATGATCATATGATGTAATTCAGTTACTTTCAGAAACTTCTTCAAATCATTTATTTGATAAATCTTTGGGAAACTATCCCCAAGTAAAATGTCCCATACTATCCTCTTGGAAGACAGTAATAACAATTAAGACCACAGGTGTAATAAATCCCAGGAATAGCTGGGTCCTGTCCATTCAACATAAACATCCATTTACTCTGAAACAAGAAAACATGTTTACATTCACTCGTTCCCACACATAAAGTGTCAGTGCATGATCTAGGCCTATATATACAAAGTTCTCCTACGTATTGCGCATCTAGAGCTAATTTCCCTTGCGTTTTAATTGCACTATAAGCATAACCATTCCTGCAATTTCTTTTCTCTAAGCCTTTTCTAACTTCTCCTTCAATGCTTTCTCCTGTCATCTGTGAGATCTAAGAAGCTTTTCTCTAAAGGTGTAAGCAAGCATGTTAAATTATTGCGGTGTGCATAAGCTGTGCCAAACCTCAATGTAGGTTCAAAGAAACCTCTAACTATTACTATGTCATTATCCCTAGCTACTCTACTCCAATATCTAATTATAGGAACAAATGAAAACACCACATCATAATTTGAATAAAAGTGTTGTATGCACTCCTGGTTATAGAATCTTGTTAGTAGCAGACTACAACTTATTCCATACGTTAATGGCAGACTATGGTAGGTAACTCCTTCCTCAACTGATGAAGGAATCTGCTTACACACATAACAATTCCTCGATACCATCGTCTTAACATACTCACTCAACAAGCGATAGAAGACATTAGAGGAAAGTTCTCCTTGCGCAATTGTACCCTCATGCAAATACTTCTCATCTAACTTGAACTTCTCTATTGCCGTTAGTATAGTAGTTGTCTCCAAAGCAGAAGTATGGTTGGCTTCACTCTTATCAAGAACAGACATACTCACAATCAACACCACAAAGTATCCCACACATAATCGCCAAACCAATACCCATATATTTAAAGTGCCTAGTATTTATACCCTAGTGACTAATGTTTCTCATGATCTGTAAAGAATCAGAAAACAGAACAAAATTTAGAAAACGGCCGCCAAAATAAAAAACAAACAATTCTTCTTTGAGCAGTTATTAACAGCTCTAAGTTTCACTTCCAGGATCCCTTGTCAAAATCAGTAAGCAACTTGTCAAATCAGGTCTCAAAAGTCAAATCAGGTTATCAATGTCTCTTACTGTTACTTTGGATAGTGTCTTTCTCAAAATTTTTCTCTCAGATTGTTTCAACAGTTCAGTTCATGAGCTTCCTTCAAGTGCCAAAATACTGACCCAGAATGTCTCTATCAAAACAAAAAGACAAAAATGATTGCTGCCACTCACTTGTACTGTAGTTGCATACGCCCATTCAGGATGTGCATATCTTCGTCTTGCCATTCTCTTTCTTTTCAACTTTCGATCACCATTCAATTCTCCTTCACTTAGATCTTCTCTCCTTGTTGTATTTACTTCTTCCTCAATTGTTGTCTCAACAACCACTTACCTTCCTTTTGCTTCTGACTCTGGCCACTTATCTCCTTTCAGTGGACCCTTTATCAGTGTTCTCTTCAGTGTTGAACTTAAAACTTCCTCTTGTTCTGCTGTGTTTTCTCTTGACGGACCTGCAACAGGTTCAGGAGGAGTCAGATCACAGTGACTTTGATCCACCTCAACTCCTTTCCCCCCTTGATCTGGCAATTGCTCTGTTTGTCTCTCAAGATCATCTGCTTCTGGGAAAGCCCTCCACTGACAAGGCTCTCCTGCAGCCTCAATTGAGATAGGCTCTCTGTCAACCTCTTGGAGGTCTTCTCCTTCATCTCTCACAGGAGTGACTGAACCCTTCTCAACGGGCTCAGATCCAGTCTCAGTTCACTTTTGTTTTCTTTCCGGCCCTGAGACTTGTTTAGCTGTTGTTGGTATTTTCAACAACTCTTCTTCCTCATGATCCAGTGCACATGCCACTTTCTTCGTGTGACTGACATGGATTCAGTTCGGAAGTCTAGCCCACTTCACAGCTATGGTAGTTGTCAGAACTACCTGAAATGGTCCTTTCCAATGAGGTTCCAAACATGTTTTCCTCACATGTTTCTGGACCACAACCCAGTCTCCGGCTCTCAGGTTGTGCCCTGGGTCATGGATTGGTAGAAGTAGTAGCTTCCACCTGCTGAGAGAAAGAGCGAACCACATCAGCCAGACCTTTGCAGTAGTCCAACACCATAGCATCTGTAATGTTGACAAGTGCATTTGCAGGCACCGCTGGCAACCTCATGGCTCGACCCATAAGGATCTCATGCAACGACAATCCTGTCTTCCTGTCGGGTGTGTTTCTCATGGACATCAAAACTAAAGGCAATGCGTCAGGGCATTTAAAATTTGTGGATGCACACATCTTTGCAACTCTTGACTTCAAGGTACCACTCATCTGCTCCATGAGTCGTAATGCCTCAGGGCGGTAACTACAATGCAACTTATGCTCAATGTTCAATGCTGCACACAGCAATTTAATTATTCATTTGTTGAAGTGACTTCCCCTATCTGATTCTCAAGAGGTAGGAAATCCGAAATGCGGTTTTGCTACTGTGAGACTGTCATTTCTTTGTGTAGGGTAAGCTTCAATCCAGTGACTAAAAATGCAAACAATCACCAATACATATATCAAACCTCCACACACAGGCGCCTGCTCTTCCAATGTGGCTCAAATTAACCACTGCCCCGTTCCCTGTGTTCAATTGTTGGCAAATGACACAACAATGGAAAACTGCTTCAGCAACCTGTCTAAACCTTGGGTTGAACCAATCATGTCTAAACAACCAAATCATGGCATCCCTCCAAACATGTGCTTGACCATGATAATATCTAGCCATTTGAGACAACAGACTATTTGGCAAACCCAATTGACCCTCTTCTGAAACCCACAATACATCTTGTCTTTGCACACATTTCATTTTACTCCATGAATGTTTTTCCTCCCTGTCAGCATCATTCTGCAACATTTTCAATCCCTCCAAGGTGTCAATTACTTTCAGTGCAAAACTTGGACATGTTTCATCTTCTTCTGGTAACAGTTCCCATTTATCTTTGAACGATATACAGTTCAAAGCGCAAAACCTTGCGACTGATCCACATATCCATTTCCCAATTATAGAAAGTCCTGCGACTTCAGATGTGCACTGCATTTTACCACAGCAATCTTTTCAGGCATTTGGATAGCATGTAACAGTTCTTTAATCCTTTCACCATTTCTCACTGGAGACCCAGAAGAGGTCATGAAACCCCTCTGTGACCACAACTGGCCAAAATCTTGGACTATTCCAAACTCCATACTGGCTATCCATATAGATTGTAACTTTCAGATGAGCAGAAACATGGCACGCTCTAGTAAGGGCTACCAGTTCCGCTACTTGGGCAGAATACACTCCTCGAAGCCAAGAAGCTTCTAAAATACCAGTAATTGTGCTCTCAGTGTCCCTGCATTGTCTCTCAGACAAGAACCATCAACAATGATAATTTGGTTATGCTCTTCCAATCGGCCATCTCTAATGGCACGTCTCGGTTTTGCGCACAAGCCAGTTACTTCAAGACAATCATGCTCACCATCTTCCATTTTTTCAATTTCAACATTTTCATTTGGGAGTAAGGTTGCTGGGTTCAGCACTGTACATCTTTTCATTGACACATTTAGTGACCCTAGAATACTCGATTCATATCTGGTCAACCTCGCACCAGTCAAATATTGGGTTTTTGTCCTTAAGTAGAATCTCAATAGAGTGAGGGACCATTATAGTCAGGGGATGTCCCATCACAATGCCTTCACACTGTGTAAGGCTTTGACCAATTGCTGCAACTGCGTGCAAATAACCTGGTAAGGCTGCTGAAACTGGGTCCAAAGTAGCTGAAAAATATGCTACTGGGCGGTTTACACCTCCATGGACCTGTGTCAAGACAGACAAAGAACATGACAAAACAATGTGAAAGGTTTTGTGTAGTCAGGCATACCTAAAGATGGAGCCTTGCACAGACTCTCTCTTAATTCAGTGGATGCTTTCATTCCAGCCTGGTCTAACACTATGGGGTCAGTGACTTCCTTATGAGTCAGCTTATGCAATGGTCTCGAAATGACTGAAAAATTGGGAATCCATAGGCGACAACATCCTACCATCCCTAAAAACATCCTGACACCTCTCTGTGTGGTTGGGAGATTTATCTGCAATATGGTTGTAATCCTTTCTCTGGATATCTTTCTTGATCTTTTCTCAATCTTATGACCCAAGTATTCCACTACTTTCTGACAGTATTGCAATTTCAGCAGAGACACTTTACGACCATTCTTTCCCAAATTGTTCAACAGGGCAATCGTATCATACTTGCACTCGTCCCTTGTCTTGGATGCAATCAGCAAGTCATCAATGTACTGTACCAAGGTTGATTGGAAAGGCAATTCCAGTGACTCCAAATTATTTTTCAAGATCTGATTGAATATGGAAGGTAACTCTGAAAACCCTTGAGGAATTCTGCACCCACAATAAACTCGATCCAGAAATTTGACACAAAAGAGAAACTGGCTGTCATCATGAAGAGGCACAGAAAAGAAGGCTTGCGACAAATCAGTGACAGTGAACCAGTCAGCATCACATGGAATCTGGAACATTATCACAGCTGGATTTGGCACCACGGGACAACATTTGACCACAATTTCATTTTTTCCTCATATCGTGGACAATTCGAACTTTCCCACAGGGCTTTTGCAAACCCATTATTGAATTACGTGGGCTGCTCAATACTTCCTTCAAAACCCCTTGCTTTACAAAGTCTGTAATTATTTGGGTGACCTTCATAAAAACATCTTGCGTCATTTGGTACTGCAGAAGTTGAGGGAAAACTGCATTCGGCTTTACAGTAACTTTAACTGGCTCAACTTCCTTTATCAGGCCTACTTCTTTTCCTGTCAAATCCCACACTTTCTCCTTAACCGTTCCCTGTAAATCAGGATGAAGCTCCTTTACTGTGAACATTGGGAAAAATTTAGTCAGAGGTTACTCCTCATTTGTCTCTGGGGTGTGGTCACCTTCATCATCACTATTCGTCTGAACCTCAATTCCATCATTTGAACAAGTAAATAAAACTTTTTGTTTTACACAACAAGCTTCTTCCAGTAGGGATACCGGACTTGAATCGCAGACTACGAATTTGTGCAATCCCCGAAAGTTGCCAATTTTAACCTGAACCGGTTCTGTGATCGGGTTGGTCAAATACTGATTTGCCACTCTTACAATCTGAACTGGTTTACCTAAAAGGGGCAAGTCTGGAACTTCTCCACTTCTCATTATAGAGTGTGTAGCTCCTGTGTCAACCAAGAATGAAACTCTGTGACCATAACCTTTCCCTTCACATAATGACCCCTCTGATCTACTTCTAAGGAATTTGGAAGCACACATGCCTCCTCATCTGAACTGTTGCTCATCCAATCATCATTTATTCCATTCTCACTGTGTAACGGGAATTGGTGTACTGTGTTATTACTTTGGTTAAGCCTGTGACCTGCTGAGAAAGCATCATCTGTTGCTGTTCCATTGGGGCTTGAGGTATTTGAATTTGCTGTCTAGGTACCATGGAAGCCTGCTGCTGCATTGGCTGCATCTGTGTCATTTGTACACATGGCATTTGCACCTGCTGCATGGGTTGAAAGTTCTGCACTTGATTCACATTATTTTGAAAATTTGGATTAGGACCTCTCACTGTCGGCTCTCTCATGTTCTGGAACGAATTGATGTCATTACTTTGCTGAACAACACCTTCCTGCACCATCATCGGACACTCCCACTTCCACTGTCCAATGGCTCCGCAAACATGGCAATAATTTCTTCCTTCCCTGTACATCATTCTGAACCCCTACAGTTCCCGAATCTGGACTAGAACTCATAGTACCTCTTCGACCTCTACCTCTCATTTGGGGCTGAAACATCATGTTTCCCTGCTGAGGTAACTGTTGTGGAAAAGTTCCTTGTATGCCTGTCTGAGCAATTTAATCTGCATCACCATTGCCTTCTCTTTCAGCTTTCTCTGCTTCAACCCAGTCTCATCACTGCAGTACTTTTCATACTGTAACACCTCATCATTCAGCATTGCTTGCCAGGAAATCAAATGACTCTTAATCATCTGGCTAATTTCAGGTCTCAATCCTTCCACAAATCTGAACACAAAATGAATCATGTCTTTCGCCTCAATTGTCTCTGTACCACTGTAATGCTTGAACGCCTATAATAATCTCTCATAATACGCATGTATCGACTCCTTTGCTTCCTCAGCTATCCTGTCTATCCTCTGGCAATCAATATTCTTGGGCGAAATTCTCGTTTTCAAAAATTCAATCACCTTATAGGAATATTTCATCACTTCAGGAGACGGTGCACCTCTATTCCTGTCTCTCTCTGGTTCGCTTGTTGGCCAATTTACACTCCTCTTACACTCTATCCACAGATCGCTTGAACCACTATCTCTAGTAATGTGTTCAAGTTCTCCCACAGGCACTTTGCAAGTTTCACAAACCTGTCTGTCTGCTAATACCACTCTACTGGATTCTCTCTCAATTTTAGATAGTCATTTGTAAATGATAGAATGTCACTTCTGCTCCAAGGGACATGAATAAAATTCCCTCCTGGAGTCTCTCTCATTGGTAAAATCTTCACTGGATCTTTATCCTGCTGCAAATTTGCAGTGAGCTCCACAGAATCCCTTTTTCTCTTGTTTCTTTTCTTTACCCATCTGCTTTCCCATTTGTCTAATACTCCCCAAGTCTGGGCACTCTGAAGAAATTCCTTAAGGTGTGCCTTCATTCCAGTAGATCTCATGTGTTCAAAATCTTTAGTCTCAAAGTCAAATCTGTAACTCCTTTTCAAATGATTTGTCTTTTCTATTTCTATGCCGTATTTGTCTGCCAGGTCTGCTAGTTTCTGATGCACATTGCTCACTTCCCTTGTAATCTTCGTGCACAAATATCTATATTTTTTTGTTTTGTTTTTGTTTTGTTTTGTTTGATTTGGTTTGTTTTTGAGTCGTGGGGAGCGACCCCTTAGGCAAGGGTCGCTCCCCTGGCTGGCAAATTATATTTAGGCCATTACTGCCCCCCTGTGTGCAGATCGCCCTATTTTTCTAAGGCCAATCTGCCCCCAAGGGGGCAGAAACAACTAGACACCAGGGATTTATATTTTTTTGTGATAATTTCATGCAAGGGGAGCGACCCCTTAGGCAATTTATTTTAGGCCATTTCTGCTCCTCTTGGGGGCAGATCGGCCTATTTCTATTAGGCTGATCTGCCCCTGGGGGGGCGGGCAGAAACCACTTAGGCACCAGGGATTGGTGTGTGTGTATGTGTGTGTTTTGTTTGAGGGGGGCATCTCCTTGGGCAAGGGTCGCTCCCCATGGGGGCACATTACTATTGGTCATATCTGCACCCCTGGGGGCAGATTGGCCAATTCTTGGAAGGCCCATCTGCCCCCAAAATAAGAGGGTGGAGTTAGGGCCACACCCCCACTCCAAATAAATGGGGCCAAAGTTATTCTGCCCACCAGTGGGCAGATGGGACAATTATTCCCGATCCACAGCCCGGGAGAGGGCAGAAGTCTACTAGATGCCAGGAAATAAAAATAAAAAATAGTGGGGTGGTTGCTTCCAACCAGAATGGGCATGGTTATGCCCCCCTCCAACTGAAGGGGGTAACAGTCTTTCAGCTCTCCCTCTGCACACTAAAACATCTTATCCCACAGCTAGCAAGAGGACATATAATTATTTTGGGTTTTGGTTTTACATTTGGGCCATGAGAGCTTGGCTAACTCTCAAAATCGTCCCACATTGAATGGTGAGGGCTGTACTTTTTGGACTTTGGGATGCTGCCATGTAGAAAACTCCACAAGACCTAGACATATCTGAAAACTAAACATCTGGGTGAGTCCAGGGCGGTGTGCTTCAAATGCACCAGCACCATTTTCTTACCCACAATGCCCTGCAAACCTCCAACTTTGCTGGAAATCACACATTTTTTCCACATTTTTGTGATGGAACCTTCCAGAATCTGCAGGAACCCACAAAATTCCTACCACAAAGCATTGTCTCATCTATATCGATAACAATTCTGCCCCACTTGTCAGCCTAGAAATGTTTTTTTTCAAACTGCCCTTTTGGATCCGCATTGGTTCCCACTCAATTTCGACATGTTTTTGGCTCTTCCATGTCACAGGCACTTGACCCACCTACACAAGTGAGGTATTATTTTTACCAGGAGACTGAGGGGAACATTGGGTGGTAGGAAATGTGATCCCACACAAAAATGTGGGAAAAATTAGATTTTTAGCTAAATGTGAGGTTTGCTGAGGATTCTGGGTAAGAAAACACTGGGGGATCCATGCCAGTCACACCTCCCTGGACTTCCGCAGGTGTCTAGTTTTCAGAAATTGTCTGGGTTTGGTAGGTTTCCCTGTATGGCTGCTAAGCTCAGGACCAAAAACGCAGGTGCCCCCTGCAAAAACAGGTAGTTTTGTATTTGATCATTTTATGTGTCCAGATAGTGTTTTGGGGCATTTCCTGTCGTGGGCACTAGACCTACCCACACAAGTGAAATACCATTTTTATCAGGAGACATGGGGGAACGCTGGGTGGAAGGAAAGTTGTGGCTCTGCTCAGATTCCAGAACATTCTGTCACTGGAATGTGACGAAAAAGTGTTTTTGGGCCAAATGTTGAGGTTTGCAAAGGATTCTGGGTAACAGAATTGGTGAGAGCCCCACAAGTCACCCCATCCTGTATTCCCCTAGGTGTCTAGTTTTAGAAAATGCACAGGTTTGGTATGTTTTCCTAGGTGCCGGCTGAGCTAGAGATCAAAATCCACAGCTTGGCACTTTCCAAAAAACAGCTCTGTTTTCTTTTGGAAAATGTGATGTGTCCACATAGTGTTTTCAAGCATTTCCTGTCGCTCGCACTAGGCCTACCAGCACAAGTGAGATGCCATTTTTATCGGGGGACTTGGGGGAATGCTGGGCAGAAGGAAATTTGTGTCGCCTCTCAGATTCCAGAACATTCTGTCATTGAAATGTGAGTAAAAAGTGTTTCTTTGGTCATATTTTGAGATTTGCAAAGGGTTCTGGGTAACAGCCCCACAACTAACCCCATCCTGGATTCCCTTAGGTGTCTAGTTTTAAAAAATGCACAGGTTTGGTAGGTTTTCCTAGGTGCTGGCTAAGCTAGAGATCAAAATCCACAGCTTGGCAGTTTGCAAAAAACAGCTCTGTTTTCTTTTGGAAAATGTGATGTGTACACGTTGTGTTTTGGGACATTTCCTGTCGCGGGCACTAGGCCTAACTACAAAAGTGCGATACCATTTTTATAGGGGTAATTGGGGGAATGCTGGGCACAAGGAAATTTGTGGCGCCTCTCAGATTCCAGAACATTCTGTCACTGAAATGTGAGTAAAAAGTGTTGTTTGGTCAAATTTTGAGATTTGCAAAGGATTCTGGGTAACAGCCCCACAAGTCATCCCATCCTGGATTCCCCTAGGTGTATAGTTTTTAAAAATGCACAGGTATGGTAGGTTTTCCTAGGTGCCGGCTGAGCTAGAGATCAAAATCCACAGCTAGGCACTTTCCAAAAAACACATCAGTTTTCATTGTTAAAATGTGATGTGTCCATGTTGCGTTTCCTGTTGTGGGCGTTAGGCCTACCCACGCAAGTGAGGTACCATTTTTAACAGGAGACTTGGGGGAAAACATAATAGAAGAACATGTGTTATTGCCCCTTGTCTTATCCACATTTCTTTCCTTCCAAATGCAAGACAGTGTGTAAAAAAGACATCTATTTGAGAAATGCCCTGTTATTGACATGCTAGTATGGGGACCCCAGAATTCAGAGACCTGCAAATAACCACTGCTTCTCAACACCTTAACTTATACCCATTTTGGAAATACAACAGTTTTCTTGATACCTATTTTTCACTCTTTATATGCTACCAAATGAATTGCTGAATACCAGGAATAGAATAAAAACCCATTGCAAAGTGCAGCTCATTTATTGGCTCTGGAACCTAGGGTTCTTGATAAACCTACAAGCCCTAAATATCCCCACAACAAGAAGAGTCCAGCAGATGCAATGGTATATTGCTTTAAAAAATCTGACATCACAGGAAAAAGTTACAGAGTAAAACATGGAGAGAAATGGCTATTTTTTCACCTCAATTTCAATAATCTTTTCGTTTTAGCTGGTATTTTCAGTAGGCAAACCTTGTAGGATCTACACAAAAGACTCCTTTCTAAATTCAGAATGTTGTCTACTTTGTAGAAATGTTTAGCTTTCCAGGATCCAGCATTGGTTTTACACCCATTTCTGTCACTAACTGGAAGGAGGCTAAAAGCACAACAAATAGTAAAAATGGGGTATGTTCCAATAAAATGCCAAAACTGTGTTGAAAAATTAGTTTTTCTGATTCAAGTTTTCCTGTTCCTGACAGCTGGGAAGATGGTGATTTTAGCTCCACAAACCCTTTTTTGATGCCATTTTCAGGGAAAAAAAAAACACAAGCCTTCTTTTGCAGCCCTTTTTTCCCATTTTTAAAAAAAAAAACTAAATTGTTGCTGTATTTTGGCTAAGTTCTTGCTCTCCACCGGGGGAACCCACAAACTCTGGGTACCTCTAGAATCCCTAGGATTTTGGAAAAAAAGGACGCAAATCCTCCACTGTTGAAGGCTTTCTAGCCTCCCCACTTTCGCACGGACTTCTGTTAGTATTTCTAGTAGCTTTCTTTCCTTTCTTCTCATTGTCCTGTGTAATTGCCTGAAACAACTTAATTCAGTGCAAAGTCTCCTTCCTCCAAATTGTCTGATGACTGTCCCACCTAGCCTCTGTTAATGTTTTTTTTTTTGCCTTTTTTATCCTCCTCTCGAATCTCTGTTGCTGCCTGGCTACTAGCTCCCAAATCGCTAATGCTCCAAACTCTGCTGGTCTCGGAAGGGGCTTCGATTCATATAGCACATCCTTCAATGCTCCAAAACCCTCAAATTGAACGTTCCATTTGTAGAAAATGCTAAGTTTCCATCCTTCTCTGTCACTTTGCACCATTGCTTTAGCTGAAGACATTGTGTGACACCCTTCTCTTCCATTACTATGTAAGCTGGTGTACCTTTTGGCGGTGTAGCCTCGCCTATACTCGTTGTCATATGCGTATCTCCCCTTAAAGCACTCTTTAAAGCTTTGAAATATTTCATCTTTTCGACCTTTCATTAGTCAAAAACAAATCAGGAAGTGACTTTTGATCCCAGAATTACCTTCACCTACTTTCCCAACCAATTGCCTCTCACGGACGGCTGCCAATCCGTGGGCGACCCTTCTCACTAACTGATCTATCCCAGCACGACTCCAATGACGTCACACTCACACGTACTGTAGCTGACAATGTCTTACGGCTTGTCCTCCCAAACTTTGATTCACACAAAACTAAGGCAAAATTGCGAGCACTAAAACTAAAACCAAATCTGCTGGTTTACTATAGGAAAGATAATACAATTGCTTCCAAAACTTTATGGATTTTTCACTGACGGCTCTTCCTGTACTTACAGCTATTCGTTCTTTCTCAGTCCCCCAGATTCGCAAGCAAAATTCGACCTGCAAATTTTACTCTCAACTGATCAGTTGGTCTGTCCTCAAGCAGACCAAGGGCCATATTTACTAACATTTTGCACCATGGTTGCATAATTTTTGTCCACATCAAAGATGCAAAATGCTAGTAGTTATTTACAAAGCCATGCAAGGGGCTGTTTGCACTGTCGTGCCTGGCTTTGTAAACACAATCTAACCTTAACCAGCAGCTTGGGTTACATGGCATTACATTTCATTCTGGGAGGTGTTCAAAGGGAGGAACATGGGCGTTCCCAGTCATCCACCCATGGACTTCACACAATCTTAGATTTACAAAGGTTTGTACACCTGGGAGTGCGTAAAATCGCTAAAACCTCCCAGAGGATGACATAACGAGGCGAAAAATATTTTTTATCATCGTTATTTCCTCTTTCTATCTGTGCTGCAAACTGCAACAGAGAAAAAAGAGGAATACATCCTGAGAGATTGTTTTTGTGCTGGACGGTATCCCTTTCCGCAAAAAAACAATTCTCCTTGCAACGCAGGCACCATGGTGCCAGGATGCCTGCATTGGTGCTAGGCTGCCTGAAGTGCACCAGCGCAAGGAGAGGGAAGAAATGCTCCATATATATGGAAATATTAACCTGCAATGCATGAAAGTTGAGCAAATATGCCCCCAAGTCTGTGAAGATCAGACTGTCCAGAACTGAAGGCAGTACCAAGAATCCATGAAGGCATCACCCGAGTGACACGGTGACGCAAAGTAATGCAAAGCAGCACATTGCTCTGCATTATGTTTTTTTGGATTACAATCCAACGCAAATCATGATTTACGTTGGATTGTGAATAATAAATCCTACACTTTGCATTGAGTCTGAGTTAACAAACACACAACGCAAACCCGATGCAAAGTTTTTGTAAATCTGGCTTCAAGTGTCTGAGTCACCGAATTGGTCGGGATTCAGCAGTTTTTGACAATTACCCTTTATTTGCTAATACCTAAGTGAAGTTTACAAAACAGTGCTTGCAACTTTACCACCCCTTCCGAAATGTTGTCTAAATTCCAAAACATACGTGCTTTTGTGAGTTGGACAGCGTTTAAACCTTTTCAAGGGCCAGCGAAGGTGAACTGATATTTACCCGTGCATCTCATTTCACGTTGGTATGTGTTTTTTTCGTTTGGTGACTGTCCAAACCCTTTAATTTGATAGGAGAGGCTTCCTATGGCCTTGAAAACAAGGGGATATTGTCTTTATGATCTGTGCATTTCTAGCTTTCTCTCACTTTCATTTTATTCTGTCCCTTTTTTTTTTACAGGAACTGACTTTCTACAGGAATTTCAGCTAAAATGTTCAATCACAGCAGACTGACTTTGAAGCTTCCTTAAAGGCACATCAAAGGATACTTTACTGGCATGAGGTCTGTTTGGCTCCATTGCACAGTGCCCACTGTAGCATTTAATCCAGTTAACATGTGGTGACAAATTGGATGTTTGATTCATTGTTTTCCCCATTTCATAGTGATTCCTGCTGTTATAGATACTGCAACGTGCTATAAAATGTACTAGCATTTATTTGTTTTTCATTGTTGGATCCAAAATAGCAAAAAAAGTATTATTAAGTACCTCAGCTGCAGAAAGTAGGTTCATTATTAACTTAACTTCAAAGTACTGGGATCATGCCAGATAAAATATTAAGGAACTACTGCCCCCAATGGTTTTCTTCCAAATCAAAGAAGACACCATTGTATGAGCTACTTAAATTATTTAAAATATATGAGCACCATTTTCTTCTGTTTCTGTCAATGTAAGATGCTCTGGAACATCATAGTCAAGTCACTCAAAATGGTTCTAACTCGATTTTTGTGGGCAGTGATGATAAATGGCTAATATCTACCCATTGGCCACGGTTTCTTCAACAAGAAATATGCTACGGGCTGTGAAACAGTTAGGCAGAGTTTATTGCTGGAGGTCGGGAAAGTAGAGTTTGTGTCAGAATGATGTATGGCAATACAGTAATTAGTAATCTGATTAGTAAAAAACAAAAACATAGGGAAACTTTTAAGAATTGAATTGGGAAAGAAGATTGTTTGAAACAATAAACCTACCTCCTAAACCCCCAGAACATGAACACATAGGGCACTTTCATTAATCTAAAATAGAGAAAAATCAAATACAAATCACTTTGCACCGTCTTATACTCGCTGCGTTTTCTCAGACCAGGATGAGAAGCACTGCTGCAAATGCCACTCCTAGGATTTTTTTATATTATTTTCTCCAGGGAAGCATTTGTGTGAGCAAAGAGGCTGCTCATTTCAAATTTGCACCCAGGAACTAGGAAAACATGGGGGCCTCCAAATGAAAGTTATTTTAGGCTATAGCACCAGGGGCATATGACTCCAGGAATTTCTACTTGGTCTTCTGTTTCTGGACCCAAAACTTACTTTTTAGGTTTTACTGGGTGTGGATTTGTACCCTGTAACACCACCAATGGGGCTGCATGACCGAGGCACAGCCCATTCCCTGCCTACCTCCTTCCGCACTAGTGAGGGAGCTGCAAGGACATCATTTAGGGGTCGCCAGGGATCGCAGCCATGGGCGTAGGAAGTGTAGGGGATGTGGGTGATATATCTCCCCCTGCTTTAGCGGTCAGTCACAAAGAGCAGGAGTGCGCGGTTCTTCACCCTCAGGGGAAACTTGTCTTCTGAGGCTCTCTCTTTCCATATCCCGCTCGGCGCTTGGATTTTCATCACACAATTGCAGCCTGGAAGGGAGCGGCAACAAGTTGTTATACTAACTCTCCTGCATTCTCCATGGACGGAGGTTTCCGCTCGAGGATACCACGCTAACTTCCATATGGATCCCAGGCACTTTTTATTTCCATTTAAAGAGCTTCCGTGGAATAACGTCATTAGATTGCTGATTGCTTACGCATACGCAGAGAGAGAGGTCGCGTCATTCAGGAGGCGGTGCCTCTGAGTTGCAGCGTGGCTGCCGGAGACGCCGGACAACAGGAGCTGCTGCCAAGGCTGGGGCCAGAGCCGGTGTTTAGGCGAGTGCTTTACCACGAGACCACGAGACGGAGGGGGACTGCGAGGCGGCAAGAAGCCCTCTCCCGCAGTGGATCCTAGGTCGCAGGTCTTTCGTCCTCTGAGCTGCCCGCCGGAGACGCTGGGTGGCAGGTGTTGCAGCTGGAGCTTAACCGGGGGTCGACCAAGAGGACCAAGGGGACCGAGTGGCAGTAAGGAGCTCACATCCGCACGAGAGAGCGATCGTACCTCTGTCACTGCACTTGGGGAGTGCTGTTTAGCGGCTCTCTGCTGATTTCGGCCATCTGTCTCCCCTCTCTCCCCCTCCACCACTTGGCTGATTTCGACTTTCTGGGCTGTTGCTGCTGGCCTCTGGACCTCTGACCTGGGCCTGCCTACGTAGGGAGCCTTGGGCCCTGGGGGGGTTGCGCTAGGCCCCAGGGCGGCTGTTTGAGTGATCTCCCGGCCAATTCCGACCTCCCTGGAACTTTCAGGACTGCCTGGTCTGCCGGGTGGAGCCACATAGGAGCTACACCTGAGCCTTATTGGAGCACATAAGTGCATTATAGGAGCATTATGGGGGCAACATAAGAACATCGCAAGAGAGATTGGCCCCAGGCAAGTGTTCAATATATTACAAGCTGTCCTAAGTTGCCCCAAGTGAAGGCGTTTGGCAGCACACAATCCACTTAGGCTGTAGGCATCCGGTTCTGATGGAGGCGGCTGGCGCTGCCAATGCGGTTTGTCCGGACCGTGCTGCCTGTGCCCCTTGTTTCCTGCCTCCTATTTCAATAAGGACTCCGTCATTTTCTTCACCTTTAGTCTGTTAATCCCTAAGTGGCGCGCTGTTGTCATAAACAAGCGCCGCTTAAGCGCCTCCTCAAGACTTGTCCACCTACGCACAACGTCCCTTCCCTTCCTTGGAGTTTTCCTTGCTTCAAGGTAAGGGCCAGGATCCTGCCGTACTATGAGGTCTGGCAAAATAAGGAAGGAGTACCTAAACCCTCAAAAGCACAAGAAATGCCGCTGCACAGTCGATGCAGGTAACGCCACTCTGCCTTCACCGTCAGCCTCACCATCAACCTCTGCAATTTCAGCTGCACCCCGTTCACTGGCTGATGATCTATCCAGCTCCGAGATCCCCAAGACTTATCCCTCTGCTGCTCTTACGCCACATCCACGTTCCTTGATTCTTCCCAAGTCCTCTCTACTGTTATATTTTAAGAAAAAAACTAACTTGGAACTCTTGACCAATGGTGGGAAGATTAAGCCGGAGCTAGGCCAGAGCACTTTTACGGAGCCTGCAGTCATCGATTCTTCACCTACTGCTTGCGGATATTTTACAACTGTGGCACAAGTTTACTGTCCAGCTTCTCCAGCGTCACCTGTTTTTGCTCAGTTAGCATATCAGAGTGAAGTGAGCCATCCACCGCCCCCTGAGGACCGGCAGGTTGCACTTTTGCTAAAACACGAACCCTCTCCAACTATTACCTTCAGCGATCATTCTTCAAATCCAGGGGAGGGGGCATCTTTCTTAGTGACATCTCCAGCATCTTTCCATCAGTTGGCTGGGCCGACTGTAGACTGCCACGATTCCCTGCAGGACCATGGCATCTTTCTGCTATCTAGCCCCCCGGCAGCCCAACGGATCCGAAATTCAACAAGCAGCATCCATCCAATATTACCATGAAGGACCTCTAGTGGGGCCGCTCACAGTTCCCAAACTGAGTTAATCAAAGGCTAACTCAATGACCAATCACTCCTCGACCTCTCCTGTCTTCTATCTGATTCCTTGAGTGGTGCTGTCAAGGAGCCTAATCTTGTGCCCCCCCTACACTCACGGAAACCAGCTCTGCCTGGCCCCAGCTTCTGCAAACCCTTCAATCCACTGTGCTGGCTCTGAACTACCACTCTGATAAACTGGACGTCCTAGATGATCTGCTGAACACACTGGCTTCTTATGTAGCTGGCATTGATCAAACAATTGAGAACCTCAATCAGGTGATTACCAGAGCACAGACAAGCTCCAATTATGTACAACCGACATGTTGCTGTTCTCCAATCATCGAAAGATTGTCATCTCTCCCTACTTTTTTAAGTTCAGTTGTATGTGAAATTAAAAGACTTTCTTCAGCGCCTGTGCCCTCAGCACTCCTGTCGAATCTAAGCGCTCCTATTGATTTGGTTCGGGGGCCCACCCACAAATTTTGTCCAGTCAAGATTGTAACTTTGATCAATTCTCCTTGGTTAGCTGTCACCGGAGCTTTGGAGTTGGTCACCGAGGCTAAGGGCACCTCTACGTCTCCTCCTTTCCCCGAACTTGAGCCCGCGGTGCCTGACTCTTCTCACCCACCCCGCACCTCTGTACAACTTGCTTTATTTCAACCAATGTCCTCAGGAGTCGACTCTGTGGCTCAAGCTCCGTTGAGCAAGAGGGAAAAAAAAGACTCCGCAAACAACAGCAGGAGGAGCCAACCATCTCAAAGACCCTCGACTGATGTCCGATTGTCGGCGCGTCCTGAGGTGCAGCTGCCTTTGCAGTTTCAAGGTGCACCTAGGGGCGCTACTCTTCCTAATCCCCTCCAGCCTGTGCCTACTAATGTCCCCACGGTGGGAACAACTGTGCAGGGAACTGACTCTCCCCTTAAGGACTACTTGATTTTGCGTGAGAAAGGCAATCCTGGCAGTGTATTGGTTTTAGCAGCCCCACACTGGGGTAGCGGAGGTTCTGCTCGCCCTGCTACCACACTGTCTGTATCCAAAATAGCCCATGGGAATATGAACGGAGATGTTCTGTACCCTGGTTCTTCTAATTTCTCTAAATTGACGCCTGTTAACAGAAGAAGTTTTCCTGCAATCCTGCCACCAAGCCCTCTGACTGCTTCCGCCGAAAACCCGGTCCTGGGGGGCCCTGCAGGTCCTTCGAATGCAGATGAACAGCCACAGCCTCCAGTTTCCACGTAAACTTCCATGACCCCAGTGGAACGCTTAACTCTTAAACTTTTGTTTACCCCAGAATATCCCTCCAGGGGTCCCCATGACATATTGAATAGGGGGAATATTTTAAGACTCCTTAATGCTATCTCGGATCTCAACTACATTGGTTCTAAGGACATTATTTCCATTGAATTTTTAGACTCTAGGGGGCCTCACCCAAGTGACTCCACTTTGGTTACACTAATTTCTGCTACAATAGCTCAGTCTATTCTCCTTAGGAGAGATTTATTTTGCTTGTGGGGCAATATAATAACTCCCTTTAAGGAGCCTGGATACCCGGTGTTACTTTCAGAATCTCAATGTTTGACGACTCCCACAGTTTTGAAACCATTTTCAATCTTGAAAAGTGCCCTAGATGGCTCCTCTACTTTTATTGGTATTCTCCCTACTGGCTCTGGTTTCAAGGGGTCTTCTAACTGGGACTGGCTGCCATCCACTCTCTTGCACAGTCACCCCCATTGACCCTTACGGGTGGGCGGTTCTGTTCCAACTTCTGGTCATCTGTCCCTATGTTCATGGAACATCAATGGGGTTGCACATAAGTTTGCCTTGGCCGACTTCTTAGCATCTTTTAACAGTCACAATGTAATTGCCCTTCAGGAAACCTGGGCTGAGCACAGCTGTCCACTGCCAGGGTACTTAGAAATATGGAAATCATCTCACAGAACGAGCAAGAATGGCTGAGCCAAGGGTGGTCTGGCCCTTTATGTGACCGTTAAATTAGATGGGCATATACTACCTCTGGCTTGGGAGGATAACTGGATCCAGGGGATTCTCATAAGGAATGGGATTGCACAGCAGTCCCTCATAATAATTAATGTTTATATTGCCCCCGGAACCATGGAAAAAAGGGGTAGGTTGTGGCAATTGGTGCAGATTGTAGCCAATCTAGTTGGGGTTTACCCACGTGCTAGTTATCTTATAACTGGTGATTTTAACACAAACCTGTTTCAGGATACAATGGAGGCTCTTGAGGGTCCAGACTGTGGTAACCGCCAGTCAATTCCCGAACAATTAAGGCCCCAGTGTTGTCTGCACTGCCCGTTGGGAGAGTACTTAGTCATGCATCTTAATAGTATGGGCTTTAAAGTTTTGAATGGTCGCTTATGTGATGATGCCCCCCACGTTGGACAAGGTCCTATGGTCGAACTCGCTCCTATTTAGATTATATCATCTGTAATATTGAACTGTTTCCTCTCAATGAAAGGTTTCAGATTTCCCCTCGGAGTGAGAGCGACCATTGTCCACAAATTGTAAATATCAAATCAAGATTTCCTGTTCATGATGTCATGCTGGCTGCGGGTGGTGGCGTTTGTTTCGAATCACTAAAGTTCATACACTGGAATGCTTCTATTCGTGGCACAATATTGATTGAATGTATAAATTTTTTTAAATCTGAGAGTTTGGATTGTGTGTTCCCAATTAAGTCACGGGTTCAACTTTCCTGCCTCTTATGGTCAAAGTTTCACCAACCCACGTGCAATTGTGCTCCACCCAGTCTTTTGTTGTCTCCAGGGAAACTAAGAATCTAAAGAAAGCACGGAATAGGCTAGCAAGGGCAATCAGGAAAAGTCCTGATTCTGAGCGTTTATTCATTGAATATAAACAATTAAGTAAAGATTATAGGAAGGCTGTTTATGACGACCATCAGACCTATCTCAGTCAGTTTTGGTTTAAACTTTGAAGCGCAAGCAGAGATCCAAACTCCACAAAATTTTGGTCCCTTATTAATAACCTAAACAATAATCAAAGAGGCACGAGCGTTGTTAACATTTCGGAAGGAGCATGGGCGTCTTATTTGACCAACCATTTTTCTGATAGCGAGCAGGATGGGGAACCGTTGGATGAGGGGGCCCACAGATCTACCCCTGCTTCCCTTAAAACATGTCCCTCATCTACAGGGTCTCTAATCCCTGCACAGGGATTAAGGCAGTCCTCCCAATTACGCCTCCCCCACATAATCTCGTGGGCTAAGCCATTTGGAGTCCCCGGTCCCAATGGTCTTCCACAGGCATTATTTAAACAGGATCCTCTCCTTTGGGCTAATCATCTTGCACATTTGTTCGAACACTGCCTACTAACCTCAACAATACCTGAGTCCTGGCGTGGTGGCATAATCCATCCTTTATATAAAAATGGTTCAAGGTCAGATCCTGCTAATTTTAGGATGATAGCCCTGCTGGACATTGAGGATTAGTTCTATGCCAGCCTTTTGCTGCAGGATCTCCCTGCTTGGACTGAATCGAAGGCCTTAATCCCCATAGTCCAAACAGGGTTCTCTGCTGGCTCAGGTACCTCAACCAATTTATTAGCTCTTTCTAATTTGAATGACAGGGCGATCTTGTCAGGCTTGACACTGAATTGCTGTTTTGTGGACTTCAAGGCAGCATTCGATCGGATCCCCCGGAGTGCCCTATGGGCCAAATTACAAAGCTGGGGCATCCCTCCAGTACTCTTGGGTGCTATTATAGAACTCCATACTAACACCTGGGTCCATATTAAGCTTGGTGATGGGTGCTCCCTTTCCAGGAAAATTAAGACCACCCGTTGTGTGAACCAGGGTTGTGTACTTGCACCTCTTCTTTTCAATCTGTTTATTGCTGATATGTCAACATCTCTTGACGCCGTCAATGTTAAACATAAGAAGGAAATTGAACTTAAAGCTGTGGCTTGCAGGTGGCCTTTTCCAAATTAGCTAAAGTTTTAAAGGGGCCGACCCTCCTTCCCCTAATGGAAGTTATGAGAGCAAAGATCACCCCTTCGTTGGCCTATGGTCAGGAAATTCTGTTGGGCAAAGGCTCTTGCCTAGTAAATAGGTTGGTTAATAAAACCTTTAAGAGAGTTTTTCATGTTCCGCACCTGGCTTCACCGGCGCAGGTACGGTTGGAGTTTGGGCTTACGGAATTGGTGGCAGTTGACGCTGGTGCTTTCTTGAAGTTGTGTTATAAACTGCGTCAGGCCCCAGACGGCCATCTGGAGGCAGTCCTGTGGTAAGAAATTAGTGAGTTGAAATCGAAGTGCACTTATTCCCAATTTTTGGTTGAATGTAAACGGCGATTTGATGCCGGCGAGTTTTAGGAAAGCAATCCCCCTACTCTCTGTTTAATTTAGAGATTAAAAGGCTTATTCAATTGTCTACTTATCACTCAGACTATTCTCTTCTTGACCTTCGAAAGCATGCCTGGGCAGTAATTGGCTCCTTTAAGCCAGGTATGTCCTCCTGTTTCTTCTCCTGTACATATGGGTTTTGGTTGAAAAAGGCCTTTTTGGCCCTAAGGATGGGTGATTGTTTTTTTTTAAAACACTTGCCCCAATGGCAGCTGCCTCCCGGGGACAGTGTGACATGCAGAGGCTGCAGCAACGCAGAGGAATCCATTGTCCATGTAGTCTGCCTGTGTCCAGCTTTATTAAAGGAGCGTAGACTTCTGCTCCGGAGCAAATGGAATGAATTAGGAATCCGCTCCTGACGACAGGCTATTATCCAGTCTCTGGACCCCGGCAATCCAATGTTAAATGTGTTACTAATTAAATTTATTAAAATTGCACGATCTAAATTTAATGGCACTGCGAGCAATGAACACGCTTAGTTGGAATTTTTCCATGCTCTTGCCATTTTGCCAGTTATTGGCTAGGATGAGGATCTCTATCGGTATTTGATGATGTTCAGTGCAATTATTATTTTATACAGCATGCACTTTAGGGCTGTGCTCATGTATATTGGCTTGTGTTTATGTGGGGCTTCTGGTCAGGAGGCTTGTATTGTATTTTTTGGGGGGGATAAATGTCTTTTAATATGTTGCATGCGCAATTGATAGTGTGCTTTTAGTTTGAACTCAGTTTCTGAGGGTATTTGTTTTTGATTGTTTGTCTCTTACTTTCTTTCTTTTGCTTTGCTTATTTGTATTGGATTTTATTATCTGTACAATAAATTATTACTCACTTACTTATATCTCCCCCAGATTTTGGAGTGGAGGGGGACACGGAGGACAATGGTGGGGGGACGATGGGACACAATAATTTTTGCTGTTTCTTTAGTGATTTGTGACTTTCATCCAGTTACGCGACCAATCTGATAGTCACAGCATAAAGGGCATGATAGGCCACCAGCCCTCTGCATGACAATGATGCAACCCTCCAGGAATTATTGAACACTGCACTACCACAGCTGCACTTCTGAGGACAGAGAGGTCCTTTGATGCTTACTCTTAGCATACAGCCCCTCCTCAGCCCTATTCTAACTGTAGTGGTGTCGTCTGCCCCCCTTCTTCACCCCTGACCCCACTCCACCCCCACTCCAACAGTTTAAGTGGGTATTAGTGAGTGTATGTAGGAATGCCAACTGTCACACCCTGGTTGACATGGCAATCACAATTCTTTCTCAAATCTCATACATATAAAGGTATTACAGATGCACTTCACATGCTCTAGAAAAACTGAAAATAGCATTTCACAGTCAAGCCCATTTTAACAAAAATAAATGGTGAATGGAAGTACACTAGATTTGGCGGACATGTGATTCTTGACTTGGTGTATTTTTGTTCTACTGGTTTTTAATGATAAAAAAGTACCAATTGAGTATGCCCCAGGTTGGTATATTTCTACTAATGTTCACAAACTTTGGGAACATTGTTAAAGCTAAATTAAGCCCTCCTACTAGCAGGATTTTTCCATTCTTTACTAACATCAGAGAATGGAGATTTTCCTCACTCGTATTCTCTCACATTTTCATATTGGAAGAGGAGAAAACAACACAAGTGGGCATTTAGCTTAAATATGTTGAACTATTGAAATATTGTGTCTATGTGCCGCAGGGTTTTCACTCGCGTAACACCCCTCATCAGGAAAAAAAAAGAACATCAAGACAAAAAAAATAAAATAATAAAAGAAGCTAAGCAGAAGAGCGAATGCTTCCTTATGCTGTTGCAATCTTTAATGCGTAATAGTGGTTTAGCGGTTGCCTGGCGTGGGTACCAGAACTTATTTATCAAGAACCGGGACCCATTTTCCATCATCAGACTTTCACCTGGATCAAAAGCAAGAAAGGCAGAAAAGTGAGAAGGAGGAAGAGAATGTTACAGTAACAATGGGAAAAGAAAAGGATGAAAAAACCTGCAGGAATACTGTTGCAATTCAATACTATTTTCCTCAATATTCTAACTCTGACCAAATCAGGCACTTGTCTTGTATTTCATTCATGCTGCACCAACAGTGCATTCACAATGATCCACGTATTACTGGATTTCATAGTCTCAAGCTGTACATGCCTTTCTTAAGGAATATTGTCCGTCCCAAAATCAATCAACATAAATTATTAAGTACAGTGGTGGTTGGCCAGAGGTGGACGAAAGAGTGGAACTTGTTTATGTTGGCACTTCCAGTTTCGGTCCGGGCAGAAGACACTTCAGGATGGTGGGGCGATGGTGGTATGTGACCATATAGTTGGTACAGAGTGGTCTATGATGGCTTCTCAGCAAACCCAGAGCCCCACATGTTTGCATAAGGATCAGACTCAAGGTTGATGCAGGTTGTGCATGCTCCACTGAAGCCCCACACAGCCCCTTCCTAAATCAGAACTCATGAGAAGGCTCACAGTAGCAGACAGCCTGTCCTCATGGCTATCCAGAAGTGGCTTAGCGAAAGCCTAAGAAGATTCAGAAAGTACTCCGTACATTTGATTAGGTTTGGATGCCTCGGAGCACGACATTTAGCATCTGGTCTTATGACATTTCAAAACGACAATGACCACATCACCACTAGAACACATAAAGGGGGTCATTCCGACCCCGGCGTGTGGCGGGCGCGGCCCGCCGGGCAGAAACTGCCCACAGACCGCACCGCGGTCAAATGACCGCGGGGGTCATTTCAACTTTCCCGCTGGGCCGGCGGGCGATCTCCAAAAGATCGCCCGCCAGCCCAGCGGGAAAGCCCCTGCAAAGAGGAAGCCGGCTCCGAATGGAGCCGGCGGATTTGCAGGAGTGCGACGGGTGCAGTGGCACCCGTCGCGATTTTCACTGTCTGCTAAGCAGACAGTGAAAATCTTTGTGGGGCCCTGTTAGGGGGCCCCTGCACTGCCCATGCCAGTGGCATGGGCAGTGCAGGGGCCCCCAGGGGCCCCACGACACCCGTTCCCGCCAGGCTCTTCTTGGCGGTGTAAACCGCCAGGAACAGGCTGGCGGGAAGGGGGTCGGAATCCCCATGGCGGCGCTGCAAGCAGCGCCGCCATGGAGGATTCCCTGGGCCAGGGGAAAACCGGCGGGAAACCGCCGGTTCCCCTTTTCTGACCGCGGCTTTACCGCCACGGTCAGAATGGCCCGGGAAGCACCGCCAGCCTATTGGCGGTGCTTCCTCTGCCATCCACCCTGGCGGTTTGAAACCGCCAGGGTCGGAATGAGGGCCAAAGTGTGGTGACTTCAATGCTGAGTCTCATTGACTCTTTCTTTTCCTACTACCACCAGTGCTCCATTTGGCTCTTATGGTTTTCGAGCTTATGACTCCTGAATTTGTTGGAAATTCCCCAGTTAGCATTTCGGTTGGACATCCTGAGATTGTACTCTTTTCTGTGTTCCTGACAATGTAGTTATGAAATAGATCAATATACACAGGAGTGTAACCATGAGTCATTGTTGAGTAATAGATTTCTGTTACTGTTTCGTTTGCAAAAAGGCTTGTGGCCGAAGGTGATATATTTCACTTGACCAATTGTTAAAATGCAAAGTTTTTATGATACCTAAAACATGCATGAACACAAAAAATAATGTTGGTCATTTCAGTTACCAAGTAGGTGTTTCAGCCAAAGCAGGTCTCATTTGTCAAGGAACCAAACTAACAATTATGCCATGGCAGTTTTAAAAAGGCATACATAGGAGTTCAAATCTGACCAAATCAGCTAGTAAGTGTTACGTTTATAAATTGAACGACACTCAGTAAGCATCGTTAGGCATAGAGTTTCAGAGAAAGCCTCAGGATTTCCTTTCTAACATAATCACAACTCTGTATGCTATTTCTAACGTGAGTTAATTTGCAGTTCAGTAACCTATGGCCATTCACGTCAGCTATAGCCGTAACAGAGCGGAAATATTCATATTATCAGAAATTTCACTTAACATGAGTTCACAATGATTTGGGAAATCATAATCAAATTCATTCATGACTTTAGAAGTCAACTTTAATCAGAAATTAAAATAACATCAACACAACCATCAATATACATTCAATAAAGAAACGCATTGCAGTGTTAAAATGATGAAATGCCAATACTTTCATTATTTCCTACCATTATTTTTCCCTTGGCTGATTTAGAAGCTGTGCTAAGGCGGTGGTTATGAGTGGGCTTTTAAAATGATTATTGATCTCCGTGCAAGCCATTGTTTAAGCGGGTATGAGAACAATGAAGTGTGTGATAATGACCACACGCCACCCCAATTTTTCTTAGGTAAATTTCAAGAAATCAAACCAGACTATATTTACTGGTGGAAATATGCAAAGTAAATTAGAAGACATGTGGACATTGTGTGGAACAAACCCATTCAGCATGTAATTTCTCATTTTTAAGAGGAAATTCACTGCGTAAATATCACACTCCGTGTTGCTGTTGCTTTCCATGTGTGGTGCACACATCACCATCTTCTAGATTATATGTAATCTGGGCTGACGAGGAGTCCTTTTAACATGTAGCTGTAGAAGACTTTGAACTCAGGGAGTACTTCTGACATATGTGGAAATATGTGACACTGCATGTAACATTCCATGTAACAAATGTTTGTCTTGGTTTATTGAGATTCTTATCTGGTATCAAGCCTGACAAAGCATCCTACGATGGTACAAGAACATCTGTCTGATCTTATTTTGGCATTCAATTACAATATAGAAATATCGCAAAAATATTGAATTGTCTCACTTCATTGTTGCATTAAAAGCAAAAATGATTTAGGAAGGTATGGATTAAGTTTGGCCCAAGAATATATTACGGGTGAGTTGTTGGAAATAGGATAAGTGGGCTCTGCCCATGTCGCTTTTGGTTTAACCGAGCTACATTCACCCACTACAGGGGACAACGAGTAGGAGGGAGGAATTTACAAAGCTATTCTTGATGTCTGGATTAGTGATGAACTGTGTATGTCAGGTATGCTTGCCCTGACAGGATCCCCCAGACCCAGGGTCTATTTTATGGGACATAGAATGAGGGTACGCCCACCTTAACCTCTGACCGCTGGTCTCTCTCCCCTAATTCAAGCATCCAGTGTTGCAATCCTAAGGGGAACCCAATTATGTTTTTTAAATATAAGTTAAAAAGGAGCTCTTTATGAAATCTCGTATAACTATGCAATAAATGAATACAGTTGTTCATCTTTTTCATTTTGGTTTGGAGGGACATTTCTGCTCCTATAATGCATCTAGGAAGCACCTATCCCAGATAAAAGAAGTGTTTTCTTAAGTCCATTAAATCTACTGAGGTGAATTAACAATGGTGAAATATCTGGATCCCAATGATGCTTGATTTTTATATGTTCCAACATCAAACAAGCTAGGTACAGGAAGCATGGAAGGGAGGAACCGTAGTGGCAGGGGTACACTCCAAAATGCAGCTTCTAATTAGCTCTAAGCAATAAATTCCTAGAAAAACATTTTATTCCAGATTCGGCAGACCTAGTGTGAGAACTCAAAATATCTTTATGCAAATCAGGCTGCAATAAAGGAAACACATAACCAATTGCTGAGGGAGCCCAATTAACTTCAGGTACATATTAGACTGATTTCAAGACAACTTGAAACACTCCCGGTGGCTTTTTAAGTACCCCAACAGATGAATGCATTTTAAGTGCAAGTTTAATTCAACTTTTTCTAACTTCAGCATTTTTCTGGACAGTGCTAACAAAGCAGAACTAGATTTTTCAATATTTATAATCTCTTTGACATTATCCATAAACATGCTAACAGCCTGTGTTCATGAGTGCATAACCATGAGGGACTACTATCGCCCTCAGAATACTGAACTTTTAGATGTAGTTTCTCTTTAGCTTTCTCAGTGTTTTGACCAGGAGAGCATCCAAACCTATGAAAAACTTGAACAGGTTTTTTTTTAAAGCCAATGGCATTGGCTCTATTACTCAGTACAAATAAATTGACCATTTGCTGCTCTCAGTTCAATTAACTACATTACTGAGTATGCTCAAGTATACAGTATTTCAGTCCTGGAACTAGCAGACAATCTCTGAAAAATGGTTCAGAGAGAGAGAGCCTTCATTTTACAGGTTGAGAAGCTACTACAGATTATTTTTCCAGTATCTTCTTGTAAGGCTGAGAAAACTTCAGTGGTCTCCACCGACCACTCCTCTTTTTTTTATCCTACCTTTGTTTGCTTGGTGCACGAAGATGTAAGATTCATAAACATGTTTCTTCAAATTTGATCTAATTACTTTGGGAATGTAAAGAACATTAAAACCTACTTGCATACTATCACTACCTGCCTGCCTATCTCAATATTAAATTTTTAGGAATGAAATTGTATTCATTTAACAAAGTGTGCAGTTTTCACACAACCAGTGATTTGTATCGCGTGCCTGGAACATCCACAAAGTTGTCCCTATACCCCCCAGAAATGTAGTGTCTCCCATGCCTCTGGTCACAGTTGTGACCCCTGGATTGTCCCTTGCAATCCCTGGCACTGCCTTTGCGACCCTGGCTTCAGAGGTGGCAAGATCAGTGCCAGAGGCATATAGGCAGGTCCTCCTTATGGACGTCAGTTTGGGCTGCACTCTTCGTT
Organism: Pleurodeles waltl; assembly: GCF_031143425.1. Classification (NCBI taxonomy): domain Eukaryota; kingdom Metazoa; phylum Chordata; class Amphibia; order Caudata; family Salamandridae; genus Pleurodeles; species Pleurodeles waltl. The sequence continues at coordinate 758,702,781 of NC_090440.1, read as the reverse complement.
GTATTGTCAATATTTTTATTACACTAATAGTCTAACAGTGGATAATATAGATATATTATTTCACTATCAGTGTGATAAAAACAGAGTTCAGTTAGCTGGAAGATTAACTTTTGTGGCAGCTGCGATAAGCATAAAAAATACTTTTGAAATGTATGTTGCATGTGTGCGTGTGCGCTTGTAGGCAAGAGTGTGTTTATGAGTGCGTGTGTATGTGTCAGCATGTGTGTGCGAGTGAAAGAGATTGTCAAAGGGCATGTGATGTCACTTCTGCTACCCCTTGCATTTTGGTAAATTGATGTGCATGGGGAGGTGCCACTGTTCTCCTCAGAGAGTGCACAGCCTCGTCATACTCAAACTCCATATATAACTGCTGCCCAACACCCCCCCACCTCCAGTGGCCCCCTGCACACATATTATAGACCTGCTTAGAGGAGACCTTCAATATCTATGTTAAATTCTTTAGAATTGGTGAAAAACTGTACAAGGAAACCACTCTTCTTGGTTCCAGAAGGTTATTCCATATTGTGGGCAGTCTAACTCATGATACTGTTAAATCATGGAAAGCTACGGGTCAGAATTGTTCATTACGGCCAGAGTATCTCCCCGATGAATTAACAGGGAATTCATAATGGACACCATGGTATTACTTGGTTGGTGGAACATGGATTCTGAGGTGCAGAACTATGAATGATGCATTAATCTACACCTGTTAAATACTGTGTGCTGTAATAGCAGTATTTCTAGGGGCAGTAGTACCACAAGAAAACTGAAGCTTGTATAATGAGGCCCAATGTGTATATTCTATAGAGACATCTAAAGCATTACAGAGTTAAAGGCAATTTTTTTTACCTTTGATGCACAAAGTGAGACATTTAAAAAACACCTGGTGACATAGGATAGAACATTGTGTATTGTGCAACATTATCTGAAAGCTGCAACTCCTTGCATGACACTGAAGCATCTATGGCCCTCATTACAACATTGGCGGTAAAAGCCGCTTACCACCATGCAGAAGACTGCCAACACACCGCCGCGGCAGCGGAATTCCACCACGGTCATTATGACCCACTGCTCGGAATCCACCAAAATTCAGACACCCACACAAGTCCGCCACACCAAAGGTCAGTGATAAACTGGCGAAAACAAAACCTCCACCGTCACACCAACAGAAATACGCCCACACTATCACGACCCACGAATCCACGCGGCGGTCTTTCAACTGCGGTATTCCATTGGCGGTACACACCGCTGCGCTCAAAATACACATACATTTCCAAAACACCACCACATTGGACAATTCGAAATACACACACCTGATACACATACACACACCACTCCCACACACTCAATACAATATAAAACACCCACCCACAAACCCTTACGTCAACAATTGCGACAGAAGGCCAGAGAGAGACACCACCAGAAAGAACAATAGCATCCACAGGCACACAATACCATCACCCACATAACTTCCATGCACCTCGCACAACACACCACTACATATCACCCCACTTATCACTACACACACCATCCCACACATCACCCACACCACCCCATGGCACGGCAAAGACACCCCAAGTTCTCGGAGGAGGAGCTCAGGGTCATGGTGAAAGAAATTGTCCGGGTAGAGCCACAGCTATTCGGATCACAGGTGCAGCACACCTCTATAGCTAGGAAGATGGAGCTATGGCGAACAATAGTGGACAGGGTCAATGCAGTGGGACAGCACCCAAGAAATAGGGATGACATCAGGAAGAGGTGGAACGATCTACGGGGGAAGGTGCGTTCCGTGGTCTCAAGACACCACTTTGCGGTTCGGCGGACTGGCGGCGGACCCCCACCTCCTCCCCCACAACTAACAACATGAGAGGAGCAGGTCTTGCAATTCTGCATCCTGAGGGCCTCGCAGGAGTAGATGGAGGAATGGACTCTGGTAAGTCAAATCTTAACTATTACACCCCCCACCCTACCTGCATGCTATCACATACCCCCACCCTCACCCCCACCCCATCACTCCAACTCCTCACAAATGTCCCACTATCACAACCCACCCATCCCAACACCAAGCTCTGCATGCAACTACAAAGCATGGACACCCATCACCAATGCATGGCCACTGCACATACCCACACACACCCCTAAAAAATTATCACACAAGGTCCCACACAAGAATGCAAGCACTGGGGTACACGGTCACCCACCCATTGCACACCATGACACACACAGATGTAATAAACATCCTTTTATACCCCTGCAGGACCCCTACCCAACGTCACCGGACAGGAGGGTCCACACATGTCCACACCACCAACAGAAGAGGCCCACAGTGATGACAGCAGCTCTGTCCAACTGGATCTAGATGACCAGCCCGGCCCATCGGGGACCTCGGGACAGTCGGTTCCCCTGACACAGTCACAGGCCACTACAGAGCTTCCCCCCTCTGGAAACACCAGCACAGCACCCACCCAGCAGTCACATACCTCTGTCCCTAGGACACATCAATCAGCAGTGTGTCCACCACTACAGGGAACCCAGGCTAACCCACCACCCCATCAACAACAGGGACCTAGGGGCAGTGGCAGTGGGCACATGGTCCAGGGGACGGAGGCCCAGGAACACAGGGGAACTGGGAGGGCTGCTGTGCGACAGGGGGAGGACAGGCCAAGGGAACCCACTCTCCACGAGGCCCTCTCCAACATCATGGGAGCCTACCACCATTCCCAGGAGACAATGGCAACGGTACTGTCCAAATTTCAGGAGACCCAGCGCCTGCAGGAGGAACAGTATTTGGGCTTCAGGGAGGAACTCAGATCCATCAATTCCACCCTGGGCACCATCGTAGGGGTGCTGAAGGAAGTCCTCAACACCAGGAGGGACACTGTGGCACAACAAGGGTCCCCTGACACTAGCCTGGACGATGAACTGCCCACCACCTCCTCCGGCGCTAGTGGACAGGAGGCACCGCCACAGGACCACCACACCAGCACCCCACCCCCTGCAGATGGAGAACCACCCCGCAAACGGTCCCTGAGATCCAGGACAAAGACCGAGAACGATGCCAAGACACCCCCCAAGAAATGAGACCACCCTGAATGTCATCCTTCTGTCCCACTTTGTCACCCTGCCCATCCTCAAACTGCCCCAGCTCCACTTCCTATGCCCATTTGGGCAATGCACCTGTGAGACTAATAGACTGGACTCTGCCATGGACATTCCTCCACCATCACCCCTCACCATTTTACAAACCCCTCCAATATTGAGCACTTAAATAAACAGCCTTGAAGCACAAAACAATCTGGAGTCAGTCTGTGATTTCGAAATAGTGTATTAGCAATTACAGTGTCAAAATGCTCTTTCAATTGTAATGTCACACAGCTCTTGTCCATGAGGAAACAAAGCAGGTGTCACACAGTGGGACCCACATCTGTGAAATCGTAAGGGAAAGTCACAACTCAGTGACCATACACTGGGTGAAAACGACAGACAGTTGAGAGGTGTAGTAAGCAGGTTTGTATTCTTACCTGTGTCTCACTGGAAATATTGCAGGATCACCGAGTTCCTGTTGTCCATGTCCTCTTCTTCTGCTTCCTCATCTTCACTGTCCACAGGCTCCACAGCTGCAACAAAACGGCCATCTGGACCATCCTCCTGCAGAAAAGACACCTGTCGTCGCAAAGCTAAGTTGTCAAGCATACAGCAGGCCACGATGATCTGGCACACCTTCTTTGGTGAGTAGAATAGGGATCCACCTGTCATATGGAGGCACCTGAACCTGGCCTTCAGGAGGCCGAAGGTCCACTTTATAATCCGCTGAGTTCGCCCATGGGCCTCATTGTAGCTTTCCTCTGCCCTTGTCCTGGGATTCCTCACTGGGGTCAGTAGCCATGACAGGTTGGGGTAACCAGAGTCACCTGCAAATGGCGAGGGACAACTGTTAGACACACACTAACCTGGAGGGATATCCCCAGACCCAGACAACCATTCCCACTGACTTGCTTCCAGGTGCTCACCTAATAGCCACACACGGTGCCTCTGGAGTTGACCCATCACATAAGGGATGCTGCTATTTCGCAGGATGTAAGCGTCATGCACTGAGCCAGGGAATTTGGAATTCACATGGGAGATGTACTGGTCGGCCAAACACACCATCTGCACATTCATGGAATGATAACTCTTCCGGTTTCTGTACACCTGTTCACTCCTGCGGGGGTACCAAAGCCACATGTGTCCCATCAATGGCACCTATGATGTTGAGGATATGTCCCAGGGCATAGAAGTCACCTTTCACTGTAGGCAAATTCTCCACCTGAGGGAAAACGATGTAGCTCCGCATGTGTTTCAGCAGGGCAGACAACATGTTTGAAAACATGGGCTGGGACATCCCTGATCCTATGGCCACTGTTGTTTGAAATGACCCACTTGCAAGGAAATGGAGTACTGACAGCACCTGCACTTGAGGGGGGATTCCTGTGGGATGGCGGATAGCTGACATCAGGTCTGGCTCCAGCTGGGCACACAGTTCCAGGATTGTGGTACAATCAAGCCTGTAGGTGATGATCACATGTCTTTCTTCCATTGTCAACAGGTCCACCAGCGGTCTGTACACCGGAGGATGCCGCCATCTCCTCACATGTCCCAGCAGATGGTGCCTATGAAGGACAACAGCGAGCACAGAGTCAACCAACTCAGAGCCGAAATTTGGCCTGTATGAGTGTTGAGGCAAGACCTAGGTATGTGTGAAGCAGTAAGAAATTAAGCCATCTGGGCCCCTGAAATGGCGGCTGCCTGACCTGTAAAGTGGGACAATGGGATGTGAGGTAACTGCGCTGGCGTTGTACACCGTCGCGGTAGGCGGTCGAAGACCGTGGCGCAATTCTGCATTGGTTAACATTGGACCCTATGGGTCCCAGGGGCCAATGAGAATGTACGCCGGCGGTGACGGTACGCACCGCCGCGGACGTGACTGCCATTTTCTATCTGTTTAATCACTCAATACCTGGTCTTCGACAGGAGAGGACCTACACTGCAAGTGCTGCTGTGACCTCAGTCTGGAAGAGACAATTGCTCGTGCGTCTGGGGAAAGGGCCCCTGCCTTCACATCGGAGGAGTTGGAGAAACTAGTGGATGGGGTCCTCCCCCAGTACACGCTACTTTACGGTCCTCCAGACAAACAGGTAAGTACACTGGGAGCATGCTGTATGGACTATGCCTGTGTGTAGTGGAGTGGATGAAAGATGGAGGGGGGAGATTGAGGCGTGCATGAAACGACGGTGAGTGCATGTGCCACATGGCAAGGGTAGGGATGGGGGCCAATGACTGTGACGGTGCAGTTGGTAATAACTTTTCTTTTCCCCCTGTACAATTCATGTAGGTCAGCGCTCACCAGAAAAAGGATATTTGGTGTGCCATCGCCAAGGACGTCTGGACCCTGGGGGTCTACCACAGACGGAGCACCCACTGCCAGTAGAGATCGGAGGATATTCGCCACTGGAGCAAGAAGTGGGTGGAGGCCCTGCTGGGGATGGCCTCCCAATGTGGGAGGGGTGCCCGTCGCACCATGACCCCCTTGATGTTCAGGATCATGGCGGTGGCATACCCGGAGTTGGATGGGCGCTTAAGGGCATCACAGCAGCCACAAGGGGGTAAGTACACTCTCATTCTGCTGATTGTGCGTGCAGTGGAGGTGTCTGGGTGGGGGAGGTGGGCTGTACCTTTCCCTAGGCCAGGACGAGTGTGCTAGTTATGTCCCCTTCTTCTGGCAGACCCTGTGGCACCCCACCCCACCTGTGTACAGTGCGAAGTACATCTAGTCAGGCTCCTGTGTCATCCATGTGTGCAGATGTCGGCCATAGCCTTGTAGGCCATGTCCCAGGGATTGAACAGTGGACTCCAAGTGCACGGCATAGTGCAGGGGGCTTCTGTGTCTGTCGTGACCGCCAACGGTAGCGGTAATGCATGCACTCAACATGTCTTTCTTCTGTCGTCGTCCCCCTTTTTGTGGTCTCCCTGTTCTTGTGTGCATTAGCATCATCAGGCATAGGAGCAGTGGCACCGGAGAAAGAGGGAGCTTGATCCCACATGGCCCTGAAGGGCGAGACAATGGACTCGGAATTCACCAGTGGGATGGAGGGTGAGGGGAGCTCCACGGCGGGGACAGGAGCTGAGACCAGTGATACGGACTCGTCCTCTGATGGGAGCTCCCTTGTGGTGGTGGCAACATCTGGCCCCCGCATCTACAGGTACAGCTGCCACACCCCCTACCAGCACTGCACTCCCAGCAGCCCCTCAGCCTTTGCCCCGTGCCCGCTCACCCAGGAGTGTGGGCATCACCTTCGCCCCAGGCACCTCAGGCCCTGCCCCAGTCCCCTGCTGCCCTCAGTGAGGAGGCCATTGACCTCCTCAGGTCCCTCATTGTTGGGCAGTCTACCATTTTGAATGCCATCCAGGGTGTTAAGATGCAGTTGCAACAAACAAATGCTTTCCTGGAGGGCATTCATTCTGGTCAGGCGGCCCTTCAGCGAGCTTTTCAGACTCTGGCCTCAGCACTGATGGCAGCCATTGTCCCTGTCTCTAGCCTCCCCCCTCCAACTTCCCCCACCCAGACCCAATCCCCTCTACCTTAACCTATCCCAAGCACACCTTCAGACCAGCATGCACACACCTCAACACACAAGGGAAGCTCTGGCAAACATAAGCACCACACATCCCACAGATACTCATGCAAGCATCACACACATGCAGACACACCAACATCCACTGCCTCCACTGTGTCCCCCTCCTCCTCGTCTCCCTTCTCCCTCCCAGTCTCATCTACACTCACACCTGCATGCACTACATCTACACCCACTACTTCCATCACCAGCACACACACCACCACACCCCGCTCATGTGCAGTCACCACCCCCACTGCCATTCACACGTCCCCTGTGTCCTCTCCCAGTGTGTCTGTGACGCCACCTCCCAAGATACACAAACGCAGGCACACACCCACCCAACAGCTATCCACCTCACGACAGCCTCCAGCATATGCACCTTCACCCAAAGTCACCAAACAAACACCTCCTACAACCACTACCTCTTCCTCCACTCCCAAACCCCATCCAGCTACCCTCCCAGTGTGCCGAAGAAACTTTTCCTGTCCAACCTTGACCTCTTTCCCTCACCTCCCCCACCCCGTCAGTCTCCTAGGGCCCGACTCTCCAGGTCCCAACCTAGCACCTCAGCCACAACATCTCCGGGACCAGTGGTGCCTGTAGTCACCGGAATCTGGAGTGCACCGGCCACCAGGGCAGCCAGTGTGGCATGGAGCCACAGCACGGACAGCCCCCCACCTGTCAAACATCAAAAGTTGGCTAGTGCCCGGCAGGAGAGGGGGAAGACTCCAGCCACCAAAGCCGCTCCCAGGGGTACAGGTGGGAGTGTGGAGTCAGCTGCGACACCTTCCAAGGTGGGGAATGGCCACAAGAAAGTCTGCAAGTCTGGGAAGAGCAGCACAGCGGAAAAGACCGCCATCATCCCCGCTACCCAGGAGGCCACCGCCATCATCCCCGCTGCCCAGGAGGCCACCGCCAGCACCAATCCAGCTGCCCAGGAAGCCACCGCCATCATCCCCACTGCCAAGGAGGCCACCACCATCATCCCCACTGCCCAGGTGGCCACCGCCAGGTCCAGCCCAGCTGCCCAGGAGGCCACCGCCATCATCCCCACTGCCCAAGGAGGCCACCGCCATCATCCCCGCTGCCCAGGAGGCCACCGCCAGCACCAGCCCAGCTGCCCAGGAGGCCACCGCCATCATCCCCGCTGCCCAGGAGGCCACCGCCATCATCCCTGCTGCCCAGGAGGCCACCGCCAGCACCAGGTCAGCTGCCCAGGAGGCCACCGCCAGCACCAGCCCAGCTGCCCAGGAGGCCACCGCCAGCACCAGCCCTGCTGCCCAGGAGGCCACTGCCAGCACCAGCCCAGCTGGGCCAGACAGAACCGCCAGCACCAGCCCTGCTGGGACAGACAGGACCGCCAGCACCAGCCCGCTGGGACAGACAGGACCGCCAGCACCAGCCCTGCTGGGCCATGAAGGACAGCCAGCACCTTCCCCGCTGGGCCATGAAGGACCGCCAGCACCAACCCGCTGGGCCATGAAGGACCGCCAGCACCAGTCCCGCTGGGCCATGAAGGACCGGCAGCAGCTGAGTCACTGCCAAGGACCCCGCCGCCACAAGCACCGCTGAACAGGACACCACCGCCACAAGCACCGCTGAACAGGACACCGCCGCAACAAGCACCGTTGGCCCATGAGCGCCAAGGGCACTGACGCTACTGAGTCCGTCATGAACAGGATGAAGCACTCTGGGCACAAGGCCCCCTCCAGAACCAGTTGAGAGATACATCCACTACCTCTGTCCTTGGCAGGATGAAGCACTCTGGGCACAGGGCCCCCTCCAGAACCAGTGGAGAATCACATCCACTACCTCTGTCCTTGACAGGATGAAGCACTCTGGGCACAAGGCCCCCTCCAGAACCAGTGGAGAGATACATCCACTACCTCTGTCCTTGGCAGGATGAAGCACTCTGGGCACAAGGCCCCCTCCAGAACCAGCGGAGAGATACATCCACTACCTCTGTCCTTGGCAGGATGAAGTACTCTGGGCACAAGGCCCCCTCCAGAACCAGCGGAGAGATACATCCACTAGCTCTGTCCTTGGCAAGATGAAGCACTCTGGGCACAAGGCCCCCTCCAGAACCAGTGGAGAGATACATCCACTAGCTCTGTCCTTGGCAGGATGAAGCACTCTGGGCACAAGGCCCCCTCCAGAACCAGTGGAGAAAGGCATCCACCTGAGAGACTGTGGCTTTGCAGTCCCCAGGATATGGCAGTGGGCAACACACCCACTGTAGAGACTTGAGAGACTGTGGCTTTGCACTCCCCAGGATATGGCAGTGGGTAACCCACCCACTGTAAGGACTTGAGAGACTGTGGCTTTGCACTCCCCAGGATAAGGCAGTGGGCAACCCACCCACTGTAGGGACTTGAGAGAGTGTGGCTTTGCACTCCCCTGGATATGGCAGTGGGCAACCCACCCACTGTAGAGATTTGTGAGACTGTGGCTTTGCACTCCGCAGGATAAAGCAGTGGGCAACCCACCCACTGTAGAGACTTGAGAGACTGTAGCTTTGCACTCCCCAGGATTGAACAGTGGGCATGTGGCCCCCTCGTGGTTTTGGCATCGTGCACTCAACCGGCTGAGGTGCCCACCCTTTCCCTTCCCCCAGAGGTGCCTGTTTTATTGCTATCTGATGCCCCTGCAGTGTTCTCTCCGTCATGTTTGGGGATTGAGTGTGGGCCTCGCCCATGCCGTGTGGGCCCAGTGTTCCACGGACATCAATGGAGCACTACCTGGACTACTATTCTTGGTGTAAATATTTGTTAATGGTTTCTATATATTTTTACATCCTGGATTTCAATAGATTACATTGGTTACACTCATTTGCTTTTGTCTTTGTATTCTTCCATGGGATTTGAGGGGTGTAACTGTAATGTATCATGCTGTATTAGTGTGTGTGTTGCAGTGGGTGAGGGTGGGGGTGATGCGTGTGTGTGTCCCTGTTTTTTCCCTCCCCCCTCCCCTGTGTCGTAGGTGCAGTACTCACTGTTGTCTTCGCCGCCGGCGTTCGTGCTCCTGGTAGAGGAGCAAGAAGATGAGGGCTGGCAGGATGTGGAGCTCGGGTTCCATGGCGTCCAGATTCCTCATGGCGTCCAGATTCCTCATGGGGTGTATAGAGGTGAGCTTTTTCCCTTCGGAGTCCTGTTTCCACCAAGTTTTTGTCTGCGGTGAATCCGCCCAGGAAAAGGTGGCGGTTTGGTAGGTTGTGATACTGTGGGCGGTACATTGTCCTCCGCCTGTCTGTTGGCGGTGACCGCCAAGCTGTTTGTTTGTACCGCATTGGTGGTCAGAGTATTAAAGTGGCTGTCTTTGTTGGCGGTTTCCGCCACGGTCGTAATTGGAATTTGTTTACTGCGGCCTGTTGGCGGTCTTACCGCCGCTTTAACACAGTCCGCTAGGGTTGTAATGACCACCTATGTCTTTTAGCCTGATGTCCTTGCTTGTCTGAGATTATATTACTCTGAACGAATACCTGGAGCAGTTGCAGCACATGTCTTCAAATAACACAATATTAATTTCAGGCTACAGAGTGGGCACATAAATAAGATAAAGTTGAGATTCAAACACATGAGACAATTGGCACATGTTGGACTTGGCCCTTTCTTGAGGATCATACCCACACTTTTTGCCTTCATGCTGCTATTTTTGCTAAATTTGTTTTCATTGGCTTTAGAGCTCTGTACACCTTACCACTGCTAACCAGTGCTGAAGTGCTTTTGCTCTCCTCTTAAGAAATAATATAATTTTCTTATACCCAGTTCGCTTATTGAATTTACTTGTAAGTCCATAGAAAAAGTGGCACTACATGTGCCCAGGGTCTGTAAATTAAGTGCTACTAGTAGATATGCAACCTGATTGTGCCACCCACTTAAGTAGCCCTGCAAACATATATCTGGCCTGGTATTGCAGAGCCTGTGGGTGCAGTTGACGCTGCCATTTGACCTGGTAAACTACTTTTATTGCCAGGCCCAAACCATCCTTCTTAATATATATGTCACCACTAGGGTAGTCCCTGGACAGCCCAAGGGGCAGGGTGCAATGTATTTGAAAAGTAGGACATGTACTTTTAAGTTTTATATGCCCCAGTAGTGAAAACCTCTTAAATTAGTTTTCACTACTATTAGGCCCATCTCACCCACAGCATAACATTGGAGTTGCCTTATTACATTTTATAGGAGTAATTTCCAAACAGGACGAGATGACTAATTCTTGTTTGGTGTCTCAGGAATGGAAATTTAAAAACCTAACTCATGGTGAAATTGGACTTTAAAATCCAATTTCTAGAAAGTTGGCATTTTCTTGCTCTAGCCATTCTGTGCCTGCAGCCTCTCTCTGGGTCACATTATGGGTGTGGGTGACAGTTGGTCTTAGTGTATTCCTACCATACAGGTACATATAGTGGGGACTGGATGGGCCATCAATGACAGGTTGGGAGGGAGGAGCTTTGTACAGCTCTACTTAAGCTTGACTAGGCTGTGTCATGTCTCCACACTAAGGGCTGCATACCCCTTGCAGTTAGTCAGGAGCCAGGGACAGGAAGGGAGGGCATCTGTGCACTTCAAAGGAATGCCCCTAGAAGCTTCTCCCCACTTTGAAGGCACAATTGTGTATAAAAGAAGGACCTCTGAAACCAACTCGTCAGTGCACTTCTGGTACTGTGGATAATCCGACAAGAAGAAGGACTACTGTGCTGCAACAAGGACTGTCACTCTGCTGAACTGCTGCTGTACAAGAATTGCTGCCTTACTGTGCTGACCTGTGCCCTTTTGCCTGGGGAAGAAGACCTTGACCTGCAACTTAATCTTGATCCCAGGACCCCGGAGTGACTCAAAGGGCTAGTCTGCTGGCCTTCTGATCTGAGCCTCAGGGACATAAAAGGCTGACAACCAGCTCCTGGGCTCAGCTTCAGAGAGTTCCTGATCAACCAGCTCCTGGACCGTTGACGTGGCTCACATGCTCTTAAAATCAGGTTTTTGGGGTCTTCGCGACTGCGTACTGACCCATTCATGCCATGCAACTTGCACTGAAAATCAGTGTGAGCTGCTCCAGCTTGTTTCTTCAGCAAACAGTGATCAGCCGTGGAGGACTGCCAACCCAAAGCTTCAGCCAGCCCGTCCGCAACTCCCAGTCTGTTTTTCACGCAACGCCGACCACTGTCTGCTACACTTTCCTTGCTCCTGGCAATCCTCTCCAACACAAATGGGGCTCCTGGCACAAATCGTGAAAAGGTAAATGTCAGTGGAACTAATCTGGGAATCTAAACAACCTGCGCTCCATTGCTAATGTGGAATTTATCTGTTTGGTGTTTCAAATGTTTTACCATTTGAAGTATTGGACACATTTAACACATTGCCTCTAAGTTAAGCATGACTGTTCTGTGCAAAGCTACTAGGGATTTGAGCACAGGTTAATTTAGTGTTTGCTTGTGCCTCACCCTCACTAGGATTGTGGTTGCTGCTGGGTCAGAGCTCACACCCCAGTCAACCAGTAACCCAATTTCTAACAGCACACATATTCCAATAAAGATTGCAGAAAACATTTGTTTGCTATATTGAGCCGCTGGCCATAGAGTATGTGGACATAAAGGGTTCACTGCCAAAATATTGAAATCCTAAATATTGTGATACAAAAATATTGTTGTTAGAAATGGGTCTTTGGTTGGCAGTCAGGTTACCTCCTGTCCAAGCAAGGACCCTCACTCTAGTCAGGGTAAGTCACACACAATCCAATTTATCGTGTGTCCACCCTCTGGTAGCGCGGCACTGAGCAGTCAGGCTTAATTTAGAATGCAATGTGTAAAGTATTTGTGCACTAAATCATACATTACCACCATATAGCACCACAAAAATACACCACACAGTGTTTAGAAAAATATATAATATTTATCTGGTTAAATGCAGGTCAAAACGATCAAAGATGAAATAAGTAAATGTAGGGATATCACTGAAAAGTGATGTAAAGGCCCTCATTACAACCCTGTCGGTCGGTGTTAAAGAGGCGGTAATACCGCCAACAGTCCAGTGGTAAAACAAATGGGATCACCACCACGGCGGAAACCACCACCACAGACAGCCACTTTAACACTCCGACCGCCACAGCAGTAGCAACGACCACCGCGGCGGTAACCGCCAACAGACAGGCAGAAGACAATGTATCGACCACCCCATCACAACCCACTAATCCGCCAGCTTTTCCGGGGTGGTACCAACGCCATCAAATGCACAGTGGAAACAGAACACAGAAGAGAAACCACTCACCTCTCGACACTCAACGAAGAACCAGGACGCCATGGAGCCCGAGTTACAGGCCCTGCCCATCCTGGTCTCCCTCCTCATCTACCAGGAATACCAAAGGCGGCGGCAATGACCACAGTGAGTACTGCACCTAGTACACGGGGGTGTGAGGAAAAAGAGAATGACACACACATGCAACCTGCCACTCCCCACCCCCACCTTCACCCACAACACCATACACACAAACACATGCAACAACATTACATTTACACCCCGTAACCCCCTGGAAGAACGCAAGGACAAAATGAAGTGAGTCATATCAGTGATATATTAGGAATAGGCAGATATACATAACAAATAGAAAAAGAGTATTTCCAAAAATATACAATATGTACATAAGGCCGTAAATTGTCCTTCCCAAATGTCCGTGGGCCACTGGGCTAAAAATCATGGGCCAAGCCCACACTTGACTCCTGCCTCAATACGGAGAGAACACTGCGGGGGCATCAGGTCGAAAACACACATGCACCTCAGGGGGACGGGGAAGAGGGGGGCACCTCAGCCGGAAGTTGGGACAGCGCCACTGCTCCTGGGGAGGGCTTCATGTCCACAGCGATGTCCTGGGGAGTGCACAGCCACAGTCTTTCAAGTGGGTGGTTTGTCCACTGCTTGGTCCTGGGGAGTGCAAAGCCACAGTCTCTTTAGTGGGTTGTTTGCCCACTGCCTGGTCCTGGGGAGTGCAAAGCCACAGTCTCTCTAGTGGATTGTTTGCCCACTGCTTGTTCCTGGGGTGTGCAAAGCCACTGTCTCTCAAGTGGGTGGTTTGTCCACTGCTTGGTCTTGGGGAGTGAAAAGTCACAGTCTCTTCAGTGGATGGCTTCTCCACTGGTTCTGGAGGGGGCCTTGTGCCCAGTGTGCTTCATCCTGCCAACGAGGGGGTGAGTGGATGCATATCTCCACTGGTTCTGGAGGGGACCTTGTGCCCAGTGATGCAGCACTTGGGGTGCGGCAGTTCACATTCCCTCACCTGGGTGTCTGAGGCACGGGATTTGCAGGGAAAAGGTTGCATGATAGTCCATGGGGGCAGGGCTAGACTCCATCCTGCGGCAGGTAAGGCTGCAAACTGGTGGTAGTGCAGATGCTGGTGGGGGTGCTGCCAGTGGTGGTGGGAGACTCCAGCCATCTCCAGCAGCCTCAGACGGCTGCCCACTGGGGATGCTGCTGTTGACAGTAGTGGTGCTAGCGGCGGTGCAGGTGGCGGTGCAGGTGGCCATGCTTGCGGCAGGGCTGCTGGCGGGACTGCCCGCGGTGCAGGTGGCGGGGCTGGCGGTTGTGCTGGTGGGCACCAGGCACTCACCTGCAGCCTTCAACGGTTGAAGTGCCTTGCCTTGGGTTTTCTCCCCCTTCCTTACCTTGGCAGATGCTGTTGTGACCTTGGCTCTGGCAGCTGGAGTTTTGGAGGAAGCCTTGCTGGGTGGGTCGTGCTCCTTGTCCTTGCTGCATGCTGTCCCCTTCTTCACCTTGGCAGGTGGCGGAATGGTTTTGTCCTTTGCAGGGGTTGGTGGCACACTGGCTGGGCTGACGGTTACCCCCTTTGAGCCTCTGTGAGTTGCAGGTACCACAGCGGATGCCGACTTGGTGGCTGAGGTGCTGGACACCCTATCCCGAGGGGAAGGACAGGGGTGGGAGGGGTAGGGAAGAGGTCAATGTTTGCCAGGAAAAGCTTTTTAGACACACTGTGGCAGGAAGAGGGATATGGTTTGGGAGTGGAGGAAGATGGAGTGGTTGTAGGGGGTGTCTGCTGAGTTTGGGTGAAGGTGCATGGGGTGGGTGCTGTTGTGAGGTGGATAGCTGTTGGATGGGTGGGTGCTTGCGTTTGTGTACTTTGGGAGGAGGGGTCACAGACACACTGGGAGAGGACACAGGGGACATGTGCATGGATGTGGGGGTGGTGACTGCCAGTGAGGGGTGAGTAGTGATGGGCGTGCTTTTGATGGATGCCAATGGCTACTGTCCTTGATGGTGGCTACATCCTTTTTGTGCCCCCTCCCTGAGGGGAGGGGGGCACATCCCTAATCCTATTGGGAAATCCTCCAAACTCAAGATGGAGCATTTCTAAAGGCAGGGGTCACCTCAGCCCAGGAAACCTTAGGGGCTGTCCTGACTGGTGGGTGACTCCTCCTTGTTTTTCTCATTAGCTCCTCCAGCCTTGCAGCCAAAAGTGGGGGCAGTGGCCGGAGGGGCGGGCATCTCCACTAGCTGAGTTACCCTGGGGCGCTGTAACAAAAGGGGTGAGCCTTTGAGGCTCACCGCCAGGTGTTACAGTTCCTGCAGGGGGAGGTGAGAAGCACCTCCACGGAGTACAGGCCTCGTTCCTGGCCACAGAGTGACAAAGGCACTCTCCCCATGTGGCCCCATGTGGCCAGCAACATGTCTGGTGTGTGGCAGGCTGGCAGAAACTGGTCAGCCTACACTAGAAGTCGGATTGGTATTCAGGGGGCATCTCTAAGATGCCCTCTGGGTATATGTTACAATAAATTGCACACTGGCATCAGTGTGCAGTTATTGTGCTGAGAAGTTTGATACCAAACTTCCCAGTTTTCAGTGTAGCCATTATGGAACTGTGGAGTTTGTGTTTGACAAACTCCCAGACCATATACTCTTGTGGCTATCTTGCACTTACAATGTCTAAGGTTTTGCTTAGACACTCTAGGGGCATAGTGCTCATGCACATATGTCCTCAACTGTGGTATAGTGCACCCTGCCATAGGGCTGTAAGGCCTGCTAGAGGGGTGACTTACCTATGCCACAGGTAGTGTGAGGTTGGCATGGCACTCTGACGGGAGTGCCATGTTGACTTAGTCTTTTTCTCCCCATCAGCGTACACAAGCTGAGAGGCAGTGTGCATGTGCTGAGTGAGGGGTCCCCAGGGTGGCATAAGACATGCTGCAGCCCTTAGAGACCTTCCCTGGCATACCAGTTACAAGGGACTTATCTGAGTGCCAGGGCTGTGCAATTGTGGAAGCCAAGGTACAGTTTAGGGAAAGAACACTGGTGCTGGGGCCTGGTTAGCAGGGTCCCAACACACTTTCAATCAAAACTTAGCATCAGCAAAGGCAAAAAGTTAGGGGGTAACCATGCCAAGGAGGTATTTCCTTACACTGCCCAACAAGGGACCTACCCTGCCATCTTCGCCCTGGCCTAGGGGCACAAATAGCCCACATCCCCCACCCAGGTACCTCTTAACGTGCGCAAAGTCAGGATTCAGAATCTGTACTCACCCCCTTGTGGCTGCTGTGAAGCCTTCAAGCGCCCATCCAACTCCGGATAGGCCACCGCCAGAATGCGGAGCATCAGGGGCGTCATTGTGCGACGGGCACCCTTCCTCGTTGGGAGGCCAGCCCCAGCTAGGCCTCCGCTGTTTTCTTTGCCCAGTGGCGCAGGTCCTCCCACCTCTTGCGGCAATGGGTGTTCCTCCTGTCAAAGACCCACAGGGTCCGCACATCCTTGGCGATGGCACGCCAAATACCCTGGTGGGCGCTGACCTGCATGCAAAAGGCAGCAGAAAAGGGAATTAGTCTACCGACCGGACCGTCACACTCATGGCCCACCATATCCCTCCCATCCCCTGACACATATACATTGACCACCTTACATGATGCACTCTGGCCAGGACGCCGCTGCCCCCCAGCTACATGTGGCTTACATACACAGCACCCCATACATTCATGGCCGACGCATCATGCTTATAGTGTACTCACCTGTTTGTCTGGAGGACCGTAGAGTAACGTGTACTCGGGTAGGACCCCATCCACCAGTTTCTCCAAGTCCTCCACATTGAAGGCAGGGGCCCTTTCCTCAGACACATGAGCCATTGTCGCTTCCAGACACAGGTCACAGCAGCACTTGCAGTGTAGGTCCTCTCCTGTTGAAGGTCAGGTAGCAAGTGAGTGAACAGATAGGAAATGGCGGTGACGTCCGTGGCGGCGCGTAGCGTCTCCGCCGGCGTACATCGGCTTTGGCTCCTGGAACCCATAGGGCCCAACGATAACCAATGCGAAGTTGCGCCGCGATCTGCGACCGCCTACCACAACGGCACCCAACACAAGTGCAATTACCTCATTTCCACTTGTCCCTCCTCACAGGTCAGGCAGCCACCATTTCAGGGGGGCACAGGGCATGGCACCTAACTATGGGCCTCATTATGACCCTGGCGGGCGGCGGAGGCCGCCCGCCAGGATGCCGCCCTCCATAATACCGCTCCGCGGTCAGAAGACCGCGGAGGGTATTATGAGTTTTTCCCTGGGCTGGCGGGCGGTCTCCAAAAGACCGCCCGCCAGCCCAGGGAAAAACTCCCTTCCCACGAGGATGCCGGCTCGTAATCGAGCCGGCGGAGTGGGAAGGTGCGACGGGTGCTACTGCACCCGTCGCGTATTTCACTGTCTGCTACGCAGACAGTGAAATACTAGCGGGGCCCTCTTACGGGGGCCCCTGCAGTGCCCATGCCATTGGCATGGGCACTGCAGGGGCCCCCAGGGGCCCCACGACAATCCTTACCGCCATCCTGTTCCTGGCGGGCGAGCCGCCAGGAACAGGATGGCGGTAAGGATTGTCAGAATCCTCTCGGCGGCGCAGCAAGCTGCGCCGCTTTGGAGGATTCTTAGGGGCAGTGGAAAACCGGCGGGAGACCGCCGGTTTTCCCTTTCTGACCGCGGCCAAAGCGCCGCGGTCAGAATGCCCAAGGGAGCACCGCCGGCCTGTCGGCGGTGCTCCCGCCCCCGTTGGCCCTGGCGGTTCTCTACCGCCAGGGTCATAATGAGGCCCTATGTCTTAGCAGACATTGGCACAACAACTGATTGTCGGATTCACATCTTGTTTCTGTGAAGTAAACAAATCATCGTTAGTGCAATAGATGTGGGAATATGACCCTCTGCTCACTGTTTTCTTCCATAGGCTTCAACCGCTGAGGCTGAATATGAGATGGCGGCATCCTCCCGTGTACACCCCTGGTGGACCTTGCGACAATGGAGGACAGACACATTATCATAACCTACAGACTTGATCGTGCCACAATTATAGAACTGTGTGCACAATTGGAGCCAGACCTGATGTCAGCTATCCGCCAGCCCACAGGTATCCCCCTCTAGTGCAGGTCCTGTCAGTGCTTCATTTCCTGTCTAGTGGTTCCTACCAAACAACAGTGGCCATGGCATCAGGAATGTCCCAGTCAATGTTCTCCAACATGTTGACCAGAGTGTTGTCAGCCCTGCTGAAACACATGCGCAGCTACATGGTGTTCCCACACGTGGAGGATTTGGCCACAGTGAAAGCTGACTTTTACGCCCTGGGACATATCCCCAACATCATTGGTGCCATTGATGGTACACATGTGGCATTTGTCCCCCCCTCCGGAGAAATGAACACGTTTTCAGGAATAGAAAAAGCTATCACTCTATGAATATGCAGATGGTGTGTTTGGCGGACCAGTACATCTACCATGTGAATGCCAAATATCCTGGCTCTGTACATGACGCCTTTATCTTGAGGAATAGCAGCATCCCATATGTGATGGGCCAACTCTAGAGGCACCGGGTGTGGCTAATAGGTGAGCCCAAGGTTCCCACACACTATGAGTAGGTGTCTTGGTATGGGGTTGTCCCTACGGGTTAGTGTGTGTCTAACAGTTGTCCCTCGATATTTGCATGTGACGCTGGTTACCCCAACCTCTCATGGCTACTGACCCCAGTGAGGAATGCCAGGACAAGGGCAGAGGAATGTTACAATGAAGCACATGGGCGTACAAGGAGGATTATTGAAAGGAACTCGGTCTCATGAAGGCCAGGTTCCGGTGCCTCCATCTGACAGGTGGCTCCATGTACTACCCAAGAAGGTGTGCCAGATCATCGTTGCATGTTGCATGTTGCAAAACCTGGCCTTGAGACACCAGGTGCATTTTTCTGCAAGAGGATGTGTCTGGAGATGGTCTTATGGCAGCGGTGGAGCCTGAGGACAGTGAGGAAGAGGAGGCAGAGGAAGAAGATGTTGACAACAGAAGCAATATAATTCAGCAGTACTTCCAGTGACACACAGGTAAGACCATGTAAGTTCACTTTACATTTCAGTTTTCTGTTGAACATTGTACATGGCAGCCTGTTTTCCTATGTCTATGCCCACTCACTGTACCCTTTGGCATATCTATTGTCAGATCTCTGAGCCCTACTCTGGCTCCTGCTATGTGTACTGCTGCCCACTAAAGGTCATTCCAAAGTATATTTCACTGTACATTTGATTTGCAATGCTTTGATAATGTTGTACTAATACATATGTGAATCATTTGACAGACTCCAGATTAGTATTTGTTCCAAGGGTGTTTATTTAAGTGCTCATAAGTAGAGGGGGATGTGCAATGGGCTGGGCTGATGGTGGAGGAAAGTCCATGGTAGAGTCCAGTCTCTTGGTATCCCAGGTGCATTGTCCAATGGGGCATAGGAAGGGGAGTAATGGCAGTTCAAGGTGGACAGGGTGACAGAGAAGTACAGAAGGGTGACAATCAGGAGAGTCTTATTTCCTGGTGGGGGTCTTGGCAATGCTCTCTGGCTTCTGCCTAGATCGCAGGGACAGTTTGCGGGGTGTTCTCCTTCTGCAGGGGGTGGGGTGCTGGTGGCCTGTTGTTCCTGTGGCAGGGCCTCCTGTCCACTAGCGCCGGCGGAGGTGGAAGGCTGTTCATCGGTTTGGCTAGTGTCAGGCGCCCGTTGTTGTGCCACTGCCTCCCTCATGGTCTTGCCCATGTCAGCAAGCACCCCTGCAATGGTGACCAGGATGGCGTAGATATTCTTTAGGTCATCCCTGATCCCCAGTTACTGTCCCTCCTGCAGCTGCTGGGTCTCCTGCAACTTGGGCAGTATCTGGCCCATCGTCTCCTGGGAATGGTGGTTTGCTCCCAGGATGTTGGAGAGTGCCTCGTGGAGAGTGGGTTCCCTGAGCCTGTCCTCCCCCTATCGCACAGCAGTCCTCCCAGCTTTCCTGTTGTCCTGTGCCTCTGGTTCCTGAACCGTGTGCCCACTGCCACTGACCCTAGGTCCCTGATCGTCCTGGGTTTGTGGGGTTGCCTGGGGTCCCTGTAGTGGTGGACTCACTGCTGATTGACGTGTCCTGGGGACAGTGGCATGGGCCCACTGGGTGGGTGCTGTGCTGGTGTTTCCTGAGGAGGGAGGCTCTGTGGTGGGTTGGGACTGTGGCAGGGGAACCGACTGTCCAGAGGTCCCGGATGGGCCAGGTTGGTCATCCTGATCCAGGCGTGCAGAGCTGTGGACTTCTTCTGTCGAGGGGCTGGATGTAGCTGGCACCTCCTCTGCAGTGACGTTGAGTATGGGTCCTGGGGGGATGCAAATGCAGAGTTATTGTATCTGTGTGTGCCAATATGTGCATGGGTGTGTTTCCCTGTATGATTGTGATTTCCCTGTCAGCTTGGCAATGTGTGAGTGGTGATTTTGGGGGCTGTGTGAGTCTCTCTACTGGGCATGCTGTGGTGATGGGTGTCCATGCAGGTCTGTGTTTGGGGTCCATGTATTGGTGTTACATGCAGGGATGGGTATTGGAATGGGTGGGTTGTGATGGTGGGATATGTGTGAGGTGGTGGAGTGATGGGGTGAGGGTAGGGGTAGGAGTTTGTGATGTTATGCAGGTAGGGTGGGGGGATAAAGTAGTAAAAATTTGACTTAACAGAGTCCAGTCCTCCTGCTACTCCTGCGAGGCCCTCAGGATGCATTATTGCCAAGACTTGCTCCTTCCATGTTGTTAGTTGTGGGGGAGGAGGTGGGGGTCCACCGCCAGTCCTCTGTACTGCTACCTGGTGTGTTGCAACCACGTTCCCCTGTAGGTCGTTCCACCTCTTTCTGATGTCATCCCCTGTTCTGGGGTGCTGTCCCATGGCGTTGACACTGTCCACGATTCTCCGCCATAGCTCCATCTTCCTAGCAATGGATGTCTGCTGCACCTGTGATCCGAATAGCTGTGGCTCTATCTGGATGATTTCCTCCACCATTACCCTTAGCTCCTCCTCTGAAAACCTGGGGTGTCTTTGGGGTGCCATGGATGTGGTGTGAGTGATATGTGTGAGGATGTGTGGGGTGATGTGTGGGGTGATGTGTTTTCGGGTGTATGCTGTGATGTGAGTGGATGGTGTATGGGTGATGGTGTTCTGTGGCTCAGATTGAGTGGGTGCTCCTGGCTTGTGTCTCTCTGTGTTAGTAATCTTGTTTTTGTTGAAAGGAATGTGGGTACTGTGTGTGTTTTTTATAGTGGTGTGAGTGTGTGGGTGTGGTGTGTGTATATGTGTCAGGAGTGTGTAGTTTGAATTGTCCAATTTGGCGGTGTTTTGTAAATGTGTGTGTCTTTTGAGAGCGGTGGTGTGTACCGCCAATTGTTTACTGCATTTGAAAGACCGCTGCAGTGATTCGTGGGTCGTGATACTGATGGCTTATCCCATTTGGCGTAACGGCGTGGGTTTTGCTATCACCAGTTTATCACTTTTCTTTGGGCTGGTGGAATTGTGTGGGTGTCTGTATAGTGGCTGAAGTCTCTGTGTGGGTCTTAATACCCATAGCGGAACACCGCTGCGGGCGCGGTAGGTTTGCGGCTGTCAGCACGGCGGTAGGCGGCATTTGCCGCCACGGTTGTAATGAGGGACAAAGTGTCTTAAGTGTTTTAAAAGCAAACAAAGTCTCTTTCAAGCGCAAAGTACATGGTTCGCATTAAATATCTCTGCAAACGGCTGAAGAGGAGGAGATGTGTGGAAACAAAGGGGTGTGTGCCGATTTCTCGGGCCGCACACGGCGATGCATTGTTTAGTTTCCACGCAGTACAGCTGTGCGTCGATTTACGGTGCTCGGTTGTGGATCCTCTTCGGGTTGTGGGGTTTTCAGACACCCCGGGGACGGTATGTGGATTTCCTGCGCTGGAAGGATGAAGCCACAGGAGCTACATTGAATTTTCTACTGCACGGCAGACGCTACGTCGATTCCTCTTTGGAAGTCGGGCGGCATTGTTCCGGCTCGGCTATGCGTCGATCCAGTGGGCCGTGCGTCAAATTTCCCGCTGCTACACTGGCGCTGAGTAGATCTTCTAGTTGTGAAGTCCGGCTGCGTCGTTCCTGTTTGCCGTGCGGTGAAATTTTCAGCGCGGTGCAGGCTGTGCGTCGTTTCTGGCAGGCTGTGCATTGAATTTCACTGCACAAGGAGTCCTTCTTGAAGAGATTAAGTATTTTTGGTCCTGAGACTTCAGGGAACAGGAGGCAAGCTCTATCCAAGCCCTTGGACAGCACTTCTTCACAACAGCCAGAGAGCAGCAAGGCAGCAAAGCAGCAGCAAGGCAGCAGTCCTTCACAGAAAGCAGTCAGGTGAGTCCTTTGGGCAGCCAGGCAGTTCTTCTTGGCAGGATGAAGGTTCTGGTTACAAGTTTATTCTCCAGGAGTTGGAATTCCTGTCTGCCAGGGTCCCAGTAGGGTGTGTGGCAGTCTTCTGTGTGAGAGCAGGCCCTTAACTCTCCCAGCCCAGGAAGACCTATTCAAAATGCAGATGTATGCAAGTGAGGCTGAGTACCCTGTGTTTGGGGTGTGTCTGAGTGAATGCACAAGGAGCTGTCAACTGAACCCAACCAGACGTGGATTGTAAGGCACAGAAAGATTTAAGTGCAGAGAACTGCTCACTTCCTAAAAGTGGCATTTCTAAAATAGTAATATTGAATCCAACTTCACCAGTCAGCAGCATTTTATATCACCATTCTGGCCATACTACATATGACCTTCCTACTCCTTTCAGGTCAGCAGGTACCACTCAAACAATGTATGAGGCAGCCCCAATGTTAGCCTATGAAGGGAGCAGGCCTCACAGCCGTGTAAAAATGAATTTAGGAGTTGTACACTACCAGGACATGTAAACTACACGAGTACGTGTCCTGCCTATTGCCTACACAGCACCCTGCCCTATGGGTTAGCTAGGGCATACCTTAGGGGTGTCTTATATGTAGCAAAAGGGGAGTTTTAGATTTGGCAAGTACTTTTAAATGCCAAGTCGAATGGGCAGTGAAACTGCACACACAGGCCTTGCAATGGCAGGCCTGAGACAAGGTTAAGGCGCTACTTAATTGGGTGGCACAACCAGTGATTCAGGCCCACTAGTAGCATTTAATCTACAGGCCCTGGGCACATACAGTGCACACTACTAGGGACTTATAAGTAAAACTGAAATAGTCCAATTGGGTATGATCCAATGTTACCATGTTTAAAGGGAGAGAGCATATGCACTTTAGCACTGGTTAGCAGTGGTAAAGTGCGCAGAGTCTAAAAACCAGCAAAAACAGTGTCCAAAAAGTGGAGGGAGGCAGGCACAAAGTTAGGGGTGACCACCCTTAGGCTGTCAGGTCTAACAACTGTGCACAAAAATATAGTTTTCCTATGCTTATAATTGAAAATACAAATATATCGGAAAAAAACGCCTTACACTGATATCGAAAAATTTGACAATTTTTTTTTTAAACAATCTAAAAATGTATATAAATATATACTTATTTAAATAAACGCACACATATATGTGGATGTTTATTTACACACCAATAATGGAAATCTTTACAATAATAATTGTAATGCATATTCTATATTATAATGTAATATTTCATTTAAAAAAGTGATAATATACTAAGCATATACATGTGTATATATATATATATATATATATATATATATATTACATTTTTTCTAAATTATTTGTTACGTTTTTAATTTTTAATTTATCATATATATATATCATACAAATATGTATATATATATATATATATATGATAAATTAAAAACCGTAACAAATAATTTAGAAATATTACACATAAAAAAGTAAAAAATATAGAAAAAATACATTTTACTACACATGTATTAATTATTACAAACATTGCTAGTTAAAAAATAATTTGAAAAATACAGAAGCATAATAATAATCATAATATAATTTTAAACAATATAAAAAACTGTACATGTCTAGGAATAATACATATATTATTCCTACACCACTGGGTGCAAAAGTAGGGAAAGCCTTGGACTCAGGAGGCATAAAATTTACTATTCCCAATCCAGTCTGTGCAACAGTAGAGAAAGCATTGGATTCAGGAGGGGCACAATTTTGTATTCCCACTCCAGTCTGTGCAACAGTGGGGAAAGCGTTGGACCCAGGAGGAATAAAGGTCACTATTCCCACACCAGTCTGTGCAACAGTAGGGAAAGTGTTGGACTTAGGAGGGGTCAAATTTACTATTCCCTTTCCAGTCAATGCAACAGTATAGAAATCGTTAGACTCAGGAGGGATACCATTTACTATTCCCACTCCAGTCGGTGCAACAGTAGAGAAAGTGTTGGACTTGTGACAGGTAGAATTAACTATTCCCACTCCGGTCTGTGTAACAGTAGGGAATGTACTTCACTTCAAACACATACTCTATTTTAATACAAGTATTAATTTCATAAAATTATGAAACTATTAACATAAAATTAAATATATACATTAAAAAACAATTAAACAATTAAAATAATTAGACATTTTTTAAATAATTAATATAAGAAAACGTTTTTTTAATTAATTAACTTCACACACTATAGTTGCACATTACACATATATCTAAATTAAAAAATGATATGTACACAATTTAAGTACTAAATTAACAATTAATTATTTATGAGTAAATAATTTAGAATTCATTAATTATACCTTAACTAACTTTCCGCCCTATACCCATACAAATCCAACAACCTGTACGCAAAAACCCATACCTAAAATATAAATTAAAAAATTATGATAATTAAAAAAAATACATAATTACTTAACATTTCACTAATTAATAATTTCTGAATAAAAACAATTATTTAATTTACCTCCCACCCTCTACCCCTACATACACAAAAACCTGCACCTAAAATATAAATTAAACAATTATAATAATAGAACAATTTGCATTATTAAATAACAATTAATCAATTATTAAGTTATTAATGGAAAATAATTAAGCAATTGTTATTTAACTAATTTCCCACCACAAGCCACTACAAACCCAAAAATCGGCACTTCAAATATAATAAAAAATTTTTTTACACATTTGACATACTTAATAATCAAATAAATAATAGGCGAAAAGGTAGACGCTGTGACTCTGAGAAACACAGGGATGCTGAGAGGAGGAGAAGACATGCTGAGATGCACTGCGGTGAGCGGCGAGGGCTGAGGGGAAGAGAGGTCAGCAGTCAGGAACGTTGAAAAAGCCCAGAGGCCCTGAGGTCCCCCAAAGGCCCGACTTCGTTTGAGGGATGCCGTGGAGACGCCGAGGTGAGCGAGGAGTTGCTAAGACGGCCAGAAAGTGGCACGAAAAACAGCCCAAGAGTGTGTACCCACGTGTACCTGTGGCATCTATGGCATTCTGCGATCCAAGCAGCAGTTGCCAGGGGAGGAAGGAAGGAAGGTCAGGGAGAAGGAGGAGGCGAGGGTAGGTGAGGAAAAACTACCCCGCACTCCTGCGGTCTGTTACTGTCTGAACCTATAGTGCCCATAGTATCTATTTTATCCCCAACCCCAGCTCTTAGCTCTCAGCACCTGCCCCTGCGCCTTCCTGCATTTTTGTACTTCAACAAAGGGGCATATAAAGATATATAAGGCTGTATGCACGGCTGTAAAAGAGCTGCCCAACCACTAAGCCACTAGGCCATTAACGAACGGTTGATTTGTCAACCGGCGATTTGTGCCACGAGGATATACAGAGACACTGAGACATTAAGATGGCCTGCGCAGGATAGGACAAGTGTGGTGTGTGTGGCTGCGGCGTTAGAGCCATGGCCCTAGGGTAGAGTCGGGGAGGCACGGATGCGGCCAGACCAAGATTTGGTGCGGCTTGCTTCACTCCGTGTGCTCCCCGGCCACCTGGATTGGGACTGTGTGGTACATACTGCTGGGTCATTTACAACTACAGTATACCATTGCACACAGTGCTTGAACAAATCATTTGGCCCCTGCTGATCACTGCTGGTCACCAGAAAACACCAGAAAATGATGTTGAAAAACAGACAAAATACCAGTGCAAGGCTGACAGTACTGAGGCACGCAATGAGTATTTAGTACAGTGATTATGGCACAACCCAAGGCAAAAGGATTTGGGTGGAAGGAGTTCAAAGCCACTGCAGGGATTGCTGATATCCCCCATGGAACTATGCTTACAGGACCAAATCCCTACCCTGCTACACCCCCATTTTATAGCATCTACAATGAGGCTGTTCCCAGACTTCCCAAGAGGTTAATAACTAGTTTCTAGCAGAAGGTGGATTAACCACCCCCTCTGCAGCAGATCACTGAGCAAACAGAACTGGAGGAGCAATTAGGGATACAAGGGACCGCCTTCGAACAGGGGACTGCCTTGGAGGAGGATGAAGGTAGAGAGCCCAATGGCAGATGCCTCGAGGGAGACAGAGGGACAAGAGCTGCTGAGAGTGTTAAAACTGCTCTGGCCGGACCATCGATGACTGTGCAGGCAAGCATCCAAACCCACAGGAAGTCATGCCTCAGGCTAAAGAGAAGTGCACTGGAGAGTTCAAGGGTGGAGAGTGAACCCAGGGTGCCCCAGAGATGGGAGTGCCATGAGGTCTTGCATGTGCCCCTGTTCCTTAGCTGTCCCAATGGTGAACTAATGACACCTGGCAATCTGGGTGATGGTATCCGAAGGGGGAAAAGTGATTATGTCAATGAAAGCTCCCTGATGTTTTTGGGTTACACGCTCCCTGTTGTACCTTGCAGCCCAGTAACCACCAGGAACAAGGTGGGATCCTGCGAGCCATCTAAAGTCCTGCTGGCATCTGGAAATGGCTCTGCGGCCTCGGTGGAGACTGCGTTTGACTTTAAATTTGTGGATAATAGCTCTTCCCCAGTGGGGGGCTCTGCTCAACTGATTACATATATCAGATATCTCTGCTTACCAGTATCCAAGTACTAGTCCTGTATCCGCAGATCCCCTACAAGCCTTTGTAATCTCTGAGGCTAGGACTGCATTAAAAAATGTTCTAGTATCAATCCTCACATTATGGGAGAAGTTCATTGGGGGCACTGAGCATTTAGAGTCAATACTAAGTATGATGCTGTAGGCCCTAGTCCCAGGTGGAAGAACGGACGGGATGAATCAGGATTCACTTTTCCAGTCTTCCTGGGGTGCTAGGCACAGGTGGACTAATCCCTTACATCTCATGAGGAATACTACAAAGATCCAAATCTTAGGCCCCACCTCTGTTAAAACTGGAACCAATTACAGACCTACGTAACCATGACTGACCCCCGCGGCGATGACGCCTATGGCCATGGAGAGGGTGTCGGGCTTATTACAGCATGGAGGGGTAGCCTCTTTACAGATGAGTATCAGGCTAGCCCTAGAGAAAATGCTGCAGCTACTGAATCTAAGGAGCCACTAGTTGGTACTGTGGAGTGTAAAGGGAGAACTCTGGGGTTGCGGGAGAAGCCTCCGTTGAAACTGGTGTGAACCCACGCAAGGGTATTGAGAAAGGATATGCCAAAAAAAGGGAAAGTGGGCTACACCATTTCCAGTCTAATCCCTCAAATGGCAGTTCTCTACCCATAAGAATCATATAGACAGAGGAGAAACCTCAGTCGCCAGTTTCAAGAATGTGCCAAGTGGGGGGAACACAGACATTACAAACCCAACTGCCTTCTCGCCTGATAATGCATCTCAGCAGGTGTTGGGGTGTAGCAGAACTCTCAAGAGCCACTCACCTCCAACACTGTGAGGATAACTGAAGTGGGGGTATAGCAGAAGGAGCAGTTTACAAGAATATTCACCAAGTGCAAGGATGCCCAGGAACAAGAAGAAATCCATAAAGAGAAAAAGAATGGCAGCGAGGAATGGTCCAAGGAGAGTAGCTAAGACTGGTAGCCCCTTGTCTTGCACCCAGGAGATGATGGCAGCTCAAACTGAGCAGGAAGATTCATGCATAGCCAGAGAACCAAGGGGCTCCCTGGCTTGAACCCAGATGCCTTGCCATTTATGGTGCCCTCAGGGCCTAGACATAGAGATAGTCTGGATGTTTGCGACTTACATTATGATAGTACTGCTAACCCTCCGGGTGCCGTGCCAAGGAGAAGTTAGAGTGGGGATTGTTTGGAGTTCATCGCTGACGTTGGTTGAAATCAACCTTCGAATAGATCACGGTTTTGAGTCTCTTTTATGATGTACCAGAGCTGAGAGTTGTTTCTTCTAGCGACGTGAAACTAGTAAAGCTGGGAAGTAAGCAACAGCGGTTCGATCATGGCAGGAGGTGTACCCATTCTGCCACCTCTCAAGGTGATCCTGCCATCTCCTGCCCTTCAGCTCTGTTCGGATTTGTTCTACCGGGAATAGCCGGACTTATCCTCAACGACGCGGACTGCTTTCACATAGTGTGGGTCTATGTGCTGCCATGTCTCCATGTTAACCAGGAGTAAACCGACTTTGATGAGCGCTGTGGAAGCAGCTCAGATATGTCGAGGGCTGGTAGCCCATACAGGCATGGACCCGCATCATGGGGAAAAAAGAAGAGAACTATAGCCGAGGGAAGTAGAGTGTGAGAAACACAGACCATCACTACTCACAAGAACAGTAGACAAATCAGGATCCGCAGCCATGACAAGAGGATAAAGGGCACAACTGTGAGGACTGGTCATGAGTAGTGGTTGCACTGGCTGGTGATTCAAGAGCTTCCCCTAGAGTAAGAATTGACTGAACAGTGAAGAAACTCCCTCCCTACTCTGCCATTCCCCCTGTATACACCACCCCTATACCTCCCCCTTGTAATAATTCGGAGGGGGGCCGTCAGCGAATTCGGCCTTGGAATATAGCAGATTTGGCTAGCAAAATGGAAGACAATGATTGATTGCAATTTGTTAGACTACATGACATCTACTGCTTCCAAGAAACATGGGTTGTTGAAGGAATATCTACCAATGGGTTCTTGGGGTTTGATACGCTGGCCACCAGGTCTAGGAAGGGATGCCCATCGGGTGGTATTTCAATATGGGTCTCGTGTAGGTTAAACTGCAAAGTAGAGCAGGTAGATCTGCCACCCTCGACGGCTTCTGCAAACATAAAGCATGTAAGACTTAGGTCAGGAAAACATAAAGGGTGGCTGGTTGATGTTTTGAATGTATATATTCCATCACTGTGGTCCCCGGGGGTCCAGGCACTCTGGAAAGAGAGCTCCGCATATATTGGAAGAATCAGAAGAGGCATGGCAGATGATCAAACAATGAGGGGATATGAAAGAGGCAGGAATGTGATGCTGATCTGTGGAGACTTTAACACATTAGCCTGCAACACCATCAACAATAGCAAAATCTTGATGGAAGATTGCAGTATGGGAATCCCTGAGACAGCTATGAGTTGTTTCAAGTCCATAGAAAAAGCTGAGGCCTTTACTGAACTTTTGCTGAACAATGGTCTTGCTTTCCCAATGGGCGGTTCTCAGTCAGATAGTGCTGCTAAAGCAACCTTTGATAATGGTAGATCCTGCTGGGTCATTGATTATGTTATTGTCAACGTGGAAGCATGGACATCCATTCTCGATATGGCAGTGGTCAGTAGAGTGGAAAGCGATCACAATCCACTTGTCCTTAATATGAGGACGAACGCTCTGGGGCAAGAAAACACAAAAAGGTGGACACAGGGGTTATAAGAGAGAGAGATCTTCCTGACCAATTGTAAAAGGAGAATACGGTGGGATGGTGAGAAGTACCGGCAGGAACTCCCGCAACTTCAATCTATATTAGCAAATCATGGACAACCTATTGTAGATGCTCTGAGCAATGATAGCCCCTTGATATTAGCTGTCTATGACACGATGATAGGGGAGTTGAGGGCCCTGTGGTCTAAACCTGCAACATCTAAGTTAGCAGCAAGGATGTAAAGAATGGTTTGACAAGGAGTGCGCAAGGGCAAAAAAAAGATGTTTTGCCTGCCCTAATAAGGCGCCATGACAGTTCCACCAGCAAAGAGCAATTTAGAGAACACAGAAGAGATTAAAAGTGCCTATTGGCAACTAAGAAACAGCTGTACCAAACACACTGTGGGCTGAACTCAGAGAAGCCATAGTTGACCATAACTCTTAAAAATTCTGGAAATTGCTATAGTGGGGAAGGGGGCAGCAAATGTTGTGGAAACCTGCAGAGGCTCAATTGCCTGGGTCAACCATTTTACTACACTATATAGTATCTGTCTGGCCGATTCCTTGGATTCTAGGCAGTTATGAGATGTCCTGTCCCCCCCCCCTGGCAAAATAGGAATTTTAATCCTGTAAGTATTCAGAGCGTTGGGAGCAATGAAGAGGCACAAGGCTCTGGGCCCTGAGTTGTTGCCGGTGGACCTCTATTGCAAGACACTTTATTATTGGTCAAAAATCCTCACTAAGGTGTTTATTGCAACCCTTGAGGGGAATGCAGTACTGCAGTCTTGGTCCTCTGCCATTATTGTCCCAATCTATAAGAAGGGTGATCAAGGTTTTCCCACAAATTACCGGTCGATCTCCCTTCTGGATGAAGCCGGGAAGGTTCTAGGGAAAGTTATCCTCAGCCGCCTTCAGGGGTGGGCCAACGCCCAGGGTGTGATAACAGAAGTGCAAGCTGGCTAAAGGTCCCAGGTGGGAACTATCGATCAGATCATCTGTCTTTACCTGATTTCATTTACATTTACAGTAATCATGAGGTCCTCACTGTATTTTGTCTTTATAGACTTGAAATCTCCTTTGATTCAGTGGACGGGACAAATTATGAAGGTCATTGATTGGCTTAAGGGTTGATGCCTCCCTAGTAAAAGCTGTAGGGGCACAGCACTCCGAGAACACAGCTAGAGTTAGACATGGGATGGGCGGGAGAGCACGGATCTTTTCCGGGTACAAAAGAGCATCCGGCAAGGCTGCACCATGGCATCCCTACTCTTTAGCCTTTTTCTGAACAATGTGGTCCGCTACCTTCTAGTGGGTGATGCAATACTTCTGGCACGCACTGAAAATACGGCCACAGGCTGCTCACCCGCTTTGTTAAATACTGCAAGGAAAAATCATTCACCATCAATTGTATGAAGACCTTGGGATGACCATGTGGCCCTCTCCCAGGCTTCAGCGAAAACTAACAATTAACCATGTACCAATTGTGGTTACCAAGCACTTTGATTATTTAGGTGTGCGGTTTTCATAGAATTTAAACTGGGACTGCCAAGTTCGGAAGGCAACTCTAACCCTCAAGCAAGCAGCGGGGGCAATACTGAAGTTCAAGTATAAGGCTGAAGCTAGAAATACCAGCAATATTCTGGAAATATATGCCTGAAAAGCAGTGGCAGCAGCACTCTATGCAGCAGAGCTCTGGGGATATGCAAATACCAGTGTGCTGCAGGTAGCTGAGAACAACTTTCTGAGAACCTCACTTGGGCTAGGGCCTGGGACCCCCTTGAAGGCTCTCTTTGCAGTGCTAAGTATGGTGCCAATATCGGAATTTAGCAGCCTATTGTACTGGGTGAGACTAATTTGCAAATCCAAGGCGGCAGTGTACTTAGAAACCTTTGAAGAGGTCACTGTGAGTGGTGGACCTGGGGATCGTTCCCAGGGAGTTCATGTCAAAGAGACCCTAGGGAACATTTGGCTAGAGGCTCTCTGGGTGGATCCGGGCAAAGTTAACCAGGACACTGTGGGCCAGGTAAAAGATCAGTATTGAGAATTTAATAAGATGAGTGTCCACCAAGAATTCAGGCCATGTTTGATCACACGTTACTATTTTAACAATGTCCGTGATTTCACCCCCTCCGGACTACCTGGATCTGCTGCACCCCGATCTGAAGCGCTCTCTATACATAAAATGCAGGTTGGGTGTGCTGCCTCTAAGAGGCTATCTGACCCATACTGGAAGGTTGGCGGCAGGACTGGAGTACTGTGATTGCACTCCTAGGGAGGTAGACAATGTTGCCAATTTCACTCTGTTTTGTAAGAAATTTGATGTGGCGAGGCGCAGGTAGCTCTACTCCCTTTTTAAGTCTAGTGTAGTAAATTGTACTAAAACTGCGCTAGAACTTTGTACATGGCCGGGCAATATCAGTGTACACAACTTGATAGCCTCAAATATATATGGGCCGCCTGGCCCCGTCTGAGGGAGCTATCAACTACATTAGGGCTGACTGACCCATTAGATCTTACAAGGCCCTAGCTGCCATTTGTGAGATGGAATTACAGCTCCCCCCTGCATAAACAATGCTCCTTTTGCCCCCGTCTAAAGCCATGCGGCAAATAAATCACTGCTGCTAATATCAATTGCTTTGACCACAAGCACTTTTTCCTTGGAGCTCCCTTCTAAAGGTTTTGTACCGAAAGGGGATGCTCCTTTTTATAGATATCCATGGGGGGGGGGGGGGTGTATTTTATTTACTTAATTGTATAGATGTTCATGGTTTTTCTATGAGTTATGGACTTGTCTGGGCGGAGTTGATTTCTGCCATTATGTTCTTAAAAAATGATGACTAATGGTTTTATGTGTAACTAAGCTTTATTGTCTGTGTGTATTGTTTTTTTTATATTATTGTAAGGCTTGTAACAATTAAATTACATAAATAAATAAATAATTAATATTAATTTAAAAAATACATAAATTAATTATAATTAATTAACTTCCCACCATTTACCCCTGCAAACCTCACAACCCACCACGAAAGTATAAATTACTATTTTACAATTAAATTCAAAATACAAATGATTTAAAATGACAAACGATATTTAACAACATTAACAACAATTACATAAACAATATAAAACATAGACAATTAAATATACATACATAAAGAATTAAAACAAATTATACTTCTTACCTTAAAACATCAATATTTCTGTCAATGATACTGTTGCACATGATGTTTCTGTGCCACGATATTACAAACTCAATATTTCTGTACCTCAATATTTTTTAATCAATATTTTGACCGAACACTGACATGAAGACAAACCAACACCCTTCTCCCTCAGTCTCTGGCTCAGAAGAGGACCATGGGCAATCCAGCAGCCATACAGGCAGTTTGTATGTTATGTCAAGTCCCAGGGAAAGGCGGGCATGAAATGCATAAGCCAATTATGATACATAAATGCTATTACACTCAAGGCTAGGCTTGCAATATGTGTGCTTTACAATAAAAGTAGTATGGGTCAGACACCACGGACACGTCCAAGAGTGGCCATAAATTTAAAATAACCCAACTTTGAACCTTACATCTATTGTCACAGAGGGAGCAGGAGGGCAATGGAAGTAGAACACAGTTCACTCTTCAATCTATCCATCCAAACATCAATTAATCCTTTTACACTTGCAACATTTCATCCTTTTTCCATCCTTCTTCCCCAATTTTATAATTTCTATTTTTCTATCACATTCACTGAACTCGACTCATTTGGAAGTCCTCTGCCTACACCTCATAGTCTGTTACAGTGCTGTTTATGAGCTGTTGTCTTCAGCCCTGCAGGGCAGAAAATCTGATAAAGTACTAGATGTCCCACTGACAACCCCGACTGGAGGTGCAAAAATGGGGATTAATGATGCAACTGGACATTTCCAAAGTCCATGGTGTCAGGGGAAGTGAGTTCAACTCAGTGGCATAAAGTCTAACTCCATGTCCCTTCATTCTCGCCTTGCATATTGTTAGGTAGATCATAGAGGTGTACTACACATACCAACGTAAGCCACGGACCAAAACACATCACCAGTGTGCATTTATATATTCATGTTTTTTTATGCACCAACATTTTACTTTGTGACCACTTCATGGGGTTATACGTAGGATGCACTGAATTGGCACCTTGACTCTTGCTCACGTTACTAGATGAAATGCCCCTCAGAATGGTAACTCAGTCTTTGACAGAGGGGAATGTAGTGCTGTGCAAGGATGCTAGGATACTAGCATTGTGCACTCCACCCTAGCTGCATCGACAAACGTGAACACATCGCTGGCCTTATCCCATTAACATGAAATGAACAGGACTGTCCTGTCCATAAAGGATCAAAACATAGGGCCATATTTATGCCGGCGCAGTTTTGCGTCAAAAATATTACCGCCGGCTAACGCTATTTAGTGTGCCGTGCAGGCGTCAAATTTCTACTTTGCCCCCCGGCGGCGCAAACCACAGGTGTAAGTCATATTTTTTTTACGCACACCGCAGCGTCAAGTTGTAAAGCAAAACGATGTTAATGCAGCGGAAATGACTGTGAGTCGATTTACGATACCGCAAACCGGATGTGTTGCGTTATTTGACGCAATATCGTCAAAATCCCCACAAACACAGCCATTTCAGCAGAGGAGAGCCAAAATGGTTCCCAGATACCTGTACAGACCCCAGGAAGATGACAACAGACCAGGAACCAGCCAGGAGGACCCATACAAGACCCAGGACAGTTTGAAGAAGAAAAGAAAGTGTTGGTTCAGTGCAGAGGAGCAGGAAATTCTGGTTAAAGAGGTGACTGAACACCAGCACCAACTGTTTGTCACCTCAAAGTTGCCAATCAGTAGGAGAGAGGCAATATGGCAACAAATTGTTGACAAGATTAACAGTGTGGCAGAAGTACGCAGAACAGTCATTGAGTGCAAGAAACGCTGGCATGACTGCAAGCGCAGGACCAAGGAAAAGATGGCCAGGAACAGGAAGGCAGCACTGCAGACTGGAGGTGGGAGTCCAGCACACCAGGAGGCCCTGGACCACATGGAGGAGTTGGTTGCAGCCCTCATCCCTGAGGAGATCGTCACAGGGATTCAAGAACAGGACAGCGCAGACTACCAGGAGACAACACACATGCAGGGTAAGTCGCATGGGGAATTAAAATTCACTAATGTCAATTACAACCGGGGGGGTACCGACTACAAAATGCATGGAAGTCATCATATACATGGAGTGCCATGGGTAAAGGGGTACGGCACGGGGGCATGGCCTGAACAGAGAGAAGCTGGGGCACACTATAACACAATACCAACAACAGTTCCATTGGGGTATGCTGCCATGCCAACGATGTAGCAAAGGTAAAGCCACGCCAGGAGGGAAGGGCACAACGTCAAACTGACATCCTGTCACACGTCAGCCACTATTAACTAGGGACCAATTAACAACCTCTAGCCATACCGACAACATGGACTGTAACAGTGACAACAGGTGCCACTACCACCTCCGCTGTGTGTGCAGCTCAAGTAGCCAATGGCAGTAACGTCCCCATGGATCATACACACCTAAATTAGTTTGTTGAGGATGACAACTTTAACAATCCCCTGAAACAAGACAAATGTTCCAGTCCTGTCAATTGTGAATGCCCATAGTTGCCGCAAACATCAGCCAATGTCATCAACATTCGGAGCTACACAGTACTAAGGTCACGCCCATGCAGCATATGTCAGGGTCCATCCTGTGCCTGGGTCACAATGCAACATCCCAAATGTCATACTGCTCAGACAATAGCATTGAGGGGAGGACACATGTAACTGGTCACTGAAATACACCTGCACAGTCAGAGGAGGAAATAGGACACTGCTGCGACTGTCAGGGCAATCCAATGTCCACACATTCCCCAACATCAGCTGTACACATTACCAATGCTAACATCCATATCGTGCCATAACCATGCTATGCATCGGATATGCTACATTTAAACTACATATAAGTTGATGTGAAAGATCAGAGTCTGGGGCATGTCCAGATTGTTAATTGTGGTGCTAGTGCCATCAGAGCACCCACAGCCAGTTAAAGGTTTCACCATGAGATTGGATGTAGACGGAGGGTTGAGTATGACAACAAGGTGGCAATTCACTATTTGACCTAAACCAACACCTAGAGGAGATGATGCCGACAAGTCAAAAAACTTACCACAATACATGTGACATGCAGGTGGGGCATAGGCCTGGGAGAATACCCATCTGAAAGACTGGATCAATGAACAGGAACCAAAATCACAATGTAAAAATCATCACAAGGCAGGCATGTCACATCACAAATGCCACAACACAGATACACTAATTGTACCCTATTTTTTTGCAGAGGACGATGGATCTCCTGCGGATATGCCTGTCCAGGACTACCCTGATGACATGGGTGACGAGCTGACACACATCAGCCACCAGACCCTCCAAGATGTCCTTGGAACCCTCCAGACCCCACCTTCAGTCACAAGGAGGAGCACAGAACAAGCAGCCATCACAGAGGACCCACCCACAACCCCAATTGTGAGACCTGCCAGCTCCAACACTGCTGAGGACTCAGATGACACAGGCACCAGCTTTGAGAGAACTGTAGTCGGAGTACAGCGGGAGCTGGCCAAGGAGGTGCGGATGCAAACTATGGCAGCCAGCCTAGAGGGGGTGCGTTCGTGCATGATGTCATCTGCAGATCAGGCAGCAGCCATGCAAGCGCTAACATCCATCTTGCAAGGACTTCAACAAACTGTAAAGGAATTCACCACTGCAGTGAGGGAGTTGCCACAACACCTCGCACCCCAAACCTTCCACTGCATGCACGAATGCAATCATGACCCCCTCAGGGCCGACCTGGCTGCCTACCATCATGATGTGGCTGCTATTCTTAAGAACCAGCAGATCCTCCTTGCAGCAGTATTGTCCTTAAGACCCTCACAGGTAGCAGCGACCGGGATGTCTGACTCCACGTCTTCAAACACTGAGGTGTGTGTTGCCCCTTCACAACCACCACCACCAAAGACAGAGGAGGCAACACACACATCAAAAGAAGAAGACATGGAACAGGTCACCTTCACACACAAAAGTACCCGGAAGCACTAGTCCCTGCCACATGGCCATCTATTACCAAGGTCCTGCGCTTTGTAACATGCCAGTCTTGCAACAACTGTACTCAATGACTGTTCTGCAAACCACTGTATATCTTGTCAGCCTGCCTTGTGATTGTCTCTCACTTACTCATTGGCAAATCCTGTCCCTCTGCACTGTCTGACACATCACCCCAGCATGTCAAATGCATTTTCCTGCAGCACTTGTGTAGGATCACAATGGAAGATGTCACTAGAATGGACTCACAATCATGGACAATGTACATATAGCACTACAGCACTTTTCAATAAATAGCACTTACACAACCACTTTGTCTCTGTGTAATGTGACACATCAACCGTGCAGTGGATCACAGAATTTTGCCACCTGTCAAATTACATAGCTTGTCAATACAACTGTCCTGAAATAATGTAGTCTGATAACCATGCACAGTGGCCTGGATTGCACCATACTCTGCCCTTCCTAAGGGTAATATCTGATGCAAAGAGAAACCATACACCATAATGCTGTGTTGGACAGAATAATGCTTCCTCAAGGGATATCTAAACCATAAAATAGTGCCTTTAAAATGTTGCCTCCATGCAATACTAACACATATAACATTGCCCACAAATTTAAGCACACAGTCAACAAACTGCATGAATGAAGGTGTCTGAGTTTACATCCAAATAAGTAATCATGCTAAACAGTGTCACAAATGATCTATGTGAGTCATGAACACGATACTACAAGAGTGCTTACTGCCACTCAGCTATTAAGGGCTTCCTTGAACCTCACACTGCAGTAAGACATAACACAGTGTCCCCAATACCAAATCTGGAAGCACAGTATGTGACATTGAAAACATACTTATTGAAAAAAACACATTGGGATCCATAGTAACTGTGGTTGGTGGTTGCAAAGAATGGTCAAATCTTTGCAAGGTAGCTTTGTGGTAGCTGCCAATGTTACAGCTAATTTGGGATTTGTTTGTAGCATAGGACACAAATGTAATACAAAATAAATCATGTACACTCATGCCAAGGCCCTGATCTACAAGCATTTCACACATACTGTAAAGGGTTTACTACATATTTCTTAAACTGTAAAAACAGAACAGAAAACTTGGGGAAAAGCCTTACCTACCCTAATCTACCCTAACTACTCATTACCCACAACTGTCCCTAACTAACCTAAGCTAAACTTACATATCACATGTAACGAAACGTTATGAGACGGGACACATGGAGGACAACAGATACTAACCTAAACACATACTTTCCTATACTAAACAAATATATATTTTTTGTATTTTATAAAAAAAAAAAATCAAAACACACCAGAACCCTAACATTGCAAAACACACTTAAAAAGAAACAGTAGAAATAATCAGGACCCCACCCCCCCACCCACTAACACTAACTAAACTAACAGCCTATACTAACCTAACACTAAGCCCCCTAAACCCACAAAGTATAAGAATAAGGAAAGAGGAGGGAGGGGAGGGAATAATGTCCACAAAATGTCTAGAGGTTGGCCCTCCGGAGGGTCCGCTTAATGGACCGCACCCGCCGGTTAATATGGCGAACATCCTGCCGCAGGCGACTAATTTTTCTGAGGACACGGTCCATTTTACGCTGCATGTCCACAAAAGCAGCAGGGTCAATAGCAGCAGCTGGGGTGGTCTGTGTGCCAGCTGAGGAAGTGTGGGCTGTGTAGGGTCAATGTCTGTGGGCTGCCCTGCAGGTGGTCCGGTGCTAGGGCCTGGAGCACTTGCAGATGTTGTTGGCACAACGGTCACAGCTGTTGGTGGTGCCACCAGGGCGGTAGTGGTGGTGCTGGTGGTGGCTGTGGTGGGCAAAGAAGGGCCACCCTGTGCGAAGACCTCCAGGCTCCGGAGGCCCGTTCATTTCGGTATCTGCGGGCCATTCTTCCCCGACCTGCAGTATATGCTGGTACTGCATTGCCTGCCTTTGGAATTCGCGCACCTGGATGGGTGTCATACTAGCAGCTGTGAAGACAAATGAAAACAATTACATTAGGAACTGCATTGTGTGAAATGGCACAAGAAGTAAATCAGACATAACATCTACTGTACTTGTAACAGCTCATATCATCATACAGATCATTGAATGTCCCAGATGAAGTACATGGCAGGCCAGCCTACAAAGGTCGTATCACATAAAGCACATCCTAACCCTACAAGATGGGTTACAACTGGCATGTTTTGGCATCAGGGTTCTGCCAGTTGTCAGCTAACAATCATGCAGCAAATCCTCCGCCAATGCCAGGGCTACAAATGTCATTGTACGGGATGGAAATCTAGGGCCACATGATCTGCAAGTTTTAAATGGACTTGCTAGTATAGTACTCATGTGCTAAACATGAGTGTGTATACTAGGTTCAGACAAAAGATTCACTGATTTACATGTCTGTGTACCAAACTTGTATCATCAGTCCTAGGTACACTATTCACAAACCCATGCCTGTGTATGAGGGTGGGGGGGGTGGAGAAACAACTAACAATTTCAAACTACATGGACACCCAGGAAGCTTATGAGAGCAGGACATGTGTTTGGCTCAACACACACACCACAGGTAAGGTGTATCTACAAATTAGGAGACAGCAAACCCTTGACCAATCCCAGCGCCACACATGTCTGGTAATGCAGACCTTTGTCCACATAATATACTTCCAGTAAGCCATGACATACAACTAACACAGAGATGCAAGAATACCCCTGGCCATGATTTGCATGCACACCTAGGCCATTGCACTCAAGTGCCACATACTCATAGCACTACATGTGGAGCTACATGCTGCTAGGAAGTTCAACCTACAGTTTAATCAGTGCATTAGTGAATAGGGAAGCAGAAGTCTGTTGGTAAGTATTTTGCAGCCCCATTCTGGGAGAATGTGGGTCTGACAGGACTAAATCACAGATTAGGTCCAGTGCAACTCGTGCTGATACAAGTGTTATCCACATGACTCATCCCCATTCACATTGCGGGGCCTACAGGACTGACCTAGAATCCCTAACTAAGACAAGAGGATAAGCATTGGTCAACTCTAAAATGGTGAGAAAATGAAATCCCACTAATGGAACAAGACAAATGATGGGCCAGCGCATCACACCTTGCTATCTGTTCAACACACAGGAGTCCATCACACATCACCAGCAAACACAACACATAACAGACATATCAACACTTACTGGAGTTGTCGGGGTCCTCGAATGAAGCTACCTCGCCCACAGTGTAGGGTGCGGGTCCACCTGTAAGGCATGGAAGGGAGAAATGTGCTCGAATTCTG
This sequence comes from Pleurodeles waltl, assembly GCF_031143425.1. Taxonomy (NCBI): domain Eukaryota; kingdom Metazoa; phylum Chordata; class Amphibia; order Caudata; family Salamandridae; genus Pleurodeles; species Pleurodeles waltl. The sequence continues at coordinate 758,662,735 of NC_090440.1, read as the reverse complement.
TGCACTGTCCAACAATTCCAAAGACAAATACTATGTGTAAGATTACATAAGTAAGTAAGGCCACTCAGACATGATGATACTCCATCCGATATAGCATAGCTAACATGTACATACCATGGGTCTCAAGTGAAATTTACACACATATCTGCACACATGCAGTGGCCCTAACTATCATGTGTTGGCAAACATGCTCCTTCATTAGTGAGCAGACATTATAATGGAGTGTATTCGTCTCATCATGTGCATCCAAGAGAGACATGCAAAGCCACTTTCCTTGAGGAGTGCATTACCATTCAATCAGCCATTGTGCCCATGACAAATTTATGACACACAGGTACAATGTACAGAGGGGCAGGGATAGTTGCAAGCCCTCATGTTGTTACAGTTTCTTCATTTGATGTGGCCCAGCTATGATGAGTTGCACCAACCATAGAGATATGAACCCATGTGCATACCTTTGGCCAGCCATCCCTAAACGAAAGGTGGAGCAACAAACACCAAATACCAGTCTAAGATGTTAGCTGAGGGCACCTTGCACTTTTTCCCCATGTCTCCAAATCCAGATCCGACATGTATCCGAAATGACGAAGGACCACAATAATCCCAGCGCATCACACCTTGCTATCTGTTCAACACACAGGAGTGCATCACACATCACCAGCAAACACAACACATAACAGACATATCAACACTTACTGAAGTTGTCGGGGTCCTTGAATGAAGCCACCTCGCCCACAGTGTAGGGTGCGGGTCAACCTGTAAGGCATGGAAGGGAGAAATGTGCTCAAATTCTGTGCACTGTCCAACAATTCCAAAGACAAATACTATGGGGGTCATTCTGACTTTGGCGGGCGGCGGAGGCCGCCCGACAAAGTCCCGCCGGCAGAATACCGCTGCGCGGTCAAAAGACCGCTGCGGTAATTCTGAGTTTCCCGCTGGGCTGGCGGGCGACCGCCAGAAGGACGCCCGCCAGCCCAGCGGGAAACCCCCTTCCATGAGGATGCCGGCTCCGAATGGAGCCGGCAGAGTGGAAGGGGTGCGACGGGTGCAGTTGCACCCGTCGCGATTTTCAGTGTCTGCGTGGCAGACACTGAAAATCTTGGTGGGGCCCTGTTAGGGGGCCCCTGCAGTGCCCATGCCATTGGCATGGGCACTGCAGGGGCCCCCAGGGGCCCCACGACACCCGTTACCGCCAACCAGGTTCTGGCGGTCAAAAACGCCAGAACAAGGCTGGCGGTAAGGGGGTCGGAATCCCCATGGCGGCGCTGCTTGCAGCGCCGCCATGGAGGATTCCCTTGGGCAGCGGGAAACCGGCGGTACACCGCCGGTTTCCCGTATCTGACTGCGGCTGTACCGCCGCGGTCAGAATGCCATGGGAGCACCGCCAGACTGTTGGCGGTGCTCTGCGGTCGTTGGCCCTGGCGGTCCATGACCGCCAGGGTCAGAATGACCCCCTATGTGTAAGAATACATAAGTAAGTAAGGCCACTCAGACATGATGATACTGCATCCGATATAGCATGGCTAACATGTACATACCATGGGTCTCAAGTGAAATTTACACACATATCTGCACACATGCAGTGGCCTGAACTATCATGTGTTGGCAAACATGCTCCTTCATTAGTGAGCAGACATTATAATGGAGTGTATTCGTCTCATCATGTGCATCCAAGAGAGACATGCAAAGCCACTTTCCTTGAGGAGTGCATTACCATTCAACCAGCCATTGTGCCCATGACAAATTTATGACACACAGGTACAATGTACAGAGGGGCAGGGACAGTTGTAAGCCCTCATGTTGTTACAGTTTCTTCATTTGATGTGGCCCAGCTATGATGTGTTGCACCAACCATAGATATATGAACCCATGTGCATACCTTTGGCCAGCCATCCCTAAACGAAAGGTGGAACAACAAACACCAAATACCAGTCTAAGATGTTAGCTGAGAGCACCATGCACTTTTTCCCTATGTCTCCAAATCCAGATCTGACATGTATCCGAAATGACGAAGGACCACAATAATCCCTAACATATATAGAACTTCCGTGATCGCTTGCCTTACACACTCACCAGACACACATGAGACATATGTTTGGGCCACATTGCTATCATCAATTGACGTGAATCCTGCACTAATTTTCAGCATCATGTAGGGGGTCATTCTAACTTCGGCGGGCGGCGGAGGCCGCCCGCCAAAGTTCCCCCGCCAGAATACCGCAGCGCGGTCAATTGACCGCCGCGGTAATTCTGACTTTCCCGCTGGGCGGCCGGGTGACCGCCAAAAGGCCGCCCGCCCGCCCAGCGGGAAAGCACCAGCAACGAGGAAGCCGGCTCCATTCGGAGCCGGCGGAGTTGCTGGTGTGCGACGGGTGCAGTTGCACCTGTTGCGATTTTCAGTGTCTGCCAAGCAGACACTGAAAATCAATGTGGGGCCCTGTTAGGGGGCCCCTGCAGTGCCCATGCCACTGACATGGGCACTGCAGGGGCCCCCAGGGGCCCCACGACACCCGTTCCCGCCAGCCTGGTTCTGGCGGTCAAAAACCGCCAGAACCAGGCTGGCGGGAAGGGGGTCGGAATCCCCATGGCGGCGCTGCTTGCAGCGCCGCCGTGGAGGATTCCCTGGGGCAGCGGGAAACCGGCGGGAAACCGCCAGCTTCCCTTTTCTGACCGCGGCTTCACCGCCGCGGTCAGAATAGCCCCAGAAGCACCGCCAGCCTGTTGGCTGTGCTTCCTCCGTCCCCTACCCTGGCGGTCTCGGACCGCCAGGGTAGGAATGACCCCCGTAGTGTTTTAAAAGTCAGTCTAGTTGTTGCGTCAACAAATGTTGGTAATGCTTTTGAAAATCTATACCTCACAGGCAAATGTGACCTATATATACATTATTGGCTCCTGATTGGTGTTGCTGTTTGACACAAAGGCGGCACCAACTTTCAGCAAAAGTATTCAGTAAGTTTGCAGAGCACTTGCTTCTTGACAGCTAGCAATTGTGATCCTTAACATAGGTCATCAATGACCTTGTATGTTTCCAAAGCATTCCACACACTCAACAACATTGCCAGCAGATATTGTACAAATCATCTGATGTCACTACAGAGCATTTCATTGTTGACATTTACATGATTTTACTCACCAACAGGGCAACCAATCACAATTCCCAGGTGGTCCAGCAAATCTTGCTCCCTGGAGATGAGGTCAGCCCAGCGGTGCTTCAGCTGGTGGTCATTCCTCTGGTTCCGATATACACGCTGCAAGTGATGCAGAACCTTTCCCCACTGGAGCCTCGGTGTGATACCCCTGTATCACCCGCCCGCCTGCCTCAATCATAAGGGGGAGGAAATGGCACGCCAGCCATATGAACCCCCCAAGCTACTCCTCACCCATCTTGCCAAGACGTGGCCTACCCAACATCTTAGTACAAAAAAGGGTAATAGGGGATAAAGGAGAACAAAGGAGAATAGGGGGAAAGTAGAAATAGAAAAACGTAAACTAAACAACTAAAAGCGCCCAACTATCCCCAAACTATCACTACCCACAACAGACTCCCAAAAACAACAAAGACAACACAATACTAGACAATAGTACAAAATAAACACTGAGACAAGATACAACAACAATATTTTATACACAAACTGACAAGTAATGGACCACACAGGAGACAAAAGCACAATTTCAATAGACAAAACTCTGAACATAGCCACACAATCTAGAAGAATCACAGACTGCAAAGTGAAAGTGAAAGTACACCCACTGTACAGAATCTGTAAACAGGATATCCTACTACATCACTTCCTGCATAAAATGGCCGCCGTTTTTATCGTTATGCACAAAAAAAAATTACGCATACAGTCTGAGCGTCAATTTTTTCAACGCACAGGAGAAAAAATGAGGCCGCATCCATATATTTTGCAATAGTCTAACACTTAGCCAATGTTCAGGGCATAATGCGGCGTTTTCCGGGCATAAGCGTCATTTTTTTACGCATATGTGTCAAACTTTCAGGGCATTAACTGGGTTTGGGTCATTTTACCATTTTAATGTAATGTTACATTTGTGACACAACTGAGATAGGCTGATTGCACCCACTTTGATCTTGACGGTGTGAGACATCATACTGCTGCGGACCATGATCCGCTACTTCCTTAACATGATTTTCACTCTTGGCTGACGCACTAGATGGCCATATGTGTGAGGGTGCAAAGGGTCAGGTCATACATTCCTGTTACCAATGCAATAGCACATCCACTGCCTCATGTATGAGGCATCTTTGTCACTTATAGACTAATGGTGTCTTAGTTGTGTGCCATATGCTGCGATGAACCATGTTGCCAACATGTTTGTGTGAACTAGGTGTGGTCCTCTGCTATTGCCCTTCAAAAGTTAAATGTACGGGATGTATGTCATTTACAGTGTGTGTGTATGTGACTGTTGTGTAATACGTATCACAATTGCTTTGGAATGTTCTGTGTCCTGATCGGTATATCAGCAATGCTCCATGAGGCTACACTGTTATTCTGATAGTTAGAGATAAAGGAGAGCAAAAATGATTACCCATATCATGATATGGTGATTATTATCTGTGTTTATTTACATCTGTTGCTACTGTGGTGATGGTGAGTTGTTCTAAAAGAAATTGTTCACAATATGTTGGTGCCTACGTAATCCAGCAGCTGTGTTTTGTTGTTCCCCCTCATGTTGCAGGCCAGCATCCTCCTCTTCCTCCTCTTCAAGCATTTGTGGCTCAGGTTCTAATAGGGGAATGTTCCTTCGTATACAAATGTTGTGCAGGATGGCACATTTAAAAATGATCTTACAGACCATTTCTGGTGAATTTAGGAGGCGGCCACCAGTGATGTCGAGGCACCTGAATCTCAACTTGAGGATGCCAAAGGTCCTCTCCACTATGGTGCGTGTCCTCCCATGTGCCTCATTGTAGGCTCGCTCTGCTGCAGTGCTTGGGTTGCCAAATGGTGTCATAATCCATGGCTGGATCCCATACCCCTGATCAGCTGAAAAAGAAAATGATTGGGATCATGTTGATGTAGCTTGCACCATTAACATCACCTTGCATGGCAGTAGTTGTCTTGTGTTGTCTATGACTCTTTTGTGTTATTGTGTTGCTTCATAGGCTTCTAGGATGTACCATCTGCATTGGGTTGTTTCCTTGGCTGAACGAGTGTTTGCCTGCTGACCGGTTGTCAGCAGTATGTTTTGGGATTTGCAGTACAGTGTGTACTCCCTAGCATTGTGACTTTTGATGCAGGTGTCCCTGTGTCTTCACTGGGGGTGAGATGATAGTTCCATACACAGATTCAAATTGACAGTGGTGGTAACACGTTAGCATCTATGTACCCTGGACATCCCATACCTTTAGACATATGCAATGGATTAATTTAAACCTCAGTGAGACGCTTACATTTTGCAAGGTGACAATTAGCCAAACCTCTCCATACGTTGTGATCATTGACGTATTGACATTAGACTGTACACTAATTTCAGATGTGTGACAGGTTCACTGCAGACCTATCAAACATGGCTAGTGGTATGACAACCTCAGTGTGTTCCTGTCCACATGTTGCTGCCATGGTGTATGTGTTGTTTGTCCTAGAGGGTTGCTGTGCAGTGTGTACATAAGTAGGTTTCTGTACTTACCAACAAGTAGTCCATTGCCATATCGTCCATCCTGGAAGTGTTGATTGATGGTACAGTGACGGAAGAAGAATGAGTCATGTACACTCCCAAGATACTTTGCCACGATGTTGGTGATCAATCCTTGGTGATCGACAATGGCCTGCACATTGATGGAATGTGTGTGCTTCCTGTTGTGGTAGAGGTGTTCAGTTGCAGCAGGTGGTACAAGGCGTATATGTGTGCAGTCAATGGCTCCAAGGACGTGTGGGAATCCATTAATGAGGAAAAACCCCTGTTTTGTCTCCTGCTGCTTCTGCTGTGTGTTTGGGAAGCAGATGTGGCGAGGTGTGAGTCCAATGATGGCATCCAGTACTCTGGGCAAGAAGGCAGAGCATGATGGCTGTGATATTCCGGCAACCAGGGCGTCAGTGCTTTGAAAGGAGCCACTTGCCAACATGTGAAGTACAGCTAGCAGCTTGGTTTCTGTTGGGATGGTGTGGGGTGTCTGCAAGGTGGGTGCCAACTGTGGCTCTATGTTGTGCAGCAGCTGCTGAATGGCCTGCCAATTCAACCTGTACCTCTGGATGATGTCTTGTTTTCTGAGGCCATGAAGGGTTGTCCTGGTGCGGAATATCCTCTCCTGCCTTCTGCGCTGCCTTTGGGGTCCATGCTAGTGTTGTGGTAGCTGCTGTTGTTGTTGCTGGGCTCTGCGTCTGCGTGCACGCTGGATGAGAAGCACCTCCATGTCTCCCTTTTGCTGCTCTGCTGTTGCTTCTGTGTGTCCTGATTAAATACAGGTGTGTTTGCCCCATTTTAACACCTGCCCTGACCCAGGCGTTAATTTTTGACGCAAATCGGGCTGTGCGTCATTTTCCAACTCCGCCTCCCGGCCATGCAGCATTTTTGCCCGGAAGCATAAATACGACGCACGGCCGTTTACGTCTTTTTTTGGATGGGAACGCCTACCTTGCATATGATTAACGCAAGGCGGTTTTCCGCATCCAGAAAATGACATTTTTGGATTTTGGCATCCGCAGGCTCGGGCGTCAAAGTTTAAATTTGGGGCAGGGTTTGCACCGATTGTGCGTCAAAATTTTCGGCGCAGACGGAGTATAAATATACCCCATAGTGCTACCGCATATTCTTGGTCATGTTACATATCAAGAAAGTGTAGTACTTAATCTATCCAGCTCTCAATATGCTGCTTACCACAGACCCACAATAGCTAATGAGGTAAATACAGGAATTTCTATGTTCCCTGAAATGGTACAAACCTACCAGAAACCTTTCCCCTCCCAAATACCATAACATATGTGCTTGTTAATGAAAGAGATTAGGGCCCCAAGCCACATCCATCTGGAAAGCAGCAGTTGTGTACCCATATGCAAATATGTACAATAGATGTCTACATGAATCCATTTACAGGTAAGACACAAGAAGGCGACTTGCATGACTGCTCCACCAGTGACACACAGCCACGAGCTGCTGGGGTGTTGAGGACACCAAATGCATCCCTCCCCATCTTTGTAACTAGTGCCGCTTTTATGTGGGCAGTTGAAGGATAGCTACTGTAAGTCCTACAAGTCCATCATAATACAGACTGGGCCAGTAACTAGCCAACACCTTCACCTTGCAGAATTACTTCCTGGCTTACGGAGAACTTGTATTTGGTTTGAAGGTCATCAACTGTGATGAGGTTAACTTCAATTTATCAGTGTAAAAAGCTGCCATGTATGAAGTGCCTGCATGATTAACCAGCCAGATGGTGTCCCTTGTGTGATTCAACACAGAGTGGCCAACAGACGGCCAATAACAGGCAAAGGCGTTACGGATTTGCATGGTGCATGCAGGCTAGAAAAACATCCTCAGAAATTGCTTAGTAAAAGTATATATGTTTTAGAATATCAACTGTGGCCTCAAGGTCAGTACTGAGAACAGCTGTGAGGAATGTTAGGCTACCACGAAGGAAAGATGGTTTGCCTGCTGCCTCCTAGCTACTTTGTGGTCCAGAAAAAGGCCTGTAGTCGAAGTGGTCTGCAACCAGGACTGTCTCAGTTCATGTCATCACTCAAAATAATAGGGACTCTACCTCTTCGAATTGAGGTTGGCTTGAGAGTTGAATATGAACAAAGTGAGGGTGACAGTCTTTAAAATGGGGCATGTCCAGCAAAAGCCAGATGTGCATGCGGAGAATAAATTACTAAATTGCACTGGATTCTATCTTTTCTCGAATTAGCTTTTACTAGTTGATCCTAGTCTAAAAACGCTAGTTAAATACAGGATAGAATCATTTGATTGCCTCACTAAATACAATGCCAGTGATTTGTTGAGTACATACCTTGTCTAGGCTGTAGAGGGGTGATGTAAAAGACCTTCACTTAGCTGCACCACGAACCTGGCTACAAAGCTAAGGAGTACTCTACAAGAGTATAGCTTTTACCATAGATAACTGAGGGTATTGTTGTAGAGCAGCGGAGGTAGCCAGGGAAATACAGTTACGTATGGCCGGATGCAAATAGAGAATATGATTGAGAGTTGGGGCAATGATGGGGAGATGAAGGACATAAAACTGCATTAGGAACAACAATTTTAGAAATGTTTTTTTTTTAGACGGTATAGAGCCTGAAAGATTACAATGCACAGAAGTGTTGCTTCAGCTGAAGAGTTGTCCACTTCTTTTGGAAGTGGAGTAGGAATGGGGGCTCTCTGATCTGGAACTGGATGGCGCTCCTGGCCCTTGAACCATAACATGAGAACTACTGAACCTTGTATATATGTTGTTCTTTTTCATTGCATAGTGTCCAGCCTGGTGATGCTGCTGCTTGGTTTACATGTGCCACCAAGATCCCAATCTGGGTCACCCAGAATGGTGTGGTCCCAAAAGTGACCGCCCTGTAGATGAGGCAGCAGGTCTTTGAAATGATGTTGGCAGCACCGACCAACGGGGTCTATATGTACATTGAAGTTACCATGTTGAGAGGTAAGAGACATTTATATTCAAACCTTCACAAACCTCGGAAGTGCAATAATTGCTAAAATTTAAAGAAGGTCCCATCAGCCTTTTGTGGCTGCTTTAAACCTTTCCGGCTGCCGGGAAGGACAGCAGGAAAACAAGTGGAATTGCCAGCTCACCTCGGTCAAAACCCCCAAACACACCATAACATCTTCTTAGTCCCCAGAACCTATATTGTGCACTATAAACTGTTGGATTAGTTTACTCCTCCAAAATGCCATTTCCATAAACAGGATGTCCCACCCCTAACTGGCCCCGTTAGCCAGCCCACCTTCTGAAATTGAAGAACTTTTGCTCTCCTTCACTGAGACAATGTTTCACAAATGTTTCCAATGTTGATGGCAAACATTTTCCTTTCACTCACCCCTAGTGAGAAGTTGGAGGCATTGAAGTTGCCACAGGAGACAACTAATAAACATTTTTTTACACAAAACGAAACATTGTCTATAATTATTTTAGTAAATATTTAAATACTGCCTCTTGTCTCGGTATTAAATCGGGCATCAAATGTGGTTTTAACATTTAGCAACAACTTTAACCCTTGCATTTGTTGAAGCTAAGTATACTCTCATTGTGGCGAACAATATGATGCATAGGGACTAATTATGAGTGACTTGTTAAATTGCGTTGCTTTACATAATCCCTGTTTGTGCACTGGACTGAATTACGAGTTTGGTTTTATTTACGCATATGATAATTATTCGGATGTATTAAATAGCCCAACATTCTTAAAATTTCAGCAGGTCAAATATGCCAAAATGTAACAGGGTAACACATACAGCTTTACCATATCATGTGGACTTTGGTGTGTTAAACACCACAATCTGCATGTTATTACCCATAAACCGTAATATGTGTTATTGATCTCATCAGATAAATAACATATGCTGTGGTATCGTTACTTATCAGGGTTGGCAAAAACCAACTCAACTTGTAAGCAGGCCCTCAGTAGGGATGTACGAATTTGGAGGCCTAAACGTCTGGAAACTTTGCAAGCTTTTATATGAGATTTCTGAAGTTTCATGAAGGTTTTTGTGCTAGTAAAGTTCTAGGCAAAGTCAGATATGTGGTGGTTGAAAAATATGTTATATGGAAAAATTGAGGCAATAAAAGATTATGAAAAGTGTGTGTTCGGACCTAGTTATTCTAGAAAGATTTCTTTTTAGTTTACTAATAATAACTTTGGGTTTGACAAATCTTCGCAAAACTCTCAAAAAAGTTAATCGACTTCAGACCCTTCCTTGAAAGTTTTGGGGTGATCTGTCAAATTGGGCCAAGACAAAGGTGGTTTCAAAATACAATTTCCCCATATAATTTCCATAGGGATTTTTGAACAGTGCTACATCCCTAAGGGTTGAACGCAATTACACCTGATTTGGCAGAAAGCTAGATCTTTATACAAACAGAATGCTTTTTGTGATGAGTTGTAAATCCTTTCAGTAGTCTTTTAGAAATTCAGGTTCTAAATGTTTGTATATCTGGACACATGGGTTTGCAGGATTCTCGTGAGAGAATCACAAGCATGATAGTTTAACCAGTAGAACAATCTTATTGGCGGAGAGGTCCTCCTATTGCATCCGCCGTCTTGCTCCTACTGAAGCGCAATTCTCCTGCAAGTCCTGCGAGCTTGTGCTCTGATTGGATGGCCACATCATGAGGAGAAATGTTGTGGAAGCCAGTTTTGGACAGGGGGACTCGTCTCTGTGTCCTGAAATTAAAACAAAATATAAATATAAGGGGGATGGGTAGGGGGTTCCCTGCCCTTCTCGACCATCTGGAGGGGTCCCAGAGATAGCCCTCCTGAGGCCAAATGAAAAAATATATATATTTTCAGTGCTGCAAACCCCTGGACTCTTGTGGGGGCTAGTGGTACTCCCCTGCAAGAGTCACGCAGGAGCCCAGGGGCCACACTGACTCCTACAAGAGTCCTGCGAGATTGAAAACCATTTAAAATAAGGGGATGAGAGTCTGTGATGAGTTGACACCTACAGACAGGTGATGCTGAGGCTAACTGCAGGCACCACATGGCAAAAGGACGTGCACGTTTGGGAAGTGGATGACAGGGGCTTGGGGTGATGTGGAGCAGGGGCTGGCACTAGGTAGCCTGACAGCGTCCCAGCACCATGGAAAGAGCAGGACAGTGCCATATATTAGTAGATTTGGCACTTTTCTGCTGTCTCCTTTTCAGCAACTTTGGTTGCTGTGCTGTGTTTTGTGAAAACTTCGTAAATCTGCCACTCGGATTACTCAGATACAAGTGTACATGCATTGAAATACTGCATGAGCCGCTTACGTATTTACAGTACATAATTTCACATAAAACAACATGAAATATTCATTGGTAAGGTTTACTGTGTTATATATGTATTATAAATGAATACCAGATATTTATAATTGAGTAACAGCGTTAATTTGAGAGACAAACTCGCACTTGAAATGTTTCACCGTGGCACTGAGAAATGAACTCTAACGATAGTCGAGACAAACAGAGCTGAATGTCACGTCTCTAATGAGAGGTGTCTGGCACTTGGGTCTGAAGACTCGTTTTTCAGAAATGTGCTTCTTACTGAACGCAACCTGCTCCTTCATAAAGGCATGAATTGCTTTGAGCCAAGTGACTGCAGTTAACAAATCTATAGCAGATGGAGTTTATAAGTGGTCACATTGAAAGACTGCCTTGTCGCTAATTAGCAGAACATTTCACTGTGGCACAGAACAAGAGCTCTAATATCTCCAGAGTCCTAGATCTTTTTATAGACGTGAGGAAAACTAGACCACGCCCAGGAAATGGAAAGAAACAGAACTGCAGTGGAGTATCAGGTGCGCTACATGCACTAATGCAAATATGACAAATAGCCCACCAGTCCGTCTGTTTGGTAGATAGACAGCAAAACCTGGGAGCAATGGTCACTTCACGACTATGGGTTCCTCTGTCACTCCAACTTTTCCACTAATAATAGTTAAATCAAGTGTTTCATTTGCAAAGGAGTGAGGAAAGCTCTGTTCAGAAGCACCCCCCCAGTGCACTGACTCCACCCCAAGCCTCTTTACTTCCGCCACACACTCAGTGCTCACGTATCTCTCTTTCAGGTTCAGGCTTTCTTCCCTTTCTGACAGTTTTTTTGTCTTTCTCTTCCTCGATTGTAGTAATTTGTGTATTTTTTCCTCTTGCTCAATGTCCGATTATGAAGAAAAAAAATGTGCCGGCCTCCAAAACTAAGTGCCGGTGGCCTCCACCACCAACCACCAGCTCAAATTAAGCACTGGCTATATCACTGGAACTGAATGACCTGAGGAAATCCGTGGAGTTCAGCTATCATACTAGAATTAAAACCCATTTCATACTTAATATGGTTGTTCTATACAGTGGTGCCCACTGTGGTTGCTTGCACTAGGACCCCTAAATCCCTGCCATAGCACTGCAAAAACGAGCCTGGGGATTGGGAATATTTTAATCATATTCTTTTTTCAAAATATTGTTCTTAAATTTTAGTTAATGAAATACATATTTTAATAGTTTTGTTATTAACCACTAATATGGTAGACAAAACATTCATATATTGCAATATTAAGCAAACATGAAATAAGAGTCATACGTTTTATTTAAAACAAATGGAATTAAAATGTTCACAACCACTAATAGAGGTCTATGATTAGAATAACAAATATGTTATTTTGGTGCAAAGCCCAGCCGCCCATTGTTAAGTAGGGATTTGCATCAAAACCCATAGGTGTTTTCATGGGAATGCCCCTGTACACCTGTGGAACGCCCCCATGATGCATATCATTGCAAAGTACCAAAAACACTATTTGTGTTACATTTTGACAGCTTTTCAATGAAAAACAAGTTTTGCACTGAAAGGTAAATTGTTTATCAATACATTGCACTGGTATGCATCACTTTTTGTGACTTTGCATCAGTGAAAGGCCTTGAAATTTCTGCACAGCTGTTATATCAAGGCAGGGCTATATTGCTCATTATCACCAGCTGCACTTCTAGGCCATGTGCATTGGTAATCTCAGTGCCAACCTTCGCTAATAAAATCTGTAGCTTCTGATGTGCCAAAATCAAGGAAGGAAAGTATGATCTTTGTAGCAATATTTATTTTACGTCCCATTTAGCACAATGCCCACTGTGTAAAGTAGTGACCTGCTATATTATGCCCTGTTCAGATTCTGCAGCTGTATCAATCAGAGTCCAACCTATCTAGAAATTGTCAGTGTGTGCATTAGAGCAACCTCACATTCAGTGATCTCTAGAGTCCCCTATTTCACTTCTCAATGATCTCTGTCGTCCCAAGCAATCAGACATGTTATTGGCGTTCCTCCTAAGAAGGATCTCAAATTATTCTCTATTAGAAATGGGGTCTCTTGTTGACAGTCAGTGTGAACCCAGTCCAAGTAGGGACCCTCATTCTAGTCAGGGCAAGGGAGATACACAGCTCAGAGAACCACTGCTAACCCACATGGTAGCTTGACATAAGGAGTCAGGCTCATCTCAGAGGCAGTGTGTAAAGTATGTGCACAAACACATAGAATAACAGAGTGAAAACACCACAAAAGGACTCCACATCAGTTTAGATAAATAGCCAATATTTATCTGAATCAAACAAGAACAAAATGACAAAAATCCAACATACACAAGCAAAGATATGAACTTTTAAAATAAAAAAAGAGTCTTAAACCATCTTTTTCTGCTGGGTAAGCGATGTGTCGATTTTTTTCTGGCAGGGAAGGGATGCATTGCTTTCTGGACCAGCAGCCTTGGATCTGTGTGGTGATGTTGAAGATTTTGACGCGCAGGGACAATATGTGGAAAATCCAGATGCACAGCAGCAATGAATCTGCTCAGAGCTGGCGATGTGTTGCTTTTACAGGCGCTGCATTGACTTTCAGCCGCGATGCAGGCACTGCATTGATTTTTCAGTGACTCGGCTCCGGTGCATAGATTTTCACTCTCGCTCTGCCAGCTTCTCCTTCCAGGGGCCCAGGGACTAGCTGTGGCACCACTTGGCAAGTCAGGGGATATCAGCAAGAGAGACCAGGTGCTGGCAGATTAAGTCTTTGATGTCCCTGAGACTTCTTAAAAGGAGGTAAGCTCAGTCAAAATCATTGAGAATCTTCACAAGCAGAATACACAGCAAAGTCCAGTCTTTGTCCTCTCTATGGCAGAAGCAGCAACTGCAGGCACACCAAGCAAAGCACATACAGCAAAGGGGCAGTACTCCACCTCACAGCTCTTCAGCTCGTCTCCTTGGCAGAGGTTCCTCTTGATACAGAAGTGTTCCAAAGTTGTGGGTTCAGCACCCAATACTTATACTCATGGCTGTCTTTAAAGTAGGCAAAAGTCAAAGGAAACTCTTTGTAGGGCACAAGACTCTGGCCCTCATTCTGACCCTGGCGGTCGGCGGAGAGACGGCGGTCGGACCACGAACAGACCGGCGGTATTAAAAATGGCATTCTGACCGCGGCGGTCCCCGCCGCGACCGACCGCTACTTCTCCACTCCGACCGCCGCGGCGGTCATGACCGCGGGGCTGGAGTTTGCGCACTCCGGCCCGGCGGTCGTCCCAAGACCGCCAAGGGTATTATGACCCTGCCTACCGCCGCGGTTTCTTGCGGGCGGGAACCGCCGTGCGAACCATGGCGGTAAGCACTATCGGGGCCAGGGAATTCCTTCCCTGGCACTGATAGGGGTCTCCCCCACCCCCCACTACCCACCCGAGTCCTCCCCCCACACCCTCCACCCCCCTGCCACCCCCCAGAGGTGGTACGAACCCCCTCCCCACCCCCACCCCGACATGCACATACATGTACCCCGACATGCACACACCCCCAACATGCACATATACACACCCCCTACACACACATACACAACGGGGACACATACCCGCACACATACATGCCGACATGCGCACCTGCCGAACAGCACACATTACCCATAGACACAGCAGCACCCCCCGCCCGCATACACGCACTCACACACCCCCTCTACACACTCACACGCACACCCCCATGCACGCCCACATCACACAACACCCCCCCACCCCCTCCCCTCACGGACGATCAACTTACCTTGTGCGTTGGTCCTCCGGGAGGCGACGGGAGCCATAGGGACGTGACCGCCAACAGAAGACCGCCAACAGAAGACCGCCACACAGAAATGTGGGTCGTAATTCTGTGGGCGGTGTTCTGCTGGCGTGGCGGTGGAGGTTGACCAGTCTCCACTTTCCCGCCGACCGCCAGTGTGGCTGCTGGCGGTTTTCCGGCGGAACGCTCCCAGCGGTCAGAATGCGCACAGCGGCACACCGCCGCGGTCGGCGGTCTTCACCGCAGCGGTAACTCAGCGGTCTTGCGAAAAGACCGCCAAGGTCAGAATGAGGGCCTCTGTCTCTTCCTTTCCCTGCCCCAGACACACACTAGGAGGTGGGAGACTGTACTGTGAGAGGACAGACACAACCCTTTCCAGTGCAGGTGACAGCTTCTCTCTCCCACTTGGGCGCAGGAAGACTCATCAGGATATGCAGGACACACTTCAGCTCCCGTTGTGTAACTGTCTAGAGTGAATCCACAAACAGCCCAACTGTCAGTCTCACCCAGACGTGTATTCAGCAGCCAATCAGAGGCACAGAATGGCTAAGGAAGAAAATGCCCACTTTCTAAAAATGGCATTTTCAAACAGACAATCTAAAAAACAACTTTACCAAAATAAGTATTTTTAAATTGTGAGTTCAAAGACTCCAAACTCCACATCTCCATCTGCTTCCAATTGGAAACTGCACTTAAATATATTTAAAAGCAATCCCCATGTTAACATATGGGAGAGATAGGCCTTCCAATAGTGAAAACTGAATTGTTCAGTATTTCACTATCAGGACATGTAAAACACACCATACATGTCCTACCTAAAGTGCCCAGAGTCCTAAAGCCAACACAAACTGGCCAGACAAATTAGGAGGAATGAGGCAAAAGGTTTAAGGACGACCCAGCAAAAAGGGCCAGGTCCAACAAAACCTTACTGAGGATGCCTCATTTAAAGTATATTTCCATTCATTGAATACCTCTGCATGAAAAACTCAGTACTCATGAACATTAGGAAGTAAGGGGCATATTTACAAGAAAGTGGCGCATCGGTCCCAATGTGCCACTTTTCTCACGTCGCCCCTGCCCTCACTAACAACATCATGGTTGTGCCGTATTTACAATAGAGCTCACAATGGCAGTTATTAGGACAATAACGTCAGAATTTTTTATTCTTTTGTGGCGCTTTGATGCTAGTGCAGCAAAGCACAGGGAGGCCCATTGATTAAAATGGGTGCATCATTTTTTAACGCCTGCTACGAGCAGGCATTAATAATGACAGAATACAATGATGCAGTGAAATGTTGTAAATTTCACTATGCCATCTTTTTGGTCCACCCTGCATGGAAACGCCCCCCTTGCATACATTATGCCTGACAGAGGGATAATGTGGCACAAGGGGTTGCAAAGAGGCGCAAAGCAAGCATTGTGCCACTTTGTAAATATGGCGTGGGGAAAAGCCACCTTAGCATAAAAAAAAAGATGCTATGGTGCCACAAGGAGGTGCTAGGGCTTGTAAGTATATCCCTAAATGCCTCCCTCATAAAATACCTAGCTGAAAAAGCAAGACGAAATGCCTTTCCATCTCCCAACAGTATTGGTAGCTCGCTCTTGGCTTCAAAAGACAGGCTTTAGTGACATCCTAAGAGATATTTAGCAAAATGTGCAGGGATTTGGGGAAAAATATAAAGTAAAAAATTGTGGCTCACCCTAAGAATGAAATGGATAGCTCACCCCAGTGCATCAAAGCATTCTGAAAATTGGAGAATACTCCTTGCAGTTAATTCTCAAAAGATTGGACACGAGTCCTAGTGACTTCAATAGCTTAAAAGCAAAGCCTACTCTTACCCATTTTGAACTGAACTCTATTCTGGGAACCCAATGTCCTAGGGCCGTGTTAGGAAAAGAGCAGAACTGTCCTTGGTAATCCCATTCTATGATTGTTGCCCATATTACTGAAGGAGGACCACGAGTCTGGTCGCCAGGAATTGCCAAAGTATAGCAGAATGCCATCAAATGGGGTTACCTTTGCCTTCCAAACACCACTAAAGATCCCTTATCTATAATTTTGCCTTGATGCAGCATGCCAAAGGAAATGCAGAAGGCAGAGTAAAGAAGCAAGCCCTGTCTATTCCCCCTCTCAACTTCATTGAACACATATAGGGGGTCATTCTGACCCTGGCGGCCGGTGACCGCCAGGGTCACCGACCACGGGAGCACCGCCAACAGGCTGGCGGTGCTCCCGAGGGCATTCTGACCGCGGCGGTTCAGCCGCGGTCAGAAAGGGTAAACCGGCGGTCTCCCGCCGGTTTACCGCTGCCCCATTGAATCCTCCATGGCGGCGGAGCGCGCTCCGCCGCCATGGGGATTCAGACACCCCCTACCGCCATCCTGTTCATGGCGGGAAACCCGCCATGAACAGGATGGTGGTAGGGGGTGCCGCGGGGCCCCTGGGGGCCCCTGCAGTGCCCATGCCAATGGCATGGGCACTGCAGGGGCCCCCGTAAGAGGGCCCCGCAAAGTATTTCAGTGTCTGCTTTGCAGACACTGAAATACGCTACGGGTGCAACTGCACCCGTCGCACCCCTGCAACTACGCCGGCTCAATTCTGAGCCGGCGTCCTCGTTGCAGGGGCATTTCTGCTGGGCCGGCGGGCGCTCTTTTGGAGAGCGCCCGCCAGCCCAGCGGAAATGTCTGAATGGCCGCCGCGGTCTTTTGACCGCGGTGCGGTCATTCGGCGGCGGAACCTTGGCGGACGGCCTCCGCCGTCCGCCAAGGTGTGAATCACCCCCATAATTATGCCAGACAGCCTGTTCGGTCAGCGTAAAAAAGCACCACCCAAGACCACTATATTGGTTAAGACTCAGCCCTTGTAGCACAGTGTGCAATCAACTGCTTTGTCTGCATCAAGTGACAGGATGGCAAGGAGTTCCTGCACAAAACGTTCCTATGTCAAGGAAGCTGAAGAGCCTGCGCAGATTTATCCTGCTGGAGTGTTCGATCATCAACTAATGATGTAATCAAACAAAGGAGTTTATTGACCAGTTCTTTTGCTAGAAGCTTGGTGTCAATGTTTAAGAATGAAACCAGATGATGTGAGGAGTATTAAATTGCTGATTGTCCTTTCTTACGACTCACTGTATAACACTATGGCGCAGATCATCAGAAACATTCTCTTCACCTTATTAAACAAGTTGAGCAACCTCTTCCCAATTTGCTAGGCATGTTGCCTGAACATCTTGACTGGGAGACCATTAGATCCGTTTTATTTCCATTTATTATTTGTAGAGCGCACTTACACGCTTAGGAGTATCATGGGCTTAAAAAGACAGCTGCTGCCCCAGTTTTCACAAACGCTGACTGAAGGTCATAAAAGGTAGCAAAATATCAATGTTTTCAATGTGTTTCTAGAATCTACGGGACTCAGCAGTCTACACAAGATAATTGACACTCTTTTCCTCAACGTAGGACCCACGTAACTAGTACTTTGCCTCCTGAGCATGTGGCATGTGGAACCAAAAATAGGAGGCATGAGCTGGAGTGATGAGATCCTAATGAACGATCATTGAGGCAGGAGTAACTGAGCCAAAGTTACGCTTGATGTATCTGGCAAACAGTGGCGGCCCGTCCTTTAGTGCGGAGGGGCCACGCCCCCCCACCTTTTGCCCCCCATGAAGAGTGTCTGTCAGGCTGAACAAAGGTCAGCCTGACAGACACTCTCCATGTTCAGCTCAGGCAGCCAGGAGCGAGACATGCGCGATTTGCGCAGACTCCTGGCTGCCTGAACTGAACTTTGCTGGGCTGAGGAGATCACAGCTCCTATGGGCGTGACCTCCTCAGCCCAGGAAAGGTGCCTCGAGGCCCTCCCCTGGATGACGAGGAAAGCGTCACCAATTGACACTCTCCCTGGGCGCTTCAGTTTAAGCCCTGAAGTGTCCAGGGCGAGTGTCAATCAGTGACACTTCGTCACAGAGTGGGGTGGGGTCAGCAGTCTCACTGTCCCCATCCCACTCTGTGACGAGGCTGGGACTGCTGCCTTCCCTCATTGGCTGACCTAAGGTCAGTGAGGGAAGGCAGGAGTCCCAACCCTCCTGGGACCTGGAGGCCGAAGGTAAGTGTGTGTGTGTGTGTATGTGTGTGATGTTTCAAATTGAATGTTTGGTGCGTGTCTGCATGTTTGAATGGTATGAATGTTGTTAATGGATGTGCATGCATGCGTGCGTGTGTGAAAGAATGAGTGTGTGTGAAGTTTTAAAATGAATGTTTGGTGCGTGCGTGCATGTTTGAATGGTATGAGTGTTATTAATGGATGTGCGTGCGTGTCTGTGTGTGAAAGAATGAGTGTGTGTGTGTGTGTGCCACGCCCGCCCTCCTCCCTCCTAAAGCTGCCGGCCGCCACTGCTGGCAAAAGTTCTTAAAATGAATTTTTCATTGCATGGGCAGTGTGAGGAGTTTCATTCTGGCGTTTGAACACGTGGTCACATTTTTTTTTAGACCTGCAGCTTTCTTAACCGGGACGTTATGTTTCTTTTGCTGCCAGTCCATGTCCTAGCAAACAAGTTAATGTAAAGGCTATTATTACAACAGGCAATTTGTAGTAAAATGTATGCAGGCATAAATTTGGGGTAAGGTATCGAGTATAAAGTTGAAGTTCTCACTTTGTGGGTGTAGGGTACAAATGCATGCAGAAGGCACCTCACCAATTTGTGATTTGAAGGAAAGGTTTTTGTCAAACAAATGTTTTAGTAACTTTGTTTTGGCTGCTAGTAGCCAAGGAGCACCAAGGGAGTTGGCAAGATGATGCCAACCAATGGTACTTGTGGTTGTCAACTAGCAGCAGCTCAGTTTTGTTCCCATTCAAATTTTAGAAAAAGTTGTTCATTCATTTCCGAATGGCCTCTAGAGAGTCGCCCAGTTTAGTTCATGATGCTAAAGCATTCCTATTGAGACCCACTGTCAGCTGTCATAAGTGTACCTTAAGACCGAGATCCCATGTGATCAGCTGAGCCATGGGCTTGACATAGTTGTTAAAATAATATTGGGGAGATTGAGAATCATAGAAAAATGTATTTTTTGATGGATCCAGGAGAGATGTGGACGTAGGGAGAAATATTGAGTGTGGTCCTAAAAAAATGATGAGAAAACTAATTTTAAGTATGTTATGGTCCACACTGTAAAACATGGCGGATAAGTTTGATAGTGCCATATCTGCTGCATCTCCCCATTAATGAGGTTTCTTAATTTGTCCATTGATGTTGCCATTGCTGTTTAAGTTTCCTCCCAGGGATCCAGCAGTTGTTGTGTCTCTAGATGGCCAGAGAGTTGTTCGGCAACAAATCTTTCTAGCAGCTAATTCATGAATGGAGCAAGGTATCAGCACAATAGTTGTGAGCAGCAACACTGTTGCTGTAGTCATTTTTTTTAATTTAAGGTAGAAACCACAGCCTTCTATTGATTTGGGACTGCTCCTGTTGAATCTGTAGGGTGATGATGGTTGCCAATATGTGAAACATGAACACTGGCCAGGCATCACCCTGTGATCCAGCTGTGACTTTCCTCATCGGTGAGGTCACTTCTTCTAGGAAAGTATTGGTGAATGAAGACAAGCAGCGTGAGCTTACGCCAGGTGTTGTACTTTTTGATTGTTCGATAACTGCAGTTTGGGAGTCTTTAATATCCATGTTTAATTTCTAGTTCTTGGACACAAATAATGAGTAATGTGGCACAAATAATGATGCAGTAATTGTATTCATTTTCTGAGCGGGGTCCAAAAATGTCATTCATCACCTGAAACAGCTGTACTTTCTGCATGGAAGGTGCAGGTAAATAAACACTTTGCCATTTTCATTTTAAAAGGTGGTGTTTTTTAAGGGAGCTTCCTGTGCTGATGCTGTCAGGATGTTATTGGTGAAAATCCCCAGGACACCCTCAACTTTGGGATGTGCATGCTTTGCCTAAAGAGTATCCAATAAATCCTTGGCATTAAGCCAGCTAATTTTAGTCAAGCACTGATTTTTTTTATGAGGTGCGGTGCTTGTTTGCTTTCTATATGGTAAGTTAACTGTACGGATGATGAGCTAGTGATTCATTCAAGCCATTGGGGAGTCACTGGAAATCCTTCAATACCTGTAGGGAGAAAATACATTGTCCAATCCTTGGCCTGTTTCATGAGTTGCCAAATTGATTAACTGATGTAATCGTCAGGGTGAGTGATCGGAAGTACCCCTGGCAAGGTATTTTATATTGTCCTCAGGAGTGGCTTCAGAGCCAGGCATGAGCAAATAGCAGTAACCTCCAATTCAGGTGATCCTGCCATCCAAATTCAGTAGCCTCATTCGGATAATGAGAACCTAAGCAACACGAGGCCAGGATCCTTTTGTGCTCCATCTCAGTCAATGGACATTGAAGTAAAACCAGTAGTCACGGTTTTCCCTTCAAGATCTTGTTTCCACTGGAGGCGTGGCCTGGAACCCAAGGCATGAGGCTGTTTTTCTGCAGAGCCCCACCCAGGATCTGCCAAGTATAATTAATCCTGTGCTGAAGTGGCCCATCCAAAACTCATGACGTCAGAGTGAGCAGGAAAAAGATGAGGGACAGAGACACATGGTCAAAGATGCTCCCCGAATGAGTGAGACTGACCGTGGTGACTCAGTGCAGTGTGATCGTTGAACCAAGATGGTGGCTGACCCTGCCCAACCGCTGCCTGCCAGCTGGTCCTGATGCAGGGACACATGGGTAGATGTTACAGTGCACCCAGTAGCGTCTGGTGCCATGAGGGGTCGGAGTGCGGTGCACAGAGCAGGGGAGTAAGGGGCAGTAAAAAAACAAAAAAACGTACCTGCAGCCTCGGGATCCGTCGTTCCTAACGCCTCGATTATTTCTCTTTTCTTCCTCCCCTCCCCACCCAAATCCTGACACCTGTTACCAGCATGAGAGATGCACCAGGATTGGCCTGAGCTAGCACAAATGCCACTAAGGGAGGGAGTGGGAGCCTGCGCTTGTCTCTCCACCCGGCTGTTTAGCACAGCGGGGTGGAGAGTTCTAAGTGTGCATGTCAGTTTGGCTGGCCTCATGCAGCCGGCCAATCTGACATGCGCTCTTGAAGTGCACACTCCGCTCCTCCTCACCCTAAGAAAAGTGGAAAAATAAAGTGATAGTAAAATACTTTTACTATCACTTTATTTTTCTGCTTTCAGCAGTGGGGTGATGCTACTCAGCCATAGCGGAGGGGCCACCCCTGTGGGTGCCACAGACTGGCAGATGTGGTGCTGGAGGGAAATGATCGAGGCAATGACAAGCTTACTCAGAGGAAAGAGCAACAGACCTTGGCTGGTGGTAGAAATGCAAATATGTGGCTACATGCTGCGGCCTAACATGGACTGTGATATCAGAGATCAGATCAGAGGAGGAGTGGCCTTTCCTTGTCTTAGTAAATGACAAAGGAGGGGATATTGGTAGCACTCTGAGTGAGGCACTAATCTGGCACAAATACTGCTAGGACTCCTGCACAAGCTAGCAAGGCTTGTTTCTGATTGCCCCGGAACTGGGAAGTGCTCCACTAGCCAAGGACCTTGGAGTATAGTACCCAGGTAGGAGCTGGGGACCTCTCCACATAAGTCGTCCCTGAAATGTGAGGGCGATACTCTAGGAGACGCTTGGGACATCAGTAGCTAGGCAGGTTTAGAGGGCAATGCAAGTGCACTGATGGGGGAGCTGAAGAAGCAGTGACCTAGGTCACAGAAACAATGCTCACCTGTCCACTCAGAAACAAGGTGCTGTAGAAGGAATTCCTTGGTTGCCCTTCCTGAGGTTGCTATTGATTGTTTGAGGGCAAGGCAAAATAATGTCTGCAAGTAGAACTGGGCCACAATAATCAAGTAAACTGCAAAAAATGTGTTTGATGTTATGGTCCGATTATCTGAAGGTGATGCTATATGGGGTGCATGGAATGAGAGGCATGCTTTGGAGATGGTGAGGGTGTGCTGATCCGAAAACGAAGAGACTGCCCCCAACTGATCCTGCCCTGCAACACATGAACACCTTGGGCTTTAGGCATCTACTTAGATACTGCTTTTGCTCCAACAGAGAGAGATCACTGGGAGAAGGTCGTCCAAGACACTGAGCTATTGGGTATAACACTGATAGCCTGTGATGCACCAAATAGCCAGAAGCAGTGTATAAAAAGTCCAGATGGGTACTACCAGAAACGGTGCAAACTCAGTGCAAGAGCACAATGCTGACAGGGGTTACTGGAGGGCCCTCATACAATCTGAGCCCCCACACACAAATATGACAATGCAGGGGAAGGTAAACTGGAGGCCTGTTGAAGAAAAGAGACACCCTGACCCACACAATTTATACAGTGGACATTGACCTGGGCTTCCTCAACCACCAACAGAAGAACTGCAAAAACAGATGTATTTCCCAAAAAGAGTCTTTAATTCAAATAAAGTGCTGAAGAATATGACAGCCATGGCTGACAGTGCAGTAGTATTAGACTAACAGGCATAGCAGACGGCACATAGGGGTCTAACATGGTGAGTTTTCAGGAGCAATAACGTGTTCATACCATGGAGCCTAAGGTTCTCTCTGCAATTTATGCACTGAAAAGAGCACACAGAGTGCCAGCTTGACATGTGGGACTACTCTCTGAAAAGTAAATGGGCACAGCAATAATGTCATAGAAAAAAGCAAGTTAATAAATTTCACAGTTTACACTGCACTTGTGCAGTTACATATGGTGTCTTTCCTGGAAGTGAAGGACCAACACAGAAATGAATATAAAATATGCACTGCTCTTCCCTGCTAAATATAAGGTGATCTTTGACAATGATACATGCCTCTTTACTAAACCCCAAGAGGCCTTGAATTGGTCTGAAATGCACCAGTGTGGACAGCTGAGGAGACCTAGGAGCAGGAGGGCACAAGACATGGCCTAGGAGGGGTTCACACCGGCAGGCAAAGCAAGAAAAGGAATAAGTGCTGACATCCTCATTGGAGCTGAGGGACAAGAGTGATCTGAGAACACAATGGATAAGTCAGGAGATGACTCGAATGCAGAGCTTTATTCAGAAATAACTACAGAGAACAAGTGGGCATGACTGAGAAAGACCCCAAGATCAGAGAGGAGCGACTCTGGTTATTGACAGGCTGTGTCTGAGACACCAACAATGACAGGTGCTGATATTTCGAGCTCACATCAGGAAATGAAGGTGGCCATTGCTATTCTCTGATGCTGAGGAGTGGATGGAGAAGACCGTGACTTGAATAAACCAAGTACTCACCCCCTTCAGAACTCACCATATGTAAATAGTGCCCACAGGTTTTTCAAAATATTTTATGGATCATTGGTTGTTGTCTTTCAGACACAAGGTGGGAAGGTTGGAGGCATTCATTTCCACAATGCGGTACGCATCTCAAATGACAAGGCAAGTAATGCTGAATGTCAGTGATTGGGTGGTCAAAGATATGTGATGCCTTCCGACCAGCACTAGCAAAGATGTTATTAGAATGGTCTCACAACTAACACAGCATACATGAGCACCCTGTAATTGTACAAATACCTCACCTAGAATGTTGGAAGGATAAATAATTTGTTCAACACGCATACAATACTATCATACATCAAAAGAGAAGAAGGGTATACATAGTCTTTATGCAGGAAATGCACTTCACAAGGGAGTGTGGGGGCAGAGGGGGTGGAATAGCACTGCAGGAGTGAATTTTATTAACAGCCAGAGGTGTGTTGTTGTGTGTGTGGCCATGGGCTACATTCCAGGTTAGCAAGTCCTTCATAGACACAGAAGGATGCTATGTGATATTGAGTGTCAGGCTAGACAACAGGGACTTAGGCCTGAACAATGTGTATGCCCCCCAACTACGATCATGGAGCATTCTTTGGGAAAATGTTGAGTAGAGTGGCGAAAGTGTACGCTACCCTATGGTGACTGGAGGAGACTTCAATAGTGCGAGAACCTTAGAGTTGGACATATTTTACCCACCCTTCTTTACCTGTACATTGGTGAACATGACCTAAGTGTGAGGGAATGGATGATACACTAGAGGATAACGAGCTCATGGAGGGCAGGTAACCCCAACAACGGAAAATACTTGTTCTATTCTCAAAGCATAATGTGCATATTTGATTAGAGAGTATGTGCTGTCCAAGCACACTCTGTTGTTCCTCGAGGGGAGTATCTCTCAGACCACAGTGTTTTTGTGCTGACTATACAATGAGGTACATTAAGGGCTATAGTCCCTACCTAAAGACTACACGTCGCAGCACTGGAGCACACAGTACTTAAGAAATCACTGCAAGAAAAGATGAAATGGCATTTCCGGATTAATGCTGCACAGTGCCTAGAGTTAGATACACAGGAACGTAAGCTGCAAAACCTTGAAACGAGTAGACCAGGATATTCTTCAAAATAGAGATAGCTGATGGAAAAATGGGAAGGCGTAGTGTAACGTCCTCCCTAGTATGGGTACCTGCCAACCAATTCGCCACACATGGAGCAATATATTACATGTCTTTTTTGTCTGCGTGTAACAAAGAACTCAGCATTCTAAACCTGCATTCACTTCACCACGTTCTAACAATTGCATCACAGTTCTTCGGAGTTCCTCAGTAGCTAAAAGGGTTCCATCATTCACACTGTCACAACACTACTTCTCCCCCTCTGTTAAACAAAAAAGTTCAATTTTTTACAAGCATGTACAATCACAGCTCCTTGATGAGGCTTCTTGGTGCTCTGATTACGTATCCTGATTGTGTCTTCAGAAACTGGGAATCAGCAACAGGAGTGTTCATTATCTGCGATGGCGATGTAGGGGCAGCAGCAGTCTGGAGTTTTTCAGTTGTCTGTTCTGAACCAGTCTCTATGTTGACATTAGCATCCAATGAGTGAGAAACCACACATCTAAAATGCAAGGGATCTCATGTAATCTCTTGTAATGAATTTGCCGGACATTTGTCCTTTGCTGGTTACGACATGGAGTGGCTCAGCATCAAATGAAGCATCAGACTTACGTTTTCTCGGCTGGCAAACAAGCACTCACTCTCCTCTTGTGAAGATGATGTCTTTTGCATGTTGTCTCTTGTCAGCATATGCCTTAATTTTCTCTTTATGATCCAAATCTTTTAAATGGGTTTTTCCCTCAGTTCTTGATCTTGCGTTGGTCCATTGAGGTAACTTGGTTGTCATTGCTCTCCCGAACATCAACATTGCAAGGCTTTCTCCTGTGGTTGAGTGAGGAGTCGTGAGGTTAAACAGTCTTGAAGTTGAGTTTTTCAAAAGCAGCACGATGATCAGCTGCCTTGAATGTGCTCATGAAATGTTCAACAAGGCCATTGGCCTGTGGCCCAAAAAGAGTTTGCTTCTGATTCTTCACGTTAAGCAGATTGAGAAAATCTCTGAATTCTCAACTGTTGAAAGGTGGGTGATTGTCAGATTTTAAAGTTGCAAGAATGCCCCATGTCACAAAGATGCTGTCTAATCTCTCAATGACTCTTTAATGAGTGATAGATAAGAGATCTTCTACTAATGGAAAACTGGAGTTTTCATCTTCAATCACCATTAGGTGATGTCGATTGTGAAGCGACCAAAAAAGTCAACAGCAATACTTTCCCATGCATGCTTTGTCAACTCTGACATTCTTAGCGGGCGCAGAGTGATTTTCGATGACAGGCAGTTGCATAGATGACAGGCCTTTAATTCTCTTTCAACTGTTTCATCAAGATGAGAAAACCAACCTTGAGCTGAGAGAGCTTGTTTTCTCGTTTTATGGCAAAAATTCCACAATGTCCTTTTTGGGCCACTTCAATTATCTGTTGTTGCAGACTCTCCGGAAAGACAAATCTCAAACCCCTCAGGATAATGCCTTCTTGTGTCAGGGACAGTTCTTCTTTGACATTTGTAAACTTCTAGTATTCAATGTCACTGGTAAGATGTCGAGTATGTTGGTTCCATGACTGATGTGCAATAATTTCTTACAGGTTTAATATGTCATTACCTTGACTCATAGCAGTGACAATCTATTCCAGTGAAATGGCATTTCTGGATTAAGGCTGCACAGTGTCTAGAACTATATATACAGGAACATAAGGTGCAAAACCTTGAGGTGAGGAGACCAGGGTTTTCTTTGATACAGGGGTGTTTAATTTCACAATGAAATTTATGTAGGCTTCTGCCTTCTTCGAAAAGGTACTTTGGCACTACAGGCCCTCTGGAGAAAGAGCCAGCAGAGTTTTGATCCTTCCCAGAATGATGCACAAATGTGTAGTTGTACTCTTGTAATCATAGACCCCCAACGTTACCAAAGACGATCAGTAATGCTTGATGATCTGTCACAAGAGTAAAAGGTTTTCCATATAGGAATACATGCAAATGTTCACAAGCCCACACCACTGCTAAACTCAGGTTGAGAAAAAGCACATTTAGTTTGTGACAAACGTTTGCTTGCATATGCCACAATACATCTTCGAGTATTTGGGTGTCTGCTGTGCTGTGCAGGGAATGCACCTAACCTCAGCTGGCTTGGGGCAACAAAACGTCTGAATGGAGCTTGAGATCTAAATATGCCATTTCAGGAGCGTTTTCAATAGCTTGTTTGATTCCCTTGAAGCTGTGCTCGCTTTCATGTGACAAGTGAAATGGAACATTCTTTTTCATCAACTCTCTCAATGAAGCACTCATAGTTGCAAAGTCTTGTATATATCTGGAACAGTAACTGGCTATTCCAAGAAATGAGCATAACATGGAAACATCTTGTGGGGGAATGGCAGTTGACCACGCTTGCACTTTAGCTAGATCTTGTGTCATGCCTTCACCTTAAAAGATATGGGCAAAGAATTTTAGCTTTGTTTTCTTGAATTCACATTTCCGAGCATTCAGTGTTAAACCTGATTCAACAAGTAAACAATACACTTGCCTGTGAACTTTATCATGCTCCTTGTGTGTAGATGAGAAAACTAATATGTCATTGTTGAAAGCAAACATGACAGTCTGCATGATACCTATAATGACATCTTGAGAAATCTCTGCAGCAGATGAAAACCAAAACTTAGGGCCTGATTAAAATTATGGTGGAGGGGTTACTCAGTCACAACGGTGATGGATATCGCTTCCACCGAAATATAAATCCCATAGGAAATAATGAGTTTTATATTTCAGTGGATGGATATCTGTCACTGTTGTGATGGAGTAACCTGTCTGCCAAAACCCAAATCAAGCACTTAGGGCAGATTCAAGAGCCCCTAGTGCCCCCTTGCACCATATTAGTGTCATTTTCTTTTTACACTAATGTGGCCCAACGAGGTCAAAATCTCTGCGCTAAATTTACAAAGTGGCACAAAGCATGCATAATGTATACAAAGGGGGCAGTCCCCCATTATGGGGTGACTGAAAAAATGGCACAAAGAAATCTAAGAGATTTTATTGTGTCTTTTTTTTCGGCACTTTTAATGCCTGCTCAGAGCAGGCATTAAAAGGAGGCACACCATTGTTTACAACTGACCTCAATGGGCTTTGCAGGATTAGCGTGAACATTTTTAACACTAATCCTGCAAAGCTCTGAACTCAAAAATGTTGACACTAGTTTCCTAACTACCTCCATGGGGCACCATATCTTCGATACGGTGCACAAATGGTGGCATTAGGGGAGCCCTAAGGGGCACATGAAAAGTGGTGCTACACTGGTTGCAGAGCACTTTTCTTAAATCTTGTTGTTAGTCTTTTGTATGGAAAGAGTCCGATATGTATGAAGGTTGTAATGAACCTGCAATTCTCCTTGAGTTTAAACTGATGGTATCCTTCATTCAAATTAAGGCGAGAGAAGACCTTTGCACCATTCAATTGGGTTATCATGTCAGCAATGTGTGGACAGGGATGTTACTCCCTTTCAATTGCCTTGTTCGCTTGACGCATATCCACGCAGATACATACAGCTCATTCCCTATCCTTTTTGGGCACTATCACTATGGGAGAAACCCATGGCATCGGACCAGTCAAACACTGAAAGAAATCATGTTTAAGTCATGAATCGAGTTCCTTTTCAACAGCTTGTAAAATGCAATTATTTGGTGGCAGACATCCTCATTAATATACAATTGTTCTTTCATATACTTAAGATTTTCTAACCAATGAAACAATGAAGGGAACTGACCTACTATTTCATGATGAGCATTCATGTTGTAGTTCACTGAGATAAGTCTCCCATATCATCAGTTATGCTGAACCTTAGTAAACAGACATATCATGCCGTACCTTGAAGCACATAGATGGGCACTTTCACTTTTGTTTTCTTCTTTTTCAGGGTTGCTACAAATAAATCTTTACTTTTCAAGGGGTGTCGATGCAGTCCATGTGTACACTTTAGTTTTCGATGGCATCAGTTGTGGCAATGGAGATAGATTATTGTATTTCTCCTCAGGCATACTATTTATTGATGCACCACTGTCGATAATGAAAGGTATTGAACAGCCACTTATTTTCAGTATAATCTTTGGACAATGTTTGAATGACTTGGGTGCTTCTTCATGTTGAATTTTCTTTGACTGGTATTTTCCTTTACATGCAGCCAGTCCAACATGTGCTCATTTTTCTGAGGTAAACATCAACTTTGTACAATCATCTCCTTCACTTGATGTTGATACTGACAAACATTTTGACGGTGATTTAGATGACAATCGACTTTGGTGTCAATTTGTCTTAACTGGTATTCTCACTTGGCTTTGTGGATGTGTATCAAATGTCGCTTCTGGAACATTTGCTGGTCCATTTTTTCTTCCCATTTTGATGCACTTTTTCATTCACCTTGCAAACCATTACAAAAAGGTTCTCCTTCCCACAGCCTTTACATATCTGTCTAATAGGGAGACATTTACCTTTGTGTGGAAACAACAATCCACACCTGAAACACAACTACCTTTTCTTTGGAGACAAAACCTTTTGTATTTCAGCTTTATGCTTTTGTTTGCTTTTTATGTTCAAGACTAACTCACTTTTGGCAGCTCTGGCCCTCATGTATATAGCTTGTTGATCGGCACACTCTTCAGCTCTGGCAGCCATGAGGACATGCCGCAGACTATGAGTTTCTCTTAGCTTTTGCATTCTGAATAAATCTGACAGGCATCTGTCAATTACTCTGAGAGGTAATGCTTCCTCATTATTAAATTCACTGAACTTACAGTGTTTGATGAGCATATCCAGTCTCTCAAAAAATAGTCCATGGTTTCACCAACTCTTTGTTGTTCTTGACTGAAAATGTACCTTTCGTAATCTACATTTGGCTTTGGATTAAATTTGAGATTCAAGGCTTCTTTAATTTGACAGTACGTAACTTCATCAGCTCACAACCTTTTCTGTATGGCTTCTTTTACACCATCACCTGCAAGATGCTTCAGGTATTTGATAATATTTTTGTTATCTGTTTCTTCTAGTGCATCAATGAAATCATCAAATGCCTCAACCCAGGCAGTCTCTCTATCATCAATATTTTGCTTTGTGGCAGTATTAACTAGTGTTGATGGTTTCAGGAAGGTGGTGGCAGTATACCTGTTCATGGGATTGGCTGACAACTGGAGTTGTCTCTGACTACACTTGATGAGCTTGGTGAATTTGTTGATGCACACCATCTCTGAGGTCTTGTGACATGCTCGCCTCTGTGTCATTTTGGACAGTCTGTTGAACTGTGACTTCTTTCTTGGTCTCCATTAGAGCCCATCAGTT
Organism: Pleurodeles waltl; assembly: GCF_031143425.1. Lineage (NCBI taxonomy): Eukaryota > Metazoa > Chordata > Amphibia > Caudata > Salamandridae > Pleurodeles > Pleurodeles waltl. The sequence continues at coordinate 758,632,283 of NC_090440.1, read as the reverse complement.
TCTGGAGACTTCTGAGTTGTGCTGAGCTGCCACCCGGCAGCTTTAGTGGTGTGTCTCTTCAGGTATTTGACACCTCAGTAAACACAAACCTTGTGTTTCTCCTTGGGTCTCCTTTCGCGCCACTGAGGTCCTAGAGCTCTTCTGCTCAAGGTTCAGGTAAATGTAACAACAGTATGCTTTCTTATCATCTGTTCTGTCAGCTAGCGCTCTTTTCTATGTCTGTTTGTGGCTACCTTTAAGGTTATCACTCCATTCACTGTATAGCTTTATATTGCATAACAAAATGGTTCCTCTGTGTATGGCCTTGTTAGTGGGTTGTTGGCCAATGATACGTAGACTTCTAAGTAAAGCTTTCTTTCTTTTCAAATGCTTCTTATTGGCTGGAGTTGTGCTTTAACTCCACATACGCCAAACATCAATTCTGCACTTGGCACACAAAACCAGTTTGCATGGACCATGACAAACTCTCTGGAAGAGTACTTATTCCCTACCTCGTCACCGGTTGTGGTATTCTCCCCAGGCTGAGCACCTCCCAATGAATATGCCACACAACGGAACTATGTATTACACGTCTTTATTCTTATCTATGTAACCACAAACTCAACATTGTAAACCTGCATTCTTTTCACCACAATCTAACAATTACATCACAGCTCTATGGAGATCAAAGACAATAAGGTGGAGAGATTATTGCTCTGGCTATTGAACCAGAGCTGAAGGCATCAGGGGAATACTCACAATCAACAGAGTCTTGGACCAGTCACCAATAGCAATAAATTAGGAATTTAAAGAGTACATATTAATGGGTAAGGTACTGATTGAATACATTGGAATAGCAAGGCTAGAAATATTGCCACAGGAGGCTGTGGTTGACCTAGGCACATAAATAATGGTAGTAGTGATAATGATGATAGCTAAAGGGATGGCCAGGGGAAAAGCCCCTGGGTCTGACGGACTCACCCTTAAATTTTACTCCTCAAACATATAGCATAATGGCACCACTCCTGGCCCATTTTCACTCTCCAGTAGTCCCTGAAGTGCTATTGCTTTCCATATTAAAACTTGGGCAGGACTCAACAGATCCATCTCATACAGACATCAGCCAATGACCAATATTGGCTACAAAATCCTGCAAAAGTACTAACCAGCAGATTACGCCAATATGTCCCATATTAACTTGTGCAGCCTGATCAGTGTGGATTCATCCTAGGACATGTAAATGTTAGGCGACTGATCCATGTCATGTATAGATCTTCAAGCCTGGTGCCATGGGTTATGTGGATTATTATGTTGAAACAACATTTTACATTCTTAGCCGATTTATTTGTAGTCCTTAGTAAGATGGACTTAGGTCCTGGATTCCTCAAGTACGTCTTGGACTTGTGTGCAGAGCTTATCATAATGTCACAATGCGGACGCCCCCATCACTGCCCATTTTTGTCCCAATAGATGAGCTATTTGCACACATACTATGGTAATAAGGAGGGACTACAGAAACGTAAGTTGAGGAATTTCACGAGTATCTTTACGATGTGCCTGTCTTTTTATGCGCAGAGTCTCCACAGTGGGTGTAGAGACTCCGTAGTCATAAAGATACAACTCATAAAACTCCTTTTTGAATAGCAAAAAATATTTAACTTATACAAAGGTGTACATTTCCCTTCAATGTCACACTTTATGCAGACATGTTATATTTAAATGGTGTGTGTGATGAAGTCAACCAGACTACGACGTTACTTGAGGACTTCTGTGAGACATCAAGTAATGTTAAGTCTGTAATAAAATAAGCATACTTCTGATATGCCATGATATGGTGAAAGCATCACTGCTGATGACATGTCAAAGGCTGAAGTGGGACCCACCACATTACACTACTGGGAAGAACAGATCTTTAATTCTGAACCTGACTTACTTCATGAAAATATCAGGATAGTGCTAGCCACCAAAAGGGTCATTATGCCTTTCTGAAGAACACTGCTGCTGTCTATGACCTGGAGAATTGCCCTGTCAAAAGTAATTATCTTACAGGGTTTGTTATACATTTTCTTTCAGCCCTTCAGATAGCGATCCCATGGGGGTTGCTTTAGGAGCTGGACAATGAGTTACTAAACCTGACATGTGGATTGGGAAGATGTATGGTGATATTAGTCAAATTGCAACTGCCTCCAACGGATGTAGCCTTAGGTGTCCCAGACTATAAGCTGTACTATCTGGCTGAGCAGCTGCAGTGGATGGCTAGGTGGCTGGGGACATTGGAGATCAAAGATGTAAGGTTGGGTGCCCTACCTCACATGTTAGGGGACACAATGCAAGTTCTCCTTTGATCCATGCCTATTAAAATTTACAAGTGCTACGCTGGTGCTGCAGCAGTGTGTCCTAGAGATAGAGAGGCAAACTCAGGATTTTTCCACATGACCTAGAACTGCCCCACTTAGAAACATACAGGTGGTAGATGATGCAGTCTCTGAATGAATGCACATATAGAGAGGTAGGATGCATGCCTGTTTACAGGGACTATTTACCCAACCAGGAAGCAGACCTCACCATGGTGTTGAAGAGAGACAAATAGTGATGACATGGAATAGAGAGAAGGGTCCAAGCCTGAAAATGGGAAGTTGGAAAGCAGGAAGAGGCAGTTGTGCTAGAACAATTTTCAGAGAGGGGGTGCTGCCATACATCAAGAACACATAGAGAATGTGAAAAATCCAAGTGTCACACAAAGAATTAGTGCAGCAAGGGAGTCACCTCCGTTTTACAAAAGTGGTAAGGGTGTAGTATGAAACTGGTGGTGCTATTCAGAGGACACTCGCAAATATATTACTAAAGAATGCTTTGGTAGCACATTATCATTTACAGACAGCACATTTTCTATTGTAATGCCCACTTATTTTGCATACAGTTTTCCTGATAAAACTATGTAACATACAGATGATAATGTGTGAAAAATGGGCTTCAGTGAGCATTTGTGTTTTGGATAACACAAAGCAAAGTGTCCTTATTTGTTTTGAACCTAGTAAAATCTTTGTGTGATTCACATATCCGAAATACCAAAAAAGCTTCATTTGTGCCTTTTCAACTGCTGAAATATTGTGTAATATTTCCACAGTTCATGTACAGGTATTCAAATTTTGCTGTATGATATAAACAACGACATTATTAAGTTAGCCTTTCTTTTCAGCCTTTCAAAATTATTACATAGTTTACTGTACAAAATCCTCTCACTTTGCAGTCAGAGAAAGACAAGTAAACACCAGTTTCCATGTTAAAAGAATAAGCAGCAATTTATCAGAAGACATAGCCTGATATTTTACTTCTCTCTCTGGGCACAACAAATTTGCCAAGATAAAAACGAACGTTAAGGCATCTTTATTGCTCATTCACTATTGTAACCAGTATGGTTGTTTCGCAGCACCTCATGCACTCCTAATTTGAGCTTCTATGGGACAAGGCTTGAGTGTGAGACCATACTGCTTCACGGCAAATCTAAAAGGGGGCTGAAGGACACAGAACTACCACTAGTGTGGGGTTTGATGCTCTCTGACTATGGTGGCAAGAGACAAACAGAGACACAGAGGGGCAGGCATCGCTAGCAAACAGCACAGATAACATTGTTTTAGCTTACGTCTTGTAAGCTTGATATGAGACTGGAGTCTAAAGTTAAAGTTGAATGGATTGGTTAAGCTGAATAGGTAGGCAATAACACTGTCAAAATGAGAGCATGCTGTTGAAAACAATGATACCAGTAATGGTGTTGTACAAACATCGATATAATAGGATAAAAAATCATGAGGCATACTTAAGAGCCCCTAGCGCCACTGAAGTGTCACTTTTCGTGATGATCTTGTGGCGCTATGCCCTGCGCTGCATTTACAAGTTATGTTAAGACACGTTTTGTGGCTTAAAGCACCTTGTAAATACGGCTCCGTCACACGCAGCACTTTGCATGGAAGGTGCGTGCAATGGGTGTCGCTATGAGCATGCCGCAGCAACATCCATTGCATTTTGACGCTGCCTCAGATTTATGAGTTTTCGTTAACCTTCAGCTGTGCCAAAATCCAATGCCACCCCAGGGGTGGCGTTAGATTGGCACAACAAGAAAAAATGCTTTTATTTCTACTCGTTTTTTGCTCTTTCTATGTGTGCTGCATTTTGCAGCACACATAGAAAGAGCAAATCGCTATTTAAGGTTGTTTTTGTGCAGGAAGGTGTTCCTTTCTGCACAAAACAATCTCCCCCTCAACACAGCCATCCTTGCACTACGGTACAAGGGTGGCTGCGTTGGCACAGTAAATTTAGCACCATGCAGGGTAAACTCAGGGGTGCACCGTATTCTATTACATACGGTGCATCCCTGCATTGTGAAAATGATGGTGCACCACACTGCCAAATTTGGCGCAGCTCCATGCACTGTCATTTTCCATTAAATCTGGACCCATGTCTTCTCACTCAGGGGCATATTTATACTCCATTTGCGCCGAATTTGCGTCGTTTTTTTCGACGCAAATTCGACGCTAAACTAACGCCAACTAACGCCATATTTATACTATGGCGTTAGACGCTTCGGGCGCCAAAGTGCCCGGAGAGTGCGTCATTTTTTAGCGTGAACCCCTTCCTTGCGTTAATGATATGCAAGGGAGGCGTTCCCGTCTTAAAAAATGACTCCCAGGCCTTTACGTGGTATTTATACTCCCGGGCAAAAATGACGCCCGGGAGTGGGCGTGACCAAAAACGGCGCTTTTGCGCCGCTTTTTAACGCCTGGGTCAGGCATGGCGTTAAGGGACAAGTGGGCTCAAAATGAGCCCAGAGTGCCCTCCCCTGCCCCCAGGGACCCCCCCTGCCACCCTTGCCCACCCCAGGAGGACACCCAAGGACGGAGGGACCCATCCCATGGACATTAAGGTAAGTTCAGGTAAGTATTTTTTTTTTTTTTTTTTTGTGGCATAGGGGGGCCTGATTTGTGCCCCCCTACATGCCACTATGCCCAATGACCATGCCCAGGGGACAGAAGTCCCCTGGGCATGGCCATTGGGCAAGGGGGCATGACTCCTATCTTTACAATGATAGGAGTCATGTTGATGGGGGATGGGCGTCGAAAAAAAATGGCGCAAGTCGGGTTACGACGATTTTTTCGACGTAACCTGACTTGCCCCATTTTAAGACGCCCATACGCCATTTTCCCCCTACGCCGGCGCTGCCTGGTCTACGTGGTTTTTTTCCACGCACACCAGGCAGCGCCGGTCCGCTTGCGCCGGCTAACGCCATTCCATAAATACGGCGCCCGCATGGCGCTTCAGAATGGCGTTAGACGGCGCAAAATCTTTTGACGCTAAACTGCGTTAGCGCAGTTTAGCGTCAAAAAGTATAAATATGGCCCTCAATTTCTCCCAATCAACTGCCCCGACATTTCTCAAATATGCAATCATACAATGGGCACCATTGTTCCTCTTACATCATAGCACCAAACTCAACTGAACACAAGACAGCAACTTCACGTAAATCTCCCTCAATATAACCTCAACACAATACCATCTGCCCACACTAACTTACAGTGAGACGTCCTACCATCCTTATATGTGAAGTGACTTTCTTCAAAACTAATAAAAAATAATAGCATAAAACCTAAAATTATGTGCAGAGATGTACTAAAAGGCTTACCACCTAACTCAATATAAGGAGTGGTGGGTTAGATGGCCCCTGACATCAGTCACCCCATCTCCAAGAACTACTGCCTGGTCCACTAGTTACTTGTATCCTTCTTAAGAGACAGATTTGTCCCTGACCATCAGGCACATAATTCACTCCACCCCAGGTGGCAAAGGAGAAGGAAGCACTTGTGTCAAATGGAGTATCAGCTCAAGTGCCCCCTCCACCAACTCCCAGGCCTTTGAAACAAAGCAATCACCTTTGATAGATAATTAGAACATCTGTCATAATTTCTCATTTAAGGTTTTTTCAAAATTGCCAGCTTTGTGTCAGAGTTATAAATGTATGTCTATGTTGGCATTTATGTAGCAGAAACCTAGCTAGGAAGCAACAGAGCAACATATATTAGGTGGGGCAATTGGGAGATGGTCAACAAGATCATGTAGATCAAGTGGAGATTACACACATAAATTTCACACATTTATACACTGGGAGATTAAGTAGTTTGCCCATAGTCACACAATGTTGAGACAATCACTGAGATCAGGATTCAACCCTGGATCCCAAAGTTTAAAAGTCAGCAGCTTTAGACACTAGGCTACATCTTGCAGTGGTGCCCTTCAGGTCTTTGGGTCATATTTATTCAGCTGAAAGGGGGGCCAACTTTATCTCCTTGCACCTGAGTCACTATTAGCTCCCATAAGCTTGATGAGCAGAGCTTGAAGAGACTTATAAGCTAGCACTGCACTTCCCTTAAGCATATCTGGTCAGACGATTTAACTGGCCTGGCAGATCCAGCAAGTCACAGAATGGAATTTAAATTAGGCATAGTTTGTATGTCACTACAACAACAATAAAAATGTTATGGTACAAAAATATTGGTGCATAAGCATTGACTATAACCATATGAACATTTTGAATAACCTATTCAAAGTACCAAACTGTCAACAAACAATAATATTTTCATTAACATATTGTTAGAACAATATTATTAAGTGTCAGAATATATATGTATGTATATATATTATCCAATATGGCTTATAATAGGACAAACAACTGCTGCATAACCAAGCTGTCTCACCGGGAGTGGCGTGTGTGAATGGGTGTGGCTCCTAAAAGCAAAATTGTAAAAAGACGCCTCAAGTAACTATAACTCACGTCCTCACCATGCACAGTTTTTTCATCCAAAATGTTACTGCAAATATAAAATTTATATTATCAATGATGTTATGAAAGATGCCAGGATTGCCATATTTTGTGGGGTAATTAGGTGTGCATGGTGAGACCGTGAGTTATAGTTACCTTAGGGTATGAGTTATGGTTACTTGAGGTAACTAACTATAACTAGTACATTTCTATGGTTTGGTATGTTCAAAATTTGAGCCTAACTATAACGTCCCTGTGACCTTTGTTTTTTTAAATGAATTCTATTTTTTTAAACATTTTATTTCCTAAATATAACATACCTGTAACCTTAGCTTTTTACAGCGAATTTCTATGTTTTTTAATGTATAGTAATTTTATACTATACGTTAATCCAAGCCCTTATAGGTACCCAACCTTCCACCGTGCACAGCCTTCACTCGTGCACAGGGGAGGTTACCTCACAATCCCTGGCCTGCTGCGAGACCCTGCGGCAAACACCCCCTAAGCACCCAAAACCACAATGTGCTCATCGCTTTGGCCGTGCATGGAGGGAGTTGGCTGGGGCTTCTTTGGGTGTGAGAATAGGTTTGAGTGGGTGTATCTGGGGATGAGAGTGGCTGTCAGATTGTGTGGGTGTGAGAGTTCATACATCAGGGTTTTACTAGGTGTGTCAGTGTGTGCGCAGGTCTGTGAGTGGGTGCATGAGGGTGAAAGTGAGTCTGAGTGGGTGCGTGAGTGTCTGAGTGGGTTTGTGTGTTGTTGCATGAGTGTCCAAGTGGGTCTTTGAGTGGGTGCGTAAGTGTCTGAGTGGGAGAAATTGATTGAAAGAGAGAAAGAACGTGAGAGGGAAAGAGATAGAGTTTTTTAGGCTTTAATATCTCATATAGTTTGAATGATATGTTTCTGTTCAATTTGAAATAAAAAAAATGTATTTATTATTTTAAATAAATTATTTTTTTATAAAAAAAAAAAAGGAAATTAGTCCAGCTCGACTTGAACCTCCAGAGCTTAGTGCAAAGGTTTGTGACCTTCACACTGAGCTATGGGCGGTTGTGTGTATTTAAAGTTTTTTCATTTAAGACTTTTATCGGCTTTCTGGGACCACGAGGGAGCCCTCATGGGCTCCCACGCAGTCCCTATATATATTTTTTATTTATTTATAGTTTTAAAAAAGCCTTCCCTCACAGGTCCATTGCTTCAGCAAGTGTGGAGCTACCTTGACAGCAGCTTCTTGCTTGCTGAATCATTTCATCTCTGTCCCCTGCACGCATGCATCGGACAGAGATGAAACTTTGGATTTTGACCACAGGTCCTGCTTTACAGGTCCCACTGTCAAAACCCTAAGTGTTTGCTGTGGCTTGGCTGCAGCACCACAGCCAAGCCACAGCAAGCAGCTATGTCCTGGGGGTGGGCACCCCAGGACATAGCAGGAGCCGGCCTTGGAGGTCCCCAGGGTCATCAGAGGCTCCTCGAGGGGTGCCATGCAGCCCCCCTCCAATGACGACATAGACCTTGGGGTGGTGGCTCCCTGGGCTTGGGGGTCCCATAGGGATCCCCTTTCTTTTTTTTTAACATTTGCCCCAGGGGGTGGTGGTCCCCAGGGCAGTGAGCGTCCCACAGGGATCCCCTTTCTTTTTTTAAACATTTACCCCGGGGTTGGTGGTCCCCGGGGCAGCAGGGGGTGGTGGTACCTGGAATGCTGGGGGGTGCATGTGCTCCCACTCCAAATTCTGTGTAGCCCCGGTAATAAGTTACATTTTGCCCTGGGGTGGTGGTCCATGGGGCAGGGGGAGGGAGCAGAGCGCCACCCTGCATATAAGAACAAAGCCCTAGGGGGTGGTGATTCCCAGGGCAGTAGGAAGGGGCCAGGAGGCCTCCCCCCACTTTTTTTTACAAAAGCGGCCGTGACTTGGCCCACCCGGTGGCATAAGTGTAACGAAGCAAAGGAAACCGTGCTTCGTCTTTTTTTTTATTTCACGACTGATCCACAGCAACTCCGCTAGTAAAATAAAAAAACTGCTTTTTAGCCCTTGAGGCTCCCTTTGGGACCACACCACCGGGGATAAAGGGTCAGGCTGTTCGTAACCCTGGCCCCTTTTCTTTTTTAAAACTTTTTTTAGCACTCAGCTTCAGCCATTTCCCAAGATGGCTGACAACACTTCAACAACTTATGTTGTTAAAGTGTCATCAGTCAATAAGATTTCTGCATGAGAGTGGTGAAGAATCCTTTACGTCCCTCAACAAACAAATTTGTTTTTCCCTTAATTTCTCTAAAACTACTGAAAAGAATTATGCCAAGATCAGGACCTACCATCCTGCCAAATTTGGTGTAATTATGTTCAGTAGTTTTTGCGCTACTGCTGTTGCACCTATGGAAAAATGAATGAGGAAAATGTGTTTTGGGAGCCCACCTTTTTCTCGCCCCCCCGCCCCCCAAAGATAGATCACCTGGAAACTTTCCAGGCAGCAGCTGACAGAACAAGCAAATATTTTTGGAAAGTTTCATGAAGATTTGTCAAGCCGCGCCAAAGATGTAGGCAAGTAAAAAAAGGGTTTTTAAATAGGAACTAGGGGCCAGATGTAACAAACTTTTGCGAGTCGCAAATGGGTCACAGCGCTATTTGCGACCTCGCGAAATGGGATGTACAAATCCCATTTCAGAGTACCAAATAGCGATGCGACCAATTACCGACTCGCAAAATTTGCGACCTGATTTTGCGACTCGCGGTTACGAAGTCGCAAATTGCAAGTTGCAAACCGTATGCAAAAGCCAGTCGCAAATTGCGACTAGTCGCAAAAAGCCCTTTTTGCACACCCAGATTACCACTGATTCCGAACAGGTGGTAACCAGAACCAAAGTATAAAAGGAGACCCAGAAGGCATCTGGGTTACTCAAAATAGCTATACTATACGTGATTGCATGGAGGAGGAGAGTCCAGGCTGCCCAGCAGAGGAGGAGGGGGCAGAGACAGGAGAGGATATACCGAACCAGGCAGACACTATTCCAACAAACTGAGGACGAGATTTATGATAAATACAGACTGAGCAGCGCTGTCATCCTAGAGATCATTGAACTGCTAAAACCTCAGCTAGAACTCCAGACAATGTGCGGCAGCGCCATCCCCACACATGTGCAAGTGCTATGCTCACTGCACCTCTTGGCCTCGGGTAGCTATCAGGGGGTGATTGCAGTGGCAGGTGGGGTATCCCAAAGTGCCCTCTCAAGATTCTTCAGATGTTTCCTAGATGCCATACTCCCACACATGTCCAGATATATATACCTTCCCAGGAATGAGGCAGAAATTAACAGCACCAAGTTGGACTTCTACAGAATTGCCAACTTCCCCCATGTAATAGGGTGTGTGGACGGGACACTTATACCAATTTGCCCACATGCAAATCTGGAATATATGTTCCGCAATAGGAAATGTACCCACTCACTAAACATCCAGGTGGTATGTGACGCCCATAATGTCATTACCGACATTGTGGCTAAATATCCAGGGAGTACACACGATGCATACATATTCAGGCACAGTGGGATACACCAACGCCTAGAACGTGGGGAGTTTGAAGAAGGATATTTATTAGGTACTGGAGTACACTCTGATGCCTTACATACATGTTACCGCGTAACCCTGTGATGCCCTGCTAAGTTTGCCTCTTTTGTCAAACAGGTGACAGTGCATATGCCCTGAGACCATGGATACTCACCCCATACCTAACACCCAACAATCAGAATGAGAGGTGATACAACATTGGACATCGGCGGACCAGACCTGTGATTGAGAGGACTTTCGGCGTGTTGAAGTCACGATTCAGATGCCTGCACAAAAGTGGAGGAGCACTTCAGTATGCCCCAGATACAGCATGCAAGATCGTTGCCACTTGTGCCATCCTACACAACATTGCCACCAGACGTGGGCTATATCTCACCCCTGACGACACATATTCGGAGGATGAGGAGCAAGATCTACCACACCGACAGCCTGGGGATGGAAGCATCGCAATGGAGGGCAGACAGAGACTGAACCACATTGCAACCCACTACTTTGGCAGGTACGTAGCAACCGTGACAACACTCACTAATGTAAGACCCACATTGCCCAGTTGTGTAGTTCAACAACTTAACCCTTTTATTGCAGGACTATAATGTGGAAACAATAGTCAACTATACTACATAATGAAAAACAAAAGTGTAGTCTGACACATTAAGTGCATGTGCCTCTGTCACACCACATAATAGTAGCTCACAGCCTCCTGCGACTGCGGCCACCATAGCTCACTCCAGGTTGGTCCCCTGATCCCTGGCGGGCACTGCTACTCCACAACACACGTGCATCAGTGGCAGACACACTACTGACACTGGAGATCTCCTCACTGTCCTGCGGGGTATCCCCAATGCCCCTTGCTGCCTGTCTGGTCTCCAGCAGGTCCACTGCATGGCTGATGCGGCCAAGTCCTCTAGCCACATTACCTGCAAAATGACCTAGTTTCACTTGCAGGCTGATTGTGCGCCTTGACAGGCAGCTTGTTGTGGTAGCCAGGCGCCTGATAGATACACTTAGCCTGTCTAAACGGGCAGCAGTGTTGCGCTCCCTGCGCTGTGCTTGTGCCCTGTCGGCCACCATTTCCCTGAACAAGTTGTCTATGGAGGTGGTCAGGTTAGCCATGTGAGCGTTCATTGTAGTGAACTGGTTGTCAACATTTGCAAACCCCTGCGTGAGTGTGTTCTGCAGTCTTGTAAGGTTACGATTCATTAACCGCATATGTCTATTTTGCAGCCGGTGACTCTGCAGTAAGGATACCTCCAGTCCCAACAATTCCTCATCAGTGACATCCTCCCTACGCGCAGACTGCATTGGGCCTCGTCGTCTACGCACCGAGCTAGCTGATCTCTGTGGTTGACTCTCCCTAGGCATTGGTGTCACAATGGCTGCCTCTGAACCCAGAGCAGGATCCTCCATGTCCTCTGGTGCTGATTGGATGGGTGGTGTTGTCCTGCACTCCCCTGCGGTGTCTGTGGCAGCCTCCTCCTGTGTGTCAGTGCCTTGTTTCTCTCCCTGCACAGTGGCGCTGTTGGTGGGTCCTTGTGGGAGACCTGTGGGACACAGGGGATACACTTTCAGTGCCTCACATATGTTTGATGCCTCAGAATAAACATTTCCCTATATTTGGACTACTGTACTACATTGCCCATAATGCACTGTTCTATTGTTGCAAAACTGGGAATGGAGCTAATCTGGAGGTGCATGCTTATGTGTACTGTGATTGTGTGCATGGTGCATAGGCTGGTGTAAATACGTGAATTTCGGTACTTACTTTTGGATGTTCCTGGTGCTGAACTGTCTAGGTCTCCGATGCCAAGTACAGCCTCCGGCTCGAGTGGTCTCCACCATGGTTTCGATGGCTGTAGGGGGTGGTACAGTAGATGGCCCGCCTTCAGTGCCATGCACCTCCCTCATGCGCTCCGCCACCCTTTCCTTGGTCCTGGAGCGAAGGTCATACCACCTTTTGCACACCTCATCCAGTGTGCGGTGGCTGACTCCGATGGCATTTATTTTGTTGAGGATGTCCTGCCAGATTTTCTTCATGTGGCTATCAGGGACACTCATTGCTGCCTTTCCAAATAACTCATGATGGTTTTTGTTTTCTGCCTGCACTGGGTGTCTCCTTCTCCTGTGTAGCCATTGTTGCTGCAGCTCGTCTCACCTGGGTGTGACTCTGCAGTTTGGGCTGGGTGGGCTCCTCCCTGTTCCATGGGGTTACTTCCTGGTTCTTGTCGCGCCGCGCGGTGCGGCGGGAGCCGAGAGCTCGACTCAAGCCGGGCGTTCGGCTCGGGCCGCGCACCGCGTTGCTAGGACGCGGCGCGCCCCCAGCCTCTCCTGCGCATTTCGAGGCCCCAGACTTGCATGGGGCCTCGTTCTACCTTCTGCTTTCCACTATACTAGGGGTCTATGACCCCTCTTACCTGTTTTTTCGTTTCTTTCCCTTTTTTCTTCTTTTTCTTCTTCTTTTCTGCAGTCTTTTGTTGTGCCTTTCTTTATGTCTTTTCCCCCTTCCCAGATTCCTGTTCTTTCCCAGCATTCCTTGTTCCCTATTCTCTATGGTTCCTGTTCTATTCTGTTCTATGTGTTGTTTCCCTGTCTAAGATGGTGTCCTTTTACTTCCTGTGGGTCACTTCCTGTTTTTTAGTATATAAGGGCTGTGTTTTCTTCTTTCTTTGCGCTGCAACACTTTCTGCTCAGTTAGTGTCTTCGCTCCTGATTTCCTCACCTTTTGGTTCTGGATTTCAGCATTCTGTGTTTCCTGACTTTTGCTCCTTTTGGATTCCTGTTTGTTTGTTCTTGTTTTTTCCAGGAATCTTCCTGTTTGGAGGTTTTTCCCCTTTTTCTAAGGGGTTTTTTCCCTCTGGCGCTATTTTCTGAAGGGCACGGTCTGTTCTTGGCGTCTCCATTGCCTACAGCACCGTGGCTACCAGAAAGAGTCGCCCCTTTTTGGGCCAAAGTCGAACATTGAAGATCCACGCCACCAGATCTGCAAATTCCAGGCGCAAGCAGCACGTGAGTCGTGACAGATTGCAGCGCCCAACCATTCCGACGTCCTCAAACACCATGGATGACACAGTGGCGGCTGCTGCAGATCCGGAACAATCTCTTTTGACCACGATTCAGCAACAAGCTCAGGAATTGCAACAACTACGCAATGAAAATGCTGCGTTACGACAGGCTTTGGCTCTCCGCACCAGTGATGTTCCAACTATCTCCGCTTCTACCCCTTGTTTCTCTGGTGAACCAACCAAGCTTCGCGAGTACCTGGATGCATTAACAGTGTACTTCGCCTTCCGACCTACCCAATTCTCCCACGACAGGACCAAGGTGGGTTATCTTATCAGTGCCTTATCCGGTCCAGCCTTGGCCTGGGCAACCCCGATGGTGTCCTCCAACGACCCTGTATTGTCGGACTATTCCACCTTTGTGAGTCGCTTCAAACAGATGTTTAGCCGTCCTGGATTGGAAGCCTCTGCTGAAGAAGCCCTATGTGACATCCAACAAGGCTCGCAAGAGGTCCTGCAATATATAACCCGTTTTCGTCAGCTGGCGGCAGAGACCACTTGGGTGGAACGTACTCTGGTAACTTTATTTCGTAGAGGACTCAAAGAAGAAATAAAGGATGAACTAGTACATTCTACCAGAGCGGAAGATCTTCGTGGCCTGATGGATCAAGCACTGTCCATCGAATATCGTCTTCAGGAACGGAGATCGGAAAAGAAAAGGAGTAGAGGGTTTTCCCAGCCAAGTAGCTCACGAGCTTGCCTGCAGCGTTCCGAGGAACCTCGCACTCTTGCTAGAGACATCAAAGGGGAACCCATGCAGGTGGATACTACCCGAGGTCCGCTCTCTGCTAGTGAACGAGAAGACAGACGCAAGAGAGGGTTGTGCCTGTACTGTGGTTCTGCTGGTCACATGCTTCGTACCTGTCCTGTACGTCCGCCCAGGCCTTCGTGAAACGCCACCTCCCGTCCTCTGTAAGAAGGGAGGGGACGGGATCTACAGCTATACCTTCCATCAGCTCCTTTAATGACAATACAACCGCCTTGTTCATTTTTCCTGTCCTGTTACAACTTCCTGACGGTCGTCAAGAAACGACTATGGCATTACTAGATTGTGGTGCTAGTGGTATATACATGGACAAGACGTGGGCTGCTGCTCACCAAGTTCCTACACAAGCAAAAGAAGTACCCGAACAGGTACACACCGTGGATGGATCCTTGATATCCTCGGGTCCTGTAGACACCACTACCCTGATGTTAAGTCTACAGGTGGGAAACCATCAAGAACACATTTCCTTCGATCTTATCACGTCCCCCAACCATACCATCATTCTTGGAATTCCGTGGTTCATCAGACATAACCCGTATATAAATTGGGTAACCCGGACAGTGTCTTTGTCTTCGCAATTTTGTCATGAGAACTGTTTTACTTCCGACAAGTATTGGTCTCCGAAAAGATCCTTAGATACTGAAGGTGCCACTGGTATGTCCATTAATACGGTCCAAGGGGTCCCAGACCACTATTTGGAGTTTCAGGATGTTTTCCAAAAACCGTCGAAACCTGTGCTACCTCCACATCGAGAATATGATTGTGCTATTCCATTGGAACCCGGCACAATTGTTCCTTTTGGGAGGATGTACTCCCTCACGGAACCCGAAAGGGAAGTTCTAAAAGAGTATCTGGACGAAAATATACAGAGTGGTCTTATTGTCCCATCGTCGTCTCCGGCTGGGGCTCCTCTCTTTTTTGTGCCCAAGAAGACAAAGGATCTTCGTCCTTGCCTGGATTTTCGAGGTCTGAATAAAATAACAATTAAAGATCGTTATCCTTTGCCTCTCATCAGGGACATACTAGAAGCTATCAGAGGGGCTCAACGTTTTACTAAATTAGATTTACGAGGAGCTTACCACCTTTTACGCATAAAAGAAGGCGACAAATGGAAGACAGCTTTCAGGACTTCATTTGGCCATTTTGAATATAGGGTTATGCCGTTTGGTCTCACTAACTGCCCCCGCAATCTTCCAGAGATTTATGGACTCAGTGTTTTCAGACCTTCTGAATCAGACAGTTGTGATCTACCTAGATGATATTCTTATTTATTCTAGAAATCCTGAACTCCATTCTTCCCATGTGAAACAAGTTCTTCAAAGACTTCGTGCTCATCAACTATTTTGCAAACCAGAAAAATGTGAGTTCGACATGACGGAAGTCAAATATCTGGGCTATCATTTAAGTCCCACCGGCATAGCTATGGATCAGGAAAAGGTACGAGCTATCCTAGAGTTGCCTTCTCCTTCTTCCATAAAAGAAACACAATGTTTCCTAGGGTTAGCAAACTTCTATCGACAATTCATTCTAGACTTTGCCAGACTGACTAGCCACATAACTCACACCTTAAAAAAGGAAAATTTAAAGAAAGGGTTTGTCTGGACTGAGGCGGCTGAAGCAGCCTTTCAAGAATTAAAGAGAGCCTTCACCCAAGCCCCCATCTTGAGACATCCAGATACCACCAAACAATTTATAGTCGTAACTGATGCTTCTGAGAGAGCCATCGGAGCTGTCTTACTCCAACGACAAGAGGATGATGGTCTTGAACATCCTGTTTTCTACTTGTCTCATATCCTTTCCACAGCTGAACAACACTATTCTGTACTGGAAAGGGAATTATTGGCTCTGAAAACAGCCTGCCTTGAGTGGAGACAGTTTCTGATGGGTTCCAAGGAACCATTTGAGGTGAGGACAGACCACCGTAACCTACAATGTCTACGAAATTTTGTATGCCAGAATAGTCGTCAGGCCCGCTGGGCCTTTTTCTTCAGTCAGTACGATTTTTTCATCACATATATTCCTGGATCTCAAAACATTCTGGCTGATGCTCTGTCTCGCCGATATCCAGAGTGTACTCTTTCCTCATCTCAGTATCTTCTGGAACCCAGTAAGATCATTGGAGTGGCTCAGTCTTTCCTGGAAGAAGTACAACTGGAATACGCCAACCTATCGGACCACGACATAGAAGAACTAAGACCATTATTACATAAGAAACAAGGATATTTTTATTATCAAAACCTGATATTCCTCCCTACTAACAAGGTGCAAGAAAAGGCATTACAAATGTGCCATGATTCACCTGTAGCTGGTCATAGAGGCATCAAGGCCACTCAAGAACTTCTTTCACGATTTTTCTGGTGGCCTACCTGGAAGCTGGATGTGGAAAGATACGTTCAGGCCTGTCCCATATGTGCCCAAATCAAGATACCCCATACCAGACCGGCAGGATTACTACAGCCTTTGCCTGTTCCACCGGCCCCATGGCATACCATCTCTACTGATTTTATGTGTTCACTCCCACCATCAGCAGGAAACCGGGTCATCATGGTCACTGTGGATTCTTTCACGAAGATGGCTCATTTCACTGCCCTGAAAAGGCTACCTACTTCTCAAGAACTAAGTCAAATATTCATTGATCATATCTTCCGTCTCCATGGACTTCCAGATACCATAATATCTGATAGAGGACCTCAGTACATTTCCCGATTTTGGAGGCATTTTTGTAAAACACTAAATATTAATAGAGCCCTGTCTTCAGGGTTCCATCCTCAGACCAACGGCCAGACCGAGCATCTGAACCAAGGACTAGAGCAATATCTTCGATGCTTTTGCAATTCTACCCAAAGTAACTGGAACACTTACCTCTCTATAGCTGAATTTTCCTACAATAACTCAGTCCATAGTGCCTCCAAGGTCACTCCCTTTTTCTGTTCTTATGGTTTTCATCCTACCTCTTTTCCTACTTCTCCACAATCCAACTCTCCTCTACCCGCCATTACCTATTTCTCCAAACGCCTTCTCCAAATCCATAGACTAATTCGATCTAATTTGTTACATACCAAGAGATATATGAAGTACAGGAAATTTGTGACTCTCGTCTTTTTCACAAACGCCTTCAGTATCTGATTCATTGGAAGGGTTATCCTCTCAGTGAATGCTCTTGGGAAGATGCATCTTCCGTTCACGCACCTCTCCTGATTCAACGCTTTCACGGTTTATTTCCTCTCAAACCTGGACCTTCGGGAGGGGGACCTACTGTCGCGCCGCGCGGTGCGGCGCGAGCCGAGAGCTCGACTCAAGCCGGGCGTTCGGCTCGGGCCGCGCACCGCGTTGCTAGGACGCGGCGCGCCCCCAGCCTCTCCTGCGCATTTCGAGGCCCCAGACTTGCATGGGGCCTCGTTCTACCTTCTGCTTTCCACTATACTAGGGGTCTATGACCCCTCTTACCTGTTTTTTCGTTTCTTTCCCTTTTTTCTTCTTTTTCTTCTTCTTTTCTGCAGTCTTTTGTTGTGCCTTTCTTTATGTCTTTTCCCCCTTCCCAGATTCCTGTTCTTTCCCAGCATTCCTTGTTCCCTATTCTCTATGGTTCCTGTTCTATTCTGTTCTATGTGTTGTTTCCCTGTCTAAGATGGTGTCCTTTTACTTCCTGTGGGTCACTTCCTGTTTTTTAGTATATAAGGGCTGTGTTTTCTTCTTTCTTTGCGCTGCAACACTTTCTGCTCAGTTAGTGTCTTCGCTCCTGATTTCCTCACCTTTTGGTTCTGGATTTCAGCATTCTGTGTTTCCTGACTTTTGCTCCTTTTGGATTCCTGTTTGTTTGTTCTTGTTTTTTCCAGGAATCTTCCTGTTTGGAGGTTTTTCCCCTTTTTCTAAGGGGTTTTTTCCCTCTGGCGCTATTTTCTGAAGGGCACGGTCTGTTCTTGGCGTCTCCATTGCCTACAGCACCGTGGCTACCAGAAAGAGTCGCCCCTTTTTGGGCCAAAGTCGAACATTGAAGATCCACGCCACCAGATCTGCAAATTCCAGGCGCAAGCAGCACGTGAGTCGTGACAGATTGCAGCGCCCAACCATTCCGACGTCCTCAAACACCATGGATGACACAGTGGCGGCTGCTGCAGATCCGGAACAATCTCTTTTGACCACGATTCAGCAACAAGCTCAGGAATTGCAACAACTACGCAATGAAAATGCTGCGTTACGACAGGCTTTGGCTCTCCGCACCAGTGATGTTCCAACTATCTCCGCTTCTACCCCTTGTTTCTCTGGTGAACCAACCAAGCTTCGCGAGTACCTGGATGCATTAACAGTGTACTTCGCCTTCCGACCTACCCAATTCTCCCACGACAGGACCAAGGTGGGTTATCTTATCAGTGCCTTATCCGGTCCAGCCTTGGCCTGGGCAACCCCGATGGTGTCCTCCAACGACCCTGTATTGTCGGACTATTCCACCTTTGTGAGTCGCTTCAAACAGATGTTTAGCCGTCCTGGATTGGAAGCCTCTGCTGAAGAAGCCCTATGTGACATCCAACAAGGCTCGCAAGAGGTCCTGCAATATATAACCCGTTTTCGTCAGCTGGCGGCAGAGACCACTTGGGTGGAACGTACTCTGGTAACTTTATTTCGTAGAGGACTCAAAGAAGAAATAAAGGATGAACTAGTACATTCTACCAGAGCGGAAGATCTTCGTGGCCTGATGGATCAAGCACTGTCCATCGAATATCGTCTTCAGGAACGGAGATCGGAAAAGAAAAGGAGTAGAGGGTTTTCCCAGCCAAGTAGCTCACGAGCTTGCCTGCAGCGTTCCGAGGAACCTCGCACTCTTGCTAGAGACATCAAAGGGGAACCCATGCAGGTGGATACTACCCGAGGTCCGCTCTCTGCTAGTGAACGAGAAGACAGACGCAAGAGAGGGTTGTGCCTGTACTGTGGTTCTGCTGGTCACATGCTTCGTACCTGTCCTGTACGTCCGCCCAGGCCTTCGTGAAACGCCACCTCCCGTCCTCTGTAAGAAGGGAGGGGACGGGATCTACAGCTATACCTTCCATCAGCTCCTTTAATGACAATACAACCGCCTTGTTCATTTTTCCTGTCCTGTTACAACTTCCTGACGGTCGTCAAGAAACGACTATGGCATTACTAGATTGTGGTGCTAGTGGTATATACATGGACAAGACGTGGGCTGCTGCTCACCAAGTTCCTACACAAGCAAAAGAAGTACCCGAACAGGTACACACCGTGGATGGATCCTTGATATCCTCGGGTCCTGTAGACACCACTACCCTGATGTTAAGTCTACAGGTGGGAAACCATCAAGAACACATTTCCTTCGATCTTATCACGTCCCCCAACCATACCATCATTCTTGGAATTCCGTGGTTCATCAGACATAACCCGTATATAAATTGGGTAACCCGGACAGTGTCTTTGTCTTCGCAATTTTGTCATGAGAACTGTTTTACTTCCGACAAGTATTGGTCTCCGAAAAGATCCTTAGATACTGAAGGTGCCACTGGTATGTCCATTAATACGGTCCAAGGGGTCCCAGACCACTATTTGGAGTTTCAGGATGTTTTCCAAAAACCGTCGAAACCTGTGCTACCTCCACATCGAGAATATGATTGTGCTATTCCATTGGAACCCGGCACAATTGTTCCTTTTGGGAGGATGTACTCCCTCACGGAACCCGAAAGGGAAGTTCTAAAAGAGTATCTGGACGAAAATATACAGAGTGGTCTTATTGTCCCATCGTCGTCTCCGGCTGGGGCTCCTCTCTTTTTTGTGCCCAAGAAGACAAAGGATCTTCGTCCTTGCCTGGATTTTCGAGGTCTGAATAAAATAACAATTAAAGATCGTTATCCTTTGCCTCTCATCAGGGACATACTAGAAGCTATCAGAGGGGCTCAACGTTTTACTAAATTAGATTTACGAGGAGCTTACCACCTTTTACGCATAAAAGAAGGCGACAAATGGAAGACAGCTTTCAGGACTTCATTTGGCCATTTTGAATATAGGGTTATGCCGTTTGGTCTCACTAACTGCCCCCGCAATCTTCCAGAGATTTATGGACTCAGTGTTTTCAGACCTTCTGAATCAGACAGTTGTGATCTACCTAGATGATATTCTTATTTATTCTAGAAATCCTGAACTCCATTCTTCCCATGTGAAACAAGTTCTTCAAAGACTTCGTGCTCATCAACTATTTTGCAAACCAGAAAAATGTGAGTTCGACATGACGGAAGTCAAATATCTGGGCTATCATTTAAGTCCCACCGGCATAGCTATGGATCAGGAAAAGGTACGAGCTATCCTAGAGTGGCCTTCTCCTTCTTCCATAAAAGAAACACAATGTTTCCTAGGGTTAGCAAACTTCTATCGACAATTCATTCTAGACTTTGCCAGACTGACTAGCCACATAACTCACACCTTAAAAAAGGAAAATTTAAAGAAAGGGTTTGTCTGGACTGAGGCGGCTGAAGCAGCCTTTCAAGAATTAAAGAGAGCCTTCACCCAAGCCCCCATCTTGAGACATCCAGATACCACCAAACAATTTATAGTCGTAACTGATGCTTCTGAGAGAGCCATCGGAGCTGTCTTACTCCAACGACAAGAGGATGATGGTCTTGAACATCCTGTTTTCTACTTGTCTCATATCCTTTCCACAGCTGAACAACACTATTCTGTACTGGAAAGGGAATTATTGGCTCTGAAAACAGCCTGCCTTGAGTGGAGACAGTTTCTGATGGGTTCCAAGGAACCATTTGAGGTGAGGACAGACCACCGTAACCTACAATGTCTACAAAATTTTGTATGCCAGAATAGTCGTCAGGCCCGCTGGGCCTTTTTCTTCAGTCAGTACGATTTTTTCATCACATATATTCCTGGATCTCAAAACATTCTGGCTGATGCTCTGTCTCGCCGATATCCAGAGTGTACTCTTTCCTCATCTCAGTATCTTCTGGAACCCAGTAAGATCATTGGAGTGGCTCAGTCTTTCCTGGAAGAAGTACAACTGGAATACGCCAACCTATCGGACCACGACATAGAAGAACTAAGACCATTATTACATAAGAAACAAGGATATTTTTATTATCAAAACCTGATATTCCTCCCTACTAACAAGGTGCAAGAAAAGGCATTACAAATGTGCCATGATTCACCTGTAGCTGGTCATAGAGGCATCAAGGCCACTCAAGAACTTCTTTCACGATTTTTCTGGTGGCCTACCTGGAAGCTGGATGTGGAAAGATACGTTCAGGCCTGTCCCATATGTGCCCAAATCAAGATACCCCATACCAGACCGGCAGGATTACTACAGCCTTTGCCTGTTCCACCGGCCCCATGGCATACCATCTCTACTGATTTTATGTGTTCACTCCCACCATCAGCAGGAAACCGGGTCATCATGGTCACTGTGGATTCTTTCACGAAGATGGCTCATTTCACTGCCCTGAAAAGGCTACCTACTTCTCAAGAACTAAGTCAAATATTCATTGATCATATCTTCCGTCTCCATGGACTTCCAGATACCATAATATCTGATAGAGGACCTCAGTACATTTCCCGATTTTGGAGGCATTTTTGTAAAACACTAAATATTAATAGAGCCCTGTCTTCAGGGTTCCATCCTCAGACCAACGGCCAGACCGAGCATCTGAACCAAGGACTAGAGCAATATCTTCGATGCTTTTGCAATTCTACCCAAAGTAACTGGAACACTTACCTCTCTATAGCTGAATTTTCCTACAATAACTCAGTCCATAGTGCCTCCAAGGTCACTCCCTTTTTCTGTTCTTATGGTTTTCATCCTACCTCTTTTCCTACTTCTCCACAATCCAACTCTCCTCTACCCGCCATTACCTATTTCTCCAAACGCCTTCTCCAAATCCATAGACTAATTCGATCTAATTTGTTACATACCAAGAGATATATGAAGTACAGGAAATTTGTGACTCTCGTCTTTTTCACAAACGCCTTCAGTATCTGATTCATTGGAAGGGTTATCCTCTCAGTGAATGCTCTTGGGAAGATGCATCTTCCGTTCACGCACCTCTCCTGATTCAACGCTTTCACGGTTTATTTCCTCTCAAACCTGGACCTTCGGGAGGGGGACCTACTGTCGCGCCGCGCGGTGCGGCGCGAGCCGAGAGCTCGACTCAAGCCGGGCGTTCGGCTCGGGCCGCGCACCGCGTTGCTAGGACGCGGCGCGCCCCCAGCCTCTCCTGCGCATTTCGAGGCCCCAGACTTGCATGGGGCCTCGTTCTACCTTCTGCTTTCCACTATACTAGGGGTCTATGACCCCTCTTACCTGTTTTTTCGTTTCTTTCCCTTTTTTCTTCTTTTTCTTCTTCTTTTCTGCAGTCTTTTGTTGTGCCTTTCTTTATGTCTTTTCCCCCTTCCCAGATTCCTGTTCTTTCCCAGCATTCCTTGTTCCCTATTCTCTATGGTTCCTGTTCTATTCTGTTCTATGTGTTGTTTCCCTGTCTAAGATGGTGTCCTTTTACTTCCTGTGGGTCACTTCCTGTTTTTTAGTATATAAGGGCTGTGTTTTCTTCTTTCTTTGCGCTGCAACACTTTCTGCTCAGTTAGTGTCTTCGCTCCTGATTTCCTCACCTTTTGGTTCTGGATTTCAGCATTCTGTGTTTCCTGACTTTTGCTCCTTTTGGATTCCTGTTTGTTTGTTCTTGTTTTTTCCAGGAATCTTCCTGTTTGGAGGTTTTTCCCCTTTTTCTAAGGGGTTTTTTCCCTCTGGCGCTATTTTCTGAAGGGCACGGTCTGTTCTTGGCGTCTCCATTGCCTACAGCACCGTGGCTACCAGAAAGAGTCGCCCCTTTTTGGGCCAAAGTCGAACATTGAAGATCCACGCCACCAGATCTGCAAATTCCAGGCGCAAGCAGCACGTGAGTCGTGACAGATTGCAGCGCCCAACCATTCCGACGTCCTCAAACACCATGGATGACACAGTGGCGGCTGCTGCAGATCCGGAACAATCTCTTTTGACCACGATTCAGCAACAAGCTCAGGAATTGCAACAACTACGCAATGAAAATGCTGCGTTACGACAGGCTTTGGCTCTCCGCACCAGTGATGTTCCAACTATCTCCGCTTCTACCCCTTGTTTCTCTGGTGAACCAACCAAGCTTCGCGAGTACCTGGATGCATTAACAGTGTACTTCGCCTTCCGACCTACCCAATTCTCCCACGACAGGACCAAGGTGGGTTATCTTATCAGTGCCTTATCCGGTCCAGCCTTGGCCTGGGCAACCCCGATGGTGTCCTCCAACGACCCTGTATTGTCGGACTATTCCACCTTTGTGAGTCGCTTCAAACAGATGTTTAGCCGTCCTGGATTGGAAGCCTCTGCTGAAGAAGCCCTATGTGACATCCAACAAGGCTCGCAAGAGGTCCTGCAATATATAACCCGTTTTCGTCAGCTGGCGGCAGAGACCACTTGGGTGGAACGTACTCTGGTAACTTTATTTCGTAGAGGACTCAAAGAAGAAATAAAGGATGAACTAGTACATTCTACCAGAGCGGAAGATCTTCGTGGCCTGATGGATCAAGCACTGTCCATCGAATATCGTCTTCAGGAACGGAGATCGGAAAAGAAAAGGAGTAGAGGGTTTTCCCAGCCAAGTAGCTCACGAGCTTGCCTGCAGCGTTCCGAGGAACCTCGCACTCTTGCTAGAGACATCAAAGGGGAACCCATGCAGGTGGATACTACCCGAGGTCCGCTCTCTGCTAGTGAACGAGAAGACAGACGCAAGAGAGGGTTGTGCCTGTACTGTGGTTCTGCTGGTCACATGCTTCGTACCTGTCCTGTACGTCCGCCCAGGCCTTCGTGAAACGCCACCTCCCGTCCTCTGTAAGAAGGGAGGGGACGGGATCTACAGCTATACCTTCCATCAGCTCCTTTAATGACAATACAACCGCCTTGTTCATTTTTCCTGTCCTGTTACAACTTCCTGACGGTCGTCAAGAAACGACTATGGCATTACTAGATTGTGGTGCTAGTGGTATATACATGGACAAGACGTGGGCTGCTGCTCACCAAGTTCCTACACAAGCAAAAGAAGTACCCGAACAGGTACACACCGTGGATGGATCCTTGATATCCTCGGGTCCTGTAGACACCACTACCCTGATGTTAAGTCTACAGGTGGGAAACCATCAAGAACACATTTCCTTCGATCTTATCACGTCCCCCAACCATACCATCATTCTTGGAATTCCGTGGTTCATCAGACATAACCCGTATATAAATTGGGTAACCCGGACAGTGTCTTTGTCTTCGCAATTTTGTCATGAGAACTGTTTTACTTCCGACAAGTATTGGTCTCCGAAAAGATCCTTAGATACTGAAGGTGCCACTGGTATGTCCATTAATACGGTCCAAGGGGTCCCAGACCACTATTTGGAGTTTCAGGATGTTTTCCAAAAACCGTCGAAACCTGTGCTACCTCCACATCGAGAATATGATTGTGCTATTCCATTGGAACCCGGCACAATTGTTCCTTTTGGGAGGATGTACTCCCTCACGGAACCCGAAAGGGAAGTTCTAAAAGAGTATCTGGACGAAAATATACAGAGTGGTCTTATTGTCCCATCGTCGTCTCCGGCTGGGGCTCCTCTCTTTTTTGTGCCCAAGAAGACAAAGGATCTTCGTCCTTGCCTGGATTTTCGAGGTCTGAATAAAATAACAATTAAAGATCGTTATCCTTTGCCTCTCATCAGGGACATACTAGAAGCTATCAGAGGGGCTCAACGTTTTACTAAATTAGATTTACGAGGAGCTTACCACCTTTTACGCATAAAAGAAGGCGACAAATGGAAGACAGCTTTCAGGACTTCATTTGGCCATTTTGAATATAGGGTTATGCCGTTTGGTCTCACTAACTGCCCCCGCAATCTTCCAGAGATTTATGGACTCAGTGTTTTCAGACCTTCTGAATCAGACAGTTGTGATCTACCTAGATGATATTCTTATTTATTCTAGAAATCCTGAACTCCATTCTTCCCATGTGAAACAAGTTCTTCAAAGACTTCGTGCTCATCAACTATTTTGCAAACCAGAAAAATGTGAGTTCGACATGACGGAAGTCAAATATCTGGGCTATCATTTAAGTCCCACCGGCATAGCTATGGATCAGGAAAAGGTACGAGCTATCCTAGAGTGGCCTTCTCCTTCTTCCATAAAAGAAACACAATGTTTCCTAGGGTTAGCAAACTTCTATCGACAATTCATTCTAGACTTTGCCAGACTGACTAGCCACATAACTCACACCTTAAAAAAGGAAAATTTAAAGAAAGGGTTTGTCTGGACTGAGGCGGCTGAAGCAGCCTTTCAAGAATTAAAGAGAGCCTTCACCCAAGCCCCCATCTTGAGACATCCAGATACCACCAAACAATTTATAGTCGTAACTGATGCTTCTGAGAGAGCCATCGGAGCTGTCTTACTCCAACGACAAGAGGATGATGGTCTTGAACATCCTGTTTTCTACTTGTCTCATATCCTTTCCACAGCTGAACAACACTATTCTGTACTGGAAAGGGAATTATTGGCTCTGAAAACAGCCTGCCTTGAGTGGAGACAGTTTCTGATGGGTTCCAAGGAACCATTTGAGGTGAGGACAGACCACCGTAACCTACAATGTCTACGAAATTTTGTATGCCAGAATAGTCGTCAGGCCCGCTGGGCCTTTTTCTTCAGTCAGTACGATTTTTTCATCACATATATTCCTGGATCTCAAAACATTCTGGCTGATGCTCTGTCTCGCCGATATCCAGAGTGTACTCTTTCCTCATCTCAGTATCTTCTGGAACCCAGTAAGATCATTGGAGTGGCTCAGTCTTTCCTGGAAGAAGTACAACTGGAATACGCCAACCTATCGGACCACGACATAGAAGAACTAAGACCATTATTACATAAGAAACAAGGATATTTTTATTATCAAAACCTGATATTCCTCCCTACTAACAAGGTGCAAGAAAAGGCATTACAAATGTGCCATGATTCACCTGTAGCTGGTCATAGAGGCATCAAGGCCACTCAAGAACTTCTTTCACGATTTTTCTGGTGGCCTACCTGGAAGCTGGATGTGGAAAGATACGTTCAGGCCTGTCCCATATGTGCCCAAATCAAGATACCCCATACCAGACCGGCAGGATTACTACAGCCTTTGCCTGTTCCACCGGCCCCATGGCATACCATCTCTACTGATTTTATGTGTTCACTCCCACCATCAGCAGGAAACCGGGTCATCATGGTCACTGTGGATTCTTTCACGAAGATGGCTCATTTCACTGCCCTGAAAAGGCTACCTACTTCTCAAGAACTAAGTCAAATATTCATTGATCATATCTTCCGTCTCCATGGACTTCCAGATACCATAATATCTGATAGAGGACCTCAGTACATTTCCCGATTTTGGAGGCATTTTTGTAAAACACTAAATATTAATAGAGCCCTGTCTTCAGGGTTCCATCCTCAGACCAACGGCCAGACCGAGCATCTGAACCAAGGACTAGAGCAATATCTTCGATGCTTTTGCAATTCTACCCAAAGTAACTGGAACACTTACCTCTCTATAGCTGAATTTTCCTACAATAACTCAGTCCATAGTGCCTCCAAGGTCACTCCCTTTTTCTGTTCTTATGGTTTTCATCCTACCTCTTTTCCTACTTCTCCACAATCCAACTCTCCTCTACCCGCCATTACCTATTTCTCCAAACGCCTTCTCCAAATCCATAGACTAATTCGATCTAATTTGTTACATACCAAGAGATATATGAAGTACAGGAAATTTGTGACTCTCGTCTTTTTCACAAACGCCTTCAGTATCTGATTCATTGGAAGGGTTATCCTCTCAGTGAATGCTCTTGGGAAGATGCATCTTCCGTTCACGCACCTCTCCTGATTCAACGCTTTCACGGTTTATTTCCTCTCAAACCTGGACCTTCGGGAGGGGGACCTACTGTCGCGCCGCGCGGTGCGGCGCGAGCCGAGAGCTCGACTCAAGCCGGGCGTTCGGCTCGGGCCGCGCACCGCGTTGCTAGGACGCGGCGCGCCCCCAGCCTCTCCTGCGCATTTCGAGGCCCCAGACTTGCATGGGGCCTCGTTCTACCTTCTGCTTTCCACTATACTAGGGGTCTATGACCCCTCTTACCTGTTTTTTCGTTTCTTTCCCTTTTTTCTTCTTTTTCTTCTTCTTTTCTGCAGTCTTTTGTTGTGCCTTTCTTTATGTCTTTTCCCCCTTCCCAGATTCCTGTTCTTTCCCAGCATTCCTTGTTCCCTATTCTCTATGGTTCCTGTTCTATTCTGTTCTATGTGTTGTTTCCCTGTCTAAGATGGTGTCCTTTTACTTCCTGTGGGTCACTTCCTGTTTTTTAGTATATAAGGGCTGTGTTTTCTTCTTTCTTTGCGCTGCAACACTTTCTGCTCAGTTAGTGTCTTCGCTCCTGATTTCCTCACCTTTTGGTTCTGGATTTCAGCATTCTGTGTTTCCTGACTTTTGCTCCTTTTGGATTCCTGTTTGTTTGTTCTTGTTTTTTCCAGGAATCTTCCTGTTTGGAGGTTTTTCCCCTTTTTCTAAGGGGTTTTTTCCCTCTGGCGCTATTTTCTGAAGGGCACGGTCTGTTCTTGGCGTCTCCATTGCCTACAGCACCGTGGCTACCAGAAAGAGTCGCCCCTTTTTGGGCCAAAGTCGAACATTGAAGATCCACGCCACCAGATCTGCAAATTCCAGGCGCAAGCAGCACGTGAGTCGTGACAGATTGCAGCGCCCAACCATTCCGACGTCCTCAAACACCATGGATGACACAGTGGCGGCTGCTGCAGATCCGGAACAATCTCTTTTGACCACGATTCAGCAACAAGCTCAGGAATTGCAACAACTACGCAATGAAAATGCTGCGTTACGACAGGCTTTGGCTCTCCGCACCAGTGATGTTCCAACTATCTCCGCTTCTACCCCTTGTTTCTCTGGTGAACCAACCAAGCTTCGCGAGTACCTGGATGCATTAACAGTGTACTTCGCCTTCCGACCTACCCAATTCTCCCACGACAGGACCAAGGTGGGTTATCTTATCAGTGCCTTATCCGGTCCAGCCTTGGCCTGGGCAACCCCGATGGTGTCCTCCAACGACCCTGTATTGTCGGACTATTCCACCTTTGTGAGTCGCTTCAAACAGATGTTTAGCCGTCCTGGATTGGAAGCCTCTGCTGAAGAAGCCCTATGTGACATCCAACAAGGCTCGCAAGAGGTCCTGCAATATATAACCCGTTTTCGTCAGCTGGCGGCAGAGACCACTTGGGTGGAACGTACTCTGGTAACTTTATTTCGTAGAGGACTCAAAGAAGAAATAAAGGATGAACTAGTACATTCTACCAGAGCGGAAGATCTTCGTGGCCTGATGGATCAAGCACTGTCCATCGAATATCGTCTTCAGGAACGGAGATCGGAAAAGAAAAGGAGTAGAGGGTTTTCCCAGCCAAGTAGCTCACGAGCTTGCCTGCAGCGTTCCGAGGAACCTCGCACTCTTGCTAGAGACATCAAAGGGGAACCCATGCAGGTGGATACTACCCGAGGTCCGCTCTCTGCTAGTGAACGAGAAGACAGACGCAAGAGAGGGTTGTGCCTGTACTGTGGTTCTGCTGGTCACATGCTTCGTACCTGTCCTGTACGTCCGCCCAGGCCTTCGTGAAACGCCACCTCCCGTCCTCTGTAAGAAGGGAGGGGACGGGATCTACAGCTATACCTTCCATCAGCTCCTTTAATGACAATACAACCGCCTTGTTCATTTTTCCTGTCCTGTTACAACTTCCTGACGGTCGTCAAGAAACGACTATGGCATTACTAGATTGTGGTGCTAGTGGTATATACATGGACAAGACGTGGGCTGCTGCTCACCAAGTTCCTACACAAGCAAAAGAAGTACCCGAACAGGTACACACCGTGGATGGATCCTTGATATCCTCGGGTCCTGTAGACACCACTACCCTGATGTTAAGTCTACAGGTGGGAAACCATCAAGAACACATTTCCTTCGATCTTATCACGTCCCCCAACCATACCATCATTCTTGGAATTCCGTGGTTCATCAGACATAACCCGTATATAAATTGGGTAACCCGGACAGTGTCTTTGTCTTCGCAATTTTGTCATGAGAACTGTTTTACTTCCGACAAGTATTGGTCTCCGAAAAGATCCTTAGATACTGAAGGTGCCACTGGTATGTCCATTAATACGGTCCAAGGGGTCCCAGACCACTATTTGGAGTTTCAGGATGTTTTCCAAAAACCGTCGAAACCTGTGCTACCTCCACATCGAGAATATGATTGTGCTATTCCATTGGAACCCGGCACAATTGTTCCTTTTGGGAGGATGTACTCCCTCACGGAACCCGAAAGGGAAGTTCTAAAAGAGTATCTGGACGAAAATATACAGAGTGGTCTTATTGTCCCATCGTCGTCTCCGGCTGGGGCTCCTCTCTTTTTTGTGCCCAAGAAGACAAAGGATCTTCGTCCTTGCCTGGATTTTCGAGGTCTGAATAAAATAACAATTAAAGATCGTTATCCTTTGCCTCTCATCAGGGACATACTAGAAGCTATCAGAGGGGCTCAACGTTTTACTAAATTAGATTTACGAGGAGCTTACCACCTTTTACGCATAAAAGAAGGCGACAAATGGAAGACAGCTTTCAGGACTTCATTTGGCCATTTTGAATATAGGGTTATGCCGTTTGGTCTCACTAACTGCCCCCGCAATCTTCCAGAGATTTATGGACTCAGTGTTTTCAGACCTTCTGAATCAGACAGTTGTGATCTACCTAGATGATATTCTTATTTATTCTAGAAATCCTGAACTCCATTCTTCCCATGTGAAACAAGTTCTTCAAAGACTTCGTGCTCATCAACTATTTTGCAAACCAGAAAAATGTGAGTTCGACATGACGGAAGTCAAATATCTGGGCTATCATTTAAGTCCCACCGGCATAGCTATGGATCAGGAAAAGGTACGAGCTATCCTAGAGTGGCCTTCTCCTTCTTCCATAAAAGAAACACAATGTTTCCTAGGGTTAGCAAACTTCTATCGACAATTCATTCTAGACTTTGCCAGACTGACTAGCCACATAACTCACACCTTAAAAAAGGAAAATTTAAAGAAAGGGTTTGTCTGGACTGAGGCGGCTGAAGCAGCCTTTCAAGAATTAAAGAGAGCCTTCACCCAAGCCCCCATCTTGAGACATCCAGATACCACCAAACAATTTATAGTCGTAACTGATGCTTCTGAGAGAGCCATCGGAGCTGTCTTACTCCAACGACAAGAGGATGATGGTCTTGAACATCCTGTTTTCTACTTGTCTCATATCCTTTCCACAGCTGAACAACACTATTCTGTACTGGAAAGGGAATTATTGGCTCTGAAAACAGCCTGCCTTGAGTGGAGACAGTTTCTGATGGGTTCCAAGGAACCATTTGAGGTGAGGACAGACCACCGTAACCTACAATGTCTACAAAATTTTGTATGCCAGAATAGTCGTCAGGCCCGCTGGGCCTTTTTCTTCAGTCAGTACGATTTTTTCATCACATATATTCCTGGATCTCAAAACATTCTGGCTGATGCTCTGTCTCGCCGATATCCAGAGTGTACTCTTTCCTCATCTCAGTATCTTCTGGAACCCAGTAAGATCATTGGAGTGGCTCAGTCTTTCCTGGAAGAAGTACAACTGGAATACGCCAACCTATCGGACCACGACATAGAAGAACTAAGACCATTATTACATAAGAAACAAGGATATTTTTATTATCAAAACCTGATATTCCTCCCTACTAACAAGGTGCAAGAAAAGGCATTACAAATGTGCCATGATTCACCTGTAGCTGGTCATAGAGGCATCAAGGCCACTCAAGAACTTCTTTCACGATTTTTCTGGTGGCCTACCTGGAAGCTGGATGTGGAAAGATACGTTCAGGCCTGTCCCATATGTGCCCAAATCAAGATACCCCATACCAGACCGGCAGGATTACTACAGCCTTTGCCTGTTCCACCGGCCCCATGGCATACCATCTCTACTGATTTTATGTGTTCACTCCCACCATCAGCAGGAAACCGGGTCATCATGGTCACTGTGGATTCTTTCACGAAGATGGCTCATTTCACTGCCCTGAAAAGGCTACCTACTTCTCAAGAACTAAGTCAAATATTCATTGATCATATCTTCCGTCTCCATGGACTTCCAGATACCATAATATCTGATAGAGGACCTCAGTTAATTTCCCGATTTTGGAGGCATTTTTGTAAAACACTAAATATTAATAGAGCCCTGTCTTCAGGGTTCCATCCTCAGACCAACGGCCAGACCGAGCATCTGAACCAAGGACTAGAGCAATATCTTCGATGCTTTTGCAATTCTACCCAAAGTAACTGGAACACTTACCTCTCTATAGCTGAATTTTCCTACAATAACTCAGTCCATAGTGCCTCCAAGGTCACTCCCTTTTTCTGTTCTTATGGTTTTCATCCTACCTCTTTTCCTACTTCTCCACAATCCAACTCTCCTCTACCCGCCATTACCTATTTCTCCAAACGCCTTCTCCAAATCCATAGACTAATTCGATCTAATTTGTTACATACCAAGAGATATATGAAGTACAGGAAATTTGTGACTCTCGTCTTTTTCACAAACGCCTTCAGTATCTGATTCATTGGAAGGGTTATCCTCTCAGTGAATGCTCTTGGGAAGATGCATCTTCCGTTCACGCACCTCTCCTGATTCAACGCTTTCACGGTTTATTTCCTCTCAAACCTGGACCTTCGGGAGGGGGACCTACTGTCGCGCCGCGCGGTGCGGCGCGAGCCGAGAGCTCGACTCAAGCCGGGCGTTCGGCTCGGGCCGCGCACCGCGTTGCTAGGACGCGGCGCGCCCCCAGCCTCTCCTGCGCATTTCGAGGCCCCAGACTTGCATGGGGCCTCGTTCTACCTTCTGCTTTCCACTATACTAGGGGTCTATGACCCCTCTTACCTGTTTTTTCGTTTCTTTCCCTTTTTTCTTCTTTTTCTTCTTCTTTTCTGCAGTCTTTTGTTGTGCCTTTCTTTATGTCTTTTCCCCCTTCCCAGATTCCTGTTCTTTCCCAGCATTCCTTGTTCCCTATTCTCTATGGTTCCTGTTCTATTCTGTTCTATGTGTTGTTTCCCTGTCTAAGATGGTGTCCTTTTACTTCCTGTGGGTCACTTCCTGTTTTTTAGTATATAAGGGCTGTGTTTTCTTCTTTCTTTGCGCTGCAACACTTTCTGCTCAGTTAGTGTCTTCGCTCCTGATTTCCTCACCTTTTGGTTCTGGATTTCAGCATTCTGTGTTTCCTGACTTTTGCTCCTTTTGGATTCCTGTTTGTTTGTTCTTGTTTTTTCCAGGAATCTTCCTGTTTGGAGGTTTTTCCCCTTTTTCTAAGGGGTTTTTTCCCTCTGGCGCTATTTTCTGAAGGGCACGGTCTGTTCTTGGCGTCTCCATTGCCTACAGCACCGTGGCTACCAGAAAGAGTCGCCCCTTTTTGGGCCAAAGTCGAACATTGAAGATCCACGCCACCAGATCTGCAAATTCCAGGCGCAAGCAGCACGTGAGTCGTGACAGATTGCAGCGCCCAACCATTCCGACGTCCTCAAACACCATGGATGACACAGTGGCGGCTGCTGCAGATCCGGAACAATCTCTTTTGACCACGATTCAGCAACAAGCTCAGGAATTGCAACAACTACGCAATGAAAATGCTGCGTTACGACAGGCTTTGGCTCTCCGCACCAGTGATGTTCCAACTATCTCCGCTTCTACCCCTTGTTTCTCTGGTGAACCAACCAAGCTTCGCGAGTACCTGGATGCATTAACAGTGTACTTCGCCTTCCGACCTACCCAATTCTCCCACGACAGGACCAAGGTGGGTTATCTTATCAGTGCCTTATCCGGTCCAGCCTTGGCCTGGGCAACCCCGATGGTGTCCTCCAACGACCCTGTATTGTCGGACTATTCCACCTTTGTGAGTCGCTTCAAACAGATGTTTAGCCGTCCTGGATTGGAAGCCTCTGCTGAAGAAGCCCTATGTGACATCCAACAAGGCTCGCAAGAGGTCCTGCAATATATAACCCGTTTTCGTCAGCTGGCGGCAGAGACCACTTGGGTGGAACGTACTCTGGTAACTTTATTTCGTAGAGGACTCAAAGAAGAAATAAAGGATGAACTAGTACATTCTACCAGAGCGGAAGATCTTCGTGGCCTGATGGATCAAGCACTGTCCATCGAATATCGTCTTCAGGAACGGAGATCGGAAAAGAAAAGGAGTAGAGGGTTTTCCCAGCCAAGTAGCTCACGAGCTTGCCTGCAGCGTTCCGAGGAACCTCGCACTCTTGCTAGAGACATCAAAGGGGAACCCATGCAGGTGGATACTACCCGAGGTCCGCTCTCTGCTAGTGAACGAGAAGACAGACGCAAGAGAGGGTTGTGCCTGTACTGTGGTTCTGCTGGTCACATGCTTCGTACCTGTCCTGTACGTCCGCCCAGGCCTTCGTGAAACGCCACCTCCCGTCCTCTGTAAGAAGGGAGGGGACGGGATCTACAGCTATACCTTCCATCAGCTCCTTTAATGACAATACAACCGCCTTGTTCATTTTTCCTGTCCTGTTACAACTTCCTGACGGTCGTCAAGAAACGACTATGGCATTACTAGATTGTGGTGCTAGTGGTATATACATGGACAAGACGTGGGCTGCTGCTCACCAAGTTCCTACACAAGCAAAAGAAGTACCCGAACAGGTACACACCGTGGATGGATCCTTGATATCCTCGGGTCCTGTAGACACCACTACCCTGATGTTAAGTCTACAGGTGGGAAACCATCAAGAACACATTTCCTTCGATCTTATCACGTCCCCCAACCATACCATCATTCTTGGAATTCCGTGGTTCATCAGACATAACCCGTATATAAATTGGGTAACCCGGACAGTGTCTTTGTCTTCGCAATTTTGTCATGAGAACTGTTTTACTTCCGACAAGTATTGGTCTCCGAAAAGATCCTTAGATACTGAAGGTGCCACTGGTATGTCCATTAATACGGTCCAAGGGGTCCCAGACCACTATTTGGAGTTTCAGGATGTTTTCCAAAAACCGTCGAAACCTGTGCTACCTCCACATCGAGAATATGATTGTGCTATTCCATTGGAACCCGGCACAATTGTTCCTTTTGGGAGGATGTACTCCCTCACGGAACCCGAAAGGGAAGTTCTAAAAGAGTATCTGGACGAAAATATACAGAGTGGTCTTATTGTCCCATCGTCGTCTCCGGCTGGGGCTCCTCTCTTTTTTGTGCCCAAGAAGACAAAGGATCTTCGTCCTTGCCTGGATTTTCGAGGTCTGAATAAAATAACAATTAAAGATCGTTATCCTTTGCCTCTCATCAGGGACATACTAGAAGCTATCAGAGGGGCTCAACGTTTTACTAAATTAGATTTACGAGGAGCTTACCACCTTTTACGCATAAAAGAAGGCGACAAATGGAAGACAGCTTTCAGGACTTCATTTGGCCATTTTGAATATAGGGTTATGCCGTTTGGTCTCACTAACTGCCCCCGCAATCTTCCAGAGATTTATGGACTCAGTGTTTTCAGACCTTCTGAATCAGACAGTTGTGATCTACCTAGATGATATTCTTATTTATTCTAGAAATCCTGAACTCCATTCTTCCCATGTGAAACAAGTTCTTCAAAGACTTCGTGCTCATCAACTATTTTGCAAACCAGAAAAATGTGAGTTCGACATGACGGAAGTCAAATATCTGGGCTATCATTTAAGTCCCACCGGCATAGCTATGGATCAGGAAAAGGTACGAGCTATCCTAGAGTGGCCTTCTCCTTCTTCCATAAAAGAAACACAATGTTTCCTAGGGTTAGCAAACTTCTATCGACAATTCATTCTAGACTTTGCCAGACTGACTAGCCACATAACTCACACCTTAAAAAAGGAAAATTTAAAGAAAGGGTTTGTCTGGACTGAGGCGGCTGAAGCAGCCTTTCAAGAATTAAAGAGAGCCTTCACCCAAGCCCCCATCTTGAGACATCCAGATACCACCAAACAATTTATAGTCGTAACTGATGCTTCTGAGAGAGCCATCGGAGCTGTCTTACTCCAACGACAAGAGGATGATGGTCTTGAACATCCTGTTTTCTACTTGTCTCATATCCTTTCCACAGCTGAACAACACTATTCTGTACTGGAAAGGGAATTATTGGCTCTGAAAACAGCCTGCCTTGAGTGGAGACAGTTTCTGATGGGTTCCAAGGAACCATTTGAGGTGAGGACAGACCACCGTAACCTACAATGTCTACGAAATTTTGTATGCCAGAATAGTCGTCAGGCCCGCTGGGCCTTTTTCTTCAGTCAGTACGATTTTTTCATCACATATATTCCTGGATCTCAAAACATTCTGGCTGATGCTCTGTCTCGCCGATATCCAGAGTGTACTCTTTCCTCATCTCAGTATCTTCTGGAACCCAGTAAGATCATTGGAGTGGCTCAGTCTTTCCTGGAAGAAGTACAACTGGAATACGCCAACCTATCGGACCACGACATAGAAGAACTAAGACCATTATTACATAAGAAACAAGGATATTTTTATTATCAAAACCTGATATTCCTCCCTACTAACAAGGTGCAAGAAAAGGCATTACAAATGTGCCATGATTCACCTGTAGCTGGTCATAGAGGCATCAAGGCCACTCAAGAACTTCTTTCACGATTTTTCTGGTGGCCTACCTGGAAGCTGGATGTGGAAAGATACGTTCAGGCCTGTCCCATATGTGCCCAAATCAAGATACCCCATACCAGACCGGCAGGATTACTACAGCCTTTGCCTGTTCCACCGGCCCCATGGCATACCATCTCTACTGATTTTATGTGTTCACTCCCACCATCAGCAGGAAACCGGGTCATCATGGTCACTGTGGATTCTTTCACGAAGATGGCTCATTTCACTGCCCTGAAAAGGCTACCTACTTCTCAAGAACTAAGTCAAATATTCATTGATCATATCTTCCGTCTCCATGGACTTCCAGATACCATAATATCTGATAGAGGACCTCAGTACATTTCCCGATTTTGGAGGCATTTTTGTAAAACACTAAATATTAATAGAGCCCTGTCTTCAGGGTTCCATCCTCAGACCAACGGCCAGACCGAGCATCTGAACCAAGGACTAGAGCAATATCTTCGATGCTTTTGCAATTCTACCCAAAGTAACTGGAACACTTACCTCTCTATAGCTGAATTTTCCTACAATAACTCAGTCCATAGTGCCTCCAAGGTCACTCCCTTTTTCTGTTCTTATGGTTTTCATCCTACCTCTTTTCCTACTTCTCCACAATCCAACTCTCCTCTACCCGCCATTACCTATTTCTCCAAACGCCTTCTCTAAATCCATAGACTAATTCGATCTAATTTGTTACATACCAAGAGATATATGAAGTACAGGAAATTTGTGACTCTCGTCTTTTTCACAAACGCCTTCAGTATCTGATTCATTGGAAGGGTTATCCTCTCAGTGAATGCTCTTGGGAAGATGCATCTTCCGTTCACGCACCTCTCCTGATTCAACGCTTTCACGGTTTATTTCCTCTCAAACCTGGACCTTCGGGAGGGGGACCTACTGTTGCGCCGCGCGGTGCGGCGCGAGCCGAGAGCTCGACTCAAGCCGGGCGTTCGGCTCGGGCCGCGCACCGCGTTGCTAGGACGCGGCGCGCCCCCAGCCTCTCCTGCGCATTTCGAGGCCCCAGACTTGCATGGGGCCTCGTTCTACCTTCTGCTTTCCACTATACTAGGGGTCTATGACCCCTCTTACCTGTTTTTTCGTTTCTTTCCCTTTTTTCTTCTTTTTCTTCTTCTTTTCTGCAGTCTTTTGTTGTGCCTTTCTTTATGTCTTTTCCCCCTTCCCAGATTCCTGTTCTTTCCCAGCATTCCTTGTTCCCTATTCTCTATGGTTCCTGTTCTATTCTGTTCTATGTGTTGTTTCCCTGTCTAAGATGGTGTCCTTTTACTTCCTGTGGGTCACTTCCTGTTTTTTAGTATATAAGGGCTGTGTTTTCTTCTTTCTTTGCGCTGCAACACTTTCTGCTCAGTTAGTGTCTTCGCTCCTGATTTCCTCACCTTTTGGTTCTGGATTTCAGCATTCTGTGTTTCCTGACTTTTGCTCCTTTTGGATTCCTGTTTGTTTGTTCTTGTTTTTTCCAGGAATCTTCCTGTTTGGAGGTTTTTCCCCTTTTTCTAAGGGGTTTTTTCCCTCTGGCGCTATTTTCTGAAGGGCACGGTCTGTTCTTGGCGTCTCCATTGCCTACAGCACCGTGGCTACCAGAAAGAGTCGCCCCTTTTTGGGCCAAAGTCGAACATTGAAGATCCACGCCACCAGATCTGCAAATTCCAGGCGCAAGCAGCACGTGAGTCGTGACAGATTGCAGCGCCCAACCATTCCGACGTCCTCAAACACCATGGATGACACAGTGGCGGCTGCTGCAGATCCGGAACAATCTCTTTTGACCACGATTCAGCAACAAGCTCAGGAATTGCAACAACTACGCAATGAAAATGCTGCGTTACGACAGGCTTTGGCTCTCCGCACCAGTGATGTTCCAACTATCTCCGCTTCTACCCCTTGTTTCTCTGGTGAACCAACCAAGCTTCGCGAGTACCTGGATGCATTAACAGTGTACTTCGCCTTCCGACCTACCCAATTCTCCCACGACAGGACCAAGGTGGGTTATCTTATCAGTGCCTTATCCGGTCCAGCCTTGGCCTGGGCAACCCCGATGGTGTCCTCCAACGACCCTGTATTGTCGGACTATTCCACCTTTGTGAGTCGCTTCAAACAGATGTTTAGCCGTCCTGGATTGGAAGCCTCTGCTGAAGAAGCCCTATGTGACATCCAACAAGGCTCGCAAGAGGTCCTGCAATATATAACCCGTTTTCGTCAGCTGGCGGCAGAGACCACTTGGGTGGAACGTACTCTGGTAACTTTATTTCGTAGAGGACTCAAAGAAGAAATAAAGGATGAACTAGTACATTCTACCAGAGCGGAAGATCTTCGTGGCCTGATGGATCAAGCACTGTCCATCGAATATCGTCTTCAGGAACGGAGATCGGAAAAGAAAAGGAGTAGAGGGTTTTCCCAGCCAAGTAGCTCACGAGCTTGCCTGCAGCGTTCCGAGGAACCTCGCACTC
Source organism: Pleurodeles waltl (assembly GCF_031143425.1). NCBI lineage: Eukaryota > Metazoa > Chordata > Amphibia > Caudata > Salamandridae > Pleurodeles > Pleurodeles waltl. The sequence continues at coordinate 758,593,859 of NC_090440.1, read as the reverse complement.
TTGCTAGAGACATCAAAGGGGAACCCATGCAGGTGGATACTACCCGAGGTCCGCTCTCTGCTAGTGAACGAGAAGACAGACGCAAGAGAGGGTTGTGCCTGTACTGTGGTTCTGCTGGTCACATGCTTCGTACCTGTCCTGTACGTCCGCCCAGGCCTTCGTGAAACGCCACCTCCCGTCCTCTGTAAGAAGGGAGGGGACGGGATCTACAGCTATACCTTCCATCAGCTCCTTTAATGACAATACAACCGCCTTGTTCATTTTTCCTGTCCTGTTACAACTTCCTGACGGTCGTCAAGAAACGACTATGGCATTACTAGATTGTGGTGCTAGTGGTATATACATGGACAAGACGTGGGCTGCTGCTCACCAAGTTCCTACACAAGCAAAAGAAGTACCCGAACAGGTACACACCGTGGATGGATCCTTGATATCCTCGGGTCCTGTAGACACCACTACCCTGATGTTAAGTCTACAGGTGGGAAACCATCAAGAACACATTTCCTTCGATCTTATCACGTCCCCCAACCATACCATCATTCTTGGAATTCCGTGGTTCATCAGACATAACCCGTATATAAATTGGGTAACCCGGACAGTGTCTTTGTCTTCGCAATTTTGTCATGAGAACTGTTTTACTTCCGACAAGTATTGGTCTCCGAAAAGATCCTTAGATACTGAAGGTGCCACTGGTATGTCCATTAATACGGTCCAAGGGGTCCCAGACCACTATTTGGAGTTTCAGGATGTTTTCCAAAAACCGTCGAAACCTGTGCTACCTCCACATCGAGAATATGATTGTGCTATTCCATTGGAACCCGGCACAATTGTTCCTTTTGGGAGGATGTACTCCCTCACGGAACCCGAAAGGGAAGTTCTAAAAGAGTATCTGGACGAAAATATACAGAGTGGTCTTATTGTCCCATCGTCGTCTCCGGCTGGGGCTCCTCTCTTTTTTGTGCCCAAGAAGACAAAGGATCTTCGTCCTTGCCTGGATTTTCGAGGTCTGAATAAAATAACAATTAAAGATCGTTATCCTTTGCCTCTCATCAGGGACATACTAGAAGCTATCAGAGGGGCTCAACGTTTTACTAAATTAGATTTACGAGGAGCTTACCACCTTTTACGCATAAAAGAAGGCGACAAATGGAAGACAGCTTTCAGGACTTCATTTGGCCATTTTGAATATAGGGTTATGCCGTTTGGTCTCACTAACTGCCCCCGCAATCTTCCAGAGATTTATGGACTCAGTGTTTTCAGACCTTCTGAATCAGACAGTTGTGATCTACCTAGATGATATTCTTATTTATTCTAGAAATCCTGAACTCCATTCTTCCCATGTGAAACAAGTTCTTCAAAGACTTCGTGCTCATCAACTATTTTGCAAACCAGAAAAATGTGAGTTCGACATGACGGAAGTCAAATATCTGGGCTATCATTTAAGTCCCACCGGCATAGCTATGGATCAGGAAAAGGTACGAGCTATCCTAGAGTGGCCTTCTCCTTCTTCCATAAAAGAAACACAATGTTTCCTAGGGTTAGCAAACTTCTATCGACAATTCATTCTAGACTTTGCCAGACTGACTAGCCACATAACTCACACCTTAAAAAAGGAAAATTTAAAGAAAGGGTTTGTCTGGACTGAGGCGGCTGAAGCAGCCTTTCAAGAATTAAAGAGAGCCTTCACCCAAGCCCCCATCTTGAGACATCCAGATACCACCAAACAATTTATAGTCGTAACTGATGCTTCTGAGAGAGCCATCGGAGCTGTCTTACTCCAACGACAAGAGGATGATGGTCTTGAACATCCTGTTTTCTACTTGTCTCATATCCTTTCCACAGCTGAACAACACTATTCTGTACTGGAAAGGGAATTATTGGCTCTGAAAACAGCCTGCCTTGAGTGGAGACAGTTTCTGATGGGTTCCAAGGAACCATTTGAGGTGAGGACAGACCACCGTAACCTACAATGTCTACGAAATTTTGTATGCCAGAATAGTCGTCAGGCCCGCTGGGCCTTTTTCTTCAGTCAGTACGATTTTTTCATCACATATATTCCTGGATCTCAAAACATTCTGGCTGATGCTCTGTCTCGCCGATATCCAGAGTGTACTCTTTCCTCATCTCAGTATCTTCTGGAACCCAGTAAGATCATTGGAGTGGCTCAGTCTTTCCTGGAAGAAGTACAACTGGAATACGCTAACCTATCGGACCACGACATAGAAGAACTAAGACCATTATTACATAAGAAACAAGGATATTTTTATTATCAAAACCTGATATTCCTCCCTACTAACAAGGTGCAAGAAAAGGCATTACAAATGTGCCATGATTCACCTGTAGCTGGTCATAGAGGCATCAAGGCCACTCAAGAACTTCTTTCACGATTTTTCTGGTGGCCTACCTGGAAGCTGGATGTGGAAAGATACTTTCAGGCCTGTCCCATATGTGCCCAAATCAAGATACCCCATACCAGACCGGCAGGATTACTACAGCCTTTGCCTGTTCCCCCGGCCCCATGGCATACCATCTCTACTGATTTTATGTGTTCACTCCCACCATCAGCAGGAAACCGGGTCATCATGGTCACTGTGGATTCTTTCACGAAGATGGCTCATTTCACTGCCCTGAAAAGGCTACCTACTTCTCAAGAACTAAGTCAAATATTCATTGATCATATCTTCCGTCTCCATGGACTTCCAGATACCATAATATCTGATAGAGGACCTCAGTACATTTCCCGATTTTGGAGGCATTTTTGTAAAACACTAAATATTAATAGAGCCCTGTCTTCAGGGTTCCATCCTCAGACCAACGGCCAGACCGAGCATCTGAACCAAGGACTAGAGCAATATCTTCGATGCTTTTGCAATTCTACCCAAAGTAACTGGAACACTTACCTCTCTATAGCTGAATTTTCCTACAATAACTCAGTCCATAGTGCCTCCAAGGTCACTCCCTTTTTCTGTTCTTATGGTTTTCATCCTACCTCTTTTCCTACTTCTCCACAATCCAACTCTCCTCTACCTGCCATTACCTATTTCTCCAAACGCCTTCTCCAAATCCATAGACTAATTCGATCTAATTTGTTACATACCAAGAGATATATGAAGTACAGGAAATTTGTGACTCTCGTCTTTTTCACAAACGCCTTCAGTATCTGATTCATTGGAAGGGTTATCCTCTCAGTGAATGCTCTTGGGAAGATGCATCTTCCGTTCACGCACCTCTCCTGATTCAACGCTTTCACGGTTTATTTCCTCTCAAACCTGGACCTTCGGGAGGGGGACCTACTGTCGCGCCGCGCGGTGCGGCGCGAGCCGAGAGCTCGACTCAAGCCGGGCGTTCGGCTCGGGCCGCGCACCGCGTTGCTAGGACGCGGCGCGCCCCCAGCCTCTCCTGCGCATTTCGAGGCCCCAGACTTGCATGGGGCCTCGTTCTACCTTCTGCTTTCCACTATACTAGGGGTCTATGACCCCTCTTACCTGTTTTTTCGTTTCTTTCCCTTTTTTCTTCTTTTTCTTCTTCTTTTCTGCAGTCTTTTGTTGTGCCTTTCTTTATGTCTTTTCCCCCTTTCCAGATTCCTGTTCTTTCCCAGCATTCCTTGTTCCCTATTCTCTATGGTTCCTGTTCTATTCTGTTCTATGTGTTGTTTCCCTGTCTAAGATGGTGTCCTTTTACTTCCTGTGGGTCACTTCCTGTTTTTTAGTATATAAGGGCTGTGTTTTCTTCTTTCTTTGCGCTGCAACACTTTCTGCTCAGTTAGTGTCTTCGCTCCTGATTTCCTCACCTTTTGGTTCTGGATTTCAGCATTCTGTGTTTCCTGACTTTTGCTCCTTTTGGATTCCTGTTTGTTTGTTCTTGTTTTTTCCAGGAATCTTCCTGTTTGGAGGTTTTTCCCCTTTTTCTAAGGGTTTTTTTCCCTCTGGCGCTATTTTCTGAAGGGCACGGTCTGTTCTTGGCGTCTCCATTGCCTACAGCACCGTGGCTACCAGAAAGAGTCGCCCCTTTTTGGGCCAAAGTCGAACATTGAAGATCCACGCCACCAGATCTGCAAATTCCAGGCGCAAGCAGCACGTGAGTCGTGACAGTTCTCATCACTCAGAACCAGAAAGTGGGTTTTACAAACGTTTAATTTGCACCTGCGTGCAATTTGCAAGTCAGTCGCAATTTGCGACACCGGACCACACCCTTGTACAATTTGCGACCTCGCAAATTGCGAGGTCGCAAATAGCGAACTTGCAAAATGAGAGGTCGCAAATTGCGGTGTGACTCCGCACCGAATCGCTATTTGGTATATCGATTTTTCCTGGCATCTTGTTTTGCGAGTCGGAAATAGCGATTCCGCTATTTCCGACTCGCTATTTTTTGGGTTCCTACATCTGGCCCTAGGTCCTAACTATAACTACCTATTGGTGACCACCAATATATATATATATGAGTGGCTGAAACTACCCTTTAGTTATAGTTAAGTATAGTACATGACCAGAGTAGGACATGTTAACTGGTCATTAGGAAAAAAATAATCTAAATTTGTATAACAAAACAAATGATTGCCATTCATTGCCATTCATTCACTTTGGCCCCCATATATAGCACAAATCTACTAAAAGTAGCAAGGAAACCCAAAGAATTAACTAGACTGCATATGTAAAGTTTCAGATTTACTGTTTGAACAACTGAAATACACATTACTAGTGACCAATTAGCATGTCCTTCAAATAGTAGTTTGTGTGGCTCACTGTTAGGCAAGTTGTTGATTTTCTTGCACGGATATGCACAAGAAAGCAATTTTTTGTTCGGCTTGTTTGACCACTTGTATTTTCTGAGCCAGAGAGCATGCAAAGAAAACTTATGTAAATTAAGATGTATTCTATGAATTGTTCATGTAGAAAATCTGAAACTTTACATGTGCAGTCTAGTTTATTGTTTTGGCTTCCTTGTTATTTTTAGTAGTATTGTCCTACAAGATATCACTATGTGGAAAAACCTTATAACTTAAGAAAGACTTGCTCTATTTATCTGCAGTGCCCAAAAGAGTCTTCTGTGCATCCTATTATCTAATGCAGCCAAATTTCATCAAAATCCAACAGGCCATTTTCACGCTACATGAAATACAAAAGTCTATGTAAAATGCATTGGCTTTCAAGTCTGTTTTAGGACCACCCTTTTGTCTTTATAACCCCTAGACCAAACATTGTAAACTTTTCAGTACTCTGATGAGGAAATTTTGGCAGCAGGTCTGCAAAGTTGCGCGGCCAATCGGCAAATGGTTGCAAAGTTATTAAGGGACAAATATCTTCTATCTCTGGAGCTACCGCCACTCTGTATATTTATAAATACTTATATGAGACAAAATATCAACAACAAAAATATTGTAACAAAAGTAATGATAGGCCATACATATTTAATGCAAGAAATTGGGTTGTTGGTTGACTGGGGTGTGAGCCCTGGTCATGCACAACCACAATCCTTGTCAGGGTGAGGCACAAACAGCCCTCAAATTAACCTGTGCTCAGCCCTCTTGCCACTTGGCAGAGAGCAGTCAGGCTTCATTCAGAGGATATGTGTAAAGTATTTGTGCAACACTTCAAACCGTAATAAAGTGAACAAAAACACACAAAAAGGATCCTACACCAAGTTAGAGAAATAGAGCTACTTTCAATAGGTAAAACAAGATCAAATTGACAAAAATTAATTTAGTAGATGTGGTCATCTTTTAAGATCTCAGTGAAAATAACATCAAAAAGCACAAATTGCCAACTGGAGATATCTGGTCACGACAGACAAGAACACAGTCACAAGTTCAGGCAATAGAGCAGAGCCACCTACAGGGACCCAGTTAGCCCTGCTGTAGATACCAATTATATAGTGTGTGTAGTACAGGGAGTGACATGACTGCTAAGGCCAGGAGGCCCTGTTTCTGTAACTCCAAACTTCAGCACAGCGTTGTTTTGTCCTTTTGTCCAGAAACACCTTCTTCTTAACTCTCAATTGAAGTGTACTCACCTTGGGGAGTAACATTTGTATAGTGTGTGTACTAGAGAGAGTGGAATGCCTGTAAATCCCAATAAGCCTTCCTTCTGTAACTCCATACCCAGCCCAGAGTTCACTTGTCCAAAGATCCGTGTTTGGAAACTCACTCCCAAATGAAGTTTACTCACCTGGGGGAATACCATTTGTCAAGAATTGGGGAGTAGTGAGAGTGACTTGACTGCAACTCCCAGGAGGCACTGTTTCTGTAACTCCAACCACCAGCACAGTGGTCAAATGCCCCAATACATCTGTTGGTGAACTCTCAAATGAAGTTTGCTCACCTGGGGGGAGAACATTGGTCAAGTGTATGTAATAGAGAGAGTGACATGACTGAAACTCTCAGCAGGCACTATTTCTGTAACTCCAACCACTGGTCCGGTGTTCTCTTGTCCAAATACCCCTGTGTCTTAACTCTCAATTGTAGTGCACTCACCTGGAAGGATGGCATTTGTATAGTGTATGTAGTACAGGGAGTTACATGACTGCTAAGGACAGGCGGTCCTGTTGCACTCAAAACACAAGTCCAGTGTTCAGTTCTCCAAATACCCTTTTTTCGAAACTCACAAATTAAATGAACTTACCTATGGGAAAAACATTTATCAAGTGTTTGAAGTAGAGGGAGTCACGTGGCTGCTAATGCCAGGAGGCTCTATCTCTCTAACTCCAAACACATGCCCAGTGGCCAGAATGCTAAGCCCAATAGACCCAGTGTCTTTAACTCCAACTACAAAAACAATGTTCACTTGCCCAAATCTATCAGTGTAGGAACTCCCAATTGAAGTTAACTCAACCGGGAAGATGCAATTTGCTAAGTATATGTAGTATAGAGTGACCTGACTGCAATTCCCAGGAGGCACTATTCAGTAGCTCCAAACACCAGACCAGTGGTCACATGTCTAAACACTCTTGCCTTCTAACTCTCAATTGAAGTTTACTCACCTGGGAGGGACCAAGATACAGATCATGCTCAACTCTGAGATGTGTCTGGCTAACTAGCTCCATCTTGACCAGCTAACCAAGATGAAGCTATTGAGGACAGGTAGGACAGCTTACCCAGTGTGCAAATCAGTGATCCCAAAGGACTCAAGATGCATCACCAGAACAGTATTGGCAGCAGACATATTTGCAATGCACTGACCACAGGGCAACTCTAGTCTCATATACAACAAACTCCTGGGTCTGCCTGCACAACAATCAAGTAAGTCTCAAAATATCCAAAGACATATCTTGCTGAGCCACTGTTTTCCCTGCACTGGTGGCAGGATGGCATTCTCAGGAGATTCTCCCAAGGGCTAACGATCTACACATTTTAGTAGCTGCTTGACTTAGATGGAATTTGCATGCTTCACAAATGTAAGGCCAATACAACCAGTATCATAGCTACTTGCCACAATAAGATTAATTGCAAATTAACTTTGTACAAGATCTATGCTTAATGTAACACTAAAGTGTTGGAGGTAAATGTCACGATGCAGCCAGTTATATTGTATCTTTCACTTCAACAGGTCGAGCTGCTACTGGGTACACAAAAAGAGACTAACAGTACCCCCCTGGAGGAAGCCCTCAGTAAAGAAGACACTCCTGGGTGTCTAAACATGGAGGAGGGTTTTGGCCCATCTGGGCAAACTGGTCAGACACCTGCAGGGAGTCTCACTGTTGCCACATTAACACCTCACAGTCCAGGTGCCTCAACACCTCAGGCAACCATTCGCCCCCAACATGTGTCCCTAGCACAGTATCTATCATCTTGTGCCCACCAGCCCTGGATCCTTAGTTGCAGCGCAACACATCCAGTAAAGAGGGTCCAGGACCCAATGAGGGAGTGCACCCTGTGGCAAGGGCACACGCTCTTGAACGTAGGGTATGTGGGAGGGATGATGTGGGCCAGCTGGGTGAGGACAGTGGGACTGCTCCTGGCCAGGACACGGCCAGCCACATCTTGGGGGTCTATCAGGAGTCCCAAGACATGACATGATGGGCCAGGTAGTAACTGAACTCTGGGAAATCAAGCAGCTACAGAGGGACATCTGTAGGGATATGCGTGAACAGTGGGAGGTTCACATTACCAACATGGCCTCCATAACAGGGGTGATGAGGCACATTAGCACCACCCTAAGCAGGGCGCTACAACACCACTCTACCCCTTCTTTTGCTGCATCAACACTATGCCCTTTTTCATCATTGCCCTTGAAGAGAGGCCCTGCCAGAGGAACAAGTCCCAGACACCCCTGCCTCTGTAGCAGCAGATCCCCCCACCATGTAAAGTGGGGACGGTCCGGCAAAGAATCCAGGAGGAGCAGATGCCAAGACACCCACCACTGTCAGCAAGTGACCTTTTCCTGAAGGAACTCCTTTGTGTGCCACGCATTCATTCTGTTGACTGATCCTGAACTACCTACCAGTTCCAATGGGAGGAGTACTCTGGACTTTGGACTCCAAATGGTTTGGCATCTACTCCCATGATTTCATTCAGTATGACTGACACCTTCCCTTTATTATTTTTCTTCTTTTCTGTCAAAATTAGATTTCCTGCTTCAGCACAGTAATAAATTCACCCATCACAAACTCATTGTCTGCCTGCTTAATTTCAACGTTTTGCTATGTAGAGATGTAAGACCATGTGAATCATATGATGAAGACATAACTTACTTGTGCAAGGAGGGATATGTTACAGGTACACAGGCCCGTATTTATACTCCGTTTGTGCTGAATTAGCGTCGTTTTTTTCGATGCAAATTCGGCGCAAAACTAACGCCATATTTATACTTTGCCGTTAGACGCGTCTAGCGCCAAAGTATGGGCAAATAGCGTCATTTTTTTGCGTGAACGCCTTCCTTGCGTTAATGAGATGCAAGGAAGGCGTTCCCGTCTAAAAAAATGACGGCGACGCAAATGCGTCGTATTTATACTCCCGGGCAAAAATCACGCCCGGGAGTTGGCGGGTCAAAAAACCCCGCATTTGCGCCACTATTTAACGCCTGGGTCAGGGTAGGCGTTAAGGGGCCTGTGGGCTAAAAATGAGCCCACAGGTGCCCTCCCCTGCCCCCAGGGACCCCCCCTGCCACCCCTGCCCACCCCAGGAGGACACCCAAGGATGGAGGGACCCACCCCAGGGACATTCAGGTAAGTTCAGGTAAGTATAATTTTGTATATTTTTGAATTTTTTTTGGTGGCATAGGGGGGCCTTATTTGTGCCCCCCTACATGCCACTATGCCCAATGGCCATGCCCAGGGGACATAAGTCCCCTGGGCATGGCCATTGGGCAAGGGGGCATGACTCCTGTCTTTACTAAGACAGGAGTCATTTAAATGGCGTCTGGGCGTCGAAAAAAATGGCGCAAATCGGGTTGAGGTGATTTTTTTGCCTCAACCTGACTTGCCCCATTTTAAGACGCCCTAACGCCATTTTCCCCCTACGCCGGCGCTGCCTGGTCTACGTGGTTTTTTTCCACGCACACCAGGCAGCGCCGGTCTGCTAGCGCCGGCTAACGCCATTCCATAAATACGGCGCCCGCATGGCGCTTCAGAATGGCGTTAGACGGCGCTAAATTTTTTGACGCTAAACTGCGTTAGCGCAGTTTAGCGTCAAAAAGTATAAATAAGGGCCACAGTGTCCTGCTCAGAATTACAACCATTTCACACAAACACATAGATACAAGTGTCTGGTCACAGCAAACATTTTATTTTCCATTTCCCTTCCAATTGTCCGGACCTTTTTTTAGATAAGTATGTGTGACTCATACCTAGTCAAATTACGTGTTCCAGAGAGCAGCCCCCCAGACCACGGAAGGGAGGGATTTGTCAGACATTATCCTGTAGAATAGGAAAACTATAAAGTGGATGATGTCAGCTTGAGCCTTATCACATACCACAGCAAAGTAATCCAGCATCACATAACCTGCGATGCACACAGGTGGCAGTACAACAGTCCCTGGTCAGAGACCCATCATAATCCAGTTGCCATGCATCTGGTGGCATGACACAAACATATGTCATTATAGTGGTATAGGCACTGTGGCCTGCAATGATGAAACATATCTACACCTACATACAGGTCATACAAGAATAGTGTTTAGCCAATGTGAAGGGTGAATGACTTACTTGCAATCAATGATTACATATCCCATGCACACATGATGATACACATGATGCAATCGGCACAACACAGCACACAAAACAAGTCCAATGTGCACTTCTGACCTTCCAACCAAACACTGTGCAAGTTGCCCTGGCACAGGTCTCAAACACCCCAAATTTGTGACATACAGTACATGGAACAATCCATGTTCATTTTGTATGTCAGTACAGCACCAAATACCTGCCAATGTCACAACTCTGAAATACCCACATGAAGATGTCATGGTAAAGGCACTTGTACAAAGACAAGAAATGGAATATAGGCTTGAAAAAAACCTATTATACAAATCACATAGCAAGCATCTGGAAATGAGATTACATTGAAAGGAAAATGACAAACAAATCAGCATCATCAAGGTGGGGATATGTCAAAGGATAACTCTTCAAGCAGCCTGGCTGAATATTGTAGAGTATCAGCTTCCTAGCTGTTGTTAAAACACTTAACTCCACACATTCTCACAACTACAGTTCATTGTACATTCACAGTCATCACATCACATGACATACTTACACCCATGAAAAGTAGCTGTTGATGAGATCTTCACGCAAGTCAGCTCCTTCCTCTTTGCCACTGTCATCCTAACATGGCATTTTAGGTGTCCCACCAAGTGGCACTGCATGTTCCCTCTCCTCTGGGGTTTACATGTTATTCCTCCGCAGAGTGATGTTGTGAAGCATGCAGCATGCCACAGTGATCTGGCACACATTTCTGGGTGAGTAGAGGAGTGCTCCACCAGTCTTGACCAGACACCTAAATCTAGCCTCAGGAGCCCAAAGGCCCACTCCACTACCCGCCATGTTCTTTCATGGGCCTCATGGAAGCAGATTTCCCCTTACGTAGTTGGATTCCTTAGTGGCGTCAACAACCAGGACGGTTTAGGTATGTGGAGTCTCCTGGGACACAAGTGCAACAACGAGTCACTCGCTTCACGATTGTAGCACCAGACATTGCACACACACACACAGGACAGATGTGTCTTACCAACCAGCCAGGCCCACTCTCGGTACAGCTGTGACATCAACTGTGGTATGGTGCTGTTCTGCATTTTGAAAGAATCATGGACTGAACCCGGAATACGGGCACAGACATTTGAAATGAAGAGAGCCTCTAAACAGACAACTTGAATGTTGATGGAATGGAAGTTCTTTCTGTTGTGATATACTTGTTCATTGGCTTGTGATGGTACCAAGCCAACAAATGTGCCATCAATGGCCCCCACCACATGTGGGATGCATGCAAAACCATAAAAGCCAGCCTTCAGATGGGCTTAATCCTCACGTTGGGGAAACCGGATATAGCTGTCAAGGTGTTTCAGCATTCCTGAGAGGACATCCTTTAACACCACACTGAACATAGGTTGGGATATACCAGCATATAGGGCTACTGTATGTTGGAAGGACCCTGTGGCCAAGAAGTGCAATACTGACATGACTTGTACAATGGGTGGTATGCTGGTTGGATAACTAATAGCTGGCATCAGGTCTGGCGCCAACTGACGACACAAGTTCACTATTGTTTGCCTATCCAGGTGGTAGCATGGTATTATGTGCCTTTTCTCCATGGTTTGAATGTCTGGCAGTGGACGATGGACAGGAGGTTGTCACATTCTCCCTCTCACTGGGTATCTATGTATGACAAGACATGATTTGTAACATTGGTCAGTATGTCCAGAGCAACATATATGATGCATGTCAATGGTATCATGTGACAAAGCATTTCTGAAATGACAGACATGGCAAACAGTATACATCACAGCTGCAAATAACACAAGGATCACATGTGACCCCTATGGTTTTCCACACGTGTCCTCAACATGAATATGGACCAAACTCAAAGATGTGCAACACATTGCCCCTCCAAATGTGATTGGATCCCGACCCCCAAAATACCAGTCTGTGGTGCTGACGGTGCCCCACTGTTAAATGTCATCTGTGCCCTGCAACATACTACAATTGTATTTGAGTTGTAGGACCTACATGACAAGACAGGATACGGATGTTTGTGTGGTCAAAAATACTTTTTTGCAGGTCTGACACAGTTTCTAAAGCTCAATACAGCATTTCAGGCTGCCAAAATGGGGGATGCCTGACCTACTCCACTGGACATTAGTAAGCGCCTGCGACCACTGATGGAACTCATCATGGCGGTAGGCGGTTGCAACCGCGGTGGACACAGCCATAGGCTAACGTTGTTACCAATGACAGTCGCGGGGCAATGGCTGTGTCTTCTGGCGGTGGCAAATGTGTATGTGGCAGACGTGACCACCATGTTCTGCAGATTCACTCACTTGGCTCCAGACACTGCTGCCAACAACAACTCCATGACCTGAGCTGCTATGTTACGCCTCTGGAGGTAATCATGCCATGTCCAGCAAGTGATAGCGCCCCTGTCTTCTCAACAGGGGAGCTGGAGAGGCTGGTGTATGGACAGCTCTATGGCTCACCAGAGGAGCAGGTAAGTACCTCATGTGCACAATTTTCTCCATACTTCACCATCCATTCCCTCCTCACAGGCTAGAATGTGCCCATGTGTGTCAGTTAGACCACTTGTGTACCTGTAGTTGCAATCTGTGTGGCATCAGTGGGATGGACACTGTGCAGGTATTAGTGGCCAGTGCCATATGTTATGTTCAGTCATATTGTCTTGAATGAGGTTTATTTGGGTCCTAGTTCTTCCTTGTGTTGGATGCACATAACTAGATAAGGAGACATTACTGCCATTCACTGACATCTCTCTCCTCATGATTGTTATAAATGACAAAGCAAAAACAACAAGTGATGGACGGAATGCTGAACATTGTCAAACACTCACCCCCAGTCATAGATCTGGGTTTAATCCATCATTCTTTTGCTCACCATGCCACCCCAGTTTGGACCCAGCCATATGCAAATCAGTCTTGACCCTGTTCCTCATGGGAACAGTCCAGACCGAACTGCCAAGCCAGGTCCTCACTGGACCGGAAACAAGCATCCTGGGACCGGTTTCACCCCTCATCAGCCAGGCTAGCTTGAATCCAGTGGCATGGGAAGCACGGGACCCACGTCTGGGCATACCCTTCCCACTTAGGGTGACAAAGCAAAAACAACAAGTGATGGACGGAATGCTGAACATTGTCAAACACTCACCCCCAGTCATAGATCTGGGTTTAATCCATCATTCTTTTGCTCACCATGCCACCCCAGTTTGGACCCAGCCATATGCAAATCAGTCTTGACCCTGTTCCTCATGGGAACAGTCCAGACCGAACTGCCAAGCCAGGTCCTCACTGGACCGGAAACAAGCATCCTGGGACCGGTTTCGGGGTTTCACCCCTCATCAGCCAGGCTAGCTTGAATCCAGTGGCATGGGAAGCACGGGACCCACGTCTTGGCATACCCTTCCCACTTAGGGTGACAAAGCAAAAACAACAAGTGATGGACGGAATGCTGAACATTGTCAAACACTCACCCCCAGTCATAGATCTGGGTTTAATCCATCATTCTTTTGCTAACCATGCCACCCCAGTCTTGACCCTGTTCCTCATGGGAACAGTCCAGACCGAACTGCCAAGCCAGGTCCTCACTGGACCGGAAACAAGCATCCTGGGACCAGTTTCGGGGTTTCACCCCTCATCAGCCAGGCTAGCTTGAATCCAGTGGCATGGGAAGCACGGGACCCACGTCTGGGCATACCCTTCCCACTTAGGGTGACAAAGCAAAAACAACAAGTGATGGATGGAATGCTGAACATTGTCAAACACTCACCCCCAGTCATAGATCTGGGTTTAATCCATCATTCTTTTGCTCACCATGCCACCCCAGTTTGGACCCAGCCATATGCAAATCAGTCTTGACCCTGTTCCTCATGGGAACAGTCCAGACCGAACTGCCAAGCCAGGTCCTCACTGGACCGGAAACAAGCATCCTGGGACCGGTTTCGGGGTTTCACCCCTCATCAGCCAGGCTAGCTTGAATCCAGTGGCATGGGAAGCACGGGACCCACGTCTGGGCATACCCTTCCCACTTAGGGTGACAAAGCAAAAACAACAAGTGATGAACGGAATGCTGAACATTGTCAAACACTCACCCCCAGTCATAGATCTGGGTTTAATCCATCATTCTTTTGCTCACCATGCCACCCCAGTTTGGACCCAGCCATATGCAAATCAGTCTTGACCCTGTTCCTCATGGGAACAGTCCAGACCGAACTGCCAAGCCAGGTCCTCACTGGACCGGAAACAAGCATCCTGGGACCGGTTTCGGGGTTTCACCCCTCATCAGCCAGGCTAGCTTGAATCCAGTGGCATGGGAAGCACGGGACCCACGTCTGGGCATACCCTTCCCACTTAGGGTGACAAAGCAAAAACAACAAGTGATGGACGGAATGCTGAACATTGTCAAACACTCACCCCCAGTCATAGATCTGGGTTTAATCCATCATTCTTTTGCTCACCATGCCACCCCAGTTTGGACCCAGCCATATGCAAATCAGTCTTGACCCTGTTCCTCATGGGAACAGTCCAGACCGAACTGCCAAGCCAGGTCCTCACTGGACCGGAAACAAGCATCCTGGGACCGGTTTCGGGGTTTCACCCCTCATCAGCCAGGCTAGCTTGAATCCAGTGGCATGGGAAGCACGGGACCCACGTCTGGGCATACCCTTCCCACTTAGGGTGACAAAGCAAAAACAACAAGTGATGGACGGAATGCTGAACATTGTCAAACACTCACCCCCAGTCATAGATCTGGGTTTAATCCATCATTCTTTTGCTCACCATGCCACCCCAGTTTGGACCCAGCCATATGCAAATCAGTCTTGACCCTGTTCCTCATGGGAACAGTCCAGACCGAACTGCCAAGCCAGGTCCTCACTGGACCGGAAACAAGCATCCTGGGACCGGTTTCGGGGTTTCACCCCTCATCAACCAGGCTAGCTTGAATCCAGTGGCATGGGAAGCACGGGACCCACGTCTGGGCATACCCTTCCCACTTAGGGTGACAAAGCAAAAACAACAAGTGATGGACGGAATGCTGAACATTGTCAAACACTCACCCCCAGTCATAGATCTGGGTTTAATCCATCATTCTTTTGCTCACCATGCCACCCCAGTTTGGACCCAGCCATATGCAAATCAGTCTTGACCCTGTTCCTCATGGGAACAGTCCAGACCGAACTGCCAAGCCAGGTCCTCACTGGACCGGAAACAAGCATCCTGGGACCGGTTTCACCCCTCATCAGCCAGGCTAGCTTGAATCCAGTGGCATGGGAAGCACGGGACCCACGTCTGGGCATACCCTTCCCACTTAGGTTGACAAAGCAAAAACAACAAGTGATGGACGGAATGCTGAACATTGTCAAACACTCACCCCCAGTCATAGATCTGGCTTTAATCCATCACACTTGTTGTTTTTGCTTTGTCGCCCTAAGTGGGAAGGGTATGCCCAGACGTGGGTCCCGTGCTTCCCATGCCACTGGATTCAAGCTAGCCTGGCTGATGAGGGGTGAAACCCCGAAACCGGTCCCAGGATGCTTGTTTCCGGTCCAGTGAGGACCTGGCTTGGCAGTTCGGTCTGGACTGTTCCCATGAGGAACAGGGTCAAGACTGATTTGCATATGGCTGGGTCCAAACTGGGGTGGTATGGTGAGCAAAAGAACGATGGATTAAACCCAGATCTATGACTGGGGGTGAGTGTTTGACAATGTTCAGCATTCCGTCCATCACTTGTTGTTTTTGCTTTGTCGCCCTAAGTGGGAAGGGTATGCCCAGACGTGGGTCCCGTGCTTCCCATGCCACTGGATTCAAGCTAGCCTGGCTGATGAGGGGTGAAACCCTGAAACCGGTCCCAGGATGCTTGTTTCCAGTCCAGTGAGGACCTGGCTTTGCAGTTCGGTCTGGACTGTTCCCATGAGGAACAGGGTCAAGACTGATTTGCATATGGCTGGGTCCAAACTGGGGTGGCATGGTGAGCAAAAGAACGATGGATTAAACCCAGATCTATGACTGGGGGTGAGTGTTTGACAATGTTCAGCATTCCGTCCATCACTTGTTGTTTTTGCTTTGTTATAAATGACAGCCAACATGTATGTGCATGATAGCATGAACTGTGTATGCTTGTTTTATGAGTCATTTGAGAGTCATGTGAGCAATGTGAATAGTGCCACAGATCTTTCGAACCACATCTTCCCTTGCTAAACTGTTGCGTGGAAGGCATATCATGAGTCACTCTGAACTTCAGGTTGGCACACACCTCATGCCAAGTTTCTGTTGGCTACATAATGCACGGAAGTGATGGGAATGGAATTTCATGTAGGTTTTGTCAGCTCAGCCTGCAGAGACCAGGGCCTGTCAAATGTATCTCCCAGTATGGGACCTAGTCTAGGCTGTGGTAGATTCACTGCGGCTATGCAACTGTGGCACTGTGCCAATCCCAGTACCCCACCAGATCCTGCCATGTTGCCAATATGAGGCTTTGGTGGAAAAAACCTTCCCTAAATGCCTCATTCCTTAGACTATATTAGGAGTGGGTACAGAGGTAAATCATCAATCCAGTCCACATGTGCATTATGCATCATTGTCAATGAGTGTCTTAGACTCATGACATGTCTCGTACTCCCACAGCTCTGTTATCACCTTCACACAGGTCATATTTGTCCTGCACAGGTGTATTGCATAAATGACAGGCTCACAGCGCAGACAGGGTGTTGATTACAGGGAGGCCATGATATGTGATGCAGTAGCTTGGTCACATAGCAGAAACTGTACAATACATGCCTTTGTTTGCTGGATGCTGTCTCTGTAGGATAGACACGTATGTCCAAAGGTGTGTTCTGTGGTACAGGTACATAACACAGAACCCCACCCGCTGAAATGGCATGAGTCTGCATTGGGTAGGCCACGTGTCCACACTTGCTCAAGGAAAACACTTTCTGTAGCCACCATGCCAGCCCCTTGATTGCTGCCCATGTGTAATGTTGACATTTGTACTCTGGTAGTTGTCTGGGGGAACTGCATGCAGTCAGTCAGTCTCACAGAGTGTGAATGCATTGGTCTTTTCATGCCTAAGGAGTTTACCCTTCAGAAGCCACATAGGTATGTATTGTTTCATTGTGGCTCACATCCAACTACAGGTTGTTAGGGCATGGGCTACCTGATGTCAGTAAGCTTGCTTAGACTTAGAAGGCCATGAGTAGGGTAGTTGGTTAGTCTGCAGATGTGAATACATATGTCTGTAGTCATGACCCTGTATTTATTGGCTTGCGTGTTTCACACCTGGGGAGTATTAACAAATAGAAAAGTCTTAGTTTGGTGTAACTGACATGTATGTAACAATCATTTCTGATGACACTTGTGATTAGAATCTCTTGATTTGTCTTTTGCATCCATGTAGGTCAACACCCATCAAAAAAGGGACAATGAATAGCCATCACCAAGAAAGTGAGGACCCTGGAGGTCCACAGCCAGCGGAGTGCCCACTGGCGGAAGATTGAAGAGGTCCAGCTGAGGATATCCTCCCAACGTAGACGGGGTGCCCGTCGGACCATGACCCCCTAATAACCTGCATTCTGGCAGTGGCCTACCCAGACCTTGATGGGCATTTGAAGACAGCACAGCAGCCACAAGGGGATGAGTACAGGGCATATTCCTGAATGTCACATTGCTACATGAATATGTTAGTTTCTGACAGCTCCCACTGACGATGAGGGATGAGCCATGTGTAACACAGTAGATGAGTGATTGTGTAGACATGTCATGTGCTGTACACTGATGTGCCTTGCCTATTGGCCCAGGGACCTACGACACAACTGTGTACACTCCACAAACAAATTGCGCTCAAGGGACAACATATGGCTTTGTGCAGTGATGAATCAAGTACTGATTGTTGTTGTAGTGGGTATAAGTTCAATGCAACAGACCACTACTTCTCAATGTTACAGGCCAAAGGTAAGGAAGTGATGGATCACTGCACTCAGTCATGTTTCTGGATAAATTAGTATTTTGGCATCTGCCACCAAGAAGCTCTTTGTCTTCAGCATATGACAGGTGCTGGTGCCTCACCACAGTCTGTAATGTGAAGATGGCCATCATACATGTGACAGAGCATACATTGTACTTTGGGTGCAGCTACCGACCAATCAATCAATCAAATCATTTGTAAAGCTCACTACTCACCCGTGAGGGTCTCAAGGCACTGATGGAGGGGGTGGCTGCTACCGATCGAACAGCCAGGTCTTGAAGTGTCTCGAGGTGACCAATCAATACTTTCCGTTGGTAAGTGTGGAATTTCCATTGACATGATTTCTGTACAATCACTGCTGCCAACATTCCTTGTGCCTACATGTCAACATGTGTCCTTTTCTAGTTTGAAAAACATTTGTAAGCTGTTGTTTCATGCATACCTGTGGTATGGGATAATGCCTGTATTCCCTCACATATGTGCATGGTAAACTGTGTGTGGAATAAGACATATACAATAGGGGTGAATTTCATGTTATGCTACATATAGTGTGTCAACATTTTTATTGGCTGACACACACCCTCATGCAACATAACATGTCATTTGGAATGTACAACAGCAGTAGCAATGAGGGACATGACTGTTAGGCCTAAGTTTCGAACCACAATGTGCATGTCTATGCCATTGATGTGGCATCATATCATGTAGCAAAGTGCACTGCACATGTGAAATGGGTGGCGTTTGCAACCTGATTGTTGGCATGCAGGGGTGACTTGCAGTTATGCTGAATTCACATGTGTTTGGGTACAAGCATTCTTCCACAGACATCAGTGTCTGCATTACCATAATGGAGACAATGATGTAGCTTTCAACTGGGCAACATGTTGAGGGCCTTTAACAAGAACTTGCAAATCTCTGGACCTCTCCAACATCCAAGGGACTAATGGAGTCTACTGATGCACTTAGCGTGTGTCATTGTAAGGGGTGCCCGGCATTAGTGATTTCCCTTGCTGATTCATTGTGTTGTGGATTTTAGGGATATCTCTCTCTGACACATTACACATGATGTCTACAGTGTCCATTTCCATGGCACATGTGTGGCCAATCTGTGCTAGTGCTACCTCCATGATTTAATTGAGATAAATATCATTTGATTAAATATGCATTGTGGAAACGCTTCCATTGTGACATGAGCATTTGCATGTCACTTTCTCCAGGCTATTGTATTTTTGTCAGTAACATGGCAGGATTTCAAAGCATCATTTGTTATTGTCTTATTGTCATTATGTATGTGACAAATAGATGTGTGCCTGGCCTTTTGTGGGATCTGTGGAAATGCAGTTTGCATAGGCCAACTTTTGTAAGAGAACAGGTAACTGAGGTCTGCTCTATGGGGCAACGCTTTGAGAGTGATGAGGTCTCCTACTTGTTCAATGGTTACTGTGATTGCAACTTCAGCCATGCAATTGTAGTTGTCTGAGATCCTGATTTTCCTGTGGGCAACTGTTGACAGTTCAGATGGCATGCATATGGTATGGCACATGCACAGGCCACTTAGGTAGAGTTTGTTGCTGGGCCCTACTTGACATTATGGTAATTTTTGCTAATCAGAGATGTTGTCCGAGTGTGATCATGGACATGTGATGACTCTATTTCTATTTGTACTTGCAGCATCAGGCCATGGAAGCTAAAGAGACAGGGCACAGCCAAGTCGGAATGCATCTGGTCACGAGACCTCAGGTTTAGACACCCTGCACACAGAGGGACCCAGTGGTCTGGAGGGTGAGGGGAGTGCCACAGAGGAGACCAGAACAGCATCTTCATCATCGGAATCTTCCTCAGCGGACACTCCCCCAGTGGTGGCGGACCCATTGGGGCATACCCTTGGACCATCTTGTCCACCACCCCCTGTTTTATCACCACCCTCATTGTTGCTCCCCACCCAGTTGTCTGTGCCTGCTCACCCTAGAGGGTGGACGTCTCCTTTGCCCCAGCCCCTGTTACGCCTGCTGTCCCCAGTGAGGAGGCTATTGACCTCCTGAGGGATATCTCTGTGGGCCAGACAGCCATTGTGAATGCCATCCAGAGACTGGCAACCCAATTGCAGTAGACTAAAGCATTCCTGGAAGGCATTCATGGTGCAATGTCTGGCCTACAAAGATCTTTTCAGGCTCTGTCCTCCACATTGATGGCAGCCAGTCACCCCCTGCCGTCCGTCCCCTCTCCATCTTGCTGTTCCCAATCCTAGTCCCATATTCTCCTACCTACCCTAAGCACAAAGACCGATCTGCAATAACACACCTAAGCATACAAGAGCAGCACACAAAAACACAAGCACCACAAAAAAATGGCATGCAAGTAAACAACAGACACCCACACACATCATCAGTTACCACTTCCCCAAACACCCCTACTACCCCCACCTGCCCACACACACCATCATGCATACCCGCAGGTATCACCACAACAGTCAGTGACACACCGCCACATCCAGCATACCTGCAGACACCACTCCAACAGACAAACAGACATCCATCGCAACCCCCATATCTGCAGACACACCCATACACACAGATATCTGCCACATCAGCATATCCTAAGATGCCACCCCAACAGACATACAAACATCCACCACTCCATCCCCTAACACCTCCATCTCCCTGTCCCCAAGACACACAAATGCACCCATTTACCAAAGCAACAGACATCACCCAAACACAAGCATACCTCGAACACACACACACCCACAACATCCACAGCAACTCCCTCGACCTCCAAATCTACACCCATCGTCTGCTGACCGTCCCCATGTTCCTAAGAATGTTTTTGTTTGAACGTGGCCTTTCCCCTATTCCCTCCACCTCGTCCCAAACTCAAGAGGCCCCAACCAAACTCTCAACCCATCCCGTCCACCTCAAATTCCTCCCCTTTCACACCTGCCCCACTACAGGCACCCATACCCCTCCCCCAGGAAGAAGCCCATCCCTCCTAAGAAGCAGTCCACTCCTACCCAAACCCACCACTCCCAAATCTGACCCACCACAAACCCCCAAAGATGATCCCTGAGGTGCCTGCCTGCTCACTTGATGCCCCTTCCTGTGGAGGTTCCCTGGCAGTTTGGAGTCAAGTGACAGCACAGCGATGTGCAGAACAAAATGTACTGGCCAATTGCCTTGGAATTTAAAAAACCCAAACAGTTGTTTTTTTGGGATATTCATTTGTCCTACAGTTCCTTTTCTATCTTTATGTTGTTCCTGAGCGACTTGTGTTCCCGGCCTACAGTTGTGTGGGATTAAGCTTGCTTGTTATTCCATTTGCTTTTGTTTGCAGTATCTGACATAGTAGACAGTGCTGGTACACCCCAAGACAAGGGTATATGTTGACTGTATGGATATATAGGTGTAAATGCAATGGTGGTGTCATAGCATTGTGTACTGTTTGGTATGGTATGCATTTCATCTTGTGTTGTCCAATGTGAGCATGTATGTGTTAGACTTGTCCCCCTGATATGGATTATGGATTCATCTAATGTGTGGCAGCTTGAATTTTGTTTGTGCAGACATGGAGTGTCAATTGTGCTACCTTTGTTTGCATTTAACAGTGCATGTGTCCATTTAGCTGTGTGTACCTTGTAGCTACTTCATGTAGAGGTATGTACCATGCAGTTGGAGGTGTATGTGCTTTGTTGACTTGCACTTCCATATTGTGCAGATAGGCATGTCATTTGTGTCTAGTATTGTTGGTCCTAGAGATACATGTAGGGCCAGTTCCAATGCAAATGTTGTTTAAGGAACATATGCAAAGTGGTATGTGTCACAGTGCAGTCTCCTTCCCTGAGTGCTCCTGATAGCTCCATCCCAATTGTGCAGGTATTGTTTGCATAGGGAGCTTTGGGGGTCATTACGACCCTGTCGGTCGGAGACCGCCAGGGGTAATGTAGCGTCCGTACCGCCAACAGGCTAGCGGTACGGAGGCCCTTATTACGACCGCGGCGCTACCGCCGGGGCCGGCGGTTTCCTGCCGTTTTAGCCCCGGTGGTGATAATCCGCCAGGGCAGCGCTGCAAGCAGCGCTGCCCTGGGGATTATGACACCCCTACCCCCTGCCTGTTTCTGGTGGTTTGCACTGCCAGGAAGAGGCTGGCGGTAAGGGGTGTCCTAGGGCCCCTGGGGGCCCCTGCACTGCCCATGCTACTCGCATGGGCAGTGCAGGGGCCCCCTAACAGGGCCCCGGCCAGCTTTTCACTGTCTGCATAGCAGTGAATAGCGCGACGGATGCTACTGCACCCGTCGCACGGCCGCAACACCGCCGGCTCCATTAGGAGCCGGCTCCTATGTTGCGGCCTCATCTTCGATGGGCCTTGGTTTGCGCCCGCCGGCCCAGCGGGGATGTCGTAATGGGGGCCACGGGAGTGCGGCCGCATTGGCGGCGCCAAGGTCGTAATGACCCCCTTTGTATCTTTGTTTCTCTGTCTATTGTGCATCCCATTGTCCCTCCATTGTGATGCTCGTGTATGCGGACTCCTCATGTGAGACTACCATCTTGCAAAGCCTGGTATCTGTACAGATGTAGCCTGTTTCAGAATTGACCATTCAAGGATTGGTACTGACCTGGGGTAGGCCTTACAATGTGAATGGGATTCATAGTGTAGGTCTGTAATGCTTATTAAAATCCAGTGGTTCTTAACTGAATTACATACTTAAGGCGAAAGTACAGTTTTGTCCCACTTAGACCTAAAGGGTCTAATGAGGTATCAATGAAAGGGTAAACATGCATAATAACTGTAGATCCCCAGTCACTTTCATCATTACTATACTGTTTATGACATTTTAAAAGTTGTCATATTCCCCTGGCTTAGCCATGATCAGATTCCAGGCCATTATCTCTCCTAATGGGCCAAGTTCATTACTGTGCTGGCCAGCGGAATGATCAAAAATGTCCCTATACAATAGAGCCATTAACAATGCTAGACCCAGTTTGTGGGAAAACGAAAGGTTGGGAGGAAACCTGCATGTGTGAATTAATTCCTCACACTGCACCTGTCCTGGGGGGACCCAAGTCCATGGAAACAGAAGAGGAAGGCCAAACCGCTGGTACCAGACACCAGAAGGCTTCGCCCTTTGATGTTTTGGTGGAAAGGGATAAGGCTATTCTATTAATTGGTAACAGAGCTTAGGCCACCAGGAAGTTCTTTTCATAGACCACTTGAAGTTGCCATGTTTAAATGTCCCAGAATGCTGTGCAGGAAGGTTGGGGCAGGGCAGGAATGATGAAGTAGCACCCCATGATTAGTCAGGTTTGCCTGTTTTCTAAACCTTTCCAGACCCACCTAGAACCCTCTGCACAAGGGAGACACACTTAAGAGGACACTGGACCAGGGAACAACAATGGTACAAGAATACCCAGCTGGAAGGCAAAGCACCTGAAGCCACTACATGGAGGGACTGAAGAACTTTAACTCTAGCTTGCCTCAAACACTAGGATGGAACTCTCCATGCCCAGAGATGCTGGCTCTCCTATGCCCCCTCGGAAACAGTAGGGAGAATGGACCTGCTGGGGATGGTTCCCCTGGGACTTATGTGGACTGCTGACACACAGGTGCTCTTCAAGTAGCCAGAAGGCTGTAGGAACTGGGTAGTGCAACAGGTAGGGTGTTCTGCTTGTGGATTATGGAGGGACTGTAGAAGATGCCCTTGGAGCGAACAACGGAATTAGGAGCCCAGGCAGAGTATAGATCTGGCAAGGTAGCATCAAAATCAAGCTCTCCAAATAGAAGTAGATTTAGAAGCTTGGAGGTCTGAGAAAAACACTTCTGGGGGCAGTGGCTGCTCACCAGTAACAAAATAAGCCCAATGTTGTGGCAATCCACCTTACAGGTCTGGAGAAAACAAGGCAAAAACTTGGACCCATTGGGACTGGGCAGGAAAATGAGTGTGGTACAATTTTCAAATATTCCCACAGGAAGGGCCAAGTTCCTGGCGGCTGGCACAACCTCCCTAAGATTTTAATTAATGTGGAGGGGTTTTGCAAGGGGCCTCCTCCCCAGGCCACTCTCTTACCAGCGGACCGTGTCCTCCAGGACCCAACAAACAGAACTATTGTACTGAAGACCCCATCTCCCCAGAATTTAACAAGCATACTAGAGCTACTGTATTCTTTTATTGCTGAGTGCCCTTTATGGTTCCCCTTGCCTATGTCTGGTTGAGCGGGAGGAATCCAGAACACAGCATCTCCCCAGCCTCACTGATCGTGGGCCAGGGGAAAGTAGAGGAGGCCGGCTCCTCACCAAGACACTGTGCCAGATGTGGGAGTTGTGGGCAGCATGGGAGTGGGCCGCCCATACGGCCCCAGTATTGTGTACATGCCAGGTACCCCGTCAAAGAGGCAGGGCACCCATCTTCTGAAAAAAGGAACTGTGGTTCGAAGACACTTCTAAAAAAAATAAAATATATATACATTTCAGGGCAGGCGAAGCAGCTCATTTATTATTCTCTGCCTGGACGATGGAGTGCCCCATAAGTACTTGCAAGGGCTTATTGGCTTATGTACCTCCCCAGGAAAGGCAGTGGAACCACCAATGATCTTAGAGTTTCTTTGGGGGCTCAGGAAGAAATGCGGCTGCCATAGTGTTTCTCCAAATTCTCCAAATTCACCCTATATCACCTAGGGGATTGACTCCCTGACCTCGATAGAGATTTTCAGGATTTCAAGTGCTCCTAGAGCTTGTACTCTTTTTCCACACAAGTTCTGGAGTGCAGCAGTTCTTGTTGGGTAGTTGATTGGTAAGTTGGTCCTAAAATGTCTGCTTTTATTAATGTGGTGATGACAGAAGCCCCATTATATTGTGATATTTTATCCAACACAGGTGTGAGAGATTCTGATTTTGTTGTTTAAATTTTGTATTTGCATTTGAACAAAGGTTTTCACATATCATACAGAGGATAATGACAAGCTTTGCAAAAAGTCCAGTTATCATACCTGCTCTCCCTCCTCCTCGTCCCCTCATCAGTGAAAGTATAAACATCAAAGCATGAATATGACATGGTGAGCTATGGTATAAACAGAACGGGGAGAATGACAGGAACTCAACAGAAATAATTTGTGCTCCACCCTTTGAAGGAGTAGCCAATCATGAACAAACTCTTAGAACTAACAGCTAACCATTTTAAACCTCTGCCTGGAGTAGCTTACATGCAGAAGGTGAGGGAGTGCTAAGGGGAGAAGGAAGGAGAGTACCGCAGGTACCAACCAGTTATGCCAGGCCACCAAGTAGTGTATAAAGGCCTTTAGCAGAACCCTCCTCTTATCACACTCCAATCTCGTGGCAGTCCTAATATCACAAGTGTACCATCTAGGGGCAGGTGGCTTTAACTTATCAAAAAATTTAAGAATATATGTGTCCCAAAGCGTGGCCGCACCCTCGCCCTCTTGCATCGCCTATCATTTTCCATATCATACCCTCGGCTTGAGACCACTTGTGAGTTAACTGAAGCCAACCGTTAATAGTAGGCGGTTGCAGTGGTTTTCAGGCCATAGCAATAAGGTGCTTCAAAAGCACCAATGCAACATCCACAAATTTCAGATAGTGTTTAGTGCGCATTGTGATTCTAAGGAGGCAGAGAAGTGGGCCAGGAGGCAGTTGCACATTTACCACTGTTGCTATATGTTTCATCACATGTACCCAGGCACATGCCAATGGGAAGCACTCCCAAACCATGTGCAGTGTAAGGTATGCTTGATGTAAATAATTAAACTGGGTGAATTTCAACCTCATGTTTCGCCAGATACACTTCATCCACTCAGCAGCCAGCACCCACTGTTTAGAGGTTGAGTCTGTGCCCAGGCAGTCTCCCCACTTGGATATGCTGTTTAATACATATTCCGAGTTACCCACCTGCAGTGTTGCATAGAGCACCGAGATAACCTTGTGGCCTAATCCGTGTCTTAGAAGGCTCTAGAGGCCCAGGTGTGTCACTGGTTCAGTCTGTCCTATCATCCACTTGTCACCAAGCACCAGCACCAATGCAATGTGTGCCAAAAAGAGGCCTGGGAGGAGAGGAGGAAACTGTTGCTTCAAAGGTCACCCATCTGCTTATCCCCTTCTCCTGCCATTGTGTAGAGTCATGGATCTCGAGCAGTGTCCTCGTAGCCAGCACGCTTCATACAGGAAGTTGACGTGCACAAAGGACCCTCACCCATCTGGGTTGCATTTATCTAATCCAGACCAACTTGGCCACACATGCAAGCTTACCCAATCCTCTAGTTGGCCCACCTAGTGAGAGCAGCCAGTCTAGTATACCCACATCTCCGAGGTCTTCCTATATCAGTCTGCCCTTACCCCTCATGACACCAACCACCCAATGCATGGGCCATTGCAATTGTGCAGCTGCAAAATACAGATCCAGGCCCAGTACCCCAGCCTCCCTCTATAGTGCGTCAAAGCACGGACATTGAGACCTGTTTTTGAGCAACCCCCCCATACCAGGTCAGCCTCCAGGATTCTAAGGGTCTTAAAATAGGATCTGGTTGGAATCACCAGAACCACGGTGAAGAAGTATGAGTGTCGCAGAAGCACCAACATCTTCACAATTGATTAGCGACCCACAGAGAGGAGGGGCAAACGTGTCCAAAAGTGCAGGGACTAACTGATTGAGGCCAGGGCCCAGCCAGGATTTCTAGCTAGGAGATTCCTCTCTGAGTGGTAGACATTCACACCAAGGTAACAGAAGATCTCAAAACACCAGATGAGGCACCCTGGTTTTTAAAGGTGCAGAGTTACTGCTTTTAAAGGATTCTCAACCTTTGCAGCTAATTGCCCAATTCTTTAAACTAAGCTTTTATTTACCCTTACACTTCAGGCCCTCCAGCTGATACCTAACTTTATTCACTCCGGCATTAAAGCATCTCCAAGAATCAGTATGGAATGCTGCTCTGCTATATATACACAACTCTGAAATACGTAGGGAAAGCCTTTTTCGAATGATGATAATGTCTCCTACACTATGTCCCTCATTACGAGTCTGGTGGTCATCGGACCACCAGACTTACGGTGGCGCTCTTACTGTCACCAGGCCAGTGGTGAAGAATGCCATATTACAACTTCGGCAGTTTGACCAAAGCCAAACTGCTGAAACGCCGCCTGTACCGCCAGGGCTGTGGGACCACCAGGCCAGAGGTGAGCTCCCTTCAGCCGGGCAGTAGCCGCAATACCGCCATCGGTATTATGACTCTGTAGACCGCCAGCATTTTCATGGCGGTCGCACTGCCATGAAAATGCTGGCGGTCATGCAACCGGCGACAGGAATCTCCATTCCTATCACCAGCAGACACCCCCTCACATGACCACCCACCTACATACATGCACCCCCACTCTCCCACGCATTCAATTATATACACCTCCACACACTCGCACCCAAACACTCACTCAGATACACTTATTCACTCGCATGAACGCACTCAGACATACACATTCACTTGCATGCACGCACTCAGACGCCCCCTTCCCTCTTGCATTCACACAAACATACACGCACTTACACACACACACAACGCCCCCCTCAGCATACACACACTTACACACACAAACAGACACTCCATTTCCCCATGCACTCAAACAAACATGCACGCACTCACATACACACACACACACAACACCTCCAACCCTGCGGCATACATGCACTTATATACATACACACACAGACACCTTATTCCCCCAGCATTCATACACACACTCAGACACCACTCACATTCACACAAGACCCCCCCCTTTTAGATGATCAACTCACCTGCTTCCGCGAAGTGGCCATCCGGGAGGGGATGGGTCCACGCACTTTTCACTGCCAGCACCGCACCACCATACAGAAAAACACTGCACAGTAGTGCAGATCGTAATCCAGTGGGCAGAGTCCTGTTGGCGTGGCAGTGCCAGCAGTGGAAATCACCTCTATTATGATGTCGGCCACGCTGACGGTGTAGGATTTCTGCCCCAAATCGGCAAAACCTTGTAATATGGCGGTCTTCAGATTGCGAGCACTGTCGGTTTTTTGGCAACCGCAGCTTCGACGGTCTCACAAAAAGACCACCGAAGTCGTAATGACCATCTATGTCATTGGGTGCATGGATTTTGTCTGACTCACAATTATTGATGAGTCAGGGCCTTTACTGAAAAGAATGGGTGGAGACTGGGATGAAGAAGACATAGATGCTGTTTTCTAGAAAAAGAGAAGATCCTAATAAAGGAATGTGAAGGTTCCCTGGTGTGTTTGGAGGAAATGTGGTTGACAATGATAACATTGCCTCTTATCCATTACAACATAAGAGTGGAATCAACTCCTAAAAGCTCTTGGCCAAATCTTGAATGTTCTCACCAGATGCATCACAGACCCACCACTAGAGAAGACCAGGTGAGCATACCCAAAGATGCCTGCCTATGCTTTAAATCTGGTTCCAACACCAGAACGCTACATGAATTATTATATTACATTTCTTGGTCTAGAAAGCAGGCTAACAGCACAGACTATCCAGGGATTCCTTTACTTCAAATACATGCTCTAATAACAATCAATCTCATCACAATAAAAATTATCCAGAAAGCAAAAGAGCACTTGCCACCATGGTCATTAATATGCATCTCCGGGATGCAAGGTCCTTGTGTCAGCCTGGTTGGCACGGACATAGAGGAGCTGTTGACTGGACATAAAGCCACTTATTCTGCGTGGACTTGTGGCGAGATGTGTCATGCTGAGTCAAGATGCACCATGCTGGGCCACTTGTTGGTGGAGAGATGTGGTGTAAAGCAACTGTTGTTTCAGTTTTCTACCGCAAATGCCTGGTTGGTTCAAGGGTTTAACTATTTTGTCTCCCCATGGATATGTGACCTATACTCTGTTTATTTCATTAATTTTAAATGGCATTCTCAAGAGAATTCTGACATGTGCATGTCCAGTTGAACCATGGTCTGGAATTTCTTCATGAATGCATGGTCTATATTCACAACTCGTCTGTGGGTGGGCAGGTTGTGGAGACAGAGCAGCAAAAAAGAAGCCCGCTTCTTGATAAGCCTCCAACATAGACACTGCTTTTGGGCCACTTTTTGCCACACAGCACTGCGCCGTACACTGTGGAGGGTGCTTTACAACAGCAGAACAAAGCTGACTCAGTTGTGTGGGGAGAGACTGAGAGGAGTTGCAACACGTGTCTCACGGTGGCCTACAGGGGGCAAGACCCTGCACTGGCTTCATAGAAATGAGGTCAGCGAAGATGAGAACCTGAACAAAGGAACAGCCGCTCCTAGCGAGCACACTTTCTGCTTGATTGAAGCTGCACGTGCCACTGCACCCTGGATTGAAGTGTAGAGAGGAGTGGTCACCGACTGATGACAGACCCAACGAGTAACCTGCTCACATGAGATTGCCTGTGACAAATCTATCCTGCATGTGTGAGGTCCTTTTGGGACTCTGTACCACTTATGCACCTGTGGTAACTACTGCACAGTATTTGCCTTTAATTTTCTTCCACAATATCCGCAGTGAACCACGCACAACAAGAATGAGTCTCCTATTCCCCTTCAACCAGATGATTTCAGATTAGATGGAATGAACCTCTGATCGTTTCTTGTCAGTGTGTTTTTCACCTTGTTCTTGGCCACACATTTTTTCTTTCAGTGACTATTCAGCACAGTAGCAATCTTACAATATCTCATGATGGCAAATATTGCTGAAGGTGTTTCTGGAACCAAAACGACCATAAGCCCAGCCACCACAAAACAAAACAGGATTACTCTTGGGACAGTACTTAAAGAAATGACCACTGTAGGAGCCAGGTGGAAAGAAAGAACAGGTCCCGCAGATCAAGGATATAACATGTTCATTTCAGCTGATTTCTCTTCCAAAATAAATTTCAAAGACATTACCTGCACTAAGACAGCAGCTACAGAAATTGAAACTGAAAAATGGCCTTCTCTAACTGGCACTGATGATTGTTACAATGGACAGAAAGACTCTGGAGTCTAAAAACCTGAAGATCATGATAAATTCCCAGTGCAAAGATATGGATACCCAGGATTCAAGCACAATGCCAAAATAAGACAATAAGAACCACCTGACTACTAAGCTACAACATCAGAAACAATATCACCAGACCACTAGACACTGACATAAAAAGATTGCAACATGTAGTGGAAGCACTGGATAGAGAAAGAGAAAAATTGAGGTCACCTCTGAAGGCGACTCTGGAACCCATTGGTCAGGAACTACCCGGAACAACTTCCTGAACTGCAAATTGTGCTGCAGAATTATTTTTCTATCCCTTCTTGCCTCCTGTATTTTCTTGTGCCATCTAGTATCTCTGCTTTGACAAAGTACATGATTTCGATACCAAATGCTTGAATCCAATGAATGTACTGATAACAATGCCTATAGATATTCTTATATTATGATGAGACTCTTGCACCCTACAAACTGAATTATTGCCACTCCATGTCTGGGAACCATGACACTGACAGGACCCAGGTTCCTAGGGAGCAGTACCCTCAAAATGTTCACCATATGGAAGCACCAACTCAGCGTTTGTGTTACCAGAGTTTCAGACAGGCCAGATGAAATGAGGGATTTAGAGAGAGTACTGTGTGGAACAAGATGTTTGCGGAAGTTTATAAAGGATTCAAACACTTCATCACTAGACCACTCACTCCCACAGTACTATGTACTATGTAATGCTAACTCACTTTGCAATCATCTGTGGATTTTAGATGCAGGAAATATATTTGATCTCAGCAGGAATCAGGAACCTCATAGACTTGTCTTTCTGTAGTTTAATCCTTCCTACATTTTTCTGCCTTTGGCAATATGGATGTTTGAAATCTTGTCCAAAAAAATGTCACTAGTAAATAATCTCAAGACAAGCCTCACTAATGTTTTTGTTCCAAGGTTCTGAGCATCAAGTTTGGATTGAGTGATATCAGGTGTGAAGTGACTCATTACCTTGGGTCAGCATCAAGCACTGTGGATGAACTAAAGTCTCCTTTGTTGAGTTCGGCATATCTTTTGAGATATTGCTAGTTTTAAGGAAGCAAATCTGGATGCAAGATGCATTGCACAGAACCTATTATACTTTGTGGAAAAAAACGACGATTTGGTTACTTCTCTGTACGGAAACAAACGATTACTTGTAACAACAATAGTTTCTGGCAAAATATTCACAGTTTTGTTTGGCAACATGTTGTGACAATAACATTCTTAAGCATTCTTACTACTGCAACATTTGTAGCATGCATGTGCAAAACAACACTTGTAGCATGCTTGTGCACGAGAAGATGACAGTCTTGAGCATTCAGAGTGCTGCAGCATTTGAAGTATGCAAGTGCACAGTAGCATTTATAGCATGCTTAGCACGAGAAGATGGACCTTTTCCCATCTATACCAACTATAGCTGCGTTTGCCCAAAATGCAAGTCTGGCACATGCGCACACACCCAATTTTCACTTTAATTACTCTAGTCCTAGTCCCTCTCCATCATTTACTTACGGCTAACTGTAAATCTCCCTTTTTACCACACAGACTGATACGTCCCAATGTGTTATCTGCCTACCTCCTACCTTTAACCCTTCCGCAATTGAGACAATGACGCAGACACCCCCCACACCTGAGAAACATAATAGAGTGCTACCCATGCAGCGCCACCCAAGGAGAGGATAGGTCCGCCGGTATATGTATGGAAACTCATGTTTCCTATGTGACCCTGAACTCACTCTACTACTTGTTCGACTATCAGGTCCTCTTTGATTATTACGATACGCACAGCAGCAGAAAGTCATATACGGGGTATTGAAAATTCTATAGAGAGTCTTACCTCTCCCACCTCCCTACTTACTTGACATTGACCATACTGATTTCCATTCCCCTTCTCTGGTGGTGAAAACAGTGAGCCTCCAATGGTCGCTGTCTGATGTCAGACCACGATTAGACCTCTCCCCACTTACTGCATTGCTACATTGCCATATACGTGACTGGTAGTTTATATGCTGCGGGGTACTCTAGGTTTGTCAACTATATCTGCCTAACCTCTTACATTCATGATGTAACACACCCGATCCCTACAGATTGTATCTCTAAATGTACAAGTGTCCGAGGTGTCTCACACTAAATAGACACAAAAGGATACTGCATTATTTAGCTACTAAAGACCCAAATATAGTCCTCCCGTAGAGAACACATTTAACACAACTAGAAATGGACAAATTAAAGAGACACAGTGCACGGATTGTTATGTACAGCATTTATGCAGAACACAACACTGAGACCCAGACTATTAACACACATGTATCTATGTCCTAAGGTGTCGTTATCCTTTTCCACAAATGCTTAGCACTCACAATACTAACACATGCCAGGACTCATAGCGTCACTATTGTATGACAAGATATTCTCTCAAACGGAATATCGATCATTGGATAAGTGTATGCACCCACCTACAGTATGTCCATGCCTATTGTATGCTGTTACTGTCCATCTTCTCACTGAATGTAGAAAGCATGATCATAGCTGGTGAATGAAACCTAGGTAAAGACCCTCTCATGGACAGGACAGGCCCTCCTGACCAATGCACCTTTCCCTACTAGCGGACATAATTAGGGATCATGCATTCTTAGATATATTGCACCTCTTTTACTCGAGGCATAAAGGATACACTTTTCCGGCGTGCCCACAGATCTAGCACAAGAATTGATTAGTTCTTGGCTACTGGCAATATCTTTTCACAGATCTTGCACTGTGACATCCTACAATGTGGGTTATCTGATCATTCTCTTGTGCCCTTACAGGTTGATGTAGTAAGGGTCAACAGTTCTGGAGGATGAATCTTTTGCGATTTTGACAATAAAAAGCAGCTGTTTCACACCTTCAGCAAAACATAGCAGATAATGAAGGTTCTGTCTCCTCTACGCAATCACTGTGGGCGGCAGGTAAATCTACAATATGCTCATGAAAGTAAGTGTCCTGAAGTGTAAAAGTGTCAACGTACATCTCCTATCACCTCCCTTTCCCAGCAGCAGTACATTAAACACACTAATGAGAATTCATTCAAATTAGAAAATGAAAAAACTGCCCTAACTTCACCTTTCAGACCTAAACTAGAATATGCTTTTGTTAGAAATGGGGTCTTTGGTTTACAGTCAGGTTACCCTCTGTTCAAGCAAGGACCCTCACTCTAGTCAGGGTAAAGGAGAATCAACCTCAGTTACCCCCCGCTTGCCCCCTTGGTAGCTTTGAACGCGTGAGCATGCTTAACTTCAGAAGCAATGTGTAAAGTACTTGTACCGATACACACAGTAACTCAGTGGGAACACTACAAAGTGACACAACACAGGTTTAGAAAAACAGGTAATATTTATCTAAACAAAACAAGACCAAAACGACAAAAATCCAACATACACAAGTCAAGATATGAATTTTAAAAGGATAAGAGTCTTAAATCCTTTAGAAAACAGTGAGAACACTGTTATTTCACAAAAGTACCTGGGTAGCGTTTAAATAAAGCCGCACGGGCGAGTGTGTGTTGAAAAAGGCCAGCGATTAGTCAATTACTCACCCATAAGCAAGACCGTGCGCCGTTCCTCTTCTGGTCTGGTCAGCGTGCGTCATTTCTTCTCTCCCGCAAGAGAGAGATGCGTCGATCCGGACAGGCACCTCGGGTCCGGGCAGGCTTTGTGTTGTTTTTCCGGACCCAGCAATGTTGCATTGAAAATCCGGTCGCACGGTATCCCAAAACTGCGCTGTGTGGGGTTTGCGTTGTTATCAGCCTCCATTAGTGGATGTTGTGCATCATTTCTCCAACCGCGTTGCATCGATCTTCCAGCTGTGATGCAGGTGGAGAGTTTATTCCAGCCGCCAAGGCGGCGGTGCATCGTTTTTCAGCTGCATCATGCAAGGTGCATCAAAAATGTCCCCGCACGGCGGTCTGTGCATGGATTTTCAGTGTTTGTCTGCCAGTTTCACCTTTCAAGGGCCCAGGAACTGTATAGGGCACCACTTAGTAGGACAGGAGCCTCAGCAGAGAGTCCAGATGATGGCAGGGGAAGTCTTTGATGGCCCTGAGTCTGCAACACAGGAGGCAAGCTCAGTTCAAGCCCTTGGAGATTCTTCACAAACAGGAATGGACAACAAAGTCCTGTCTTTGTCCCCTTTCACAGGCAGAAGCAGCAACTGCAGGATAGCTCCACAAAGCACAGTCACAGACAGGACAGCACTTCTCCTCAGCAATTCAGCTCTTTTCCTTGGCAGAGGTTCCTCTTGATTTCAGAAGTGATCTAATTTTCAGGGGTTTTGGGGACTCTTCTTATACTCCTTTCTGCCTTTAAAGTAATTGCTCTTCAAGGAGAAGTCTCTGTTGCTTTCCAGATCCCAAATTGCCCAGGCCAGGCCCCAGACACACACCAGGGGGTTGGAGACTGCATTGTGTGAGGGCAGGCAAAGTCCTTTCAGGTGTAAGTGTCCACTCCTCCCCTCCCTCCTAGCACAGATGGCTCATCAAGATATGCAGGCTACCCCCAGCTCCCTTTGTGTCACTGTCTAGTGAGAGGTGCAAACAACCCCACTGTCAAGCTGACCCAGACAGGGAATCCACAAACAGGCAGAGTCACAGAATGGTTTAAGCAAGAAAACGCCTACTTTCTAAAAGTGGCATTTTCAAACACACAATCTAAAAACCTACTTCACTCAAAGATGTATTTTTAAATTGTTAGCTCAGAGACCCTAAACTCCACATTTATATCTGCTCCCTAAGGGAATCTGCACTTTAATAATATTTAAAGGCACCTCCATGTTAGCCTATGATAGTGATAGGCCTTGCAATAGTGAAAACCGAATTTGGCAGTATTTCACTGTTAGGACATGTAAAACACATAAGTATATGTCCCACCTTTTACATATACTGCACCCTGCCCATGAGGCTACCTAGGGCCTACCTTAGGGGTGCCTTACATGTATAAAAAGGGAAGGTTTAGGCCTGGCAAGTGGGTACACGTGCCAAGCTGAATTGGCAGTTTAAAACTACACACACAGACACTGCAGAGACAGGTCTGAGCCATGTTTATAGGGCTACTTATGTGGGTGGCACAACCAGTACATTTGATTTACAGGCCCTGGGCACCTCTAGTGCACTCTACTAGGGACTCACTAGTAAATCAAATATGCCAATCATGGGAAGTCAATTATACACATATTTTACATAGGAACACTTGCACTTTAGCACTGGATAGCTGTGGTTAAGTGCCCAGAGTAACAAAAACAGCAAAAACAGAGTCCAGCACACCTCAACAACCTGGGAAACAGAGGCAAAAAGTTAGGGGGACCACGCCAAGGATGCCAAGTCTAACAGCTTTGCATAAGCAATGCTACCACTACTATTAGCATGGTGTGAAGCAAGGAAAGTACGATTCCAGCAGACACATAGGGAATTGCGAAACAGTGTTACAGTGGTCCAACTCTCGCATCCTATGGAATGCCCTTTTAGTCAAAATGTGAGTTGTCAAATGGGGTATGGACCAATTTACCCCAGATCTCAATCTTGAAACTATAAAAGATTGAAAAATATGAACCCACTG
The DNA here is from genome assembly GCF_031143425.1 of Pleurodeles waltl. Classification (NCBI taxonomy): domain Eukaryota; kingdom Metazoa; phylum Chordata; class Amphibia; order Caudata; family Salamandridae; genus Pleurodeles; species Pleurodeles waltl. The sequence goes on along the minus strand of NC_090440.1, from coordinate 758,558,153 downwards.
TGTATTAAGTATGTGAATTTTAAATTTGTATAATGTATCAATTTAGGTTTTAAAATTGACACGTTGAATCAGAGTGGAAAATCTGAAGACACACTTGAGCAAAAACCGACACATGTTTTGCCCCCTAGGATATATCTACCTGGGGCTTTTTCAAGGCTGTAAAAATATAACAAGAAAGTCAGTTTTGGAAAAAAACGATTGAAAAGACTTTTTGATCCCATGCACTTTTCCGTGTTGTAGGAGGATAGAACAGGATGCCAAGGTATACCCATCAACTATGGTACAAAATAAACAAGGGAGAAAAAAGGGAGAAAAATAATTACATCTATCACCATTTGTGAGAAAGTTGTAAGAGAAACCCAAAGGAATTGATTGTGTCTGAATTTTCCTCAGTTATTGTTAGTCAATCATTCAGTATTAGATATGAGAACGGTTAATAGAATAGGTGCTGACAGATTATAGTCAAATAAAATCAAGTATAAGCATCAATCAACTGACTTAATCGTATCCATATTCATTTAAAATCATCATAGTGTCCAAATTGCATCATTGTATATTAGAGGATGTAACAGAAGGGAGTTTTTTAAACAAGTGTGCACCAATAAATATTCTTTGGAATTACCACTCTGATTCAACGTGTCAATTTTAAAACATAAATTGATAAATGATACACAATAGAAATTCACATACTCGATACACAGTGGGTTCTTCAATCTTTTGTAGTTACATAGGGAATAGCAAATGGTGGTACATGCATAGATTCATGCTGAGGACACTCTTAATACATACTTGCGAACTATTTTTCAAACTCTTGCTGCCTATTTAGAATGTCTTTGAAAACCAGACTGAGACATGGATATCACTGAAGAAGAAGAGACATATTTTACAATTTCCCAGTCCCTCAACTGTTGGATGTAGGTATAGAGCTGCTCGACAGAAAGATCACAGAAGAGGAACTCAAGGGGGCCACCTCGGCTCTTCCCTTTGATAATCCACCATGGGAAGATGGGCACCATGGTGAATTCCAATCATGGGTCCCCTGTAGTGAAATTGCTTTACATAGGTTTAAAGGGAGCAGAGACTGTTGACTCCTTCCATTCTTTCTCCAACAAAGTGGTATAAGCCATCAATCCTCAACTGAAAAGAGACCAACTATCACCCGAATATTACTGGTCAACTCCGATAAGAAAATCCTGGCTACCATATTGGTGAATAGGCTACAGAAGGTCATTCCATATATAATACATGAGCCACAAGTGAGATTTGTTCTAGTCAGACATTATAAATACCATCCCAAGACCCTCACACACACACTCTGGAATACAAGAGACTTCCTTGATCCAGCGATACCGCTGGTAAATGAAGTATGCAAAAAACATCTTTTCTCAAACTGTGGGGTTGTTATTATGATAATTGGGTTGTGGTTCTGAAATGTTTGTTAAGCACTGGCATAAATGTGCAATGATAGGACTGTACAACACCCTCTTTATAGAACTACATACCACCCCTACATTAAAAACCTTGCTTCTTAGGTGGAAAACAGACATCTCATTTGATTATACTAAGGAGGAGAGGGCAGCCTTATTGGACACACATAATAACGGTTTGAGAGAATCATTACTGAAATATTTACTTTATTAAATACTACACAACTGGCAACATATACCGGACACCAATATGCGTAGCTACAAAAGAACCAAACCCTAATTCTCTTTGTCAGAGATATGACAGTGACTAAGGTACACAGTGCCACATTATTTGAACTTGCCCTTTGATCTCTGCCTGCTGGTCTGCAATATGGGAAACGTTGTCCAGCCATAGTGTCATGCCTTTTTTGCCATTCTCTGAAACTGGCGCTTCTACATGATGTGTCTGACCATTGAGACATACCCCCTTGCTAGAGAACCTGGATGACCACCTCACTCACAGTGGTCAAAATCTGCCTACTCGGTCACTAGAAAACTGTGTCTGTCGCTTCTCATAATTTATTTCGAACTGAACTTTGTCCTGAAGCCTACTATGAAAATATAATACATAAAGTACAACACACAATGGAGCTCTTCAACAGGATGTGGGCTAGTCAACTAATCCCCCCCATAACCATCCCCCGACACAACCAACTGTTACATGTAAGAACAATCAATATACACCATGGGTCCATGGGACTGTTTATACCACAGCAACAAGGTTTATGTATGATGTGTAGCAGACAATTTGAGAATTATGTTTGCTTCTAATTACTTAGCTGAAGACGAGTAGTCATTGTGTAGGCTTTTGTATGTTTGTTGAGAAACCTAACAAATAATTATTTAAAGAAAACTGTGAGTGGATGAGGACTCATTTAAAACTTATTTGATGATACTATGTAATTAGGACTTATCAACCCAGGTTCTTCAGTAAGTAATTTGAGGATGACTAGTGCCTCTGCTTAGCAGCCATGTCTCTACATTTTCATTTCTCATAGCAAACATTACTTATATATGAATACACAATTTAAAATCTAATTCTGAATACCTCTTGGTGTGAAATTGGTTACTAATGGTGATCTTTTTACCTTGTACCAGATCCTTGAATTATGCTGTGTGGTTCTATATTTTCTTTTGTTGTTTTCCCAATATATGCCTTTTTCACACAGACACATTATGATATATATTACATTCCTTAAGCTTCAATTTGTGGTTTCTTGACGGATGGTTTTGTGCCATTAGAGACGATTTCTGAGCTCTTGACTGGCAGCACATTCTGCAATGTCCACAAGTCTAATGACCTTTAAACAGTGGTAGATTGAACATTTTTCTGATGGAGGTGGGTTTTGCTTTAGATGTGATGTCTGATCTGACCAGGTGTTCTCACATTTCTTATTCCTATTGAGTGCCAAACTGGGTTCTCTTAAGGAGGTTTCCTAAACTTGATAAGATGTGCTTATTTTTCTGAATTATTTTTTTGATTGTGTTGGTTTCCATGTTGAATGCAGTGATACACACCAGTTAAGGCATCTTCTAAACAAGTGTTGCAGGTACTTCCATTCCTTAAGCTTCTGCAACAGAGATTTTGCAATTTTGAAGTCTTCTTTTTGTGAGCAATTTCCATGAATCACCAGAAATTGACTCAAAGGGAGGGTATATTTAAGGTTACACTGGTTGAAACTGTTATGGATCAAAATTGTAATCTTATTTGTTTGCTTGTCATAAACTGATATGAAGATTATTGTTTCATTATGATTGATTTCAAGTTCCAAGATGTAGACCATGGCATTGCTTAAGCAGACCAGAGATATTAAGGGGAGAGTTCACTTAGTCACTGAGTCATAGGTGAAGGTCAAGGAGTTCCTCTTGTGTTCCATTCCAAATGAGCAATACATAATAAATGTATCTTTACCACAGATCAATATTATCTGTAAATGGATTGCTACCCTCCGCCCACCACTGTTCTTATTTGCCCAAAGCTAGATCTGTAGCAAAGGGAAAAGCCATTGTTGTCCCCTTGATCTGATAGTAAACCTGATTGACAAATCTTAAATAATTTCTTGTGAGACAAATGTTTGCCAAATCCAAAAAGAAAATTGTTGGTACAGTAGGGGCTTTTGTCTTCCCTCCAGGTAACATTCTGGTACCTCCATTCCAGTTTTCCGTGGAACGTTTGTAAATAAACTTTTCACCTTCATGGTAGCCAAAAGTTGTTTATGCTCCACAAATTTCACCCCTTCAGTATATTAATTATGTTCATTGTATCCCTAGCAAAGGAAGAAGCATTCCTGCTTAATGGTTTCAGAAAGATGTGTTTATATTTTGTAATGGGTTCCAAATTGGAATTAGTCTAAACACAATGGGTCTCCTTTGAGTTTTTGATATTTTTTATGAATTTGGGTAGGATGTATAGCACTGCCAAACTAAGATTTCTTTTATAGATACTTAAACTCTTTTTTAAAAGCTAACTCTCCTTTATGTCTTCCTAGAGAAGAGGTGGGTCAGCCTGTATCACTTTAGTAGGATCGTTTGGTGTCTTGTTCTAATGTTTTTGGTTGTTTAATCATTGCCAGCACTAGCGGCCCCAGGTGTAATAACAAAGAGCCCTGGGGGTGGTGCAGAGCCCTGGGGTGGAGGGGTGCACAAAACGGAACCACATTCATGTCACACCACAGAGCACTTTGTGTATTACAGCCTCTGGAAAGCCAAGATCAGGTGTGCAAAGGGGGGAGTTGCACCTTTTCCGTACAGTACATATCTACACTACATTATTTCTTGTCCTCTCCAGGGATGTGACTTAGTCAATAATGTTAGGGGAGTACAAGGCTGAGATTTCCCAAAAAGTTAAAAGAGTAGGGCGGGCTGGTGCAACTGGGCAGTAGTAATGGATAAGATTAGGGGTGCCATTTTGTTTGTTATTTGAAAATGTAAGGCCAGCCAGTGTGAGTGTAATTTGGCTTATCATAAGGCCATACCTAATATCAGCAGTCCAAACTTAGGATGGGCAGCAAGAGAAGGCCTTTTAGTAGCCTATCTGCATGAAGTATGAACATCTTTTTTGTCACACTGATAAGCACTGTGAGAAATTCACACTGGCTTCAGACTTTTCCCCCAAGCTCTCACACGTGTCCCATCATCTACATTCACACACAACCAGAACTCATCCCAATACTTAGAATTGACTCTGCTCACAAAAAAGGGTAATTTATTGCATGGAAAATCTTCAGAAACACAACATAAGTAAAAAATACAAATACTCTTATGGAACGTAAAATGAAGTTAAAATGTAATCTAAACATGACTGTGTCATTTTTATGGATTAGCTCACATCTTTCTACAGTCGGGAATCTAAGCATTTGTTTTGCCTCAATTGACATGAATGTAGGACCGAACGAGGACCCATTTAAAAGATTTTAATTACTGCTGCATCTGAGACCTTGCAGGACCTGACACACTTAAGGCTCTGCAGGGAGCACACTGATATAGAGTTAGTGACGAGCATGGGACCAATCAGATCAATGCCTGCAACTCTGCTGCCCCATCACATACATCTTCATAGGTGACTCTGCAATCTCAGGCTAACTCCTAGAGGTGGGTGCACTATTGAAATCTCAAGCAAGCCTGGCTTTGGCTCATCTCAAGGTCCATTTGGACCTTGGAGCTGAAAATGAGCACAGCTTTCACCTGCACCCACAATCTAACCTCATTCTCAGAATTAATGACAGAGCCATGATTTTTGTTGTAAAATGGCGAGAAAGAGAGATACCCATCTAGTAGCTGAATTGCATAGTGTGAAACCAGAAACTCTGTGGGTAATCTTTTCTTTGACAAACTGTGTAATTCAAGGAAAATATCATGTTTTACTGAACCTCCTCTTCCTTCATTATCACGCATAAAAGTACCTTCAAATACATACATTCCTGAATTGCACTGTATAGATAGGTTACACATGATAACTGACTTGCCTCTTTTTCAATAGTCACATGGCTGTCAGGGCAGGGTGAGGCATCAATATTTCCAAATGTATATTTTCAAACTATTACTTTTGGTTAGAAATTTGGTCTCTAGTTGGCAGAGGTATGCACCCTGTCCAAGTAGGGACCACAATGCTAGGTTAAGTCACAGCACAAGCTAAATTATCCTGTACTCACCCTCCAGTACCTTGGCACAGAGCAGGCAGGCTTAACTTAGAAGACAACATGTAAAGTATTTGTACTCATACAGTAACACAGTGAAAACACCACAAAAAGTACACCACACCAGTTTAGGAAAATAGATAATATTTATCTGAATAAAATAAGAGAAAGCAACAAAAATCCGATGTGCATAAGTAAAGATATCACTTTATAAAGGTTTAAATGTGTCTTAATCCATAAGAATCAGTGGTTTTATCTTTTTAATCACACAGTACCGGGTATGCATCAAAAATAACGATGCAGAGAGCCTCAAGGAAGTTATGCATTGGATAAAAAAGCAATAAGTTGATTTATCCGGTTCGGCGGAGGTGATGTGTCGATTCTTTCCTCGCAGGCAAGGTGATGGTTGACTTCCGGGTGTGTAGCGTTGGCTCCTTACTGCAGTGTGGGGATATTTTGATGCCCATGGACGATAAGTGGAAAATTAAAAATGCACTGGGAGGATGAAACAGGCGCTGCGTCAATCCCGTAGGAGTTGATTTTACAGCTGCAAGACAAACGCTGCATCAGATTTTGCAGGCGTTGCATCAATTTGCAGTGGATTTTCTCTCTCTGGTGAAGTCTTTGATGGCCCTCAGACTTCTTATTAGGAGGCAAGCTCAGTCCAAGCCCTTGGACATCACTTGTGGGGGAAGGTAGAGTCCTTCCAGCAGAGTCAGGGAGCTGCAGACAGCAGGGCATCAAGCAGGAGAGCAGTCCTTCCAGAAAAGCAATCCAAATGATTCCTTTGGGCAGCACAGCAGTCCCTCTGACATAGTCCAGTTGCAGGTCCAGAAGTGTCTGATCTGAGGGGGTCACAGACCCAGTATGCATACCCAGCTGTACCTTTGAAATGGGAGAAACTTCATAGAGAGGTTTTGAAGTGCACCAGCACCCTTTCAACCCAGTTCTGTCTGACAGGGGATCTATGGGGGGTTACCAGACCTTTGTGTGCGGTCAGGCAACTACCCTCTGAATGGAAAGTGAGAGCCCCTCCGCCCCATACGTATGCAGACGAATGCAGATGCAGCTGGGTGTCCTGGGTTTATGGCTGTCTGGGTGGAATGCACAAGAGGAGCTGTCAGCCAGCACAGACAAGACGTGGATTGGAGGCAGGCTTTAAGGCACAGAGAGCAGTAAGTGCAGAGAAATGCATACTTTCTAAAAGTGCAATTTCTAAAATTGTAATGTTAAATCGAACTTCGACAGTAAGCAGGATTCCTCACTACCTTTCCACCCTTACCAAACATGACAATGCCACTCATTTCAGATCAGAAATTACCACTTAACAGTATAAAAGTGAATTTCCAGTGCTGGCCTACGAGAGGAGCAGGCTTCACAATAGTGAAAAATGACTTTGGGACTTAGGACATGTAAAACTTATAAGTACATGTCTTGTATTTTTCTGTCATAGCACCCTGCCCTACGGGCTACCTAGAGTCTGCCTTAGGGGTGACATATGTAACAAAAGGGGAGTTTAAGGCTTGGCAAGTAGTTTTAAACGCCAAGCCAAAGTGGCAGTGAAACTGCACACACAGGTCTTGCAATGGCAGGCCTGACACATGGTTAAAGGGCTACTTATGTGGGTGGCACAATCAGTGCCACAGGCTTACTAGTAACATTTAATTTACAGGCCCTGGACACATGGAGCACACTTTATTAGGGACTTACAGGTAAGTTAAATATACTAACTGGGTAAGAGCCAATGTTACCATGTTTAGGGGAGAGAGCACAAGAACTTAACGCTGGTCAGCAGTGGCAAAGTGTGCAGGGTCCTAAGACCAGCAAAAACAAGATCAGAAAAATGTAAGGAGGCAGGCAAAAAGTTGGAGGAATATCACCCTAAGGCTCTCAGGTTTAACACTTTTGATAAATGTCTCTCAGTGCAATGGTATTATCTGAAGTGCCAAGGTGAAACGCATCAATGTGTTATAAATACACTTTTTTAAAACATCTTTATTGTCTTTTTACTTGATGTTTGTTGCATGACTTACATTTCAAATATGTTCATGTTTCAGCTCTTGCAACGCTTCTAGGGCCAAGCTTGATCCTTAATTTGGCTTTGGCCCAACTCTCTCTGTTAATATGTTGGCTCCCCAGTGTGTAGCAACAGTGGCTTAATACCTCTGTTGTTGTGGATTACCACCCGACTGACAGGAAGAACTATGTATTTATGAGGGGGTGATTTACCCACACAGTCTCCGAGAAGCTACATCCTTGGTTCTCACTCATTATGTCTGCTTGTCCATCTTAATATTAATTCTCTACCATCCAACACATTCAAAACATCTTCTTTGACACATGCTAACTCACTTGTGATGGCGTTCCCGTTCCTGCCTTAATTTATTAGTCTTTCATTTTGTATTAAAGGGTATATTTGAGAGCCCCTAGAGCCAACTGGCAACACATTAGCATAATTTTTTGACACTAATGTTTCATTAGATGGCCAAAATACCTGTGCCAAATTTACAAAGTGGCGCAAGGCATACATTGAGCTACTTTGTAACCCTTTGCCCTGTGACAGGCATAATTTATGCAAAGGGGTGTTCCCCGTTAGGGAGGCTGAAAAAATGGCGCAAGGAAATCTAACAGATTTCCTTGCGCCATTTTTTAGGGCACTTTTAACGTCTGCTCAGAGCAGGTGTTAAAAGTGGGCACACCATTATTTACAATGGGCTCCTATGCAGTGCTTAATTTGTAAATAAAAATGTGCCGGTACCCAAATCACTTCTCTGAAACTAACAGCTTCTGCAATTAAATGTGCGAGCACGGAATATTGAGGCAGTGCAATCCTGAAGCCATCTCGGGCCCCTTTAATTCATTTACAGCCACTCCCTGCCCCTTCAGCTCACTCTTGCAGCTTTCTGTTTTCTCCCTTTGTGGTGCGTTTTCGTTTTTCTCTTCCTCCATATTTCCCATCTGTGTCTTTTGCTTGCAGGAAATGCTTGAGGCTGAAGAATAAGTGCTGGTCCTAAAAAATAAGTGCTGGTGCCCCACACCAGAAACCACTGGCATAAATTAAGCACTGCCCTTATGTACTTTGCAGGATTAGCACCAAACGGTTGGTGCTACTCCTGCAGAGTACATAAATAGCATCATAAAAAATTACGCTGTTGCCCCCTACCCTGCCCAGTGTGCAGCACCACTTTTCTTAAATAAGCCCCTCAGTGTGTAAATGGCTGTGGCGGCTCCTCCGCTGGGGCGAAGGGGCTTCGTCCCCCACACCCCATCCAGCAGCACACACTGCAAACCTTTCATAAGGAAGGGACAATAAACAATGAGGTGACGAGCAGTGTGGGGAGTGCACTGTGCACTCCCCTCTCTGCACATGTATGTTTGGCCGTCCGTCTCTTGCCAGCCAAGCACACATGCGCAGAGGGCACTCGAGAGAGCCTACACAAACTCCCAGTCTGCCTGGGAGCGCCGTAGCTGAGTGCTCCCAGCCAATCTTGATGCTGCTCTGTGCAGCGTCAGGATTAGCCGCAGGGCAGGCTGGGAGCCTGTGTGTGTGTGCGTGCAACGTCGACGTGGGAGAGAGGAGTGGCGCAGAGGTAAGTTTATTTTTTATTTTTTATTTAAATTCTTTTACCCCCGCCACCGTCACGCCCACTCTCTACCCTGTCCCGCCCCCTGTAACACTGGCGAGCCGCGACTGGTCAATGGTGTGAGTTTAGTAGTCACTGGAACGTTGCTATTCTTCCAATTTGTAATTATGATAAATCCACTTGACGGATGTTCCGAAAGTTATGTATGAATTTGCATTGATAATTGAATGATATTGAATATGTGATTGTTATTTGGAACAAGCTATATATTACACCAAGGATTTACAGTTTATCTAACACTGTCACATATGTATTTTGAAGTACTATTGTGACCAATATGAAACGTACTTTCTCTGTAAAAATGGGGTCATGTTTACTTCTAAAGCTTCGAATAAGCATGTTACTGGCAGGAGCTCAGCCTGTCAATCAAGGATCAGCGTTTCAAAGCTGCTGATGTACTGTAGCAGGCGGCCGGCTCCACAAAACATCTCTCCTCAGGCCTCATTGTTAGTAACGCACTGTACAACTGATGTCTAGCAATGAATATCTGATAAAAACAAAGTTTACTAATTTACAATGGTATTTGATAAAACGTGCAACTAATTCTGACCCACATGTTTCATTTGCATTAGGCTAAAGCTCGACTCTGCCTCTACTTAATCTGCCGGACTGTACAGAGAGAAATCTCATTAAAACAGAATTCCACGGAAAGCCATTTCTGGGCACTGCTTCCTCTTTAATGGAACTAAGCGCATCCCTACAAAATAACAACCGCGGCTTCTTATAAAGCAATAGGGAAGATTCTTGCAAAGCAGATTAACCCCATTTACGATTTGAACATCATACATTTTCACCAGAATTTACGTTTCTGTTTTTTTAGGCTGATTCGTGACTTCAGATAATAATTAAAAAACAGATGAGGAGGAATGTTGCTTTGAAATTCGGGTTTTTGTGAAGGTTTGCTTAAGTAACACCAAAATGCATGCCATTATTCCAGGTACAATCCATTGCACAGTGTGCTTTCTGGAAATAATCAAGTATTTTTTATGTAAAGCAAAATTCCACTGGCTTAACAGTAATCAGTTGTGTGTGTGTTCCATTTGATCAACGGCGCCAAAGGGATTGCAAGGTTGAAATTACTGGTCCACGTAGATTGTTTTCAACACAACACAGTTTAGGTGCAAAGAATATGCGGAGGAGAAACAATTCACTTGTCCACAATTTGTCAAAAGAACACACAGCAAACACAGATCTTAGTAAAATATCTTTCTATTCAATGGTCTGCTTGATTATTGTCCCTGTATTAAAAAGGATGATTAATTTCATTCATGAATCAATGCTATAGCATACCTAAAATAGTTGGCACTAATCGAATTGTGATTCTCATTAATGCCTACTCGGGTGTCAGCTACTGTAGATCTCAGCAGTCATATCACCCGGAAGAGAGTAACTATGAATTGTTCACGAGTGGAGAGTAAATGTACTAGTGGAAGGACTGCCCCGTAAACTGGTTCAGAAAATGCTGCGGAATTTATGACAGTTTTCCACAAAATATGTTTGGTATACACCCTGTGGTTTCTTAAAATTAGATTTAAAGTGCCCAACCTTCCTATTGGATTATGGCAATTCCTGGATTATTGTATCCTAAAGGTATGTTTTGATTTTGATGTTAAACTACAGCAGATTTACACTATATAATATTTGTCCTCAAGTTCTATATGTGCATTTCTTTCAGCATACTTAATTTGTTCAGGTGTCTGTTTTATTTAATCATTTTTAATTGCTCTTCTAGAATATAAATGCACTCACAAAACTCTTTCGACCCCTAAATTGCATAATATTGCTACTGCTAAAAAGTCCTTGAGACTAACATCTACAATGAAATCTGTTTAAATAATATAATAGATTTCAGATGTGAAGATGTTTGGTGTTTGTAATTTTCTAAAATGTATTCAATGAAAAATGAGAGCTGAATACCCATATAATGTTTTGCTAATAAAGCGCCTGGAAACAATCATTTTATTTTCTCTTAATTGAGATATTCCGTTTCTGCTGACTGAGTTTGGTGATGAACAAGGTCATCTCTAATGTTCCTTCACAAAAAGCACATAATTTGTGTTTTGTATTTTTACATTTGCTAAGAGTACAATTGCCAGAGGCACTGGATTTTAAAGAGGTACATTTTACAGAGATTAGAGGATGATTTACAAAGAGAATTACAATGTCTTGAGCTGTTTCCTGAACTTCAGCAGCTTGATTTCCCTTTTTAAATCTAAATGAAGGGAGTTCCACTAGACACATAGTTGATAAACAAATAATCTACGTTCTTGCCACATTTTCTTACTCTTTGGGACTTTTAACAGGTCTGCGGAAGAAGCTGACAATGCTCTTGCTGGACAATATCAGGAGAGGTTGGTTAATCAATTCAGGGCCCTGCCCATTGAGCGCAATAAATCCAGTGGACAGACTTTTGAGTGTAATTCATTTATCTGTCATGAGCCGGTGCAATGCCCAAAGTGGTCCACAAATGTGAGCATGCTGAGGAAAGCCAAGCAACAGATGGGTAGCACAGTTTGGCACTAGATGAAGTCACTGCAACTCATATGACGTCAAACCGAACTATGATGCATTAGCATAGAGTAGATAAGATTATTTGCCAGCTTGCATAATGGGCTAGTAAGCCTTTCTAGGAATGTAGGAAATAATTTTCTCTATGGTTGTCAAGTAGCAGAAACAAGGGACTGCCAATATATTGATATGTGATAAAAAGATGAGATTCTAATCGAAAATCACTGCTACATTTCTACCGGCTCGTAAAATGCCAAGAACCTTTAGCCAACAGTAGGTTAGCAGGAAAAAGAACCATCCTGGATCACAGCCTCCATTTTATCAGAGTTACATTTTAGGCAATTGTTGGACATCAACTCTGTCACTGCCTTCAACATGAAGAAAGTTGAGCCTTTAATTATTGCTGGGACAGGATGAAGGTGGTGATGAAACACCATTATCCTGTCCCAGCAATAATTGGTTATCATCTGCATAGCAGATAAAGGACAGCTGGTATTCCTGACTTCAATATGAAAGATGGGCTACATAAAGATTTGAAAATGTGGGATTCTTGGGAGGATATCTGTGGGACTCTGAACTGTAAAACGTAGGCTGGTGATGTGGAAGGAGGCAAGGTGACCGACTGACTCCAGTCCAACAGAGAAGAGCGGAGTCATTTCAGCATACAACCCCCAATGCCTGCTGCACATTTCTGTTCCCCAATATTGGGTGGTAAGCAATAGTGAATGCAGCAGAAGGGCTGAGTAAATGAAGGGCTGCCTTTTGACCCTCGTCCAGTGCTATCCTCAATGCATTTTGAATGCAAGTAACAGCACTTCTGTTCCATGAAAGGCTCTAAATCTGACATGAGCAGGCTTCGGAAGAGTTCTTACTGATGTATTCAGATAGCTGCCAATTGATTATCTGTTCAACCCAATTTTTGCACGATGATAAAATCAGAAAGGGACATCAATTACCTGGAAGAACTGCATTTAGACAAGCGTTCCTTGGTAACACAACCGAAATAGGGAGCCAAAAGCAGCCCTGGCAAAAATGCACAAATATGCTAATTTCCTTCTGCTTCTTGCTCTTTCTCTCTGTCCATATACATTCAGTCTTCCTCTCGTTTTCTCTCTCGCTCTCTGTCTGTTCACTTTCTCGCTACCTCCCTCCCTCACTTCTATCATTAGGGGGAGCTGGGGAAAGTGACAGCAGCATTGTATTCTTGAAAAGAAAATGTGAGCTACGAAGATTAAGCAGGTAAGACACATTACTGTAATAAGCATTAATAGGTGAAAAATACAAACAATTCAACTATGTAAATTTTTACTAACGTTGCTCTGTTCCTATTTGTCTCTGTCACCTATACTAAAGAGAGCATAGTGGGAGTACCCTCTGCCAGATCTGTTGGAGTAGTCTAACACTATACTTTTGTTTTAGGTGTCAAGAAATCAGCCTATGTGTGCAGGCTATCTTCCTTCGCAGCAGGGATGCTGTTCATAAAATAAAGCACTGAACTAATCATTCTGTGGCATAGGTGTAAGACAGCTTCCCTGAGTTGTCTGGAAACATGTTGCTTACTATGAATAAATGCATTTGTAGCACATTCTCGTGTTTAGAGGAAAATATGTAAAAAGTCACATTAAAAAAGATAACAAGTTAAAAAAGAAAAGTAAAATGGAGCCTAAGGGCCTGATTTAGAGTTTGGTGGGTAGGGTTACTCTGTCACAGACGTGACGGATATCCTGTCCACGGGAAACAGCCTTAACAACGTGGCTTGAGTCACGTTGTGCCTTTACAATGCGGCCTGAACCACAAATGCATCTTTACAACGCATTCCTTTACCACTCAAGTCATTTCAGCGACTGTACACTGCACACTCACAAAGGACTTCACACTAGTGTATTGTCACCCCAGACCTCTCATATCCTGGACAGGGGAAGCAACGAAATTCCAGAACCAGATGTGGGGGGAAGACTAGAGGTTTCTCCCACTTTAAAGCAGGCACCAGGTATAAATATTTGACCCTGAGACCAACTCTTCAGTACACTCCTCGACCTGTGGACACGACAGAAGAACTGCACTGCAGCCAGAGGACTGCCCTGCTACCTGAGGCCGACCATGCTGTCTGAGAAGGAAGACTGGACCTGTGCCCTTTATCCCATACAACTGAATGACCTCCTGTTCAGAGGTAAATGGACATAACAAACTACATAGGCCTCCCTGCAACTGCTCAGCTGACCTGCTGCAACTAGACCTGTCTGGACTTGCAATTGGACCTGCCTGTGCACCGTTGACCTCTGCATTAGTGAGTCCCTGATACTCAGGAGGCACCACCCCAGGTCCTGGGCCAATAGTTGCCATCAGACTGCACTCCTCTGAACACAAAGGAGAAATCCTGAAGTTTTGGGCTGTTCACAACCGAGAACTGGCTTGTCCATGCTGTGATGTTGCTGCCTGTGCCTCCCACCAAAGTGAAGCTCTGGTGCACTTAACTGTTCACGCTACAACAACTGCCAGTGACAACCAGCAACAGGAGATTTGCACTTTGTGCTACAGCGATGACAGCCCGCAGTGACCGACAATGTGAAGCCCCAGAAGCAACTGTCCATGACACCTGACAGGATCTTTGCGTTACAGCCATGACCATCCACGGCACCTGGCCTGCTCTTTGTGCTACAGCAATGATCATCCTCAACCCTCTCTGTGCTCCTCGTGGCCTCCTCCACCATAAACTGGGCTCTCCTCGCTGGACTTTGAAAAGGTAGCTTTTTCAGAGGGACTAATCTGGTCAATGTACCCTGCCTTTGCTCCATCAAGGTCCTCCAGAATTTATGACTTTACCCCAGTCTAACACAATCAAATAAACATCAGTGGCTCTTTGTGTTGTTAGTGACTACTTAGCAAAAATCTTTATAATTACATATCTCTAGTTCTACTCATTAGATTGTTGATGTTTTGGTGTCACAATTTATTTTAGAGTTTACTATATTTTTTCAAATTGGTGTGTGATTTTTCTTATGTGTTTCTAAGTTATTGCTTGCTGAGTGCTGTATATTTATTTTTGAGAACAGATACAAATGTCATGCATGGTCTCTAATGAATTGTACTTTAAAACCATCTTTATTGGTAAAGTAGTTTTTTCAGTTACAATTCATAAATGCCACTTTACTCATTTCCTCTAAGTTACGCCTGAGTGCTTTTGTGCCAAGCTACCAGAGGGTTAAGCAATGCTAATTTAATGACTTTTTGTGGTTCACCCTGACAAGGATTGTGGTTGTTGCTTGAGAAGGGCTCACTGCCCTCTCAACCAACACCCCAATTTCTCATGTGGCTAAGTAGCATATTTGTGAATACCCATAGTTTACCTTTCTGGGTTAATGCGGAAATTAGGTGCCAATTTAAGACATTTGTGGAAAAAGTGATTCTCTGGGCAGAGTTTCCAGCGGGTACAGCACATGGTGTGTGGACAGGTGAGATAGGCTACTGGTTAAGCAGAGTTCTGGCATCATCTCTGTAAATATTTCACTTTCATTAAATACTTGTTCCTAGACATAAAAGCGGGTGTGGCCATATAAGAAAACGAAAGAAAGCATATATTAAGTGCAGTGACATATAATAGTCTCTAAATATGTGGAAGTGTAAATCTTAGATTTCCAGATTATGATGGTGAACAAACCAAAAAGAATGGTTCAAAGTGGGGATGAGGCGGGTTTAGGGATGAGTGACTGCTGCAGTGATTTGTGTGTAGCCAGCATTTCACAAGGGCCAATAACTTTAAGGTTAATAAACCTGCTGCACGAATGTGGGCATAACTACAAGGTGATTTTTATTCATGGTAGGTATTTGATATATTTTGAACAAAGATGAAACAGATCACTTTACACAAAACAGTTTAATATGATCAGGAATATTTCTATCTGCCCTAATTACGTCACATGAATTTAATTTTTATGTCTCGCTACAGACAGCAATCGAAGTATGCAATTTACAGCTGTCAATGGATGTCGATAGATGTCTGACAACAGAAAAAAACTGTGAACACTACCTGAACATAAATTTAGAGTGTCCTTTGATCCTTTCCAATTTCTGTGCTTGTTCTGTCCAGAAGAGAAATTTAGGGCCTGATTTAGATCTTGACTATATTACCGCAAAGCCACATCAGCGGAGGACCCGAGAATACCATCAAGCTGGCAGTGTTCTGCCCACCGTATTAAGATGTTACAGCTCTGTAGGCTATGTACTGGCGATGAATTGCTGATGGAGAGAGATGACCGCGGGACCCAATGGACAGTGAACAATGGCAGTGGCCATGGAATAGAGGTAAGTGACACATACACACTGTACCTGAGCCACATTTGTACCCCTGCACTACACAACACACCTCATACATAGCATTACCCATTACAATTCAAAACACAACATATACATGCCAAAAGCATGCATTGACATTCATCCATGACACAACATACACATACCATTGACACTCCACCTACACACAACCACAACAAACAACACAACCACACACTCAGCTGCAAAAACACATTTACATGAGGCACAACTGCACACATAATAACAACGTCCGCTGCACAACAATGACACTCACATGAATGTTTCACACAGCAACACCACAAATACCTAACAATACACAACAACATCAGACCCATATGCATGTGGCACACATACTGACACAACCACCTCACCCAGTCCAGCTCCCTGCACCTCAAACAGCCAATCACAACACACACATTCATACACATACAAACTCACGTGCACTACTGGAAACACAACATCAAAGGTACAGATCCCTTTGCAATGTGCACACATGGACACAGTTGACAAGCTGAAATGTACCATCATTGTGGTGCCAGCATTCATTTGGCAATGAATACTGACACTAAAATGACAGTTGTGTATGTGTGCGACGTGTCATGTACCAGGGTACTCATCCATGTCTGACACACTTGTGTTCCCCACATATGCATGTCACAGTAGTTTAAAAAAAATTAATGTGACATGGATGTGCCTGTAGTGGTCCCAGCCTAATGTGTAGTGCTCACCTAAAATACTATGGCAATGTTGGTTCCCTACCATCCTGTCTGTTGATAAGGAGGTCCTGTTTTCTCCATAGGACAGTGGCAGCAGTGATGGCAGGTGTTGTCCAGTCGAAAATGAAAGTGCAAACTGGGGGATTTTTTTTTTTACCCTATTTCCTTCCAATCTGCCAACTCAAGTGTGGAGGTTGAACTGACACTTTTGATTTAGCGGTAAATCTGCACAGTGGTAAAAGTGGCTGGGGTCCCGCCGACAGCCACTTTTTCCAATGGCGCCGTTGACGCATGTAAAGTCTATTAGCGGGTCGGCGGGTGGTCTTTTGCCTATGGGACTGCCAACATATAAATATGGCTGTTGGACCGCCAAGACTACGAACAGGTTTTCATTTGGAAAACTGACTCCTGGACCATTACCGCCAAGATCGTAATCAGCCTTTAGTCTTACTAAGTTTTGATTGATTGAGTTATAGCCTTCCATTGCTGATATCAGGGAACTATTTACATTTTTCTGGAGCATTTGACTTTTAGTGCTCAAAGGGAGCACATGTGCCTCCCAGTTTCGCCTTGTGTGTCTGCATGAAGTTGCTCCTTCATATCCCTCCTTCTTTCCTCTGTGTGCTGGATACTTGGTAATCCTGCCTGCCCTCCCTCGTGTGTCTGTCTCTAATCCTCTATTGTTGAGTCATTGTAATGTACAAGGAACTGTTTTACATCTGAATAATACACTTAGGGATCACACATATCTCCGACAAGCATAAGCATTCAATAGAAAAAACTAGCACTTTTAGTTCTCTCCACCCTCTCCATAGAGTGATGTCTCCAATTATTGGGGGTTTTCCTCCTAGGTAGACATGGAGGGCAGTAATTATGCAGATTTCTACCAGCAACATGGGATGCACAAAAGTGCTGAATTGAGGATACCAGTGGTTTGAGCACATTACCTTCTCTGTGATGTGTTAAGGCTGATGATTTAATGATTTGAGCATATTGCATACTTCAATGTGCTGCTGGGTTCTAGTGAGATTCTCGTCTACAAGCTCTTGTTCTGTGCCCATGCCTAATTTTGATGCCATAATTCACTTTCAGCAGGGGTTCTCTATAGGAATTGATCAGAATTGAATATACAACTCAACAACAGAGATTGCTTCACTATTGGAGAACACAATGTTTTTTATTAGAAATCTAGCAATTTTAATTTGTTTTAATTTATTGTAGGATTGTCACACCATTATTGTATGTGAATCAACATTCAAGATATAACAAGAAGGACTCAAGGCCTCATTAAACTATGTGAATGTTTTGTATTCCTTATGTGCTAATACAAAGCGGGTGTCTCTCAAGACATTTTTTAAGTTGAGACCACTCTATTCGTCATCTACCAGGGACATCCAAGTTTCCCTCTATGAACATTCAATATGTGACTATATTTCCTTTGGATACTTGGTTAATGTTCACAATCATCAAGTAATTTGCATATAGGGAAACTCCATATATTTCAGTAAAGTCTATCCATTTCAGCCCTCCTTCTTTGGGCTTCATCTGGACCACACACAAGATTTTATGCAGTTCAAGAAATTCACAACACTGCTGAAAAAAAATTGTCAGTGCCATAATCAAGCAGTTATACTGCAACTGAGGGGATGAACTCTTCCAGTGCTGCATGTATTTGTGCAGGACCGGTTTCAGTGTTCATTGCCAAGTGTTCACTGACATATACATGGACTATATATATATTTCATGAAAAAAGTAAAAGTTACACATAGGTTCTAGTTAGGAAAAAATGATTTATTCTTTCCATACAAAGAATACTTAAACTACACAAACATTAGAAAATGTAAAGTTATAGATATAACTTCCATTTACAATTTACACACTACCTTTACATTATTATAAGTTGAGCGCCTACATACACATTGCTCACTTCGTACACAGTGCTCTTACCTCGTCTGTCATACTAAATTTACTATAGCTCATGCTTTCTCAAAGCACTGGTTATACCCTTACATATGACATTACTTATACCATCTGAAATCATAGCTTTCATAACCACACCTATGACATCTCAATTGAGATCATTTTTCAAAACGCAGTGCATGGTAGAGTTGTGAGTTATAGTTAATGTAGCATAATGACTGAGGTGAGGACACTGTGAATGAAGCTGTGTGACTTATAGGAATTTTAAAGTGGGTTGTTAAGTTAAAACATAAGCTGTAAATAACACTTTATTTGTAGAAGACCAACATATCAATGTGAAGTGGTGTGCAAATTGTAAATTAAATTTATCACTACAACCTTACAATTACTAAAGTTAAAATAGTTTAAGTATGGGTTGTATGGAAAGAATAAATAACAGTTTCCTGACTACAACTTATCTGTAGCCTTTGTGTTTTTATGGAATTTCAATGGTTTTTATTTTGTTAATGAAAATGTGTTTCAACGCATAGGGGGTCATTCCAACCCTGGCGGTCGGTGATAAAGCGGCGGCCAACCCGCCAACAGGCAGGCGGTCCAAAAAAAGGAATTCTGACCCTGGCGGGAACCGCCAACACAGCCCGCCACTTTAACACTCCGACCGCCACGGCGGGACAGACAAACAGCGCGGCGGTCACCGCCAACAGGCAGGTGGCAGACAATGTACCGCCCACCCTATCACAACTCACCAATCCGCCACCTTTTCCGGGGCGGGAGTCCCACCGATAAAAACACGGCGGAAACAGACTACGAACGGGAAAACGCTCACCTATACACACTCCACGAGGAAGGAGGACAGCATGGAACCCGAATTAAACATCCTACCAGCTATTGTCTACCTGCTCATCTACCAGGAGTACGAACGCCGGCGCAGACGACAACGGTGAGTACTGCACCTACGACACAGGGGAGGGGGGAGGAGGAAAGCTTACGGGCACACACATGCGCCATACACCCACCCCCCCACCACAAATACCTACACCCCAATGCAGAGCAACAAGTCAGAGTGACACCCCCCAAACCCACCGGAATAATGCAAAGACACAATTAAAATGATCTATAAAATATATGTATAAATAGCTCCATTGAAGGTATGGGAAATATGCTATATGAAAGATACAAAATAAGGAATGAACATAGTCAAAAATATATACATAGGCAATAAGTCCTGCACATTCCGTCAAAGTTCCATAGTCCGTGGGCCAATGTGCACAAACACATGGGCAAAGACCACACAGGAGACCAGATACCTTTGGAGAGAACACTGCTGGGGCATCAGATGATAAAACTACAGGCACCTCAGGGGGAAGCGAAGGGGGGGCACCTCAGCCACATGAGTCCACGACGCCAGATCCACGAGGGGCCTCCATGCCCACTGTCCCATCCTGGGGAGTGCAAAGCCACAGTCTCACAAGTCTCTACAGTGGGTGGCTTGCCCACTGTGCCATCCTGGGGAGTGCAAAGCCACAGTCTCTCAAGTCTCTACAGTGGGTGGCTTGCCCACTGTTACATCCTGGGAAGTGCCAAGCCACAGTCCATCAGATGGATTACCGACTCCACTGTTAATGGAGGAGGCATGGTGCCCAGAGTGCTTCGTGAAGCCCTGCTCGACACAGAACCGGCACTGTCAATGGGCCAGCGGTGCTTGAGATGAAGGGCCCAGCGGAGCGGTGCTTGACAGGAAGGGCCCAGTGGAGCGGTGCAGATACGGCGGGGCCCAGTGGAGCGGTGCTTGACAGGAAGGGCCCAGCGGAGCGGTGCTTCAGATGAACGGCCCAGCGGAGCGGTGCTTGAGATGAAGGGCCCAGCGGAGCGGTGCATGACAGGAAGGGCCCAGCGGAGCGGTGCTTGAGATGAAGGGCCCAGCGGAGCGGTGCTTGAGATGAAGGGCCCAGCGGAGCGGTGCATGACAGGAAGGGCCCAGCGGAGCGGTGCTTGAGATGAAGGGCCCAGCGGAGCGGTGCTTGACAGGAAGGGCCCAGCGGAGCGGTGCAGAGACGGCGGGGCCCAGCGGAGCGGTGCTTGACAGGAAGGGCCCAGCGGAGCAGTGCTTGAGATGAAGGGCCCAGCGGAGAAGTGCTTGAGATGAAGGGCCCAGCAGAGCGGTGCATGACAGGAAGGGCCCAGCGGAGCGATGCTTGAGATGAAGGGCCCAGCGGAGTGGTGCTTGAGATGAAGGGCCCAGCGGAGCGGTGCATGACAGGAAGGGCCCAGCGGAGCGGTGCAGAGACGGCGGGGCCCAGCGGAGCGGTGCTTGACAGGAAGGGCCCAGCGGAGCGGTGCTTGACAGGAAGGGCCCAGCGGAGCGGTGCTTGAGATGAAGGGCCCAGCGGAGCGGTGCTTGAGATGAAGGGCCCAGCGGAGCGGTTCTTGTCCCGGCGGGCCCCTGTTCAGCGGTTCTTGTCCCAGCGGGCCCCTGTTCAGCGGTTCTTTTCACGGCGGGCCCCTGTTCATCGGTTCTTGTCACGGTGGGCCCCTGTTCAGCGGTTCTTGTCACAGCGGGCCCCTGTTCAGCGGTGCTTCTCCCGGCGGGCCCCTATTCAGCAGTGCTCCTCCCGGCAGGCCCCTGTTCAGCAGTGCTCCTCCAGGCGGGGCCCTGTTCAGCGGTGCTCCTCCCGGCGGGCCCCTGTTCAGCGGTGCTTCTCCCGGCGGGCCCCTGTCCAGCGGTGCTCCTCCCGGCGGGGCCCTGTTCAGCGGTGCTCCTCCCGGCGGGGCCCTGTTCAGCGGTGCTCCTCCCGGCGGGGCCCTGTTCAGCGGTTCTTGTCACGGCGGGCCCCTGTTCAGCGGTTCTTGTCCCGGCAGGCCCCTGTTCAGCGGTTCTTGTCACTGCGGGCCCCTGTTCAGCGGTTCTTGTCACGGCGGGCCCCTGTTCAGCGGTTCTTGTCCCGGCGGGCCCCTGTTCAGCGGTTCTTGTCACGGCGGGCCCCTGTTCAGCGGTTCTTGTCACGGCGGGCCCCTGTTCAGCGGTGCTTCTCTCGGTGGGCCCCTGTTCAGCGGTGCTCCTCTCGGCGGGGCCCTGTTCAGCGGTGCTCCTCTCGGCGGGCCCCTGTTCAGCGGTGCTTCGCCCGGCGGGCCCCTGTTCAGCGGTGCTCCTCCCGGCGGGGCCCTGTTTAGCGGTGCTCCTCCCGGCGGGGCCCTGTTCAGCGGTGCTTGTCCTGTGTTTCTAGGGAGCCAGACCTGGCCAAGACTTCCCGCTCAGTCGCCATCCGACCTTGCGGTCTCGGGGCTCTCCTGTGATGGAGTCCTGGGCCCGTGGATGTCGTCCGTCACAACCGGAATGGGGCTGGTGGGGCCCTCCTGGGCAGCTCGCCTGCTGCCTGACTTCTCTGCCCTGCTGCCCTTGCCCTCCTTCGCTGAAGCTCTGTGGCCCTTGCCTCCCTTGGATGATGTGGCAGGTGACGGGGCAAGGCTACTGTCCTTGGTGGCAGCCGTCTCAGTCTTGTCGCGCCGGCCCTTTTTTTTTTTTGTCCTCTTCCCAGGGGGTGGGCTGGATTTCCCCTTGCTGCTGGCCGATGTTCCTGCCCTAGGAGCTGGTGAACTCCAATAGCCCTGCACTATGGTCACAGTAGATGCAGGGCTGGTGGTGGCTGAGGTGCTTTTTTTACTCTTACCAGATGGAGGGGGTGGGTCAGTGATTGGAACGAGCTCAAGGTTGGAAAGGAAAAGGACTTGGGAAGGACAGGGACGGGTAGGTGTAGTGGGTATGGGAGTGGAGGAAGAGGATGTGGTTGTAGGAGAGTCAAGTGTGCTGTCTTTGGGTGCAGGTGCTTGTGACGGAGGCTGTCATGAGGTGGATGGCTGTTGGGTGGGTGGCTGCCTGCGTTTGTGTGGTTTGGAAGAGGGGGTGACAGACACACTGGGAGAGGACACAGGAGACGTGTAAATGGCAGCGGGGGTGGTGACTGCACGTGTGCGGACTGTAATGGAGGGTGTGCTGGTGATGGAAGTACTGGCTGATGGTGGTGTGCATGCAGGTGGGAGTGGAGACGTCACAGGGAGGGAGGAGGGAGATGAAGAGGTGGGGGACACAGAGGTGGTAGTGACTGTTGGCATGTCTGCATCTGGATGTTGCTTGGGTGAATGCTTGTGGGATCTGTGGTGCTTATGTCTGGATGAGCTGCCCTTGGGTGTAGAGGTGTGTGCAGGCTGGTCTGATGGTGTGGATGGGATAGGCAGAGGAACAGGAGACTGGGACTGGGTGGAGGGAGTCAGAAGAGGGAGGCTGGAGACAGGGACAATGGCTGCCGTCAGTCCTGAGGCCAGAGCGTTGAACGATCGCTGATGGGCAGCCTGACCCGAATGAATGCCCTCCAGGTATGCATTGCTCCGATGCACCTCCCTTTCTACACCCTGGATGGCATTCAAAAGGGTAGACTGCCCAACAATGAGTGTCCTGAGGAGGTCAATGACCTCCTCACTGAGGGCAGCAGGGGCAACTGGGGCAGGGCCTTAGGTGCCTGGGGCGAAGGAGATGCCCGCCTTCCTGGGCGAGCGGGGACAGAGCAAAGGCTGAGGGGCTGCTGGGAGGGCGGGGCTGGTGCGCTGGGTGCTGGCTGTACCTGTTGTGGCGGTGGGCACGGATGTTGCCACCACCGCTAGGGAGCTCCCTTCCGAGGACGTGTCGGTGTCGCTGACGTCTCCACGGGTCCCCGTTGTGGAGCTCCACTCGCCCTCCGTCTCACTGGTGTACTCGGAGTCTGTTGTATGGCCCTCTGGGGCCATGTGAGATGCAGCTCCCTCGTGCGCCGATGCCACTTCTCCTCCGCCTGATGATGCTAATGCATACATGAACAGGAAGACAAAGAAAATGGGGGGGGGAGAAATGAAGACAGGTTGAGTGCATGCATTGGCAACACCGTTGTCGGAGAGGACAGACACAGAAGCCCCCTGCACTAGGCCGCGCAATCAGGGTACACTACTCAGTTATTGTGACTAGGCCTACAGGTCTATGGACGACAAATGCACACATGGGTGAGGCCGGACCATGGATAGCTGTACTTGGCACCCTACAGAGGTGGGGGGCGGGGGCACAGGGCCGTGTCTAACGGAGGGGCCTAGCCTACAGAATGCGCCCTGGCCTGCAGATAGCCACAGCCCTCCTCCCCCACCCAGACACCTTCACTGCGCGCAAAGATAGCAGAATGTGCTGATACTCACCCCCTTGTGTCTGCTGTGATGTCCTCACGCGCCCATCCAAATCGGGGTAGGCCACCACCAGGATCCGGGACATCAGGGGGGTCAATTGGCGGCTGGCACCCCTCCTACGTTGGGAGGCCATCCCCAGCAGAGACTCGGCGGTCTTTCTGGTCCCGCAGCGGATGTCCTCCCACCTCTTTCGGCAGTGGGTGCCCCGTCTGTTGTGGACCCCCAGGGCCCGGACGTCCTTGGCGATGGCACGCCAAATGTCGATCTTCTGATGGGCGCTGACCTATGTGACATGTACAGGGTGGTAAAGGAAATCGCATCAGTTTTCTGCCTGGTCAATGTGAGTGGCCCCCCCCTCCCCAACCTTGCCATGTGGCACATGCTCTCATCTTTCGTGCGTTGCACTCCTCATTCGCTCCCCTCCCCACCATCTTACATACACCCCACTCAACACAGGCATAGCCCATTCAACGTGCACCCTGAGTACTAACCTGTTGGTCTGGAGGACCGTAGAGTAGCGCATACTGGGGGAGGACCCCATCAACAAGTTTCTCCAATTCTTCGGAAGTGAAGGCAGGGGCCCTTTCCCCAGTCGCAGCAGCCATTGTATCTCCCAAACCGAGGTCACAGCAGCACTTGCAGTATAGGTCCTCTCCTGTGGATGATCAGGTCTTGAGTGATTAATCAGATAGAAAATGGCGGTCACGCCCGCGGCTGTGCGTACCGCGGCGGTGCGTACCTCGACCGTCGGCGCACATCGTCATTGGCTCCTGAGACCCATAGGGTTCAATGTTAACCAATGCTGCTTTGCGCCACGGTCTTCGACCGCCTACCGCCACGGTGTGCCACGCCAGCGCAGTGACCTCACATCCCACTGTCACACTTCACAGGTCAGGCAGCCGCCATTACAAGGGCCCACATGGCATAATTTCTACTGCGTCACACAGGCCTTGCATTGCCACTCATACAAGCCTTTCAATGCATAGCGATTCGTGTACTATGCAAGCTGTGTGAACGAACCTGTGGGTTGCTTGACTCTGTGCTCCATGTTGTCCTTCCTAGGCACCGTCCGCTGGGACTTGCGAGGAGAAGGATGAATCCTCCCGTGTACCGACCGCTGGTGGACCTGTCGACAATGGAAGAACGACATATCATACTTACATACAGGCTTGACAGAGCAACTATACATGAACTATGTGCCCAGCTGGAGCCAGACCTGATGTCCCCCATCCGCCAACCCACAGGGATTCCCCCTCTGGTGCAGGTTCTGTCAGTACTCCATTTTTTGGCAAGTGGGTCTTTTCAGACAACAGTGGCCATATCATCTGGGATGTCTCAGCCTATGTTTTCTAAGGTTTTTTCCAGAGTGTTGTCTGCCCTGATGAAATACATGCGGAGCTACATTATTTTCCCTGAGGTGGGCGAATTGGCAACAGTGAAGGGTGATTTCTATGCCCTTGGACATATCCCCAACATCATTGGTGCCATTGATGGGACCCATGTGGCTTTGGTTCCCCCCAAAGAAAGTGAGCAGGTGTACAGAAACAGAAAAAGTTATCATTCGATGAATGTCCAGGTGGTCTGTTTGGCTGACCAGTACATCTCCCATGTTAATGCCAAGTTCCCTGGGTCAGTGCATGACGCGTATGTCATGCGAAATAGCAGCATCCCTTATGTGATGGAACAGCTACAGAGACACCGTGTGTGGCTAATTGGTGACTCTGGTTACCCCAACCTGTCGTGGCTACTGACCCCAGTGAGGAATCCCCGGACCAGGGCAGAGGAACGGTACAATGAGGCCCATGGGCGAACTAGGAGGATCATAGAAAGGACCTTCGGGGTCCTGAAGGCCCGGTTTAGGTGCCTGCATATGACAGGGGGATCCCTAATGTACTCACCAAAGAAGGTGTGCCATATCATCGTGGCCTGCTATATGCTTCACAATCTTGCTTTGCGATGCCAGGTGCCTTTTCTGCAGGAGGATGGTCCAGATGGTGGTGTTGTAGCAGCTGTGGAGCCTGTGGAGAGTGAAGAGGAGGAAGACAACGGGGACGACACGGACAACAGGGATACAGTCATACAACAATATTTTCAGTAGCACACAGGTAAGAATCACCAACGCCATTTTACATTTACTTAAGGCCTCATGCGTCTCCACTGTCTGTGTTTCCCCCCAGTTCCTGTTAACTGATTTGTGACTTTCCCTTCCCTTTTCAGAGCTGTATGACCCACTGCGTGACTTCAGCTTTGTTTGCCCATGGACTAAAGCTTATTGAAATTGGTATGTTGTCATCACAAAGTAACTGGACATTATTGCACCGTTATGTGTAATACATTTGTTAAGAATACAAGCAGACTCCTGTTATTTTAAGTGCAATAAGTGATTTATTTTAAGTGCTACATATAGGTACATGATTGTAAAACGGTGATGGGTGGGGGTGGAGTAATGTCCATGGCAGAGTCCAGTTCTCAGTCGCACAGGTGCATTGTCCATATGCCTGGGGAAGGATGGAGCAGGGGCAGTTCAAGGTTGGACAGGGTGACAATGTGGGACAGTGGGATGACATCAGGGGGTATCTTAGGCTGGCGGGGGTCTTGCAATCCTACTCTGTCTTCTTGTGAGATCTCAGGTTCCGCTTGCGGGTGGTTCTTCTTCTGCAGGAGGTGGGGTTCTGGTGGCCTGTCGTTGTGTGGGGGCCTCCTGGTAGGCTGTTCCTGGCCTGGGCTAGTGACAGGGGCCCTTTGGGGTGCCACATGGTCCCGCAATGTGGTGAAGATCTGGGTAAGGGCCACGACGATGGTCCCCATTGCGGAACCGATGTTCCTCAGTTCCTCCCTGAACCCCATGTACCGTTCCTCCTGCAGTGCCTAGATCTCCTGGAACCGGGCCAGTACCGTCGCCATCGTCTCCTGGGAGCGGTGGTATGCTCCCATGATGGAGGAGAGGGCCTCTTGGAGAGTCGGTTCCCTGGGCCTGTCCCCCCCCTGTCGCACAGCAGCCCTCCCAGTTCCCCTGTGTTCCTGGGCCTCTGTCCCCTGGACGGTGTGCCCACTACCACTGCCCCCAGGTCCCTGTTGTTGTTGGGGTGGTGGGTCAACCTGGGTGCCCTGTAGTGGTGGACACACCGCTGATTGACGTGTCCTGGAGACAGAGGCATGGGCCTGCTGGGTGGGAGCTGTGCTGGTGTTCCCAGAGGGGGTTGGGTCTGGTGTAGCCTGTGGCTGTCTGTGGGGAACCGACTGTCCAGAGGTCCCCGATGGGCCGGGCTGGTCATCTGGCTCCAGGGAGACAGAGCTGCTGTCATCGCTGGGGGCCTCTTCTGGGGGTGGGATGGACATCTCTTGACCCTCTGTGGCGGTGTGGTGGCGTTCGGGTCCTGCAGGGGTATAAAGGTATGGTTATTGCTTCTGGGTGTGGCATTTCGTGTGATGGGTGGGTCCGTGTACCCAAGTGCAGGCATTCCCTTGTGGGGGCTTTTGTGAGGGTGGCTTGTGGGGGTGATGTGTGTGTGCAGTGGGCATGCTTTGGTGATGGGTGTCCATGCTTTGTGGTCGCATGCAGGGCTTGGTGTTGGGATGGGTGGGTTGTGATGGTGAGCCTTTTGCTAGGAGTTGGTGTGATGGGGGTGGGGGTGAGGGTGGGGGTATGATTTGGCATGCAGGTGGGGTGGGGGTGGGAAGTAGTAGTGAAGATTTGACTTACCAGAGTCCATTACTCCACCTACTCCTGCGAGGCCCTCAGGATGCAGGATGTGCAAGACTTCCTCCTCCCATGTGGTAAATTCTGGGGGAGTAGGTGGGGGTCCGCCGCCAGTCTTCTGCACCGCAATGTTGTGCCTTGATACCATGGAACGCACCTTCCCCCGTAGGTCGTTCCATCTCTTCCTTATGTCATCCCGATTGCGTGGATGCTGTCCCACCGCGTTGACCCTGTCCACTATCCTTTGCCATAGCTCCATCTTCCTGGCAATTGTGGTGTGCTGCACCTGTGCCCCGAAGAGCTGGGGCTCTACACAGACTATTTCCTCCACCATGACCCTGAGTTCGGCGTCACTGAACCTGGGGTGTCTTTGGGGTGCCATGGGGTGGTGTGGATGAGGTGTGGGGTGGCCTTTGTGGTGATGAGTGTGGTGCGTGTGGTGGTGTGTGGTGTTTGGTGCGTGGATTCTGTGTGGGTGATGGTGTTGTGTGCCTCTGTGTTGTGGGATTGTCTATTCTGTGCTCTGTCTCTAGCCTTCGTCAATAATTTCGGGTCGTAGGGGTTTGTGGGTGATGTGGGTGTGTGTTTTATATTGTGTTGGGTGTGTGGGAGTGGTGTTAGTATGTGTATCAGGTGTGCGTGTTTCAAACTGACCAATGTGGCTGAGTTTTCTATGTGTGTGTGTATTTTGACCGCGCGGTGTGTACCGCCAATGGAATACCCCGTTTGAAAGACCGCCGCGTGGATTTGTGGGTCGGAATGGTATGGGCGTATTTCTGTTGGCGTGACGGTGGAGGTTTGTTCATCGCCATTTTTTCGCTGACCTTTGGTGTGGCGGACTTTTGTGGATGTCGGGTTTTTGGCGGTTTGCCAGTTGCGGGTCAGAATGACCGTGGCTGTTTACTGCGGCCGCGGCGGTGTTATGGCGGTCTTCTGACCGGCGGTAAGTGCCTTTTACCGCCGAGGTCAGAATGACCCCCATAGTGTTATTTAGTTTGGTATCATTGGTATAGTAGAGTAAAACGAAGGTGATTGTTGTACGGTCGACTGTCATAGAGTGGAGTAATGTATAGTGGATTTGAGTGCGCTGTAAAAGAATGTAGTGGGGTTGAGTGGGAATAATTTAGTAGAGCGCTGTAGAGTAGAGTTGCATAGAATACAGTAGTGTGTTGTGCAGTGGAGCTGAGTAGAGAGGTTGAGCGTAGAGCAAGGAAACATCTCATATAGTGGACTGGAGTTGAGTTCAGTGGAGTTATGCAACATAGTGTGGAGCAAGGTATAATACAGTGGACATTGGCATTGAGTGAGGTAAAGTCTCATATAGTGTTTTAGAGTGGAGTTCAGTGGAGTTATGTAACATTGGCGGTCATGCCACGCGGTTACCGCCATATGGCCGCTCCGCGGTCAAAAGACCGCGGCGGCCATTCTGGCTTTCCCGCCGGCCCAGCGGGAAAGGCCCTGCAACAAGGAAGCCGGCTCCGAATGGAGCCGGCGGAGTTGCAGGGGTGCGACGGGTGCAGTTGCACCCGTCGCGATTTTCACTGTCTGCTAAGCAGACAGTGAAAATCTTTATGGGGCCTGTTAGGGGGCCCCTGCACTGCCCATGCCAGTGGCATGGGCAGTGCAGGGGCCCCCAGGGGCCCCACGACACCCGTTCTTGCCATCCTGCTCCTGGCGGTAAAAACCGCCAGAAACAGGATGGCGGGAAGGGGGTCGGAATCTCCATGGCGGCGCTGCTTGCAGCGCCGCCATGGAGATTCAGCCCATGCAGGGGAAATCCGTCGGGAAACCGCCGGATCCCCTTTTCTGACCGCGGCTTTACCGCCGCGGTCAGAATGGGCTGGGAAGCACCGCCAGCCTGTTGGCCTTGGACCGCCAGGGTCGGAATGACCCCCATAGTGTGGAGGAAGGTATAATATAGTGTTTTAGTATGTCATAAAGAGTCATGAATTGATAGCCTACAGTGCACATTTCTGCCAGTAGGACCTCAAATCGTGGTTAGATTTATTACAGCACTTTGGTCCTCATTAACACCCTGGCGGTCGGTGATAAAGTGGCGGTAATACCGCCAACAGGCTGGCGGTAAATACCCCCAAATAATGACAATGGTGGAAAGAGCTCAGACAGACTTCCAGTTTAACAGACCGACCACCAGGGCCGTAGCGGCCTACAGCCAGGTGGAAGTCAATGTTCCGCCCACAGTATTAAGACCCTGCAATCCGCCACCTCTTCAGGGGCGGTACCAACGACATCAAAAGCTTGGCAGAAACACTGCACAGAAGGGAAACGACTCACCTGTGGAGACTCACGGAAGAACCACGCCGCCATGGAGCCTGAGTTGCATGTATTACCAAAGCGGTTCTACGTCCTGCTCCACCTAGAACACCAACGACGGTGAAAATGACCACGGTGAGTACAGCCGCTTAGCACACAGGGGTGGAAAAAGATCATACACACAAGCAGAAGCAGTAACATAACATATACACCCCGTAACCCTCTGGAAAAATGCAAGGACAACACAAATAGATAGAAGTGATTGTAATAAGATAAATAAAGTAGTAATACGTGCATCAAATCTAAAAGTATATACATATTTACAAATCAAGGGAAACTGCCCAGTCCTCAATGTTCGTGGACCACGGGCCACATCACAAAGTCCAAGGCCCCACTTGACTCCTGCAACAACACAGAGAGAACTCTGCAGGGGCACCAGTTCGAACATAGGCAGGCACCTCAGGGGGACAGGGAACGGGGGGCACCTCAGCCGGAAGATGGAACAACACCACTGGTCCTGGAGGAGGCAACAAGCCCTGTGCTTGGTCCTGGGGAGTGCAAGGCCACAGTCTCTCGAGTGAGTGACTTGCCCACATGCTCTAGTGGGGGCGACATGCCCTGTGCTCTTCATCCTGGGGATGATGGGGTGAGTGGATTGCTTCTCCACTGGTTCTTGAGGGGGCATCGTGCCCTGTGATCTTCATCCTGGGGAGGATGGGGTGAGTGGATGGCTTCTTCACTGGTTCTGGTGGGGACATCGTGCCCTGTGATGCAGGTCTTGGTGAGTGCAAGGTCACAGTCTCTCAGGTGGGTGTCAATCCCACAGGAATTGCAAGGGCAGCCCGCACAACAGCCCATGGACGCAGGACTACACACTGTCCGCCAGCAGTGATGACTGCTTAGTGGTGGTGATCATGATGTTGCCGCTGGTGGTGGGGAGAAGCTCCTGACCATCTACTGCAGCCTCAGACAGCTGCCCACTGCTGCTGGTGGTGCTGGTGCTGCTGGTGCTACTGGTGGTGGTTGTTGGGGGAAGCTCCTGCACATCCCCTGCAGCCTCAGCAGCTTACCCACTGCTGGTGGTGGTGCTGGTGCTGCTGGTGGTGGTTGTGATGGGAAGCTACTGCCCATTTCCTGCAGCCTCAGACAGCTGCCCACTGCTGCTGGTGGTGCTGGTGCTGCTGGTGGTGGTTGTAGGGGGAAGCTCCTGCACATCCCCTGCAGCCTCGGGAGGCTTACCCACTGCTGGTGGTGGTGCTGGTGCTACTGGTGGTGGTTGTGGTGGGAAGCTCCTGCCCATCCCCTGCAACCTTGGACAGCTGCCCACTGGTGGTGGAGGTGCTGGTGCTGGTGCTGCTGCTGGTGGTGGTTGTTGTGGGGGGAAGCTCCTGTCCATCCCCTGCAGCCTCAGACGGCTGCCTACTGCTGGCGGTGGTGCTGCTGCTGCTGCTGCTGTTGCTGGTGGTAGTTGTGAGGGGAAGCTGCTGCCCATATCCTGCAGCCTCAGACGGCTGCCCACTGCTGCTGGTGGTGCTGGTGGTTGTGGGGGGGAAGCCTCTGCCCATCCCCTGCAGCCGCGGATGGCCGCCCACTGCTGGAGGTGGTGCTGGTGCAGCTGCTGCTGCTGGTGGTGGTGGGGGAAGCTCCTGCCCATCCCCTGAAGCCTTGGACGGCTGCCCACTGCTGGTGGTCATGCTGGTGCTGCTGCTGCTGGTGGTGGTGGTTGTGGGGGAAAACTCCTGCCCATCCCCAGACGGCTGCACAATCATGGTTGGTGGTGGGGTCTCCGACTGAGTCCCAGCACCAGGCCCCTTGTCCTTTCTGCCTGCGGGTGCAGGCCCGTGTCCCTTCCTGGCAGCAGCTGGGGATGGCTCCTTACTCATCTTGCCAGCAGCTGGGGATGACTCCTTGCTTCTCTTGGCAGCAGCTGGGGATGGCTCCTTGCTCCTGTTGGCAGCAGCTGGAGTGGCACCTTACCTTCACAGTAGCAGCTGGGGGTGGCACCTTGACCTTCCTGGCAGCACTTGGGGCAGGCACTCTTTCCGTGTGGCTGCCTGGTGCCTGGGATCTCTTCCCACCACGAGTTGCTGTGGACACTAGTGGGCCAGTGGACTGGGTGGCTGAGGTGCTTGCCTGGGTTTTATACACTCTGGCCAGATGTGAAGGACGGGGGGAGGGGTAGGGAAGAGATCAATGGTGGAGAGGAAAAGCTTCTTAGGTACATTGGGATGGGAAGAGGGAGAAGATTTGGGAGTGGAGGAAAAAGGAGTGGTTGTAGGAGGTGTCTGTCTGCTGTGTATGGGTGCAGGTGCATGGGCTGGATGCTGTTGTGAGGTGGAGGGTTGTTTGGTGTCTGAGTGTTTGCATTTGTGTACCCTGGGAGGGGGGGAAAGACACAGTGGGAGAGGACACAGGGGACGTGTGCATGGCTGTTGGGGTGGTGACTGCCAGTTAGGTGTGTGTTCTGCTAGGTGTGGTGGTGATGGGGGTAGTGGATGAGGATGTAGTGCATGCAGGTGTGAGTGTAGACGCAACTGGGAGGGAGGTGGAGGACGAGGATGAGGGGGACACTGTGGAGGCAGTGGATGTTGATATGTCTGCATCTGGATGGTGTTTGTGTGAGTGCCTGTGGGATGATGTGTGGTGCCTGTGTTTACCTGTGCCACTCTTGTGTGTTGTCCTGTGTGCATGCCCGTCTGCGTGTGTGCTTGGTATAGGTTGGGGTTGAGGGGAATGGGATTGTGTTGAGGAAGTTGGAGGGGGGAGGGTGGAAACAGGGACAATGGCTGCCATCAGAGAGGAGGCCAGAGCCTGGATTGATCTCTGTTGTGCCACCAAGCCAGTGTGAATGCCCTCCAGAAATGCATTGGTCTGTTGCCTTTGGGCTGCCAGCCCCTGGATGGCATTCACAATGGTTGACTGCCCAACAGAGATGGATCTCAGGAGGTCAATAGCCTCCTCACTCATGGCAGCAGGGCTAACTGGGACAGGGCCTGAGGTGCCTAGGGCGAAGGAAATGCCCACCATCCTGGGTAAGCGGGCACGGGCTACTCGCTGAGGGGCTGCTGGCAGGGCAGTGCTGGTACGGGGTGGCGGCTGTACCTGGAGCTGGGGTGGTCTCAGAGGTGTCCGTCAACACCAGGAAGCTTCCATCAGAGGAGGTATTGGTGTCTGAACTGTCCACTCCTGTCTCTGCCGTGGTGCTCCCCTCGTTCTCCGTCCCACTTGCGCCCTCAGCGTCTGTGGACTCTGCCACCTGGGTCCTGTGGGATGCAGCTCCCTGGGTCGCTGGTGCACCTGCTCTTCTGCCAGATGATTCTAATGCACAGGATGACAAAACAAGAAAGGGGGGGCAGAGACAAAGGATACACTTGGTCAGTGGCTGCACCAACACTACAGTTGGCTTACACAGCACCCTCACACACAGGGAACAGCCTTACGCACTATGAATGGCACTACCGGTAACAATACTAGTCACGAGGGCATGGGGAGGGACACATACTGCCCAGTACAGCATACCTTGGTACCCACACACCCGTGCCCAGTAGTGGATGCCTACTAGCTAGGTTGGAGGAATATCACATCAGAACCCTGCCCAACATGGGACCTACATTGTAATGTCAGCCCTGGGCCTAGGGCCACCCCCACCCCTATACCACCCAACCAGGCCTAAGTAGAATTTATGGGCACTGTACTCACCCTCATGTTGCCTCTGTGATGCCCCAAGCGTCCATCCAGCTCTGGATAGGCCACAGCCAGTATGCAGGCCATCTGGAGGGTCAGGGTTCGATGGGCACCCCCTTCTCGCTGGGAGGCCATCCCCAGCTGGGCCTGCGCCATCTTCCGTGCCCAGCGTCTCAGGTCCTGCCACCGTTTCTGACAGAGGGTGCTCTACCTGCCGTAGACCCACAGGGTCCGCACATCCTTGGCGATGGCACACCATATACCCTTCTTTTGATGGGTGCTGACCTGCAGAGAAATACACACATGGAAAGGTATTAGTCAGACAGTCCTGCCTGTTACACTCATGGCCCACCATAGCCCTCCCATCCCCTTATGCACAGACATGGTCCAGCATACATGCTGCACGCTGCCCAGGGCCCATCCACCAACCCACCTTACATGAGGCCTGCACACACACCACTCCATGCATTCATGCCCCATGTATCGTGCTCACAGTGTGCTTACCCATTGGTCTGGAGGCCCATACAGCAGTCCCTACTGGGGTAGGACCCCATCCACCAGTCGCTCCAACTCCGCTGAGGTGAAGGCAGGCACCCTTTCCCCAGTCATACGTGCCATGGTAGGTTCCAGGCACAAGTCACAGCAGCACATGCAGTGTAGGTCCTCTCCTGTTGAAGGTCAGGTAGCAAGTGAGTGAGCAGATAGAAAATGGCGGTCACGTCTGCGGCGGTGCATACCGTCACCGCCGGCGTACATCATCATTGGCCACTGTACCCCATAGGGCCCAATAATAACAAATGAGAAGGTGCACGGCGGTTCCCTACCGCAACGGCGCACAACGTCAGCGGAATTACCTCACTTCCACCTGTTCCTCCGTACAGGACAGGCAGACGCCATTTCAAGGGGGTGTTGACCATGGATCCTTACTGCGTCACAGAACAAAATTGTACATTCAAGACATATGCCACAAATACATTAATAAATCACATCATGCATTGAACTGTAGTGGCTACAATGTACAGATTATGACCAGTTCCTCACTCTTTTGCCCCATAGATTGCAACCATTGCGGATGAATAGGAGATTGAGACATCCCCCCGTGTACAGACCCCTGCTCGACTTAGCAACAATTGAGTACCGGCACATAATACTCACCTACAGACTTGACAGGGCCATAATCACAGAGCTGTGTGCCCAATTGGAGCCTGACCTGATATCTGCTATCCGTCACCCCACTGGGATCTCACCTCTTGTGCAAGTGTTATCAGTGTTTCATTTCCTGGTGACTGGTTCTTCCCAAGTGACAGTAGGCTTGGCAGCAGGAATGTCACAGCCAATGTTCTCAATAGTGCTGACCAGAGTGTTTTCTGCCCTGATTAAACACATGTGCAGCTACATTGTTTTCCCCCAAGTGGAGGATTTGACCACAGTGAAGGCTGACTTCTATGCAATGGGACACATCCCCAACATCATGGGGCGATTTGTGGAACACATGTTGCATTTGTCACCCCTCTGCCAGAATGAACAGGTCTTTAGAAATCATAAATGTTTTCACTCAATGAATGTGCAGATGGTGTGTTTGGTGGACCAGCACATCTCCCATGTCAATGCTAAGTATCCAGGCTTGGTGCATGATGCTTTTATCCTGAGGAATAGCAGCATCCCAAATGTGATGTCCCAACTACAGAGGCACAGGGTGTGGCTAATAGGTGAGCCCTGGTTCCCACCCAGCATATGTTGGTGTATGGGCATAATCTGTGGCTAACAGTTGTCCCTTGATATTTGCAGGAGACTCTGGTTACCCCAACCTCTCATGGCTACTGACCCCTGTGAGGAATCCCAGGACAAAGGCAGAGGAACGTTACATTGAGGCACATGGGCGAACAAGACGGATACTAGGATGTACCTTCGGCCTCCTGGAGGCCAGGTTTCGGTGCCTCCATCTAACAGGTGGATCCCTGTGTTACGCACCCAAGAAGGTCTACCAGATAATAGTGGCATGCTGCATGTTGCACAACCTTGCCTTGAGGCGCCATGTGCCTTTTCTGCAGGAGGAAGAGGCTGGAGATGGCTGTGTGGCAGCAGTGGACCCTGTGGACAGTGAATATAAGGAGGCAGAGGATGAGGATGAGGACAACAGAACTGCAGTGATACGTCAATACTTCCAATGACACACAGGTAAGACAGTGTAATTTCACATTTCATTGACAGTTTTGTGTTTGACATTGTCACTGGCAGGCTGTGAATTCCCACTTCTATGCCTACTCACTGTACCCTTTGGCAACTCTTTTTGCAAATGTTGGTGCCCCACTGTCGCTACTGCTGTGTGCACTGCAACCAAATACAGGTCTTTCCATTGTATACATTACAGTACAGTTGAATTGCAATGTTTAAACATTGTTAAACGAATACATACTTAAATCATGCAACATACTCCATACTTGTATTTTTTTAAAGTGTGTTTATTGCGGTGCTCTGAAGAAAAGTGGGAAGTGCAATGGAATGTGGTGATGATGGAGGAAATTCCAGGGTAGAGTCCAGTATATTGGTAGCACAGGTGCATTGTCCAAGAGGTCATAGGAAGCTGAGTAATGGCAGTTCGAGGTGGACAGGATGACAGAGTGGGACACAAGGGTGACATTCAGGAGAGTCTTGACAATAGTCTCTGGTTTCTGCCTGCAACGCAGGGAACATTTGCGGGGTGGTTTTCCTTCTGCAGAGGGAGGGGTGCTGGTGGCCTGTTGGTCCTGTGGTGGGGCCTCCTGTCCACTAGCGACAGCGGAGGTGGAGGGCTGTTCAGTAGTCTGGCTAGAGGCAGGGGCCCGCTGGTGTGAGACTGCCTCCCTCATAATTTTGGCCATGTCTGCCAGAAACCCTGCAATGGAGACCAGGGTGGTGTTAATGGATTTCAAGTCCTCCCTGATCCCCTGATACTGTCCCACCTGCAGGCACATGTTCTCCTGCAACTTGTCCATGAGCTGGCCTAGCTTATCCTGGGAATGTTGGTACGCTCCCAGGATCATGGTGAGTGCCTTCTAGAGAGTCGTTCCCTGGGGCTGTCGTCCCCCTGGCACACAGCAGTCCTCCCAGCTTCCCTGTTGTCCTGTGGCTCTGTCCCCTGAATGGTGTGCCCACTGCCACTGACCCCAGGTCCCTGATTGTCTTGGGTATGGGGGGGTGCCCTGGGGTCCCTGTAGTGGTGGACACACTGCTGATTGACTTGTCCTGAGGACTGAGGTATGGGTCCGCTGGGTGAGTGCTGTGGTGGTATTTCCTAAGGGGGAGGCTCTGTGGTGGTGTGGGACTCGGTCTGGGTAACCGACTGCCCGGAGGTCCCTGATGGGCCAGGTTGGTCATCCAGATCCAGGCGAGCAGAGTCGCTGTCATCACTGTGGGCCTCTTCTGTGGGGGGACTGGATGTTGCTGGCACCTCTTCTCCGGTGACACTGACTGGAATACCTGTGGGGATGTATATGCAGTGTTATTATTTCTGTGTGTGACATATTGTGCATGGGTGGGTTGCCCTCTATGGCTGTTATTGCCCGGGCAGCTTTTCCTTGTGTGAGTTGTTATGTGTTGGGCTTGGTGATTCTCTAGTGTGCATGCTTTAGTGACTGGTGTCCATGCAGGGCTGTGAGTGGTGTCCATGCATTGGTGGGTTGTGATGGTGGGGTGTGTGGGAGGTGGTGGAGTGATGGGAGTGAGGGTGGGGTGGGGGTATGTGATGGCATGCAAGTAGGGGGGTGATAGTGATAGAGAGTTGACTTACTAGAGTCCAGTCCTCCTCCTACTCCTGACAGGCCCTCAGGATACATGATTGCCAAAACTTGCTCCTCCCATGTTGTTAGTTGTGGGGGAGGAGGTGAGGGTCCACCACCAGTCCTCTGTACTGCGAGCTGGTGCCTTGCTGCAATGGAACGCACCTTCCCCTGTAGGTCATTCCACCTCTTCCTGATGTCATCCCTTGTTCTTGGGTGCTGTCCCATGGCTTTGACCCTGTCCATGATCCTCTGCCATAGCTCCATCTTCCTAGCAATGGATATGTGCTGCACCTATGATCCAAATAGCTGTGGCTCTACCCGGATGATTTCCTCCACCATGACCCTTAGCTCCTCCTCAGAGAATCTGGGATGTCGTTGTGGTGCCATGGGTGTAGTGTGAGGTGTGTAGGTGTATAAGGTGATGTGTTGGGATGTGTGATGTAAGGTGCGTGGGTGGTGTTTAGGTGATGGTGGTATGTGGCTCTGGTTGTGTAAGTGTTCCTGCTGTCTCTCTCTGGTGGCAATGGTTTGTAGTCGTAAGGTTTGTGGGTACTGTGGGTGGGTGTTTTATAGTGGTGTGGGTGTGGTGTGTGTCTGGGTTTCAGGTGTGTGTTGTTTGAATTATCCAATGTGGTGCTGTTTTGTATGTGTGTGTGTATTTTGAGCGTGGCGGTATGTACTGCCAATGGTTTACCGCCATTGAATGTCCGCCGTGGAGATTTGTGGGTCATAATGTGGTGGGCGTTGTTCTGTTGGCGTGATGATGTGGATTTTGATACCGCCAGTTTATCACTGACCTTTGGTGTGGCGGACTTGTGTGTGTGGCTGTATAGTGACGGATTGGTGTGTGTGTGGGTTATAATATGGTGAATTGATATCCGCTGCGGCAGCGGTATGTTGGCGGCAGTCAGCATGGCGGTAAGTGGGATTTACCGCCAATGTCATAATGAGGGCCTTTGTTTCAAAAACAGTTCAGACAATGTTTGCAAGGCTAGTTCAGACAAAAATGTATATATTTATCACTACCTCAAATATTTCCTTTAACAAAAAGACTCCAAAGACAAATCTGTTGTTATGTATTTGTTTTCTTGCTCATTTGTAAGAAACAGGATATCCACCTGTCTTATTTTCACCTATCTTAGAAACATCCTGCGAGGGAACAGGATCCTCTTGTACAGCTGTTTTATGTTTATGTATTTTAAATTATTTAATAGTTGTATGTGTCATGAAATGGATTATAGTGCAGTTGCATAGCATATAGTTGAGTAAACTTGTGTAAATTAGAGTGGTGTCCCGTACAACAGAGTAGAGGGCTGTATCATACAGTACTGAAAATAATTGTTTAGTGGAATAAAATGTTGTACAATGGATTGTATGGGCATAGATTGAACTGTAGACTTAGAGAGTGGAGTGTACATGGATAGAGTGTAGTAGAGTCATTAAGAGTGCCATAAAGTGCAATACAATTGTATAGATTGTAGTTCTAGACAGGAGAGGAAAGTGTTGTACAGAGTAGCTGTGTAGAGTGCAGTGGCATACAGTGTAGTGGAGTAAAGTGGATTAGCGTACAGTGGAGTATGAGACAGAAGAAAAGCATAGAGTGGAATACCATACTGTCTAATAATATAAAGTGGAGAGTAAAATAGTGGATTGTCAGAAAGTCGAATAGCGTACACTAAAGTGTCATCGAGTGGAGTGCTATATACTGGAATAGTGTACTGTTGTAGGGCTCTTGTCATGGAGACAAGACTGCTGGTTTTGGGCGGCAGCACCAAAGCATGTAGGGGACTGAGTCGATCCCATACCGTCTGATAGCTGTTGGCCTAACCCTTCCTGACTGGCTATCAGCACCTTACCCAAACTTAGAAGTAAAGGTGATTTGTGGTAGCCTAATGCATGACACTTTGACTCCTCAGGGAAGTCCTGGTTGTCAGATCCAGACCTTTTGTCTCATTAGAACAAGTCTCACCCATGCACAGGCATACACGAGGTGCAGGACAGTTTTTAATGTATTTATTGGAAAAACTGCAATTTATGATGAAATGCATGAGCTATGATTATTAGGAATTTTAGACATAGCACAACAAAAATCAAAAGAGAAGCAGATAAACAATCCCAGCATAATGGAACAATCATATTTCTACAAACCCCAAAGGTTCCCTACCCACACGTCTAGCGAGAGCATAGCAGTGATGGCCGGTCTCTGCCCATGCTAGTCCATGGAAGGAACACCCACTTCAATATCTGAAAAGAAGAAGTCTGCCCACCGACTCCTCAGTTGGTTGTAGAGCTAGGCATGAGGTCGGCAAAGTGGCAATGAAATGGCACAGCTTAGGATGACTCTTCTGGCTGTAATGACCTCTCTAACCTTATTTGGCCTCAATGATGTTTTATAACAAAACATGTTGTGCTCTGAGAAACAGGCTTGACGTGAATATGTGTCTAAGTGTCGAGGTTGGCTATGCACTCTTGTTTCGGCAATACTTGATAGGTTATCATGAACAGCCTTGGGCAAAGGAATAGCGTGAAAATGTTATGCAAATAACTAATAACACTTTCGCAGAATAGCAGCTGAATAGAAAAATAAAACATCCCTCCTAGAAGCAAGTTAGGCTAAAATTAATTAAAATGAATAAATTAAATAAAGCATGTAACTAGGTAAAAGGGCATAGGCCTAATGCCTAAGCTAAAATAAGAGTGCCCACGCACGGCTCTAAAATGGACACATGACAGTGCAATATAGTGGAGTATAGTGAAGTTGTGCACATTGGATTAGAGCAAAGTGGAGTAGCATACAGTGGAGTGGTGTACAGTGGTGTGACGTGCACTGAAGTGGTATACAGTGCAATTAGATACACTGGAATAACATATCGTGGAGTGGCGTAAAAAGGAATGGAATCCAATGGAATAGAGAAGAATGGAGTGTTGTAGAATGGGTTTGGCATACACTACAGCAGCCTATAGTGGAGTGCCATACAGTGGAATAGTGTAGAGTGCCATCAAGTACAATCTACTGGCGTACAATGGATTAGCATATAGTCAAGTAGCATACAGTGGAGTGGCAGAAACTGAATTGCGTCCGGTGTAGTGCATACAGTGAAGGTGAGTACAGTGTCGTCGAAACTACCACAGTGGCATGCAGCATAGTGGGGTAGAGTGGAATAGCATATGGTGGAATGTCGCAGAATGGAGTGTCGTCCAAGGGAATCAATCAATCAATCAATTCTTGTAGAGTGCGAATTATAACCCGTGAGGCTATCCAATTGCAGTGATGCTGGGCTAGTCAAAGCCAAGTCTTGAGTTTCCTCCTGAAGTCTGCCAGCGAGGGAGATGTTCTGAGGTGGGGAGGGGGTGTTCCAGGACTTGGCAGTGAAGTGGAGAAGAAGCATCCTCCACTGTGGCTGTGTCAGATGCGTAGAGTCTGTGCCAGAGTGAGGGAGGCCGAACAAAGGTTTCTGGATGGTTGGATGGAAGTTCAGATGGTGGTTCACGTATGCTGGCCCTTGATTGTGGAGGGCTTTGTAGACGTGTCAGTAGTTTGAATTGGCATCTTTCTGAATGGGGAGCCAGTGGAGATCTCTCAGGTGCAGGGTGATGTGGGTCCTTTTGAGCAGGATCGGTCTGGATCGTGAGTTATGTATCTTCTGGAGCCTTTTCATGAGGTTGCTGGTGGTCCCTGCGTACAGTGCATTCTCGTAGTCAAGACGGACGTTTTCCTGGTGCTTGTGGGGAGGATTCTTTAGAGCATGCAGAGAGTGTGGAAGTGTAGAGTGTGGGGTTTCATTGAGAGAATGTGTTGATCTGTCATTTAATGGCGAGTTTGCTGTAAAGAATGATGCCAAGGTTGTGAGCATTGCCTTTGAGTGTAGGTGTGCGTCCGAGTTCTGTGGGCCACCAGGTGCCGTTCCAGAGGGAGTTATGGTTGCCAAAGATCATCATTTCGGTTTTGTCCATGTTGAGTTTCAGGAAGTTGTCCTTCATCCAGGCGGCAACATTCTTCGTGAACTTGTGGAAGTTGTTTTTTGTTGTGGTGGGGTTTGCTGAGTGCAAGAGAACGAACTGGGTATTGTCAGCTTAGGATATGATGTTGATGTCATGGGTTCTGACAATGTCAGCTAGCGGCGTCATGTAGATGTTGAAGAGGGTGGGGCTGACGGAGGAACCTTGTGGGACACTGCAGATGGTACTTTAAGGTTGTGACGTGAAGGGTTGGGGAGAAGGATTCTCTGCCTGTGACCCGCAAGGAATGATGCCATCCATCTGAATGCCTCTTCTTTGAATCCAAGATGGTGCAGCCTTCTGATGAGAGTTTGGTGGGAGATGATGTTGAATGCTGCAGAGAGGTTGAGAAGGATCAGGGCTGCTAATTCACCTCTGTCAAGTATGGCATAGATGTAGTCTGTGATGACGTTTAGGGTGGTCTTGGTTCTGTTGATGGCTCTAAACCCAGATTGGGCAGAGTCTAGCAGGTCGATTCTCTCCAGGTGTTCGGTGAGCTGACAGTTGATAGCTTTCTCCAGGACTTTGGTGGGAAACAGGATCAGCGTGATAGGGTGGTAGTTCTGGAGGTCTCTGGGGTCTGTGAATGGTTTCTTGAGGAGCAGTTTGATTTTGGCTTGTTTCCAGGTGTTGGGAAATGTGGCTGTGGTCATGGATGTGTTGAGGAGATGGTGAGCTGGTAGCTGATCTTACCGCATCCAAGGCTGAAGAGGCAGTGGGGGCAAGGGTTGGTGGGTGCTCCTGAGTGGGTGGAGTTCATTATAGCTGTGACATTTAGGGTGTTGAGCTGCTCCGATGTGGTGAGTTGGTGATCTAGAGTGGTTTTCATAGGAGTGGGGAGGCTGAGGAGATCAGTGGTTTGGGTTTGGAAGTGCCTAATGATAGTGGATATCTTTTCCTGGAAGTGATTTGTCAGAGCGTCGCAGAGTTCCTGTGTGGGAGGGTTGAGTTTTGTGTGGCTGCTGGGCAGGTGAATTCTCTCACAAAGGTGAAGAGTTCCTTGGTGTGGTTGGTGCTAGCCTCGATGGGGTCTGCAAGGGCCTTCTTTTTTGTGTCTTTGAGTTGATGGTGGCAGTTGTTGATGGCTGACTTGAAGGTGGCTTGATCTGTGTGGTCTCTGCTGGTACACAATCTTCTTTCTAATTTTTTACAGCTGAGTTTTATCGCGCTGAGTTCCAGAGTGTACCAGCTGGCTTGCTTGTTGGATCTGTGAGTTCTGGCTGATTTTATGGGGGCAATTAGGTCAGTGGGGTTGATGATCCAGGTGTTGAAGGTCTTGACTACCTGACTCAGGTTGGTTGCAGTGTGGGGCTGGGCAGTGTTGAAGGCTTCTATCCATTGGTTTTGTGTCAGTTTGCTCCAGCTGCGGAAGGAGGTGTGTGGAAGGTTTGGGGTGGTGCGCGCATGGAATAGCACAGAATAGAATGGGGTATGGTAAAGTGGGGCAGAGTGGAGTGGCATAAAGTGGAGTAGAGTGCATTGGAGTGTCATACAGTGAAATAGTGTACAGTGTAATGGCATATAGTGCAATAGCATACAGAGGAGTGGTGCAGAGTGGAATAAACGGGTCATATACAATGGAGTTGCGATGAGTGGAGTGGTGTACAGGGCAGTGGCAAATAGTCAAATAGGGTAAAGTTGAGTGGTTTTAGTGTAGTGCTGTACTGTGTAGTGGGGTACAGATGTAGTTTCAATTTTGGAGGACTGTAGGTTATGGCATGCAGAGTAACGCAAGGCAGTGACATGTGCTGCATTGTGTTTCTGCACATGCACCAAGCAAAGGAGGGCAAAGTATGGTGGCTTTGCATAGTTTTGTAAATGTTATTCTAGTATTGCACTGCCCTTGCATCATTATGGGTAGCAAAGGGTAACTGAATTAAATCCCAATTTTCATCTCCTAGTGACGTACTGTGCCATGGTATTCCTTGGCAAGTTAGTGGCAAGTTAGTGGTACACCATGGTACATAGCAATAACAAGCCAGCGTATAATTGGCTAATGTCTTCGGTTAGAAATATAAAAGGCAGCCGTAATCCTTTCAGTTGATTTTTGGATTGTTTTGGCTTAGAGCCTTAAGAATAGGCAGGTGCTAGTTTTTTTTTTTTTGTTCCCAACCTTTTACCATTTTCTTAAAGTAGAAATAGGCATGGAAATTTTTGTATAATTTTCTACATATTATTTAACCACTTTATGCAGCACAGTGGTAGTACCTAGCACATGTCTATTTTTGCCAAATGTACATTTCTTTCAGTAATTTTTAAGTAACACTGTAAATTGTAGGTATTACCACGGTTATGTGTAGACTTTTTTGACATAATTAAAATGTAAAAAATTGTAAAGACACTGTAGTACTTACTTTTTTAAGAAATAGAAAACTTATAATACTTATATTTCCCTACCTAGTACCACTTAAATTAATAGGTACTTAGTAGGAAAAAACTTAACAAGCCTAATACTTAGCTATTTTTATGGCCCTAAGCAAGAATACCAACAA
Organism: Pleurodeles waltl; assembly: GCF_031143425.1. Taxonomy (NCBI): domain Eukaryota; kingdom Metazoa; phylum Chordata; class Amphibia; order Caudata; family Salamandridae; genus Pleurodeles; species Pleurodeles waltl. The sequence continues at coordinate 758,514,340 of NC_090440.1, read as the reverse complement.
AGTGGCCTTAAAACAACATGGCTGCATGCAATTATTTGGGAAAGCAGTTATTAACCAATCAGATTGGCGTTCATCAGTAGGTAGTCATAGAAAGAACATTTTTGGCTTGTTAATAACTTTGGCCCTGTTTCATGAATCGTCACAAAACATTCCAAAAAAGTTCATTCACCTTAGCTCCTTCCTGGAAACTTTCTGAGTGATCCATCAAGTGGGGACAGAGAAAAAAGTATGTATATATATATATATATATATATATATATATATATATAGGTGAACATGTCAATGACATTACCATTTTGAACTAAAAAACACAGAAATTTAACAGTTATAGTTAGCAGTGCTAACTAACACTTGCACCCCTGCCATGCACTGCCTATGACCTCACATATTACATCACTCATGATATGTTCTATGACATCATTTATGACATCACTGATGATATCTCTTGGGTGACTCAATCGGAGAGCCAGGTAGGCAACCCCTTGCATACTGAGGTGCTTCCTCATTTGCACACACAAGATTGTCACAAGATCATACTTTTTATAATGGAATTTGCAGTTTCACTGAACATATCCTAATGTAGTGTTTATAATTTATATACACCAGAATAGTTACAGTGTGTTTAATTTAATGAAAAGATATCCATTATATACTGGTAGGGAAAAATAAATCACTTTGATTTATGAAAGAAACTCATTTACAATCTCAGCATGAGACCAACATTGGTATATAGCACACACTGATACTCATTTGTTTGCTTTAAGACCTCTTATTAATATTAGAAAAAGTTCCATATTACATAGTTGTTACCCTTGGTAGGCCATGCAAAGACAATGAAAATAAGCTTTAATGCATTTCTGCCTATTTATAGCTGTATACATATTTGTAAATATTGTTTGTTCTAGAACTTTGGTTTTAGAAATATAAGATAGGAATTTGAAAGTTTTCCGGGAACTTTCTGCTTTACTATAAGAGAAGCACCATCACATTCAGTCCAGCCAGATTATTTTTTAAGAAAGACTGTGCAGTGACCAGAGTTCATTGAGTGTCCATGATGGAAACCAATAACCACAGTAGTGTATGTTTTCTTATAAATTGATATTTGACCATTTATAAAATTGGTGATATCAGTTTTGATTTTGATACCATCAGTTCTGCATCTTTGCAGCATGAGAATTAGATATTTTGAGCTGTTTCTTACCTTTAATGTAGGCAACAGTTCTGATGTGCAGTTTGGACAGAAGTTGTTCAGTACAGTTTAGACAAATGGTTTTTCAAATGACACTGACTTGCAATCAGGTACTGTAAGGTACACAAATCACTCAGATTGAATGTTTGTGCTGCCTAAATAGTGACAATTTGCACATTCATGGTTTCATAAATAGTTTGTTGCAAAGAAATAATTTTTGGGGATTCACTCATTAACTACACATGTAGAACTATGATTAAAAGCTCCTATGTTTTTTGTTGTACATTGAAAGTGAACTCTGTACCACTATTACAGTGGTCAACCATATCATATATAAATGCAATAGATTTACATCTGTGTTTTTTAGTGTGTAGTAAGATCAAAAGAGTTGTCAAAGCTTAACATAAAGGTTTCTCTTTTTGTTCATTAATGTTTTCAACCACATGCTGTGGAATAAAACATTAGCTACTACTTAACAGTAACATGAAACTCTACGGCCTTCATTAGTTTTTTTCTTTTTTTTAACTCTTTGTAGATATTTCAGTTTGTTTTGAAACTTTTGCAAAAATCTACAATCTCAGAACTTTTTTGCTTTCTGTAAATTGGTTGCCTGTCAACAGTGGGATAGAAGCTCAGATGAGGAACATACATCCCTTGCCAGTGAATGTACTCTATTACACATGATGAGTCAACATTTACTCTGCTCTCATAAAAGTCAAGAAGGCACAACCCTGACTATGTTCTCAACCGTGATGAAGCTACATGAGACATTCCTTGTATGAAGACAGTGTGACCTATATTTATCATTGGTGCATCCAAACTTAATCCTTGAGATTTGTGAATGATGACAGAATAGGTCAAGCACAGAGGAAACCATTGTCTTTTCACATACAGACCTTTTACCAGGTGAAATCTAGCAGTGGATCATCCAATTTTTTTTGTCACAAAATTATCCTGCAATTTATGCAGAGGTTTATAGTCTTTTCTATGTGAAACTGTTTTCTCTAGTGATTCAAGTTTCTTTGCTACTGATTGACATAGCGGTAGGTTTAAATCTTGATGTTCCATTTTGTCTTTACTATTAGGAGTCACTATTTTCTCCTTCTTCAAATGAAGAATTTCTAACTTAAATTGCGCGTATTCATCCAATGTTGGCATTAAGCACACAATCTTTTTCTGAGTTTGTATAATGTGTTGCATTATAGAAGCTAGTGACCTCTTGTGTGTGAGATAGAGATGTAACCATGTGAGAAGGCATAGCTTTTTTGGCTTCTTTGCTAATCATACTATTGTGCTGTCCTTTAATATATTCCCAAATATGTTCTGCTGCCAGTCTCATATTTTTTTGTTAACTCAGTGTTCTGGAAATGTAACCAGATGTTATAATTTACAATACTGCCTAATGAGAACTTTCACTTTCTTGAGAACTATAGACACTAAATGACAAGCATCACCAGATAACTATAGATATTCTAGTTTGTTAAGCAGTTTTTGCAATGTGATTCTTTGAACTGTTGTGAGCAGCTATGCCAGTAGAAGCTGTCACAACACATGAATGATCAGAGCTAGTTTTTCCCTGAACAAATGTAGTGAATACTTTAGTTAGAAAACATTTCCCTTTACCTGAATGACACTAAAATAGAGAACTGTAGGCGTGAATGTTTTACAACAAGATTCAGACTTAAGTAGGAGTCCATGCTCTACAGACTTAGTTATTTGCAAACAAATCATCATGTTGTTGTGGGATCAAACTTTCTAAATCAATGCTCTCACTTGATTCATAGCATTTTCTACATGACTCATAGCTATGGACACCTCATTTTCAATGATAGGGTTTCGAAGGGGACTATTTTGCCTTGAGCTCTGACTGTCTTGTGAGCTTTACCTTCCAACTTCGATAGCAATTGTTTCCCCCGGTTGGATGTCATAATTTAACATTTTCTAATGTATAGGAACACTTCACATTGGATGCTATCTTAGACTGCATTAAAAGCATCTTCACAGCAATCACAACCTGAACTCCAAGTTTTAAAAAGTTGCAAGAAGGCCGGGTAAAATAATGATCTTTTCTATGCTGATGACAGCTCAGTTTACAATGGTTAATGAAACTTAGTTTGGTATGTTTCACTAAACATCTATTACAGCCAGTAACCATAAAATGTCCTTGTATAATGTTCTCATCTGCCTTATTTCTTTATGTAAAGTACAGCAGTACTTCATACAAACACTTTTTTAGATGGGCACTTCGGTTAGTATAATAAGTGTCCAGAAGAAGCTCAGTGTTTTCTGGGTCAAACTGAGCTAGATACTTAATTTCAGGAAAAGGTCTCAAAACACGTTTTTGTGCTGATGCCAGGCCTTAACTCTCCCAAATTATTGCTTTGGACTTTCCATATAACCTGGAAGAACTAAGGGCCTGATTTAGATATCAGTGGAGAGGTTACTCCATCACAAGGGTGATGGATATCTGGTCTGCAAAAATCTAAATCCCATTGGATATAATGGGATTTAGATTTTGAAGGATGTGTTACCTATTGCCGTTGTGATGGAGTAACCACTCCGCCAAACCTAAATCATGGCCTAAGTCTGTCACAACTTCCATAGGATCCAATTTCTCTGTGTGAGAGCATTTTTAAACCACAACTGTAAAGCTTTTTACTTATACACTTCTCTGCTACTATCTCTTCCCATACATCCTTCATCTCTGCCGTTTCTGACTTTGTGATTTATGAAGTGACATATCCAGCTACTGCAATAGAATTGTCTGCTACAAATTGAATATCCATGTTGGCAATCCACATGGACAGCATTACTGGATTGTAATCATTGATACGTTTTGAAGCATAACTTCTTTTCAGGTTATATGTATTTTTAGGGGATTTCCCAGTAACACTGTGTCTCACAGCAGACAGAAAACTGTTTAATGTACCTTTTGGGATTACAGGCCTAGGGAATCCAAAACAACACCTAGGGCCTCATTACAACTTTGGCGGGCAGTTTACACTTTCTGGCGAAGTCCTGACAGGCAGGTGGCTATCAGTGTGGCCACCTTCCCACAGACCCTATTACAGGTGCCCCGGTGGGTCAGCAGGCCGAAACGGGGTTTCCACCCACTGGCCTAGCAGTGAACAGCCCACAACACTGTCGCCGGCTCATGTTTGAGCAGTCTGCATTGTTGCAGTGTATAGGGTGCAGCAGCACCTATCGCGCTTTTCACTGTCTGCAATGCAGACAGTGGAAAGTGTGATGGGCTGGCTATTGGGGCCCCTGTACTGCCCATGCCAGGTGCATCGACAGTGCAGGGGCCACTTAAGTCCCCCTGCATCCCGTCTCCACCAGCCTTTACATTGCAGATCATAATCCCCTGCACTGCCCTGGAGGATTATGACTGCCAACACCGTCAGTCCCTCCTGTGGAGGAAAACTGGCAGTGCCCGTGGTTCAACCATGGAGCAACCGCCATAGTCGTAATGTGGCAGTCAGACTGCTGCAAAAGCAGTCGCACCACCGCTCTGGTGGCGGTCAGACCATCACCCAAACCTCGTAATCAGGCCTTTAGTGTAGTATTTTCCCTTTGCTCTGAATCTCCATCAACAATATTTGCCACATTTATGGAACTGGAATGGCAAGACTTGTTGCCTAGGAGTTCTGTTCTGAGACATTTCTGGAATGTCATAAGTTACATATTGCTCAATGAATGAAAACACTTATCAGGATTTTGACAAAACGTTGGTGCATTTTTCACCCACATAACATTTATATAGGTGCTCCTCTGGCTTTGTATTCGTTTTTCCAGAAGAAATCTACAATGTCACCTAGTGGTAGATTCTATTTATTGCAGAGAAAATTAAGCGTGGCTTCAAATCTGTGCTTGAAGTATCTACAATCATTTGCAGGAGCAATGGAACATAATTCACCTGCAGACTTGAAATGGAATGTTTTCATTAGCTTGCCTGAGGAACTCATGATGATCATCCCACACATACTCCACACAACTCAAAGTAACAAACCAAGTGGGAGCACCTATATAGCATAACATACATTTCAGTTCACCATGATGATGGAACCACTAGTCATTGGTATCACTTTGACAAGCCATAACATTCATCTCATTACTTTCTCCTACATTATCTTTAACATGTACTTCTTCAACAAAATTCCTAGCACTCATGTCATTAACCCATGTCCCTGTTCTCATAATATGACCCATACCATGCCAGCACTGAGATGACTTTCAAACAAAAGGTAGAAAATGTAAAGTATATTTTGTGTACAGAGGGGATCCTCAGAATATAATCTACTACATCTGTATTCTGTTGCAGAAATCTGTAGGGGGTGGTCATCGTAACGACCACCTTATCCTGTAACAAACAGCATTGGAAAACATTGTGCTTTTAAACTCTTTTCTCACACACTTACTGGTTCTCTTTTTGTTTGCTTCATTTGGTACAATTCTAAAGCATCACCCATGATATCGCTAAAATATATAGGGTGGATGCTGTAATGTTCATATAATTCTCCTGCTTCACATAAAGCAACCTTTTCAAATTAAGCAGAATACGTTGATGTGGAACCTTCTGTTCCAAGACAGCTAGCATGTTCCTCTACATCAATATTTTTGTAAAATAAATTTTTTGTTTTAAGATATTGTAAAGCTTTCTCAACCCTATCAATGCTGACAAGTACCTGTCAAATGTATTTCTCCTTGGTTGGAACTCCACTTACTAGAAACACTAGTGATTCTTCATCATCTTGATCTCCCTCTAAAGTTTCAAAAATCTCCTTCGTATTTGAACTTTCAAACCTTTGACTAGCTCAGAAGGAGGTAATAATTTATTTTTAGTTCCATTCTAGCAAGACTTGGAAGGGACGTAATGTTTGCATGAGAATAGTCTCTTACACATTCAGATTTTGAAGTTGAGGAGGAATTGAAAACAAACTTCCAATTTGTTATAAATTCCTCTAGCAGGCATTTTATTATCATCCAGTTTGTTAATACTGTATTTACAAACAAACTGGCTTAAGCATCAATCAAACCTATCTTCAGTGATCAAATAAATAGCAAGTTTAAACCACTGTACTAGATCGCTGTCTTCTGTTTTTTAGAAATATATATATATATATATTTTACCTGCAATTTGTCATGACTTCGTCTCAGACAAGCACATACCTTATCTGGAACTTCTGCAGTTGTTCTTGCAAATTCAATTTCCTTTTTAAAATGATCTAACACTGTGCTAGTATTAGAATTTTCAGTGTTGATCTCAACAACCATCCCATTCACTTCACTTGGCCTTCCAGGCCTAAAATATTGCATCTGAATGTTATCCATTACAAAATGACTTGAGAATGAGTACTGGTTAATTGCATATCATTTAGTTTCTGACGCTGCAGAGCTGGACTTTTTACACAATACAATCATAATAGATAACGTATTTTAGTACAGTGTACAGAGATCATCCGTATGTGATGAAAAATACTGTCACAGATCTGCTGTTATAAACAAGCCAATCAATGACCTTGAAGGTTTGTATGTTTTCCTACACAACAAGGATCAAGACTTTAGAGTTGTTTACATTTTTTATTTCACAGTTCTTTTGCTGGATTTGTTTAAGAACAATCTAAGTTATTCAATAGGCTGCATACACTTCTACATTTCCATTCAAAAACTGGATTTTGAGGATGTTGAACTAATACTTCTTTAATTACCTCATCTTCTACATTCCTAGGCACACATTTTTCTTTTCCAACTGGTGTGCCATCATTAATTTCATATACACATCCATCTCTGTCAATTACAAGCACTGAGGCCCTGATTTATACTTTTTTTGCGCTGCATTACTGTCATTTATTGACACGAAAGCGGCGCAAACTTACAAAATACAGTTGTATTTTGTAAGTTTGCGCCGCTTTTGCGTAAAAAAATTACAGTAAATCGGCACAAAAAGTATAAATCAGGGCCTGAGTTTGTTGTTAAAAACTCTCCTCATTAACAAATGCCTCTGTAATGGAGGTGTGTTTTCACTCTCTCTGGAAAATAGTGCAGAGGTTTGCTTTACTCACTTGAACCTTCTGACATTATTTGTTCTACAGTGAATTAATCAATTTACCTAAAAGTTGGAAAATGGGTTATTGGTAAGGGCAGGTAGGTACCTACACTTAGCAATAGGCCACTAACCTCCACTTAGGTCCAGTTAGGTCTCAGTAAATTAAACCCAGCTCAACTCTTGGTAGCTTGGCAACGAGTGTCAAGGCTTAACATCACAAAACAGTAATTAAATAAAACACAGGAAACAGTTTAAAAATCCAAAACCAATTTATAAAAATAGATTATATTTTCATCTTTAAAATGACACAAAAACGAATAAAATCAGATAAGGGGAACCGGAGATATGAATTTTAAAGAAATTATTGTTTTCTAGCGCCTAGAAACAAAAAGTGCCAATCTGGTCATCTGGTCGCACCTCGACCGGGGCAAAGTCAAAGTATGAGGTCAAAAGTTTACCTTCACACTTAGTCATTTTTCTGAAGATTTTCTTCAGCGGGACGAACCTGCCAGTCCACTCCGACCTCCTGGAACTCTTCTCCGGATACGCGTCGCGGAAGCCCTTGGTGGAGATTTTTACCTTCGGACTTAGTCGGTTTTTTGAGGTGAAAATCCTTCGACCGGGGTAAACCTGGATCTTGATACGACGTCCTTAGAGCCCTCCTCAGATAGGCTGGCTGGGAGGTCCCGGTCAACTTTTTACATTCTGACTTAGTCTCTTTTTTGGAGATTTTCTTCACCGGGACAAACCTGCAAATCAGGCCGGGTCGCGGTTGAGGCAAGCCGGCTAGAGTTGCCGCAGCGGGTCGGTCCCTCTATGGAGCTTTTTTTCAAAAGTTCTCCAAACTTCTGGATCTTCTCCCAGATGTTCTTTTAAGGTTCTTTTGGGGTGCACATCTCAGCCCAAGGGTCCAGAAGCTCTGAGATGATCATTGGGGGTGTGGACTACAACTCCCAGAATGCACCTGGCACAAACTCCTTTTTGGCCACTGGACATTGGTCAGCTGGTTGATTTCTTAAGGAGTTGGTGCAGGGGACTCTGGTTAGCAATTTATCACCTGTCACAAACAGGGAGTCCCTCCTTGAACCAGTTGAAGCCAAGCAAAGTCCTTCTCATGGAGAAGCCCAAGTGTGCAGCTGCTGCAGTCCTTCAGAGTTCAGGGTCTAGGTCTAGGTCAGGGGTCCAGCAGGGCAGCAGTCCTTCTTCTTCTGTAGTTCTTCCTGGTAGGGATCTGGTAGGGAACTGAGGTGTGGGTGCAGGTCTGTCAGTTTTATCCTTGCTCCTGGATGAAAAACAGGGGGGTCCTGGTTCTCCAATCAAGGGCAGGGTCCTTCCCCCTGTGATGACCACTTCCTGGGAAGCGTGGCAAAAATCAATCCCAGGAGGCAACATTCCTCAAAAATCCATCATGGCTGAAAGTGATGGAGGTTACATCTGGCTGAGCCCACCCACTGGTGTGGCTAAAAATCCTAACAACACCCCTCTCCTGCCCTCTCCTAATCTAATCAAGGGGGCACCTAGTTGTCTGAGGTTGCAGGATGTGGGGGTGTTGCTGGGTTGCTCCAAATGTCCTTCTCTGCCTTTGAAGACCAGTTTGGCAGCCCTCCCCCTTCCCGCCTCACCATCTGCTGAGGGAAGATCCCCTCCCACAGGCACATCTCTTTGTGTGAAGCCAGGCCACTTCACACCTCATCAAGGCAGCCTGGCCAGGCTGCCAGAGGCTGGCCAATCAGAGCACAGCACCAAAAACAATGCAGGGCTGAAATTGGCAACTTTTCAGGTAAAGTTTAAAACTCTTTACCTGAACAAGTTATATTAAATCCAACAACTGGAAGTTGTGGGATTTATTATAACAATTAATTTGATACCAAACTTCTGGTATCTGTTACTTAAGGGGACTTTAAAAATTAAAATAAAGTAGGCCATTCACTACAATGAGGTAAAAACAAATTTCGCTGTTTTCCCTCACCAGGGCTTATAAAACTATTTTTTTAAGGTCCCTGCTTATAGTTACATTGCACCCAGCCCTAGGGGCACATATGGCACCCCTTGGGGGTGCCTTATATGCAAAAATAAGGTAGTTTAAGACTTTAGAACTAATTTTAATTCCAAAGTCGAATTTGCATATAACCTTTATTTAAAAGCAGCCAGCAAGGCAGGCCTGCCTTTAAAATGACACTGGGCACCTTAGCAGTGCACCTCTGGGTGCACTACCTCTGCTGGGGTCCCTAAACCTACATGCCCTACCATATACTAGGAAATTATAGGTAGGTTAACTTAGCCAATTATAATTAGCCTAATTTGCATACTGATTTTACACAGAGCACAGGCCCTGTGGCTAGTTAGCAGTACCCAGGGCACCATCAGAGTCAGGAAAACACCAGCAAAAAGTGGAAAATGGGGACAAAAAGTTAGGGGGCCTCTGCAATCAGCCCTGTTCTCTCACACAAAACATTGCATTCTCTTCAAAATGAGAATAAATTGCTTTCTTTTTAATACAAAAGCCTTGTCAACTAGACACTTAATATTTTTCTGGTTTTGCAAAGCTCTTTTACTGTTTTTGTGATTCTCATAATATTACATACTACTCTTCTACGAAAAGAACTTCTGACAAAGTTCTTCAAATTTATTTTTTCTTAAACCTATCTAGCTGTCCTGTCCTTTTGTGCATTCTACTCACACCTATGGAAGAAAGTTTACATTATGTTAATAATCTTTTTACAAACATTTGGTACTCTTAATAAATTAGAATTTTTCTTTACCATCACTTTCTTTCTCTGCATCTGCTTCATGTTTGGAAGTTTTTTGTAGTATTATTGTTTTGTCGTATTTCTCTTCTGTTGCTTTGTTTGCATCTTGATTTGAATGGAAACCCTATAGAAATAATAAATAATTCATATTGTTATTTATGCTTTTAAAGAGTACTATTAAATTAAATGTACACTTTGTGGCACTACACTTCAGCATGTTACACATTCTCCATGGTACAATTTTATCAAAACTTGATCCTATTTCATACTACCCTGTCACAACACTTTCTCCAAGTCACAGCTCAACACACACCAACTGCTTAGTGTAGAAGGTCTTTAAGAGTTAGTCCCTCTACTGATACTTCTAAAGAGAATAAAGGTTACTGTAGAAGGTTTAAGACAAGCACTAGACCCTCTGCTACCAAATTTAAACAGGGTACACTTTGATTGTGGTATTAGTTTATGAAAGAGCAACTCCCTCTTAAACAACCATACAGAGTGAATTATTGACATTCAAAACAGCACACCATCTCCCCTGACAGCCCTATACAGGTTAGACACTGAGGGGGTAATTACGAGTTTGATGGTCTTTTGGCAAGACCGCCTCAGTGGCGGCCACCAAAAGACTGCCATGTTGGTGGAAATCCGACTGCCGTATTAAGAGTCACACTGTGAAGGCCGCCCAAAAACAGCCAAAATTCCAAAACCACCAGGACACTAGAGCATGGAAAATAGTTGGTTCTGCCACCAGCACTGTAAGCCTGACATAAATCCTCCCATCAGATTACGATCCACATATCACAACAGCGGTTCTTCCATGGCAGAAAACCATTGGTGGTGGGAACCATAGCAGTCTGAGCTCACATCACATAGAACATCACACCACATTGGACAGTTTGAACACCCTACACCTGACACACATCCACACACCTGACACACCCACACATTGCACTATAAAACACATCCCTACACAACCCACAATCATTTGCAACCAGAACCCCAATCACAGCCACGGAGAAGGAATAACTATACACGTTTTCAAATAAATTATTTTTTGAACCTATAGGCAGTTCACCACCTATACATCCAACACCTGCACAACATACACAGGACACAATTTACTATCACACACAATACACAACAACCATCATCCATTCACTTCACAGCACCTACACCTCATCACTAACATTTCATCTTACCTTTTTGTACACTCTCTCGCTGTCTTTACCACTACTACCATGTCCCTACAAGAACATCCATGTTTCACTGATGATGAGTTGAGGGTCATGGTGGAGGAAATTGTTAGGGTTGAACCACACGCTTTAGGAGCACAGGTCTAGCAAACATCAATAGTCATGAAAATGGAGTTGTGGCAAAGGATAGTCAACAGGGTCAATGTAGGCAGCTATCCACGCACAAGGCAGGACATCAGGAAGAGGTGGAACAAACTCTGGGGGAAGGTACTCTCCATGGCATACAGGCCCCATCTGCCGAAACTCAAGACTGGCGATGGGCCCCCCATTTCCTCCCCCTACTTTCACATCTTGGGAGGAGAAAGTCTTGGACATACTGCATCCTGAGGGCCAGACAGGAATACCTGAGGGAATGATTTTGGGTAAGTCACCACAACATACATGTCACCAAATTCTTTTGTCTTGCATGCTCCCTCACCCCCCATTACAAAACCACCCTCTGCTGCTCTGTGCCAAATGTGCAAATACCCCTCTTTGGCATGCCACATGTCTTCTAAACTCACCTGAGCCCACAGTCCTTGGAAATGGTATGTGAAGTACTGGGAAGTGACAGCACTACAAATCCTAGAAGGCACGATTCCACCATAAAGTAAACCAGACCAGTCCATTACATTAGAGATGTCCTGCCTGTGAAACCCCCAAGCAATGTAACCCATTATGAATGTTCCACTATGAAACATTTTATGGCAATGACAGCAATGCAATGACCCACTCCCACTACCATTACAAACAAAACACAGCTACAGCTGAGTGCCCCCTGAAACTGTCCTTAGAAAAAGTACCACAAGATTGAGATTTACTCACCTAGGATGGAAAAATAAATGCCAAACTGGATGCACTTAAAATACATCCAGATAGGGGCCAATCTCAATTGCCTACTCCTACACTGTGTGCCAACTCTGAAACTATTATTCATTGTTCAGCTTTTAGTACCATGTCATTCAGTTCACAAGGCAAAATTTGAAATTAATCATGTCATTAATCAGACTATATAAGAGGGTATCAGCAGTCATATAACTACCAACATAGTCAAACAGCTTTGAGCATAGTGTTTGGAATTGACGAATCAGAGTCTCGTCTTCTTCTAACTGAGAACTGGTAGGAGCTGTCATTGTAATTTCTGGGGATCATGTTAAGGCAGTGTGTGCATCTCACACAACATTTCTACTACTTAAACTTAAACATCACTTAGAGCAACTGTGTGTTCCCATTTTCCAACAGGTAGCCTTGCCATTGTCACCATTGAGAGGATATCAGAGACTGCCACAACCCCTCCGGATGAAGGCCCTATTGAGGACAACACTGGATGTTTCGACACTGACGATGTATCTGGCCCATCAGGCACACCTAGTAAGTCTACAACTCTCAGCCTCACCCTGCCCACATTTACTCCTCCCAGCCCTGTTGCATCTAGATCACAGGCAACTATTCACACCGAAACCTGTGTCACAAGGACTGCTTCTTTCATTGTGTGCCTCCAAGTACAGGTACCTGAGTCTCCTTTTGTCACCCCTGACAATGATGGTCTTGCCACCACTGGGAGTGGGCAGACTGTGCCATGGACACAGGCATGTGTGTGTAGGGTGCGCAGAAGTGACGGTGTGGTCCCAGAAGATGGGGGCTCAAAGGGGCACTGCTGACCAGGAAACCATCTCCCAAGTCTTGGGAGCCTACCAAAATTCCCAAGGCATGATGGACCAGCTACTCACCATAATGGGGGAAATCCAACAGCTGTAGATGGATAACAACCAGGAAGCCATGCAGCAATGGCAGGCATAAATTGCCATTCTGTCTTCCATTGCTGGGGTGCTGAGGGACATCAACACTACCCTTAGTGGGTCTGGCACCTAACTTTAGACCTCTTCCACTATTAATGATTCAGCAGGCCCTTCGACATCTGCAGCTGCTAGTGGAATGGAGGCCTTGCCAGGGGAAGGACATGCCTCAGCTAATCCACCCTCCGTAGCAGAGGAACCCCCTGCAAAAGTGGACGTCTGCCCAGACATACAGGAAGAGCTGATGCCAAGACCAAACCCACTGCCAGGAAGTGAACCTTTCCTGATTAGTTCCCCTTGTGTGCCACAGATACACCCTGTTGACCTTTCTGAAAACGAACTCCATTTTCCTGTGGTGCTAGAACACTGTACTTCTGTTTCGAAATGGTGCAGCAGCTACCCTGATGATTTTATCCACCATGACTGAACCATTCACTCTTCACTTTCTTTTATTTATGTTTCAATTCACACGTTGTTTTGCACTCACCAATAAATACCACTTAAACACAGCTCCTGTGTAAGCGTCATGTATCAACAATGCACAACTGTCATATGAGTACTCTTGTACCAAAATGTCCCTCTGTATTGTACAACCTTTAGTATGGTCATCACACATGTACTGTATAACCAGGCTACATAATACATTGGGATTCTAACACAGACGTGACCAAAATCAGCTGTATTGTGCACCTCCAAATATTTATTTGTATATTTGCTATCAGCAGATAGGGTAGTACTACTGGTGACTTCAGAATGTCAGCTTAGGTGTCATAAACTACTAACCCACAGTATACAGAAATTAAGGACATGGTAGTCATCAACCCAGGACGCAAGCACATTCGCTCCATGTATATCACCAGGTAAAGCCTTATCACATACCCATACCTTAGCTTCCTAATAATCATACCCCCATGATACAGACAGAGATCAGTCCTGATCACACCAGTCCTGGAACCTTTCACTTACCACTGTCAAGTACATGTAGGCTTTCCGCTCTCGTATATCAGGCCTCAGTGACATGCACTTTGGTCTGCAAAGTAGTAATACTCTAATGGTATTGTAGAAGGTAGGTCACATACAACATAAACCATTGTGATGGTTAAGGCCCTGGGTCAACATTTTGACATGTGCCAGACACATATTTACACACATGCATGACACCATTTGACCACCTCCAGTGCCAAACAGGTCTTATTGGGGGGGAACACACTTCTATCACAGTGTTCTGACAGTCTACCCATGTAAGTGACACTCCACAAACTCATGCTAGACAGTACCTGGTGTCATTCATATCCACTTCTCATGTCTGCCTTCAAATACCATCTGTCTTTGACACTGTCAGTGATTTCCCTATGAGCCAAACAGAAACTCAGCTAATCTGTGATTGACAAAGATATGGGATAGGACATATATGTAAACATACATCACTCTGACAAATCATTTGTGCAAGTGTGACTTTGCTTGTGCAGTAACAAATCATGACACTGCATACCACACTGTTCATTACACAATACCAACTAACAGTCTGCATGCATACCTGACTTTTTGGCACTGAAGCTACCTGGCCTGACAAATGGTGGTAAATAGGATGTGACATGTCAGGCAATAATTGTGCAATGCACCATGGAATGTCACATTTAAGAACACATCACATACCTTTAGTCAGTTGAAGTACTGATTGATAAGATCTGCCCTGATATCTCCAGCTTCAACCACATGTAGAATGTGTCCCAAAGCATAATATTCTGCTTTCACATAGGCCAAATCCTCACGTTGGGAAAACCTGATGTAGCTGTCCAGGTGTTTCAACAATGCAGATAGTTCAGCCTTGAAAACCAGACTGAACATGGGCTGAGACATCCCTGCTGTTAGGGCCACCGTATTCTGAAAGAAACCAGTGGGCAGGAAGTGTAGTACTGACATGACTTGAACGATGGGAGGTCTGCTATTGGGATTGCGAATGACAGGCATCAGATCTGGCTCCAACTGATGACAAAGATCCATGATTGTATGCCTATTCAGGTGATAATGTTGAAATTTGTTTCTCTCCTCTATGGTGTGCAAGTCTACCAGTGGGGTTACACTAGAGGTTGTCTTCCTCTCCTCATGCCAGGGTAACTATGTGGGACAAAGACTGATTGTAGATGAATATTTCAATCTACACATCATGAATATATTCACATACAAGTCACACATATTGCAATATGATGTCAGATGAAACATATGACATCTGTATCACAGCACATTGCAATACATTCTATGACAATTTCCTTGATTCAGATTCCCTAAACCCCTTCTTGACATGCATACATTTGTGACTGGCAGGAAATAATAGTACTGCCTAGTATACATGTGAAACATAATTGTTGCACCAATACTCTATTTACGTTGAAAATAGGATGTTTATAATAGTTTTTCATTTCCATAACCAGTCATACCACTTTTAATGCAGCTTTTACAACTCACATGCACATTGAGACTACTGAACATTAAGGCAGCACTTAAAACTTGTTCGTAGAGTCTATTTTTTAGTTAATGACACACCTTCCATTACCTTTCCATACATATAACTGCATAAAAATGGCAGCTGCCTGACCTACTGTACTGGACATGAGGAAGTGACCTAACTCCCCCGGCTGATGTCGTCATGGCGGTAGGTGGTTCTAGCTGCGGGGGACATTGCCACTGGAACACATTGCTCCCTTTGGCAGACTTGGGCCTGTGGCAATGTCAGCCGATGGCGACGGTCCTGTACGTGGTGAATGTGATCACTATCTTCTGCAATATTCCTCACTTGACTCCTGACACTGCTACCCAAGACCGCCACTACCTGAGCTGCTGTGTACTGCCTCTGGGAGCTATCATGCCATGTCCTGCAGGTGATAGGGCCCCAGCCTTCACTCCAGAAGAGCTGGACAAGATTGTGGATGAGGTCCTACCCCTGTATGAACAGCTATATGGTGCACCAGAGGAGCAGGTGAGTCTATGATACTGTACATATAATGTGCGGGACTGAAGGATTGAGCTATCATGTGTGGGTGTATGGACATGTGTACATGTGCATAGACAGATATAAAGTACTCATACATAGTAGATAGTGTGTGATCTATCTTCCTTGACCCACAACATATATTGCAGAACGGACATCAATAATGGAAAGATAAATAATAGAGCCATGTCATGTTATGGACAGTCTTGTGGCCTAGTCATATGTTTCACTCAAAACCTGATACTCATCATGCATGTTGTATGGCTGACTCCACTTAACACATGGCCTGCCTGCAGATGGTAATTTTATAAGGAGTTTGATCTGTGAGGAAGGGTATGTTTGTTTACTTGCTATGACTGAAGTTGTTTCAACACTTGTGTTGGAAAGGTGCATGTGGAAATAACATTCTCCTCTTGTCCGTGTCATCGATGCAGGTCAACGCCCATCAAAAAAAGGGAATCAAGCAAGTGTAAACCCTGGGGGTCCACAGTCGGCACAGCACCCACTGTAAGAAGCGGAGGGAGAACCTGAGACGCTGGGCCCGGAAGACCGCAGAGGCCCAGCTGGGGATATCCTCCCAACGAGGGATATGTGCCTATAGGACTTTGACCTCTCTAATAACCTCCGTTTTGGTGGTGACCTACCCTGAGTTGGATGCCTATTTGAGGGCAGCACAGCATCCACAAGGGGGTAACTACTGACTAGACACATGTACATCCCTCTGCCAGTTCAGTGTATGATGTGTAAATATTTAAGCTGTGACAAAATGGAAAGTGCTAAAGGTAAAGGGTCCACATAGGAACACATATGTGTACAGTTTATCACATTGAAATACAGTTGTTGACATTCTATTGTGTATAGGGACATAAAAGTCACCTATGTGAACCCTATTGTATAAAAGCATGTGGTGATGCACATGTGACTGTGTCATATGTGTACCACTATACTGCTCTATATGCATCCTGCTGGTTCATTCTTCTCACCTACTGATCCATACTCCAAATATCCTGTTGGTAAGTTGTTCAGGTCTTTGGCCTCTGTTATTTCCAATGGCCCTGGATCTAGCTTTATGTGCAACATTGTGTCTCACAGCTGAGAAACAGTCCAAAAATTCTTGAGTTGTGAAATAAATTACATTTTCATATGAGGGTGTGATATCTATCAGAGATGTCACATGGCATACATGCTTCACTTACTCAGAGGTGTGAGGAGGTGTCCCTACTGATAAGTATGGACTGTACATTGGCACCTGTGATGTTTAATCAGGATGGACATCCTACATGCTGAAACACATGGTGGTATTACTAGATTCCCAGTTCAAGACATATTATTGACATGGTAGTTCAGACTATTTGCACCGCATACATTTTATTGTGATGGTAAGTGGCTACCCTGCTATTCCTTTAGCCAATGTTTTGTGAGCATGCTACACAGGGCAGGACATCTTCTATTTGGCTTCAATATGCAATGTTTTCAGCCAACATCATGTGTACATTGGTAATTCCTGCCAGTAATCAGATTTGTGAATCAACTTTGGCATACTTACTTCTGGTATCCTGAATCTGTTTTGAGGAATTGTAGTAAGGCAAACCTCAATTTGCACTAACCTTATTGTGTTGCAGGTGTTGTAGTTGACAATCACATGTTGGTGGAATGGTATATGATGTCAGTAATATAGGCTTGGCTCTAGGATTATGTCTCAATCATGATTGCCTTACAAGTGGTTTATGGCAGTGTAACTTTACTCTAAAGATGTAAGGTTACTCATCTCTAAAGTGTGGATAGTGATGTTGATACTTAGATATTGTTCTTTTGGTGTTGGCACTCATCATGATATGTTGAACTATGTATGGCCTTCATGCACATGACAGGTCTCCATTGTATTGAAGGTGCTGATATGCTTCCTGGGGGTTGTCTGTGGGTAAATCCTGTGTGCTAAGTAGGCCCCTAATCCTGTACATGACTTTGTATACTATGTGAGAATCACTAAAATGAGTAGGTCCACATAGTCTGTATCAACCTTTGCAACAACTCAATTGATACCTGTGTTGCTGAAATGGATGTGGAATCTATTATCCTCCACATTTAGATATGCTAAACTGAATAGGTGCATCTGAGGTATTTGTCATTGTGATTGTTATAAACAAAGTGGCATGTGAAGTATGTGGTTGCTACGCAACATGCTGTGTAGTCATTGGAATTTGATGAGGTCGATTTCATGGAACATGACATCTGGCAATGGACTGAGCATTTGGAGATTTGGAGTATGCATTATGTTGAAACCAATGTGATTGATGTTTTTTTTGTTTCACAGTGATGCTCTGTACAGGGACCCATTTTCAATTAGGAAAGTCATGTTGTGCAGGAATTGTTTGTGTATTAGCTGTACAGATAGGATGGTGATGTTGTGGTCAGATGGTTGGATTATGTGGTGTGTGACATTATTGTCATATATGGTTGTGGAATGTATATTGTTGTTGTTATATGATGTTGACTTTAATCGGTTCCTACGTGGGTTTGTTTTATACATAGATGTAATGTTACTGTTGTGTATGGTGTGATGTTAGTGTATGCAAAGAATGTGATGACCCTACTTCTCTCTCTGTTTCTCAGCATCAGCATCGGCAGGCGAAGGAGAGAGGGCACAGCCGAGTGGGGAAGCTGCTGGCTAGGGGACCCAAAGTCATGATACCATCCACATCGAGGGACCTAATGGCCTGGAAGGTGAGGGCAGTGCCAGGAGGAGACATGATCCCCTTCTTCATCTTTGGAATATTCCTCCAGTGGACACTCCCTGGCGGTGGCGGACCCATCTGGGACCACCCCAGCACCATCTCTGCAACCCCCCCTTACTACCACTACTCTCCCTGTAGCTCCCCACCCTGTTAGCTATGCCCACTCACTCAAGAGGATGGGCGTCTCCTTTGCCACAAGCACCTTTGCCTTGGCCCCTGTCAGCCCTGCTGCACTCAGTGAGGAGGCTATTGACCTTGTGAGATCCATTTCTGTGGGTCAGTCAACCATTGTGAATGCCATCCAGGGACTGGAACCTCAGTTACAACAGAGTAATGCTTTCCTGGAGGGCATTCATGGTGCACTGGCTGACCTGCAGAGATCCTTTCAGTCTCTGTCCTCCACACTGATGGCAGCCAGTCACCCTTTGTCTACAATCCCCCCTCCACCTTCCTCTTCCCAATCCCAAACCCCTCTTCCCCGACCCAGCCAAAGCACACAGACAGACAGCCATGCATCCACCTCAACATCCAAGGGTATCACACCACAAAGCACACCACCGACATGCGGACAGGCAACATTCAGATGCACACACAGAAACAGTTACAACCTGCCCTGAAACTGCAAGTCAGCATCACTGCACCAAACCTGGCACACCTGCAGACACCACACCAACATTCATTGATCCAGCCGCTACACCAATTCTACCCACAGACGGCACTACAGCAGATCCTCAGGCATTCGCCCCAGTCACCATACCCAGATACACCACAGCTACTGACACACCTACATGCAGCACATCCACTATACCTACAGTCACCACCCCAGCATACAGCCACCCTCCCCACCACGGCTTCCCCCAGCACCTCCACCCCCCTCATCCGAAGACATATAAACGCCCTCACTCACCCACCCAACAGATACGCACCACACACAAGCATATCTTGTACATACATGCACCCAATACATCCACACCTACACCTTACACAATCACTCCCTCTCCCTCCCCACCTAAACCCTTTTGCTATGGCCGTCCCCGTGTGCATAAGAAAGCTTTCCTTTCAGAGTTTGCCATTTTTCTGACTCCTCTCCCCACCTGTGATACCCATAGACATTCCGTGTCCCTCCCCAAGTCATCCCTTCCACCTCCAAGCCTTCCCCTGCAAGTACCCATGCCTCTCCCCCGCCAAGAAGTCTATGGGGGTCATTCTAACCCTGGCGGTAAAAACCGCCAGGGCGAACGACCGCGGTAGCACCGCCAACAGGCTGGCGGTGCACTGCTGGGCATTCTGACCGTGGCGGTTCAGCCGCGGCCAGAAACGGAAAGTCGGCGGTGTACCGCCGACTTTCCGCTGCTCTTGAGAATCCTCCATGGCGGCGGAGCGCGCTCAGCCGCCATGGGGATTCTGACACCCCCTACCGCCATCCTGTTAATGGCGGTTCTCCCGCCAGGAACAGGATGGCGGTAGGGGGTGCCGCGGGGCCCCTGGGGGCCCCTGCAGTGCCCATGCCAATGGCATGGGCACTGCAGGGGCCCCCGTAAGAGGGCCCCAAAAAGAATTTCAGTGTCTGCCTAGCAGACACTGAAATTCGCGATGGGTGCAACTGCACCCGTCGCACCTTCCCACTCCGCCGGCTCAATTCTGAGCCGGCGTCCTCGTGGGAAGGGTGTTTCCCGCTGGGCTGGCGGGCGGAATTTCGGCGGTCGCCCGCCAGCCCAGTGGGAAACCCAGAATGACCGCCGCGGTCTTTTGACCGCGGTACGGTCTTCTGGCGGTTCCCGCTTGGCGGGCGGCTACCGCCGCCCGCCAAGCTCCGAATCACCCCCTATGTCTTCCAAAAAAAACAACCCTCCCCTAAGCTTAAAACAAAGCCTAACCCCCCTCCCAAGCCAGATCCCAAAGGCCCCCTCCCAAGCCCAAGCCCAAACCCCCCATTGCCCCCCAGATAACCCCTGAGGTGCCTGCCTCATAGATGCCCCTAACTGTGGAGGTTACATAGCAGTCAGGAGTCAAGTTTGGGGCACACATATGTGCACTGTGTGCATACAGACTGTATTTTAATGGACAGGCCCATGGCCTTTGATTTGCACATTTGCACAAACATTTTATATATTTCAACCAACCTGTTGTTTGTTTGGTGGTTAAATCTTAGTCATGCTTATCTTTCCCTAGTATGGATTTGTTCCTGGCTGACATTAGTTGTGTATCTGTAATTGTGTGTGTGTGGTGCTTGGCTACCAGTGTTGTGTAGCCAGTATGTAAGGTTGTATGCAGTGCTTTTGTCTGACAGTGTTAGGGTGTGTGTTGTATGGTGGGCATGTGTATGTTTGACACATTTTGTTGTGTTGGTATTGAGTGGTATTTGTGTAGACATGTGTGTTGATGTGTTGTGTAGCTTTGTGTGCTATGAGTGTTTGCCTGTTTTGTGCACTGGTATGTTGGTTTCGATATTCTATGTAAGTTGATTGGTAAGTAGTTGGGTTGTGTGATTGTGTTTATTTGTTCCCTGTTGGTTCTACCTTGTGTTGTATGTGTGATGTGTCCCTGGGCAGTGCTGACTGTGGGTTCCTGCTAATCGATTGGGGATAGTGTGGTTGTGACATGGTGTGGTGTTGTGTGATACTGTGTGAGGGTGGGCCTGTGCAGTGTTTCAGTGCGCACATGTGTGTTTGTGATGTGTGTGTGTGTGAGGTGGCTGTATCGTGAGTGGCGTGTATGTGCGGTTGTGTGTGTGGCTGTTTGTGAGTGTGCGTGTCAGTGTGCTGTTACTTGTGAGTGTCACCCTCACACCCCCTTCCCGAATGTATGTTGTGTAAGTTTAAAATTTTTTACAATATACAACAAAAACAGATGTTAGAAATGGGGTTTTTGGTTGGCAGTCAGCTTACACATGTCCAAGCAAGGACCCTCACTCTAGTTAGGGCAAAAGAAAAATACACTTCACTCCCTTGGTTGCTTGGCACAAGCAGGCAGGCTTAACTCAGAAGCAATGTTTAAAATATGTGTACCAACACACACAGTATTACAGTGAAAACACTACAAAATGGACACCACACCAGCACAAATATGAATGTTTTAAACAAAAGAGTCTTACACCATAGAAAACAATGGAAATGATGATTTAGCACAAAGAACCTGGTTAGCGTAAAAAATAAAGCTGCACGGGCAAGCGTGCATCAGAAAAGGCAGCTATGCGTCGATTCTTTCCTCACAAAGGAGGCTGTGCATCGTTTCTTCTATGGACGGGTCATGATGCATGTTTTTTCTCCCTCATAAGAGAGCGACACGTTGATTTCTGGACTGGGTACCTCGAATCCGCACAGAGTCGGGTTGACTTTGACGCCCGGGGATGATGCATGGAAAA